>NC_136429.1:221807027-222435241 GCF_052849685.1 Lactuca virosa | reverse complement strand
GCCGGTATCGTTAGGGTTCAGTGGTTTTAGTATTTGTTCTGGTAGGAGCGGCAGTTGCCTATGGAAGAATTGTTGGGTTCAAATACTACCGTTGTTAGAAGAGGAGCGGTAGCAGGAAGATGGTGGTGTCAGTTGCATGAGTTGTTTGGTCATTGGAAATGTTAGGGGAGTTTTATATTCCCTCATGTTGCAGAAAATAAGGATTCAATGATTCTTCAAGAGTGGGAGTTGGGATAAAGATTCGTCAGTTCAGGGCAAGGGTTATGGTTTTTAGTCGTCCACATAAGAACTCGGGGAATTGGTATGGTATCATGGGAGGTGATTTGGATTATCGGACTGGCTAACATTTCAAGAGTATTCTTTAGGGTTTCAAAAGTTGGGCGATCATTGAGTTTGGCTAGCAATGGAATGCTAGTATGGATTAGCTCAGGTTATAGGCGGTTCATGCCATCTGAGGTAGATGGGTCGGAGATCCACCAGAATCAAGAGGCGGGAGAGCTTCGTCGAATCCAAGTGGGGGAGAATCGATCCGGATTTCCAGGAGTTAGGAAGGGTGTGGAACTAGGGTAAGTTTCACACCTTGCCCAGGGGGTGAGACGACCCAAGTGGCTGTTCAGATTGAGGTTGAGAAGCTGGGAGTTCAGGAAACTTCCAACTGCTGGTCGGCGCCTCCTTTGTTATCCATAGTAGGCTTTGGGATTCGAAGCGTGACTCGAAAACCTGATTGGATGCAGGTTTCGGCTCATGATGCGTGAGGTTGTGATGGTTTGGGTGTGGTAAGGCCATTGGTGGTAAACATGGTTGGTTGGAAGTGTTGTAAGACTCTGATGGGATCGTAGCATTCACCAGTTTGAGGTAGACTATCATTGGAGGAGGTCATGAGCATAAAGGGGGAATCAGTTCGTACCTTGGGTACGCCGGTCAGGATTGTCGATAAGTATTCTTTGTTTAGGTTAAGGACCATTAGGGTCCGAGGCGGAGTCGGGCCTGTGTAGCTCAAGATGAGTAGGACCCGTGGGCGAGGCCCGTGTGATTATGGCAATACAGGTGGGACCTGGTAGAGACCGTTGGGTCAAGGTTTTGGATTTTGAGTTGCAGGATCTAGTGGATGGTCAGTGTGTGACGCAAAGGGGTTTATAGGCTTGGTAGCCTTGTTATTTGGACTCTTGGGAACCTGGTGGTTAGACCAGATGCGAGACTAGTAGTCTCGGCGATGGTTGGGAACCTTTATATCTCGGTCTAAAGAGGGGTTGTCGTAAATCAGAAGGTTGGGGATAAATGCAAGTGCAGATCCGTGGATCTCAGATCATGGGTTGAGTATCAGGTTGGTTTTGGGTGATATCTCGAGTTGGGAATCGCGAGTGTTTATGTGCAGGATTTTATTTATAGTGGGATAAGAATTGGGGTAGCTATATGCCGAGGGAATCAACAGAAGGGGTTCAAGGGTAAGGAATGGATTCAGTTTTGATGATAGATCAAGCCATTGTCAATGTGTCTTGGAATGGTTCTAGCGGTGAAGGGCATCAAGATAAGTCAAGGCGGCATTATTGATTTGGAACTCGTGTGTGGGGTCACTTACTATTCGGAGAATATTATATGTCAATTATACATTGGGTTAAATAATCTTAGAGTAAATGATTTGATCCTGTTGCGCAACTCTCGTCTACGTCTAACCGTTACAGGGACGAGTCTTCTACTCGAAGGATTATCTGAGCATTCTGTTAAGTATAAGTATCCTGCAACAATATTTGCTTTGTGACTCTATTTTCTAGGCAGAAGCTCGAGGTATCAGGAATTGAGTAGTCATTTGGCAGATAAATGGAAAGGATTTAGCATCGGTTCAGTATGGGCGTCTGTTAGGGAGTCAGACCATCTCGAGACTTCAGATTTCAGTGCTCGGAAGGGTAGATATGGTTTTCTGCAAGGGATTAAGGATTCGTTCCTCTTCGTGTTTAGAGACTTCTGCTAGGGTTGGTTTTCGGTTGCCTCGGGAAGACTGTGGTATACTTAGGTTTGTGGCCGTGCGGATCAGGTTGTTTGGCGTGTCGGGAATGGTAAGGACGGATTTTGAGGAAGAAATCTAATTTAAGTGGGGGGAGTTGTAACACTCAGTTTCAGATTTCTTCATTATTCAGGAATGTGGCCCAATCATCAGTTATCATAAGGCTTAGGGTCGTGGGAAGGAAGGATTTGGCCCTTTTTGGATGTGGGTGTTATAGTTTAAGTGATCCGAGTGTTTGATAGAGTTTTGGAACCCAAGGGTATAATCGTAATTTGTAAGTACGGGCCTTTATGAATTTTGGGTTTTTGACCAAGAACTTTTAAGGCTAAGTTGAGTTTTTATAAGTGTAGGGCTTCTCGTCACCTTTCCGTGGATATAAAGTTCGTTGGAAACGGACTTAGGTTGAAGGAGTTATGGCCATGTAAAGTTTTAGGGTTTTGGAAGCTCATTTAGTATGCAGGGCGTACTAGATATGTACGCGGGGCGTACGGAGTTAAATGATCGCGGGTGATCCAAGAGTACGTCGGGCGTACTAAGGGGTACGCAGGGTGTACTCCCTTCAGCTCCAAACCCTAATTTTTGGGTTTTTACCCTATATAAGCAACATATTAACCTTCCTCTTGTCATTTTGGATCAGCCTCCACCCCTCTGATCATTCATTGATACTTTAGAGTGCTTGGAGTATGTGTTGAAGCTTGGAAGTGAAGGGTTTTAGTATACTACAACATCCTATGGTGCACATACAACCCTAAATGCTTTGGATCTATATTTTCTCTAATTATACATGCAATATTGTTTCCAAAGCATTAAGCCTACAACTAGCATGCAAATGACATAATCAACATAAAGAGAGTTATAGAATTACCTCTTTGTTGTAGCTTGTAGAACTTCTTGAATTTGGCCTTTAAGAGCTTAGTTCCCCAAGTGTTGCACCTCAAATGGAATCACAACACACCTAGGACAAAGGATGACTTTTGAGAGAGTTTCTTCCACTCAAATCGGCTATAGTGACTCCAAGAACACTAGTATGTCTAGTAGCCAACTTTGGATGCTAAGGGGCTTCTTATATAGTGTGGCAAGATTAGCGTTATACCATGTAAACCCTAATGTGCATGACCTTCCATATTCCTTAGGCTCCATGGGTTTAAACCTCCATGGATCATCCATTGGTTGTAACATTGCTTTAGCCCAACCTAAAGAATCATGGATCATTGGCCCACACCATAAGAATGAATGATATACCAAATCAATCCCCATATATTTAATTAGTCTCTTTTGATCACAAAATTAATTCCAAATTAATTCTTGATCAATACTAATTAAATAATATGATTTCATATTAATATATTAGAACTTATAATATATTAATAAATCATAAATAACCTCTTCTCAAAATTCCATCATATCAAATTGGCTAGGTGATATGCAACCCAAACGGACCATCCTACTCTCGGGTCAAGTACATACCAATTATAGTTATGGGCTTAGACACCTAATCCAACAGTCCCCCACTTGGATAAGTCTAATAACTATTATTGCAAGTACGACTCCACAACCCGACTAGCAATCGTAGCTCTTAAAAGCTGCTTTCGAACTCTGACCTAGTCAATGACGCGTCCATTAGATAAGGGATCATATATTCCTCCATTGTAGATATCATATGGACTGGGACATGGATTATAATCATTCTCTCTGTCCATCTGTTGTTTCCCGATTTTTGATTTATGACGACCAACTAATTGAACAAATCAAATCAGTCCAGTCTTGGACCAAACTAGGTGAGGGGTAAAATGTTCAGTTTACCCCATATATGGATTATTGGATTAGGTTTGGAACCCAATAGTTAATTGGGTGTTATTTGTTTGATAGCACAGGGATTTTAGCGGACCTGTAGTCAGAGAGTATACATGGGTTTCAGCTGTCCGAGGTGAGTCTTCTCACTATATTCATGGGTCAAAGGCACCAATGTCGGCCTATTGCTTGTTATGTGGAATGCTAGTTGTCTCTGTGCTACTTGCATGAAAGACCATGGGGGTAAGCCATGACACTTGGATATCAGACCATGGGGGAGCCAATGGCATTCCAGGTAAAGACCATGGGGGTAGCCCATGGCACTTGGTTATAAGACCATGGGGGGAGCCCATGGCATTCCAAGTAAAGACCATGGGGGAGCCCATGGCACCAGTATGTATGTCACATGATATTTTGTGGTTGTATTTATGTGGTATTTTGGGGGACTCACTAAGCTTTATGCTTACTGTTTTCAGTTTATGTTTCAGGTACTTGGGTTTTCAAATGGAAGAGCTCGGGATGATTGTAGAGCACACACCACAAGTTTCCGCATTTCATGATCTACTCTGATTTGATGATGTTTTGCTAAATCTAATATACCTTGGTTTATGGAAGTAATTTGTACTAACAATTTATTAATCTAAAAATGAATTTTTTTTTATTTCATTATTTTTGGGACGTTGCACAAGACAGGCTTTATATGTGCACCCTCCTTCTTTTTATGAAGTAGTCTCTTTTAGTGCTCCTCCTCCTTCCATATTATTATCATTTTATCTTTACCCTTCTACGATTAGAATTATGGGAGGTCGGTCGTGTACAAATTTTGATGCAGCCTTTATTTATGGTCGAATAAAGTGGGCGGTGTATCTCGAAGATCTCTCGCACTTCTTTTTCAATTCTTTCGCAAATATTCAAGAACTGCTCGGGTGGCTTTTCATATTCAGGTTGGCGTACCGAATGTTGAGATCTAGTTCGACCTCCTCGAGAACCACCACCACCCAAGTACTCTTGGTATTCATCATCTTAAAATGAAAAATAATCGGATTAAATTTATTTAAGGCATGATTATTAATGCAATAAACAACATATACCATCATTTCAAAGTTAGTATTAACTATACTAACTCATACTCTAATGTCTGTGATAACCACCTTAAACAAGGAAAGTACTATATATCCTCTTATGGTTTAAGTTTAGGGATCTATACAACATATATCTGTTGGATTAATGTCTAAGTCCATAACTATAATTGGTAAGACTTGACCCGACCCGACATGGTCCATTTGGGTTGCATGGCATCATGCATTTGGATAGACTATAATGAGAGAAATAACACTTAAGGTTGGTTAATATATTATAAGTTCTAATATATTAATAAGGTTATTTAATTAGTATTGATCAAGAATTAATTTGGAATTAATTAAGTGATCAAAAGGAGACTAATTAAATATATGGGTTGATTGTGTAAATCATTCATTCTTATATATGTGGGCTTGTGATCCAAGATTCCTTATGTTGGACTAAGTCCATGGGGTGACCCATAGATACTCCATGGAGGTTAAAATCCATGGAGCATAAGGAATGGGTAAAGTTATGAGTTACATGGTGTAACCCTAATAGCCACCATATAAAAGAATCCCATGGCTCAAGAAATCGTGCACTAATGTGTGAGTGTGAGGGCTAGAAGATTTCAAGGAGTGTTCAAGTTTCTCTCAAGTTATTCCAAGTGTATTTTGGTGTTGTGTGAACCATTTGAGGTGTCACACTTGGGGCAGTAGGCACTCAAGCTTCATGAAGACATTCTACATCAAAGAGGTATGTATTCTATCTTGTTATATTTATTATTTTGTATGCTAGATTAGGATAATACCTTGGATGTTCATAATTGTATGTATAATAGAGAAAACATAGATCCAAGGTATTTAGGGTTGCATGTACACTTAGGAGTGTTAGAATGCTCATAACCCAACAGTGGTATCAGAGCCTAGGCTTGTTTTCTTGTTATACTTGCAAAAGTAGCTGAAAAATCGAGTAGGATGCATATATTCGATTGTTTTGGCTGGAATTGGACTAGGAACATTACCCAAAGATGTTTTTGGACTTATAAACTTGTTTTTGATGTGGTAATGTTCATGCTAATCCAATTTCTAAGATAATTGTCATAATTTCAAGATTTGTATTAGTTTGTATGTTCATGCTAATTTCTTGAAGATTGATGATTTGAATTATCTTGTTCTTATGAGGTTCTTAGATTCATAGAAAAGTTGTGTGAAATAGTTGTTTTCAATCCATTTTAATCTAAGAGTTGATTCCAAAGTGTGTTTTTGTAACTTGTCCTCAAGTTATATGAAAAGTCACATTTAAGAATAATAAAACTCATAAAAGTTGGCAAAGGTTACAAAATGAAGAGTCTAGTTCTAATTAAATGGTTTTATGACTCCATAACTTGTCCTCAAGTTATGGAGGTTCAAGAGTCTCTTCATTAATTTAAAAAAAAAGTGTAACCTTAATTAGTTCCATAAGTTACAATAAAAAAAGTTATTTTTTTTATTAAATAGTTTAAAGTCTTCCATAACTTGTCCTCAAGTTATGGAACTTGAAGAGTTTTTTTTTTTAATTAAAACTACTTTAAACTCATAAGTTATGGAATTAATTAGTTTTGAATAGTTTCAAAACTTGCCCTCAAGTTTTGGAATTTGAAAAGTTTTCACTTATGAATACTTTAATTCCAAGTTAGCCCTTAGAATTTTAAAAGTTAAAATTCAACCCTTATACTTTATAATATTATAAGTTAATAATATTTATATATATGTATAAGAGTAAAGTCAGTCTTACCGTTAGTAGGCCTCATTCACGAAGCCGGTCTATAAGGGGGGTATAAGGTTACTGCCTATAAAATGGCAGTTTAATGGGTGTCCACTCTCACCCACCGCTTCCTTGACTGGGGGAGGGTCGTTAGCCGAACGGGTAGGACAAGGACTATAATTCTCCTTTCATTAAAAGTATTAATGATAAATACTAAGTAACTAAACTCTTATTAATACCCAATCTTAGTTACTTAGGAAAATGTGAATTTGGTGCTAACCCATGAAATTACACTTTGCACTTTGCTTAAGTCGTTAGTGGAGCGTGTGTGGTTAACCGGCACACTAACCTGGACTTAACAAGGTACGCAAAGGGTAACTTAATATTTATCATAGTATCGGTGGAGCGTGTGTGGTTAACCGGCACACTGATTAAGGGGTAAATATTAAGGGTACCAAGTATATTTGCATGGTTATTCACACCTTGTTTTGTGATCCTCGGCATCCCAGTCACAAAACCTGAAGGGCACACTCAAGATTGAAACATGCCTTTGAACAGTTCAATGAATCTCAAAGATCTAGGACTTTCAAATCCAATTAAAACCTAATAAATTATTTCGTTTTTCATGGTGGAAATTGGTGAATCGTCATTCACCTACCTTCAAATATTTTATAGCTTGGATTACGGCATCCCTCTTCTAAGTTATAAAATAGTTTGTTGGGTCCTAGCCTTAATATTTCATATTGGGTGTCATATTAAGGACTTTAAATCAACTATCTTGAATGTCTCCCAAAAAGATGTCTGGTCTAGACATTTATGATCTTCCCAAATCTCTTGAAACAAGCTTTCCTAAATGAAGATGATATCCCATGGATATCATACTTCTTTCACCTCCTCTAATTATTCTCCCTAACCCACAAGTTCCTAAAAAGTTTAAGGTCACTCAAGCCCTATTGGCAAGGCAAGGTCTAGGTGTGATCACATCTTGGAGATGTAGTCACATATTGACAAGCCGGGAGAGTTGGGTGTCAAAGTCTTGAGAAAGTTGGTGGCTCAACTACTTTCTAAGTCACATAGTGAGTTCTTTTGGGAATCCTATGAAACAGACTAAGACAAGACCCTTAATGATCTTATCTATTTGCTAAGATCAACTTCCTAAAACGCTATGGACATTGAGAATGATGACATTGGATATCCAGTAAAGCTCTCTCTTCCCAATGGAAAGGGATCGGCCATAGTCAACTCGGTTGACCTAATGGTAAAGAGAGAGGCGAACTCTTAGATAGTCCCATTATCAAGGGTCCATAGGTAACTATTGCCAAAGGAAGGGGCATTGGTTACGAAGCTGCCAAATTTACCTAAGGATGTTAAAGTCAATAAGTTTGGCTCTACTTCAGGTAAAGTCCATTGTCTAACTCTATTAAGTACATGCTGATTCTGATCGCAAAGATGGATTTCAATCGCATGGTTCGGTGATCAGAATTTTGGGCTATTACTTAAGAGTTATGATATTTATATTGCTTAGGAATAGATAACAACAAGGTTTTCATATGGATTGTAAGGATAAGTTTTTCCGCAAAGTTTTAAAATAAAAGAAAAAGGTTTTGATTTTATTTATTTTAAGTATCCTTACAATGGCATTTGTGAAAAGTTGTTGCTTATAAGATTCCATTGATAGCAATATTGGAAAAATGGATTTGATTCTTTCGGTTGTGGTAGTGTCTAATATTACCAAATAAGGAAAGATTCTCATCACCCAAGGTTCAATTGGACCGAAACTTGGAATCATGCAAGTTGTATAGTATGATGAATGAGAACTTTCAGCTTGGAAAATTAAGACTAATTCCTTATGTGAATAAGGAAAGGACTAAGGGATCGAGTATACATTCTTGTGCACTGGTCAAGTCCACCACAAAAGATCAAGAAGACTATTCGTCATGATTTACTTAAGTTTAGTAAATATGGTTATACTTATAAGTTTAAGTATAAGTTTGTAGCATTGGAGAAGTTTCAATGTGAGACAGAACGAATAAGAAGAATCAAAGAATGGCAGAAAGATAAAAGTTTCTCAAATCTGAAAAGATCGGAGAGTACTTTAGTATCATGTTTATGATCATCTTAATGATTAAGATACCATATCACAATTGGTCCTCTAAAGTCATCTTAGTGCATTCTTATGACTAAGAAGAGGAGTCATGAATTGTTGAAATGGTTAAATCAAAAAGATGAGTCATACTTCGTTCCAAAACAATTCTTAGAGTCATACTCCAAGATTGTAACTTGAGTGACATATCTTAAAGAGGATTTGTTAACACTAGTCAAATGTAAGAGTAAAAGGTTATCTACTCTTGTACATTTGAAATTGGTAAGTTGTGATGTTTTGGATAAAATAGAGACCAACTTAGGCTAATTGTGTAAAGTGTTAGTCTTGATAAAGAATCCGCACTATCTCTTGAATATTTGACAAGGAGTCTTATATGTCAAGAGGACAATGGGAGTTTTAAAGCTCTTGAAAGTTTCAAGACTTAATCAAGAATAAAACCTAAAGTCCTTCACTAGCACACGACTTGAGGTTTATAACCTATCGTGTTGAAATTTTTGTGCCTATTCAAGTTGGCTTTGCATAGGAGTTCTGAGAGTTCTCAATTGGTTGCACAACTACTTGGAAGCAATGGCAGGCACCTGAGCTACCAAATGGCAAGAATTTAAGATTGCACAAGTTTAATCAATATGAGTTTGGATTTGTCACTAACCTTGTCTTGTGATTATGGTTTTGACAAATCCACATGGATAAGAACACATACACTATTAAATCTAAGTGTCATAAGGTTTCTCTCCGATTCATGAAAATGATGGTGAGGAAACACTTTCACTAAGTAGATTTTAGCTAGATAGCAATTGTGATATTTGCATTCTCAAAGTCGTTAGTGGAGCGTGTGTGGTTTACCGACATACTAACATGGACTTGTGAGAAGTGGCAAAGGTCTAAACAATTGAGACTATGATTACGGCATCCCTTTTCATAGTTCTAAAATTGTTTAGACACACATGTGAGCTATCTAAGAGAGGTGTATGATTTTGATAAAGTTTTATCAAAACAATCTAGTATCAGAAATCTGAACTTTGGTAAGAAAGTCAGCTGATTTCTGAGTACATGTCAAAGCTAGTGGGAGCATAAGTGTTATGCTAATAATCATCATGTTAGTGGGAGCATGATAATTATGACAAAGGTTGCAAGTTAGCAATGTTAATTATAGATAACAAAAGTTTCAATTCGTGAGGTTGCAGGGGTTGAAAAAGTTGTTTTGCTATAATTAAGGGAGAGGAAATTATACTTCATTTCAATTCTAAAAGCTTAGATTGAGATTTTAATCGTATTTAATCAAGGATATATATATGAATTTCATGTTGGAATGGCTCAACATAAGGAAATTCTATATATGGGTCCATTATTTGCGTTCTAAAATTCGATTATGATTACGGCATCCCTTTTCATAATCTGAATTTTGAGAACTTGGCAAATTGAAATGGAAATATTATAGCAAAAGACTGGTTTAGTCTTTATGTGAGACATCATGAATCGTGTCCCATATGCTTCGGATATAGGTTCGATTACATAAGCTATATTCATCCTTTCTAAAATTTTCCAAATGCCTGGGGCATTATGAAGGGAAAAGGTCTAGAATTGGATATGACTAAAATGATTAAGCAATTGTCGAGGACAATCTAAGGTTTACCAAATATTGGTTGCTCAAGGACAGTTGGAAGTATAATGTTAATTCTGGAAGGACCATATTGACATAATCTGTAAGGAGGCAACTCTTGTTCAGAAGTGATAGTCAAAATGGAATATGGAAATGTTTCAAAGTTAGAAATTATTCAATCTGTGTAAGATTAGGAAACTTAATGAAAGAAGGATGTTTCCAAGGAGCTGATCTCCTTTGGAATGCTCTGTAATGATTGTTGTCAAGTCTTTCTGACTTCGTGCATAATCATTAAGAGGATCAATGCATATAAGTTTAGAATCTAACAGATTTCAGTAAATGGCATGAATTTGGAATTCTTGCAGTTGCAGCAAGGATTTAGGACTGTGAAAAGAGGATCATTGGAGTGATGTTCAATTGATCTATTTTACAAAGTAAAGATCATAGACAAACATAGTATGCATACTTGGTGTATGACATGCCTAGTGTTTAGAAAAACATAGTGTACATGCTTGGAGCATGGGACAACTATTGTTTTAAATTCAAGTATAAAGTTGATAAAACCGAAACAATGAATAATGAGTAATCAGTATGGTGATAAATAAAAGTGTTTATTTATATTCATAGGGTTTGATACCATATTTGATTAATTTATTCTTGTGTTTCACTTTGCATGTTTTGACTTCCAGAATAACTAAGTCGCTCTTCCTGAATGATTAAGTTATTCAAACCATCCACAGTCGGTCATATGTTGGAAGTAGATATGAATCAAGACTGTCATGGGTTGGTTTGTAGAGGTCCAAGTTGGTGGACAAAGTGGTGCTACAACACTCATGAGTGCTCATAAGTTCTGAGTATTGGATTCAACCCGCGCTCATTTGAATCACTTCATGGATTTTATCATGAGTGATCATGAGACGATAATATCTTATATTCTTCAAACCTAGAGATATGAGTTGTTACTATGAGTTGGTTATACATTGATTGCACGAAAACGCATTGGTAACTCGATGGTATAAAACGTGCCTTTGTGTATGATTCAACAAGTAGTAGAACAAGCCATATGAGTCAAAGTTTATCCATTCCTTTTACCTTCGGGATAAAAGCGATATATGTGGGCCCCTCTATGATTTAAAGATGATACATGTGAGTGCTTGGCCAAGCCAGGACTGATTTGATTTGTTCAATCAGTTAGTCATCATGAATCGGAAATCGGGAAACAACAAATGGACAGGGAGAATGATTGATAATCCATGTCTCAGTCCATATGATATCTAGAATGGAGGAATATATGATCCCTTATCTAATGGACAAGTCATTGACAAAGGTCAGAGTTCATCGACAAGGTCAGAGTTCGACAGAAGCTTTTGAGAGCTACGATTGCTGATCGGTTCCTGAAGTCATACGCAATAATAGTTTTAGACTTATCCAAGTGGGAGACTGTTGGATTAATGTCTAAGTCCATAACTATAATTGGTAAGACTTGACCCGACCCGACATGGTCCATTTGGGTTGCATGGCATCATGCATTTGGATAGACTATAATGAAAGAAATAACACTTAAGGTTGGTTAATATATTATAAGTTCTAATATATTAATAAAGTTATTTAATTAGTATTGATCAAGAATTAATTTGGAATTAATTAAGTGATCAAAAGGAGACTAATTAAATATATGGGTTGATTGTGTAAATCATTCATTCTTATATATGTGGGCTTGTGATCCAAGATTCCTTATGTTGGACTAAGTCCATGGGGTGACCCATGGATACTCCATGGAGGTTAAAATCCATGGAGCATCAGGAATGGGTAAAGTTATGAGTTACATGGTGTAACCCTAATAGCCACCATATAAAAGAATCCCATGGCTCAAGAAATCGTACACTAATGTGTGAGTGTGAGGGCTAGACGATTTCAAGGAGTGTTCAAGTTTCTCTCAAGTTATTCCAAGTGTATTTTGGTGTTGTGTGAACCATTTGAGGTGTCACACTTAGGGCACTAGGCACTCAAGCTTCATGAAGACATTCTACATCAAAGAGGTATGTATTCTATCTTGTTATATTTATTATTTTGTATGCTAGATTAGGATAATACCTTGGATGTTCATAATTGTATGTATAATAGAGAAAACATAGATCCAAGGTATTTAGGGTTGCATGTACACTTAGGAGTGTTAGAATGCTCATAACCCAACAATATCTATGTCACTTAAACCATTACTTTGATACCAATTTGTAACATCTGACAATTTAACATAAAGTACACCCAAAAAAAATTTATATAATGAATCATTGAGTGTACTTTCAAATTAAATTACAGTATGCAAGTAGTTATCAATATACTCAATCATAAAAGACATCCATGAATTCGAGCCCGGTTATTACAATATTTTAGAGCAAAAGTAAAAAAGTATATATGTGCTATCAAGTCATCCTATCCTTAGCTACATGCTTACTCCTATCGCTATTACTTGGTCTTTAAAAGAAATATAACAAATAAAAGGTAAGCTCAGTACACATAAGTAATACATACTAAGCAGTTATATTACATTCATCTTTTCAGATTCAACATTAGGTTTTTAGCATTACTAGCTATATTTAGCAATAATATTCCGACTATATATGATCTTAGCTTTCAGCTGGTACAGTACCATAGTTATATTCAACTATAATCATATATCTATAGTAGTAATAGTTCTATTTAGCGATAACTATTTACAAACAACATAAATAGTTAAATCCAACTATAACTATTTAAAATTGTTTACTCGTTGCTTTTCAACTACAATTAGATATACCAATTATATTCATCTGTTAACCACACTTAATCATTGCTCGTCCAATATCAACAACTCATATACTTCAGTTATATCACATAGCTTGTTAGCATAACACTTATCATTTATAGAGGATGTAAGAGATTATTCAATTTAAAGTGGCTTGATTACTTTAGGCTCTAGCACTTGTAATCCTATCATGGATCTTGCCTCCAAAGCTGTCTGAATGACATACAAAACTTGAGTATTATAACTCTAGTCATCACCCATTTTATCATCAACTTGAATTAAAAATTTCATTAATTCATATTACTTAATTACACCCAAACCAAATGTATTTCATAACTAAATGTACATATGTCTTAGGACATTAATACATAAGGTAAACACCATTAATATTTTGTTTCCATATCATCACGTCAACTACCTTAGCTTATGGTACAAGTCCTTTAAGGATTACTTAATTTCCATAACCAAATTTTACGTCAAATTTTATTATGCTCCGTGAAATAATCATCTACATGTTTTAGTTCATTACGACATATGCTCCATATCACTTTATCAAAACTATCCATATGTAGGGTTTATCACCAACTCTTCTAATTCATTAATCATCCATAGATTTGATACATATTAAGCATATAAATATGATATCCACCCTTCTATTCTTCTTTATATACCAAAATATATAAAATACATGATTATATAACATCTAGGGTTTATAGATTTCCATTCTAATTTAGCTTATAGAGATGAAATTAATAAGAAAAATAGAAGCTTACTTCTTAATTCAAGTGTATAATGACTAGTAATTGAAATCTCCCTTTAATCCTCCTCCTTCTCTTCAAATTTGATCATAAATCAACAGAGATTTGTCTTCCTCTGCCTATGAAATTTAAGAATGGAAGTAGAGGGAAAATAACTTACCCTCTTATGTTTTATATGTTTTACACTTTCTGTTCCTACACGTCAAGTACTCTTTTTCTACATGTTGCTTTCTAGCTAAAAGTTTTGTATTCTTATTATTATTTGTAGGGTTTTCTGTTGAGAGAAGAACTTAATAACGAGATAATATATTGTGGAAATATAAGTTAATCTCAATGGATCTTTGTTAGCTCAACAATAAAAGTTAGATCGCAGAAAAGTAAGGAATGTAAATAGCAGCAAGTTATATCAATAAGCATATATAAGTAGATACTTAGTTGAATCGTAACATGATTTGCATTCAAACACAAGTTAGTAAATGATGAACAACATAAGTGAAAAGAGACTTGGATAAAGTATCAATCATATAACTTTAGATAGTATAGAGATGAAGATATCTTGTATTGATAAGATCTAAATTGGTACTTAAACATGAAGTGGATCACTCTAATTAAAGAGCTCCAAAAGTTACAAGAAATAATAAACAATTACAAAGCTACTGACTTTGGTGACTCTGAAAGGTACACTAGATAATACAATGTTTACACGCATAGTCAGTAAAGGTAACTTGTCACAGTCTTCATGTTCAAAAGATGTCTTCGGGTTTTCTTCTCGTCTTCGGGTTCTAAATGATAACAAACAGTCTTCGACATTCTCCTTTCCGGTTCACAAAAGCTTTTTGGGGTCTTCGGGTCCATCTTAGCGGCTGAGGGTCACTTTCTTGTATCAACAATTTCCCCCAAAGTGACCTCCCAACTAAATTCTTCATTGATTAAGTTTGACAAATTTGATGAGGATCCACCAAAATTTCCTAACTTCAGAGACCCATTTGATCCTTCTGGTTATTTCAAAATTCACCTCTTCAGTAGTGTGTTTGGATCTCTAAACCGCATTCATTGTTATCTCCAGTTGTTTCTTTAATAGACGATGAATGGCAGTGACTGAGATGAAGAACTTTGGACTCGATTGGTACTTCTTGTAAGCAATCCTATGCTTTGGAAAATTGGTTGCCCCTATATTCATATCTTAATAACCCTCAGTGATTGTTAGAGTTGGTTCAAATGGAGGGAAGTCAAATTTCTGAGCAAGTACCAGATCGATTTCAGCATCTATTTTCCTGAAGTCGCATACTAGGCCTTTAAGAAACTCACATGGCCTTTTAAATGTAATCTTCATCTTCGGGTACTTCTCAGCCTTCAATTGGAACACTCGGGTAATTAAGAAGATTTCTTTCGGATTCAGGAACACAAAATATGCTTCTATTCATATATAGTCACACCCTCTACGGGAAAGAGTGTATTGGAAGAATTCACTATTCATAAACTTTCTGGCTTTGTAGGTCTTCACTCCTTCTGGTTTTTCATTTGACCACATGTTTTCAAATTTGTCACCATATCTGGCATGAAAAAGATTCAGCCTTTCAAATTCTATGGGAATTCTCCGATCATCAGGAATGGTGAGCTCAAAAGATTGGAAAACAGGGAAGTACTTGGAGTTGGGTTAGATGGGAATATCCGAGTACACATCATGAGGAGGTTCCACATAGGTGAGGCATGGAATATAATCTGAATCCAAAAGTCTACGGGTAGGATTCACCCAAGAGTTGATCAGGGTTTCATCAAAGGAAGTATCAAACCTTGGGCTTTTCATATCTCATCTGTAAGTTTTGCAGCTCTCCAGTCTTGCTTTCTGTGAACTGTTGCTGGGGAGTCAGTGGAGTGAATCGATGAAACATCCTCCTCTAAATTTTTCAAGTTAGGAGGAGTTTGAGTCTGAGGAGAAATCGGGGTGTTGTATGTTGAGGAGAAGGAGGAGGAGTTGGTTCTTTGATGTATTCTGATGGAGATTGATGTTGAGGATGAGTTTTGGACTGATTTATAGAAGGAGTTTGATAAATTCCCTTGGTAAGTCGAAGAATTTCATCAACACCTTCCTTGGCTGTAAGAGATCACCGCAATCCTTTGATGGTGTCTTGAAGAACTGAATAGCCCGTTTCGTAAGCAGTATGAGTCTCAATGATGGGTTTCTTAGACTTGTTTTCTTGATTGATCAGGGTTTTCTGAAGTTCTTGTTGAGATCCTTCACCTCGTTGATAAGAGCTTTGGCTTTTGAGATGAATTCTCGATGATCAGTTGTTCTTTAGTTATCAAGATGACGAATGTCCGTTTCCAACGTAGGAGCATTCTATCTGCAAATAATTTTTCTCTTGTTTCCAGGGCTTGAACTCGGTCAGCCAGTGATTGCTGAGATAACTTTGTGATTGTATGCGGGGTTGCTGATGTGACTGCAGCCAAAATTTGATCAACCTTAGACTGAATATCAAGGAATTCTTTCCTTGAAACTTCCAACTTCTTCTTCTTCTTTTGCTTTGGCGTGGAGGTGGAATGGTGTGACCCGCTTGATTCCTCATCGTCAAGAACCATTATGAAGTCGTCGGAGGGTCGAGGTTGTTGGACTTCATCATGATTTTCATCATCTAATCCAAAAATTGGTTCTGAGCTTATCTCAATCTCCGTTCCTCCTTCATTACAATCATGCACTTCAATATATGAGAGAGGAGGCTTTGATCCACCTGCATCTACTTTCATGGCTTGAACTCGATGAACAGTTTGTTCCATATTAGACATTCATTATTGCGCTTTCAGGATGTCATACACAGTTTTGGCATTATTGATTGTAGTGGCCTAATACTTTGCAACATGGAAAAGAGAATCCTCCTTTTGTTGTTGTTGTTGAATTTGCCTTGCTTTGCGGGCTTGGAGCGCCCTTTTAAAGGCTTAAAATTTCCTCAACCATGATTTAGTTGTTGGTCGATACCGAGACCAACTATCATCATAATCATATCCATCCATTCCTTTTCGCACCGAGATGTCCCTCAGGTCCATGGATCCTGGCACAATGGTACTCACCATCCCTATGCTGCTTGGTCGTAATGTCAACGATGAAGGATTTCCAAAGCTTCCTCGGTCTCCTTGGTCTGAAACCAAGTGTGGCCTCGACTCTGTTCTAGCAAGGGTCTCTGAAAAAGGACCCTGCGGTGCAACTTGTGTTTGAGGTGTTTGTGTGACACTGAATAAAATGGAGGAAAGCTCCTCGGGGGGAACAAAGCGCAGACGCAAAGCCCTGGAGACCTTAGGGCGATTATCGACATCCGAATTTACTTGGAATCGGGATTGGGTTATGTCTCCATGTTTTGATGAAAATGAGACACTTACTGTATCAGAGTGGACAGATGAGGTTGATGCTGGTGAGTCAGCATGGACTCCAATGGCTGTTGGATTCTTTTGACAGAATACAACATTTTCCTAATTATGCTTTTGGTCAGAGGTAGGGGTGAGTTTCAACTTCTCTCTCCTGAAAATGTCTCCTGAATTCCAAGGTTCAAGAAAACTATCATCAACCACATTTACAGGTTGATCAAGAGCCTTGGTGGGAGAAGGTTGAACATGAGGAATTGACTCTGCAGTGGAAGTGTTCCTTTTCTTGGAAGCACCTGCACCCTTCGTTGCTACATTTGTAGGTGTTTTCTTGATAGCTAGGGATTTGAACCTTTTTGGCTTGGGCTGCGGGGATTGGACATCGATTAGTTGTGGGGGGCTTAGCAGGGTAGAGCGATATGAGGCAATACCGCTCGTAGCCACGATGTGATCAACTACTTGAAGGTTGCTAAGTCCAACAGACTCTAAAATATGCATTGGAAGACGTCTAATATGACCGAAGAGTGATTGGTCTTTGGAAGGATTGTACCTTTTGAGATCTCTGTAGGAGAAGAGATTGGTGTCGTTTCCGAGGCTGAGCTATGCATCCTTGTGTAAATCGATCAACCACAGGGACCAGATTCTTGCCGAGGTGAGCTCCACACGATGTCGAGGAGTGGCTTGACCATGTTATCCGTTCCACCAGTTCTTCCAAACAAACATCGGATAACATAGTGGCAAACGTATTGCCAAACAGCTGGTAATTTGCCCTTCTTGAATTCAAATACCCCCTTTAGTTTGGATTGGTACCCTATTTGGTACAGAGCAGCAAAGATGTTGATGTTGCTAGGAGTGTAGAACTCTGTGGATGGTGGAATTCATAGGTTGATAGCTTCTAAGAACTTCTCTTTGGTTAGAATAACCAAAGAATCATCGATGACTCTGATATTAACTTCATGCAGTTTGTCCAAAGGTCTGAATGCAGAGAAGGCTCATTTGAACAAGATCGCCTTGTGTATTGCTTCTGTGAATGAATCGAAAGCGCCAAACAGTGGATGAGTTCGAAGATATTTGATCATGAGCTTGATGGAGTCACTATAACTATCATGATCATCGAAGATTCCCCTGTAATTGCTTGCAGCAATGGAAGGACTGACGTCCTTGATGGTTGAGCCTGATCCAGTTGGTTTTCCAGATCCAGAAGGCTTGGATTGTTTCTTAGAAGCACCTGATTTCACCATGGTTATGAAAAAGGATTTGAAGAACTTGCTCGAAAGGGTTTTTGCAAGAAGATGAAGAAGATGAAGATCGTCTTGAGTGTTCAGAAAGCATAAGCTTTTTTGGGGAAGAAAAAGGGTTTTTATACTTCCGGATTTCAAAAATGATTAATATCACTTTAATGAAAGCTGGTAAAAATTTTTGGGTTATTATCTTTTTCGATTTAATTTAAATCAAAAATGTTTCTGGGAAAAGAGGAAGCATTTAATGCAGTTTCAGGCGCGTGATGATGCGGCGGATAATCATGGGGTGAAAACAGTTTCATCTGTTAAATAAAATGGGGGAGTGGAACGGATGTGACCCCAATATTTGCTTCATGGGATTGGTTGAGTAAAAAGGATTTTCAAAAAAGATTTCTTTTTAGGAAAATCACATTGTTTATCCTTTTAACCAAAAATTGACCTGGTTGAGAAATTTTTTTTGAAGAGCAACTGTTTTTCATGCGCAACAAATTAAACGAAGAAGAATAAAACATTTTGTTTTGAAAGATTTAATGTTTCAGAGTCATTAAATAACACACAATAACCTTTGATAGGTCTGATGGGTGATAACTTCGGGTTGTTGAGTGAGTCTGCGGGAAGACGATACTGAAGAGCAACTTGATCACAAAGTTAGAAATACAAATAATAAAGAGACCCAAGGATTTCATAGATCATAAATGATCTTTGGTATACAGAGCATACTGAGAAGAAAGTTATGAAGTATGCACTACATTAGTTATTCTAGAAATAGATAAAGTAAATAAAATGCTTCAAGAGTTTTATTATTTTTTTAATTTTTGTTTTAAAAGAAAAAAAGCATATTTAATTACACCCAAAGATCGTGAGATCTTCGGTTTTTATCCTTTCAAGAGGAACTGAGGGTCTGAATTTATAATTCCTAACATTTCTAAAAAGCCATTAAGTTTTGTAGAGTCAAGTGATTTTGTGAAGACATCGGTTATTTCCTCGTGAGATGGAACAAAGATTAGTTCAATATTACCTTTGAGGATATGATCCTTGATGAAGTGATACCGCAGTTCGATGTGTTTCATCTTTGAGTGACGAATAGGATTATGTGAAATGGCTATTTCACTCTCTGAATCACAATAGAAGGGTACCCGTAGCATTCTATACCCGTAGTCCATGAGTTGTGTTTTCATCCAAAAGACTTGAGAGCAGCAACTGGTTGCGGCAACATATTCAGCCTCTGTGGTAGAAAGTGTGACACAATTTTCTTTCCTTGAGGACCAAATCACTAATTCGCCACCTAGAAATTGACATCCCCCGAGGTGCTTTTTCTATCGATTCTGCACCCTGCATGGTCTGCATCAGTGAAAGCATGCAGACTGAAGTCATTTCCTACTGGATACCAGAGACTTAAGGCGTTACTCCCTTTGAGATATCTAAATATCTGCTTGACTACGGTCAAGTGTGATACATTGGGATCAGTCTGGTATCTAGCACATAAACCTTCGGCGAAGACTATATCTGCTATACTTGCAGTGAGGTACATCAATGAACCAATCATTCCTTGGTATATCTTTTGATCAACTGACTCTCTGTTAGGGTCAGATGAGATCTTGTACCCAAAGTGATGGGTTTTATACAAAAGAACATCCTATGTGCTCATGCAAACCCTAAAGCTTGGATCTAGGTTTCTCTATTGTACATGAAATTCATCCAAGACTTAAGAACCCTAGATCTAACATGTATATTTCAGAAATAACATATGAAAACAGATCAAGATGATTACCTCTTCAACAATGGCTTGAATCTTCTTGTCTTGGAGCTTAGAGTCACAAATGTCACTCCTCTAATGGCTTATAAACACCACACAAGCAAGAGGATGATATTGGAGAGAGGGGAGAGGCACAATTTCGTCTACGAACTCTTCTAGGGTTTCCAGTGGCCGAAATATGATGCCCTAGGGGTTCTATTTATACTTGTGCTGCTAGGGTTTCAGTCAAAACCCTAATGGACAGCTTTGGCCTTAAGCAATCCAACGAAGCTTCTGGAATAGGGCCCTTATGGCCGAAATTAGGATGGACACATCCCTAATTTCATCCATGCCTAGTCCATAAGGCTTCTCAACCCAATATTCAACTATCACACATTTGACAGTTTCAGTCCCCTTTATTTAATTAATATTTTTTAGCCACAAAATTAATTCTTAATTAATTATTGTCTAATAATAATTAAACTATATGATTTCTTCTTTAATATATTATTCATATAATATATTAATAAACCATAATAACCTCTCTCTTTCTAAATCACCCTGTCAAGTTGCTCTTGTGAAGGAAACCCAAAAGGACCATGCACAACCGGGCCAAGTACATACCAAATATAGTTACGGGCTTAGACACTAATCCAACAGTCTTCCACTTGGATAAGTCTAGTAACTATAAATCCAAGCACAATCCGATTAGCAATCGTAGCTCTCAAAGACGCTGTCGAACTCTGATCATATCAGTAACCTGTCCTTTAGATAAGGGATCGTATAGTCCTTCGTTCTAGATATCGTGTGGACAAGTACATGGAACATAGTCATACTTATTGTCCAGCAGTTTGTTTCTGGATCTCTGATTCGTCTGACATAGAACTTAATTGAACACATCAATTTAGTCCTGACCGGGCCTGGAACATAAGTCAAACAAAATCATCGAGGGGCCCAGATATCGCTTTTACCCTCTTAGGATAAAAGGAACAGATAAACTTTCACTTATATGCATTTACCATTCACTCATCAAATCATGCACAACAATGTGTTTTATAACATCAAGTTACTGATGCGTTTACGAATTATCAATGCACATCTAACTTGCAAATAATAAATCATATATCTGGGTTTTAAGACCATATGATATTATCGTCTTGCGATCACTCGTGATAAGTTCCATGAAGTGTTTCCAGCAAGCGTGGGTTTAATCCAATGCGCAAATCTTATTCATAAGCACTCATGAATGTTGCAGCAAAACTTTGTTATGTCTAATAGACTTTAGACAATCTACACACCAATTCATGACAATCTTCTTTCATACCTACTCCCAAAGTATGAGCGGCTGTGGAACGTTCGAATAATCTTATTATTCAGGAAGTCAAAACATCAAAATGAAACAATAGGTAAACAATTAACATAAGACAGTAACTTTACTTATAAATAATACTCTTTTATTTAATCATCAAATGTCAATTACATTTATCTACTACACGTTTCTAAACTATCTAATCTAAACTAATATCGTCATTCAGCCCAATGCTCCTAGCGTGCTGCAAGTGCTTAACCCTACTCAGTCCCTTTGTAAGGGGATCTGCTAGGTTATCTTCTGACAATACCGTCTTCACTACGACGAGTCCTTCTTCCACCCGATGTCAAATAAAATGGTATTTTCTGTTGATATGTCGAGATCTGCTATGATCCCTTGGTTCCTTGGTCAAGGCAACCGCTCCTTCATTATCACAGAAAATTTCCATGGGCTCCTTTATGGTTGGCACAACTCCAAGGTCTCCAATGAAGTTCTTCAACCATATCGCCTCCTTTGACGCTTCGCTCGCCGCTATATACTCTGATTCGCACGTTGAATCAGCTACAGTCTTCTGCTTGGAACTTTTCCAACTCACTGCTCCTCCATTTAGAGTAAAGACCCAGCCCGACTGCGAACGGTAGTTGTCCCTGTCGGTTTGACAACTGGCGTCACTATACCCTCGCACCCTTAAGTCATTACTCCCACCGAGGACTAGAAAACATTTCTTGGTCCTCCGAAGGTACTTAAGAATATTCTTGACTGCAGTCCAATGTGCTTTGCCAGGGTTCCCTTGATATCTATTGACCATGCTCAAAGCGAATGCCACATCAGGGCGAGTACAAGTCATCGCATACATAATCGAGCCAACTGCGAATGGGTATGGTACTCGACTCATTTCTGTTATCTCGACTTCGGTACTTGGACTTTGAGTGTTACTCAACGTGGCATTACTTTGGATCGATAACTCCCCCTTCTTGGAATTCTCCATACTAAAACGCTTTAGTACCTTGTCCAAGTAAGTATTCTGACTAAGTCCTATTAGTTTCTTACTTCTGTCTCTCACTATCCTTATACCCAAAATATAGGCAACCTCTCCGAGGTCCTTCATAGCGAAGCACTTTCCAAGCTAGGATTTAACTTCCTTCAGGGTTGGGATGTCGTTTCCTATGAGTAGTATGTCATCGACATACAATACGAGGAAGCTTACTATACTCCCACTGGCTTTGACATATACACATGATTCATCCTCGTTTCGCAGAAAATCAAACTCTTTGACTTTCTCATCGAAACAAAGATTCCATCTGCGAGATGCTTGTTTCAGTCCATAAATAGACTTCTCAATCTTACACACTCTATTGGGATGCTTCGCATTAACAAAACCCTCTGGCTGACTGATGTAAACATCCTCAGCCAACTTCCCATTAAGGAAAGCAATTTTGACATCCATCTTCCATATTTCATAGTCATGAAATGCAGCAAGGGCCAACATCACCCTGGTAGACTTTATCTTCGCAACCTGTGAGAAGGTCTCATCATAATCAACTCCGTGAGTTTGAGTGAAACCCTTCACAACCAATCGCGCCTTATAAGTGTGTACATTCCCATCCATGTCGGTCTTCTTCTTGAAGATCCACTTGCACCCGACCGTCTTACGACCCGACACATTGTCAAACAAATTCGAAACTTGGTTGTCATATATGGACTGAATCTCGCTGTCCATACCCTCTTTCCATTTCGCAGACTCCAGGTCTGCCATAGCTTCCTTATATCTGTTAGGTTCGTCCAAATTCACTAGTTTACTATCACTAATAAACGTATTCCCTTCAGTAGTGATATGGAAACCATAAAACTGGGGTGGAACACTAACTCTTTCAAAACGTCTAAGAGGTAAGGACTCGTCAGTCGGTTCAACCAGAGTTTCCTCCTCGAGTTGAGCGCCAGTGTTAGAGGTTCCTTCATCGCTCGACTCCTGAAGCTCTTCAATATCGATTTGCCTCCCACTGTCCCCTTGGCTTATGAGTTCTCTCTCTCGGAAAACCCCTCTCCTCACAACGAAAACAACATTGTCACTCAGTCTAAAGAAGAGATATCCAAAGGACTTCTGCGAGTAGCCGATGAAAATACATCGCTCACTACCAGGTTCGAGCTTGTCGTGAGTCTCTCGTCTTACGAAAGCCTCGCAACCCCAAACCTTGATGTGTGCCAACGAGGGAGCTTTCCCTGTCCACATCTCGTGAGGTATTTTGGGAACCTTCTTTGTAGGGACTAAGGTAAGGATATGGGTGGCAGTCTCTAAGGCATACCCCCAGAATGAGATAGGTAGCGAAGCACGACTCATCATGGAGTGAACCATGTCTAGCAAGGTTCGATTACGCCTCTCAGCCACACCATCAACTGTGGTGTCCTAGGTGGCGTCAATTGCGAAACGATTCCGCATTCCTTGAGATAGTCGTAGAACTCAAGACTTAGGTACTCTCCTCCTCGATCGGATCGAAGCATCTTGATTTTCCTACCCAACTGATTCTTCACTTCTTGTTTAAACTCTTTGAACTTTTCAAAGGTTTCTGACTTGTGCTTCATTAGGTAGATATACCCATATCTACTATAATCATCGGTGAAAGTCACATAGAAGTGGCTCGCATCCCTTGTGGTGGATCTAAAGGGCCCACACACATCGGTGTGTATGAGATCCAATAAACCCTCACCGCTCGCACAAGTGCCAGTGAAGGGTGACTTGGTCATCTTTCCAAGTAAACAAGACTTGCAAACGTCATCTTCCCTAAGGTCGAATGACTCCAACACTCCATCCTTTTGGAGTTGGGCTATACGTTTCTTGTTGACATGTCCACGACGACAATGCCACAAGCATGCTTTATCCAAATCATTGGAAGAATCAATACACAACACATCATTTCCTAAATTGTCTACAACCATCACAGTTTCATATATTCCATTACAAGGTAATGCTTCAAAATAGAAAACACCATTAAGATAAGCATTAATAGAACCCTTTTCATTATCAAATGAATATCTAAAACCTTGTCTATACAAACCATGAAAAGAAATGATGTTTCTTGCCATATCTGGCGAATAGCAACAATTATTTAAATCTAATCCTAATCCACTACTAAGCATTAAAGGGTAAACTCTGATCTTGGTGACAGGCGACGATCTTTTGTTCCCCATGATCAAATTTATCTTCCCATGCTCCACATCCCTATTTCTTCTTAGGCCCTGCAAATCAGAACAAATGTGAAAACCACATCCTGTATCAAGTAACCAAGAAATAGCATGTGATGAATCATTAGATTTAAAAGTGTAAATACCTGCGTAGGATGGCTTGATCTTTCCATCCTTGATATCTTGCAGATATTTCGGGCAGCTTCATTTCCAATGCCCTATTTTGTGGCAGTGGTGGCACTCTGCCTCCTTGGGGTTGGAGTTGGGTTTAGCAGAACCAACCTTGGTTCCACTAGAAGAGGTGCCATCATGGGACTTTCCCTTATGGTGGCTCTTTGAGGGATCCTTCCTCTTCTTACCCTTCCCTTGCCCAATTGCCAAGACTGAGGCAGTAGTAGGAGTAGGAGTTGATGCAACATATTTGTCTTTGAGGTTGCTCTCAGCATTCCTCAGCAAGCCTTGAAGCTTGCTCAAGGTGACCTCCTCCTTGTTCATGCGGTAGGTCATGCGGAACTGGTTGTAGCAGGGAGGCAAGGAGTGAAGGGTGATGTCAATTGTCAGCTCTTCATCAAAGTTCACATTCAACTTTAGCAGCCAATCGACATATCTCTGCATATTTTACAGATGAGCAGTAAGGGACTCTCCATTACCCATTTTGGAAGTGATCATCGAAGTGATGATCTCGTACCTTTCTTGCCTAGCACTTTGGTGGTACCGGTCCAGCAGATCTTAATGCATCTCATAGGGATACATGTCCTCATAGGACTTCTGGAGTTCTGTAGTCATAGTCGCCAGCATGATGCAATGGTCTTTTATGGCATCACGCTCATGGGCCTCAAAAGCAACGATCTCTTCAGCAGAGGCAGTGTTGATGTTGATTTCCTTTAGCTTCTCATCGACGACATACTCTTTTTCCTCGTAACGAGTGACCATTCGGATGTTGCGGATCCAATCACTTAAATTGGACCCGTCAAAGATTACTCTCCCATACAAGTTCATGAGTGAGAACGAGCCAGAGCAATTTGAGCCGGAAGCGTTGTTGTTGACATTCGACATCTGAAATAGAAAAGAGACGAGTTTTATTAGAAATGAATCCCCAATTAAACACCCAAATGATAAATTAGGGCTAGGACCCAACAACATTATTTTACAAATTAGAAGAGGGATGTCGTAATCTAACATGTAAATAATTTGAAGGTAAGTGAATGACGATTCACTAATTTCCACAATGAAAAACAAATTAAAGCTAAGTTTTAAATGTATTGAAAACACCTAGATCTTTTGAGATTCATTGAACTTTTCAATGGCATGTTTAAATCTCGATATGCCGCTCAGGTTTGTGACTGGGATGCCGAGGATCACAAAGCGGGTGTGAATAACCATGCAAATGTACATGGTGCCCTCAATGTTACAGTCACCTATTCGACGTGTCGGTTAACCACACACGCTCCATCGAACTATGACAAACATCGAGTCACCCTTTTCCACCTTTTCTTAGAGCCCAACTAGTGTGCCAGTTAACCAAACACGCTCCACTAACGTCTTAGCAAGGGTACAAAGTGTAATTTCATGGAATTGCATCAATTCACTTTTGCCTAAAGTAACTAAGATTGGGAATTTTTTGTAAAAACATTTAGTTACATTATAAATTCATTATACTTTTAATGAGGATAGGGTTGCCCTATCCCACCCGTTCGGCTAACGACCCTCCACTAGTCAAGGGTGCAGTGGGTAAGAGTGGATACCCAATGACGGTCATTTTACAGGCCGCTTCCTTAAACACCCCTTATAGACCAACTTCGTGAATGAGGCCTACTAACGGTAAAACTAGCATTTAAGTTATACATATATAATAGTTATTCTTATAATATTATAAAGTATAAGGTTGAATTTTAAACTTGTAAAATTCTAGGGTTTGAAATTTAAATAAATCAAATTAAACTTTTAATTAAAAATTTAAATTTCAAAACTTGAGGGCAAGTTTTGAACTTTTCAAAACACATATGATCAAATAGCAAATAATATAAATTAAACATATAATTAAATGATTATCTAAATTTGACCTATTCCATTTTATTCACAAGATAATTCCACAAATAATTCAAATAATCAAATTTTATCATATAAGGAATTTATTATTCAAATAAATGGTAATTATCTTTTGTTTTGGTAAGGATAATCACATAATAATAATAAAATTCAGATTTTACTAGTCAAAAACAGTTTTGGTAATTATCCTTCAGCAAAACAGCAAGAAATCCCGAGAATCCCTCTGTCTGACGGCCCGACTAGCCGAGTCCCCTTATGGACTCGTCGAGTTCATCATACTCGTCGAGCCCACTTTGGGACTCGCCGAGTTTGTCAGTTAGGAGGCCAAAAAATCGATTTTAAAGCAAGAATGAAAACACAAACCATCAATACAATAGAAACTAATCAAGGCTCTGATACCACTGATGGGTTTTATACAAAAGAACATCCTATGTGCTCATGCAAACCCTAAAGCTTGGATCTAGGTTTCTCTATTGTACATGCAATTCATCCAAGACTTATGAACCCTAGATCTAACGTGTATATTTCGGAAATAACATATGAAAACAGATCTAGATGATTACCTCTTCAACAATGGCTTGATCCTTCTTGTCTTGGAGCTTAGAGTCACAAATGTCACTCCTCTAATGGCTTACAAACACCACACAAGAAAGAGGATGATATTGGAGAGAGGGGAGAGGCACAATTTCGGCTATGAACTCTTCTAGGGTTTCCAGTGGCCGAAATATGATGACCTAGGGGTTCTATTTATACTTGTGCTGCTAGGGTTTCAGTCAAAACCCTAATGGACATCTTAGGCCTTAAGCAATCTAACGAAGCTTCTGGAATAGGGCCCTTATGGCCGAAATTAGGATGGACACATCCCTAATTTCGTCCATGCCTAGTCCATAAGGCTTCTTAGCCCAATATTAAACTATCACACATTTGACAGTTTAAGTCCCCTTTATTTAATTAATATCTTTTAGCCACAGAATTAATTCTTAATTAATTCTTGTCTAATAATAATTAAACTATATGATTTCTTCTTTAATATATTATTCATATAATATATTAATAAACCATAATAACCTCTCTTTTCATAAATCACCCTGTCAAGTTGCTCTTGTGAAGGCAACCCAAAAGGACCATGCACAACCGGGCCAAGTACATACAAAATATAGTTACGGGCTTAGACGCTAATCCAACACAAAGGTCATGGGGACCTTTGTCGAGGAGCGGTTGTCCATTCAGAATTTCTTCAACAGTTCAGTGGTATATTTTTCTTGATGGATGAAAATTCCTTGAGGGACCTGCTTAACCTGAAGACCTAGAAAGAAATTAATCTCTATATTCATGCTCATTTGGAATTTGTTGGTCATGAGCTTAGTAAAGTCATCCATCATTTCTTTATTTGTTGAACCGAAGATAATATCATCCACGTAAATTTGCACAAGCATCATGTGTTTGTCATTTACTCGTCTGAAAAGAGTAGGGTCTGTTACACCTCGTTTGTACTCAGAGTTGACAAGAAACATTGAAAGAGTTTCATACGAAGCTTTTGGTGACTGTTTTAAACCGTAGACAGCTTTCTCCAGCTTATAGCAATGGTTGGGAAAATCTAAATTTTCGAAGCCTGGAGGTTGTTGTAAATACACTTCTTCTTTCAATTCGTCATTGAGGAAAGCACTTTTTATGTCCATTTGATGGAATTTGATGTTCTCATGTGCCGCATACACGAGAAAAATACATATGGCTTCCATCCTTGCTACCAGAGCATATGTTTCATCATAATCAACTCCTTCTAGTTCACTATACCCTTTGGCAACCAAACGAGCTTTGCTGCGGATCACAACAACCGATTCATCGAGTTTGTTCTTGTAGACCCATCAGGTTCCAACTACAGTATGGCCTTTAGGCTTCAGTACAAGTTTCCAAACCTTGTTTCTTTCAAACTCTGCCAATTGCTTTTGCATTGCAACAATCCAATCAGGCTCCAGAAGTGCCTCTTTCGTGGTTCTGGACTTGATTGATGACATAAAAGCTTCATAGTGACAATGATTAGTTAAATCTGAAGAATAACGAGTTTGTATACCAGTAGATGGATTTCTGATGATTTCGCCAGGTGGGTAATCTTTCGTCCAGATATGTAGGCGTGATTGGTGATGTTCAGCAGCTGCATTAGAGGGAATGTCCTTTATTTTAGAGGAGGCTTCGTGTATATTTGTTGAAGGTTTTTTCCCCTCGGATTGTGAACATTCCGCAGATGAGTCTTGTTTTGATTGATTCAGCAGCTGAAGATGAAGGTTCCCCTGGATTGATGATGGTTCCCCCGGAATGGATGATAGTTCCCCTGGACCGATGAGTGATGTATTATTCTTGGATCCCCTTCGGTATCAATGTTTTCCACTTCTTCGTCCTCGGAATTTCTAGAGATATTTGATCGATTTCACACTTTGTAGACAGGTACCGGAGCGGCATATTCAAGTACTAGAACCTCGATGGTTGCGATTTCCAAAAGATTTTAGCTTTCCCCCTCAAAAAACGAGGTGGAAGTATTGAATGAAGTTCCTTCAGAAATGGTTGGTCCAAATACCTCTGAGTGTTGTTGTTGTCGTGCTACCGAAGACACTAGTATCTCTGAAAGATGTTCAATTTCAGGGACATCAAATAGATCATCATAGTTAACTTCAACTATGTTCAAGGGTCCCGACGAAGGTGGAATGTCATTTTCCATGACGAACTTTGTTTCTTTATTGGGAGCAGTGCTGCGGACATAATAATATGACATCGAAGCTTTCAACTATTTGTCTTGTTCTCCGTATCAGAACACGATATGAAACCTTGTTTGTTGAGTAACCCAAAAAGATTCCTTCATCAGATTTTGGTGCAAATTTGTTGAGATGATCTTTGTTATTGACCACGAAACACCTGCAACCAAAAATATGAAAGAAACTTACATTGGGTTTTCTTTTGTTCAGACCTTTATATGGAGTTTTGTTGAGACGTTTGCAAATGATACTTCAATTTTGAACAAAACATATTGTTGCCACTGCTTCGGCCCAAAAATAGAGAGGTAAATTAGCAAACTTGATCATTGATCTAGCAGCTTCAACCAATGTTTTGTTCCTCCTCTCCACTACTCCATTCTGTTGCGGTGTGTATGGTGGCGAGAAGTTGTGGCTAATTCATTTGGATAATAAAAAGCTATTCATGAGCTGATTAGTGAAATCGGTGCCATTGTCACTTCTTATTCTTCAGAATGGAAGCTTGATCTATAGCTCTATCTCTTTGATGAAAGTAAGAGTCTACGGTGTGTCTGATTTTAGTCTTAGAAAGAATGCCTAAGTAAAACGAGTGTAGTCATCAACTATAACTTGAATGTATTTTTTATGATTAAGACTGGCTACAGTTGAAGGACCACAGAGGTCTATGTGAAGGAGCTCCAGACGTTCAGTAATTGACGAATAAATTATCAGAGGATGACTTCCTTTGGTTTGTTTACCACACTCACACACTGGACACAAAGTATCATTTTTGAATTTTAGAATTGGTAGTCCTAGGACTAGCTCTTAAGCACTAAAATGTTGATGTATCTGAAGTTGAGATGTTCAAGCTTTCGATGCCACAACCAACTGACCTCAGAAACTGCCTTCAACAAGATACATAGTTGTGGTTTCCCGATGATTAGATGAATGTGTAGTGGGTACATTGTTCCTCTGTCTTTGGACTTGATCAAACACTTCCGTCTATCATTTGTCATGATATAACAGTACTTGTTGTCAAATTCTACCCGATGACCTACTTTACACAATTGACCAATACTGATCAAACTGGGTTTTAAACCCTTTACGTAAGCGACTCGTTGAATGGAGAAGCTTCTCGTAGTAAACAAATCGTATCCCCTTATTATCCTATTTGCATCCTGAAGGTGACGTTTCCGCCACCAATGACTGGCCTGAAGTCCTGAAGGTAGTCTAACCTTCCCGTCATGTGCAAGGAGCATGCACTATCAATCAACCATTCTTCTTCGCGTAGTCGACATTATGTTTAGTATGAACATAACTCATCACCACATATTCAAGTGTTACTATTACACTCTTCTCTATCTACTCGTTCACCGGTATCCTCGATCACCATTTCCAAAAGCATACATCATCACTGTCGTAATCATCTCTAGTATCTCATCAGTACTCAGTCCAGTCGCAAATCCCATAACACTATTTCTCGTACACACCATTTGGCAATCGAATGCAAAAACCTTAAGATTACTACATTTTAACAATAAACATATAACCATGTGAGCATTACTACACTCAGTTCCTTGGATTACCCTATGACTTCTCTTGACTCGGGCATGAATCATGTGCTTTCGATAGCAGGGGATCTACTACTATTGTCCACACAGATCCATGGCTGCTCCAAGGTCCATCCCAAAGTAGCCAAGTCACTTCTCGCTGTCAATTCTAACTATGTGCCCTACAACAACACATATCAACACTCTTCCTAGCTTATTAGGACTCCCACCCACCCTACTATCAACTACAAAAGAAACTTCTACTTATTTCAACTAACTATCTTATGAATATAATTACATGCAACAAAAATTACATAGTCCTTTGATTGAAAGATCCTGCACTATAATTATTAGACTCAAACGAGAGCTGTGTAATAGAGGCAAATAAAACATTCTAAAACTATTTAATTTTTATGGCATGTAACCTAACGTATTCGCATAATAGTTAGCTAATATCAATATATATTTCTCTTACCACTAAGCAAGAAGCATTCGAGTAGTAATACTAATAAGCAATTTTTACATATAAACTCTATACTAGCATTTGCTACATTAATTCTAGATCGTTAGGAATCACCCTTCCCTGCTACTCTAAATCACATGGAGCCTCCACCAGTCCCGATTTTCCGTCTTGTGAATGCACAATCGTATACAATGTGAAAGCAAATATTCATTCTAAAAATAGATTCCGCACCAAAACGATTTGACTCAAACGAGAGTCGTGCACCAAGCTAAAAAAGTCATTCTAAGTTTATCTAGTTCCTATTGCATACAACCTAAAGCATTCAAATAACAACCTATCAGTACTAGCACCAAATTCCAAATAACGCATAACAGGCATCCAACATAGCATGTGAAGAATCAAGTTATCTAGCATACATAATAAAATCTTATATTCGAGATATATGAAAAAGATTTGAACACTTTCCCTTTTTCCACTGGAACCGGTTGACTGTACACACTGCACTTGTGTTCACCTTTTCCAAACCATTTCATTTATTTTCCATAAAATTTAATTTAGAAAAAATAACTCTTTACTCGCAAACATGAGTTTAGAAGTCACTAAAATGAGCCTGATTTTCTCAAGTTGTGCTCTGATACAAACGTAACACGTCGTAAATTTTCAGAAAAAAATGAAATATTAAAAGCAACTATTGTGGTGTTGATTATGATGACATATGTGGAATATGAAATGATCTAGTGAATCATTTTAAGAATCGTGAACATGGAGAACACAAGAGAGTAAATAAGTATGCGTTTAAGCTCTCAGTAGTTTTTGTTAGAAAGAGTACAAATGGGTTTGCAATATTTCTCTCTCTAAAACTAATATCTCACAATTGTTCCTTACATAAAATGAGTGTCACTCACTTACTTATAAAGGAAAGACAACTCATTACAAAATACAAAAGGGTAAGCACAAAGGACATCCAATAGTGACTTTGCACCCTAACATTCTCCCCCTCAAAGTTAGGATTGGATGTCCCGGCTTCAATATCCAACGAGCTCGCGCGATCAAGACCAACTCCCCCTCAAAGTAGTATCGTTCTTCAAATCCCCAAATGAATACCCGAGAAGCTTCGAATACCCACTCTTCATTCCCCCACCCTTTTATTATCAAAAAATGATTACAAAACCCATTAAGGGTGAGAAGCGCCCGAGGAATAATCTTCACAAAACTCCCCCTGATGTGTGCCAAAAATGAAACCACTAAAAACTTTCATGGAAAAAACAATCAGAAAAAGTTATGAAAAATTTCAAATTTTTGTGAAAATTTTCAACTTTTTGGGTGAGAGTTGCAAGAATTTCGAAAATATGGGTAAAAACTGCCAGTTTTAGAATTCTGTAGGGACCTGTTGCGCCCAAAATAGCCTAAGATGTGAAACTCTAGCCCAATTGCAAAACTGGGCATAAAGCGTTAAGTCGCATTAACGGCAGGGGCTAAACTGTAAATTTCTCCATTTCTCAGATTGATTAGTCCTATTTCGAAGTTGGGTAGTCTGCCAACATTTTGAAACTGTAGGGAATAAAAGAGAAACATATTCTTTCTTCAAAAATTGTTTTCATCAATTCGAATTTGGACCATTTCTGCCAGATCGTTAAAAGACCAGGGACCCAAATCGAAAATGTTTGTTTTCTTCCCCAATTCTCGTTACCAGTTACGAAGGGTGATGGTTGACCACATAAAAGTCAAAATTGAAAACTCTTAACCTTCGCTTTTAGTTAATAGCTACTCGCAATCAAATAACGACCCCAAGGCTCAACTCCAAACCTTTTCTTTCCAACTCAACCCTTTGTTAACGAACTACAACCCTTCGCTAACAAACATCAACCGTTCGTTAACGAAGCACAAATGGTCATCGATAACGAATCAAAATCCATCAACAATAGCCCTTCGTTTTTCAGTAACCCAAAACATCGATATCGATTCAAAATCACAGGCTTCGTTCTACAGGTCTTCCCAAATCATCAAGCCATTCACGCCAAACCAAACTCGATCCTTCGAACATCACACAACAAGCCTTCGCAAGAAAATTATGACCATCGACCATCGACATCTCACTTCCAAGCCTTCGATATCAAAATCAAAATCATCGACATCGACATCCATCTGTAATGAGTATCGACTCCAAATCACTTTTCCCATTCGTTATCAAGCCATTAACCATCGATTGTGATACCCATGGCTTCACTTTTCATCTAACCCAAAACATTAATATCGATCTCCAAGGCTTCGACTATTGAATCCAAAATCATCAATCGACAACCCCAACCGACTCCAATAAACAACAATCTGTCGATTTCATAGCCTTCAAAATCAACCTTACATCCATCGACATTGAGTCAAACCCATTCGACCATCGACAACAGTCCTTCCCATTCGAATTCAAATACTTAACTCTAAATCATCAATTCGAACAGGTAATTCAAGAATCAGTTGAACATTGATACAAATCCATAGTCAAAATCTCGAGACTCGACTGACAGAAAAACGATACCAAATCAACAATCAACTTCAGTTGCAATCGACTCCAATCAAACAACCAAGATTGATTTTAAACATCAGTCGAACTATTCGAATCCCAGGAAACAAATGTTTGACTCCAAGCAAACAAATACGTTCGTTTTCAATCGACACCAAGTAAGACCAGTCAAAATCGAATTCAACTCCAATTAAGCACAAGTTCCAGTCGAAATCGAACTCAAAATCAATAATCATCTTTGAAATCGAGTTCAACTACAAGTTCAATTTCATGTTCGTTTTCTCAAAACACCTTCTACTTGATTTCGATTCTGATGACGGAAGAATGAGAATAAACGAATTTGTGATTTAGTTTTGGAATACAAATTAGGCTTATATAATCAATCAGTGAACAGTGACAAAAATCAGTTTGGGCTCGAATATAGGATTGATAAATTGTAATTGAGTTAATATTTGGGCTTCGAAATCAATTTAAATTGGATTCAAAATATATCCAACAAACAATAACTTTCGAATGAACAGTGAAAGAAAAACAAATTTTGAATTTGAATTTGATTTTTGGTTTGATCTAAAAAAATTAATTGGATCAATCAATGGGGTAGAAACGGATTTGATCCAATGAGACAAAGCGATCAAAAATGAAAAACGCAAAACACGAATCGAAATCATGGACGTTTTGGAATCCATTTGAGAATTTGAGATACCTTTTTGATGATGCGAGTTCCGTTTGCAACGAACAAATCAAATTTAGAAGATTTTGGCTCTTTTGTTGGAACGAGAAAATATCCAATTTCATAAGGACCATCAACAATTTTGGGTTTTGAATTCAAATTCAATGCAACACTTGGAGATTGTTGCTTTGGAACCCAATTTTGCTTCATGGATTTCGGTTTCACAACAACATTTGACGATTTTTGTGAATAAACCCGTTTTTTTTACGTTTGATCTTCTTCTTCTTTTTCTATTTCATCTTCTTGGAACTTGAAATTTTAAATTCATGAACAAACCCATTTTCCACAAATTCAACTTGACAAGTTTGGATCATATCTTTTGGAGTTTGATATTTGTGAATTTCTTGGATTAACGACTTTCGATAAGGAATCATTCCATCAAACGAATCACAGGAGCATAAAATATCATCGGTTTGAACCCCAACCGAGCAAAAAAAATTCATCTTTATGAGAATTGTGACTACCGTCAAATTCAAGTCAAAGTCAAAGTCAACAAGTCAAAGTCAAAGTCAACAATGTCAAACCGGTCAAACTTAACTAGGACTTGTATGAGAAAAGTTATTCTATAAAAATGTGCATTGGTATGCCAAGAATTCAAGTATTTCGGATATTGTATGTGTTTAGCAATGTACAACCCTAAGAAGGGAGTTAAATGCATCAAAACACGACTATGGACCCTTTTGGGGACTTAAAACAATCACAAACGAAGCATAACGGGGTTCATGAACATTGCATTGCGAGATTATACAATAATAATGGCTAAAAATAAATCTCTCCCAAATCTCTCTCAAAAGCTCTCTCAACTTTCTACAGTCATCCGGGTCATCCCGACCCTTAACTTGGCCAAAAGCCGCTTGAATCGGGAAGTTATATTGAAAATCAACTAAATAGGGCCGAAACCCCTAAGAACCGAACCCATAAGGACCGAACCCTAGGGAACCGAACTTGGAGGACCAAACTGCAAAGAACCGAACTCACCTCTTTTGGGGACCGAAGCTACCTTTGAGAATCGAACCTAGCCTTCACGACTGAAGTCACCTATCTCGGACCAAGCCTCAATACACCCGAAATAAACCGATCCCTCTGTCCATTTCGGTTCCCACTCACCTTCGGACCCGAAACCCACCCTTCGGACCCGAGCCTCCCCTTCGGTTCCTTCTTCTCCCTACTCTCGGTCCTCATCTCCTAAGGACCGAACCTCGCATGTTCGCTCCTAATTCCCGGTTTTCGACAACTTTCGCATCTTAAGCCCGTTTTTGACGGGGATTTTTCACCAAATTCATATTTTTATCATTTTAAACTCGCTAAACTCATATTTTATTTATTTCTCAAGGATTTATTAATTATAAATCATTATTTTACATTAAGAAGAATATTCTACACCACAAGTGGGTCAAATGTGCCCACTTGTCTCCATGTGTCATCTTCTCGTTAGTCTAACCCTATCCACATCACACAAACCAAGGAAAACATCCTTTCAACTTTGCAAATTGCTCCAGCAACATCTATATAAAGAAATCCCTGCAGGATTTCTTGGCTTACTTTGATCACTTTCAAACACTTATACACTTCTTAACCTCTCTAGAGAGCCTCTTTTTCTCTCTACTTCCAACCACTTTGTGAAAGTGTTCTTGAGCTATTACTTCACTTTTTGGTAAGTATTTCATCTAAACTCAAGTGTTATTCCATGTTTTTCATAACATACTTGAATCGTCTACACACATTTTAACACCAAAGAATCGTTCTTAGGATCATCCAAGCTTTCACGTGTGCATCAAGTGTTCTTTACTTGATACTCCTCGTCTTCGACCTTCCACTCTTCAAGAAATCACTCAAGGTGAGTTCATACCCCTACATTTTCCAGTTTTCTTTAGTTTTCAGGGGGTAATACAATTTAAAACACCAAAACACATGTGAAACTTAACTTGATAGCTTACAACAGAAACGTTGTGACCTGTTCACGAACTGTTTTACCCAACTTAAACTTAATATTTTTCAAAACTGTTTATTATGAAAATAGCTCAGGTTTATTACTATAAAATGACTACTTGCACATCTCCATACGAGTTTTCTACAATTTATGGTGATTTTTACAAAACTGCCTATCACTGCAGCAACAAAATCGGACCAGGTTGTGAAGATGAACATTTTCACACTGGTTTGAGACCACCAAAAATTATAGGAATATTTATGAACACAGTAGACTCTTTTTGAAAACTCTTGGGGTTTACGGATTCAGTTTTCGACTTATGATGTTTTTTCTATAAAAACTCTAAAACAGTGATAATTAAGGGTAAAACTGTCAAAACATGTTTAAGAGTTATTCACACCTTGTAACATGCTGAGCAAGGTGTGTAAGATTTTATACTTAGTATTTTCAATGTCATTTTATTGAAATACAAAGCCATGCATAACACGGTTTCATTTAAAACATAAAACACACTTGATAAACTATAATAGGTATAGTTTGAACACCTCATTTAACAAAGAACAGTAATACAATCGATTTACAAAACGGGTATTTCATTAAAAACTACGTAAACATGTTAATGAATAAATTTGTAAGACATTCACCTTTAGGGTACTCTTAAGTACAATAGAAAAGTCCTGTAGTTATAGTCAGAATCTCTTGTAAGAGAGCGTGATAGTTGTGTATAGATCTATATTGGGTCTGACAAACCCGCACCTAAGCTGCTTGTAACAGCTAGACTGGCAGGTCTGGGGTGACAAGTGTCATAACATTCCGATGCTTGAAGAACGTCGAGTACGAGGTCTTCGAGTCTTAGCATGGTTATAACAACTCACACGGGGAATTAACAAAACACACAGTTCACGGGAATTTAAGAATTTCACAAAAAGGAGTATTATTTAAATATAAAACCACAGATAAGTATGACGATTTACTTACATATACTAAGTCTTGGTTCAGTTAAGACCACAACAAACCTTTTAGAAAATATTGGATTTTCTGGAAACAAACTTGTAACAAACTTTAAGGAACAACATCCATTTTTCATTCATAATTTGCTTATGAACTCACCGGCTTTAATGTTGATACTCTTTCAAAAACAACTTGTAGTCTCAGGTATTCAGTAATACAGGTAACCACAAGATTTTTGAAGGCATGACGCTAAGGCGCAGATTTCTTTTGAACTATTTTGGCATCATATGTAATTTATTTGGAAACATGTATTTTTGCAACGATGTAACCTTTTAAATTATATTTATGATGGTTGTGTTTGCTTTCTTCACTATGGTTATGATACTGAGCATGACGTCCTCCGCCCCCGAACGTTTCCGCCGTTCCGGTTTGGGGGTGTGACATTGGTATCAGAGCTTTGTTTATAGTGAACTAAGTATATCGAACCACATAAGATATACAAACTATAAATACAACGGGACCAAATTTCTCTCACGTAGCTTTTCAAATACTATAAAAATAAAAATTCGTATTTTTATAAAAGTATTCGTACAATCGTACTCATTAATTCAGTATCATAATGGCAATAACATAAACGTATTGAGACAAGTTGAACACCATGATCCAGCTTCGGGGTATGTAGACATATTTTGGATTAATATAGCCTGATCAACTATATTTAGCCAAGGTATGACCAGCGTATGCCGAAGAAGAATCATGATGAGCAACAAGTCTTCAACTTTCCAAAAACTTTGAGAATCAAACAGAAAAATACTATAGGAGTATTTTAGCACAAAAACCGTAATAATCACATGATAAGTTGCGATAACTAACTTCTTATACCAAAATTTGTCGCGATATCCTTCTTATCCCTATTCTCGTACAGGCGCAATGGCAGGATTTCACTTACCGGGTGATCCCTACTTCCCCAACCAAAGGAATGCCGGTTGGATTGTGGAAGACCCAAAGGAAGATTCCGAAGAGGAACCCATGGAGGACGAGAAACCCATGGAGGATGAAGAACCCATGGAGGAGGAAGAATTAGTGGACGGTGAATAGGAAGAAGACTCAGATGGAACCGACTCCGAACCCGAAGTCTACAATCCACACCCTGCCCCTATCCCTCCGCAACACTTCCAAGACCCGACGCCCCAATGGGCCGAAACTATACATCGATGGAGCCGAGAGCAAGGTCAACGACCTCCCTATGGCATGAAACGAGGGTTTTCCGACCTCAGTCAAGAAGGGTCAGCCGACCGAGCCCTTCCTATCATGGTTCACCATGTCGCACGCCACGAGGAGCAAACAAGGGTAAACACCCGCCACCTCATGGAAATTGGTGCAACCAGCCAAGTCAACTCTGTTCGCATTCGCCGGTTGGATGATGACCACGATCGGACTCGAGACCGCACCGAGCTTCTTCGACGGGAAATGGCCACGACCCGAGCTGAAGTGCAAGAACTCCGAGAACATCGAGCCACTTTAGAAGGACGTCTGGCAGAAGCAGAGCGCCGAGCGGCAGAATCCAGAGCTGAAATGAGGGAAACAAGGAACTTCGTGATCCTTAGAGCTTCAACCGCCGCAAGTAGTGTTTGCACTGCTCGCTTCAGTTTAATCTAGTTTTGCGGATACATATTACTATTATTTTTCAGTATTTTATGTGGGATCTCGCGATTTAAGTGTTTACACTTCCGGGATCTGTTAGGCGGTCAAAAATTTTCCATACATTGATGTAGCATAGACCCCTCGTAGGGTCAAATTTTTCTGAATATTGTATACTAAGTTATATCAATGAAATTGACGCGCTATTTGTTTTATTGGGATCATTACATCAAGTTCATGTCAGGGATTGTTTTTAGACTAAATTTACTGATGTCCAATTTATGATTGTTTGATGTACAAATCAAAATTATATATAATTAAGACCAGGTCGACCTAGAAATGGTGGTTCCGCCTTTGATCCTGTTCCTTGTTTGGTTGTGGGCCCAGGGCAAACTCATTAGATTCGAAAGTTTATTTTATCTTAATTATATATAAATACTATACATCAAACGATTGATGGATGGGCCCGGTATGGATACTATCACAGACATTTCTTGTGAATCAAAACTATCAGCATTCATAAAGTCTATATTTCATTATCTATAGACCTCTAGTATGAATGGATTCTTACAATATCTTTAGAAGTCGGAATCATGATGCATATAAAGAACTAATAATATTTAGTTTTAACTCTCGACTTGTGAGTTCTATCAAAGAGTTATTGTCTTTTTATTCTTGATATGGCAGAAAATGCCAACTCGTAGAAATCCTAGACGTGGCGCCGCCGCAGGATCTGCACCACCGCCACCTCCACCACACCCTCAGTTCGATCCAGTAATATTCCAGGCTGCCGTGACAGCCGCAATGTCCCAAATCATCAGTAATAATGCGGGTGGTGCGGGTAATGGTGCCACAAATTCTAACCACGGGGACAGCCAGGGACACTCGAGAGAGTGTACCAACAAAGACTTTACAAATGCCAAACCCAAAACCTTCAATGGAAGGGGAGGTGTCATAGCATTGCTGCAATGGTTTAAGAAAACCGAATCCATCTTCGAAATATGCGCATGCCCTGAAGCAAGCAAGGTAAAATTTGCAGCATGCATATTCTCTGAAAGGGCCCTCACCTGGTGGAATGGCCACGTCAAGGCATTGACACTTCCGGTGGCTAATTCGATAACATGGGAAGACCTGAAAACCATGTTAATGAAGGAGTACTGCCCAAGGGACGAGATAAAGAAGTTGGAAGAGGAACTTTGGGGTCTCAAAATGACAGGCTCTATCATCCTGTCTTATACCTCAAGGTTTAGCGATCTAGCCATGCTGTGTCCCGGGATGGTTCCTTTAGAAAGCAAAAAGGTGGAAATATACATATGGGGACTATCTCCCCAACTTCAAGGAAATGTATTGGCCTCAAAGCCAACTACCTTTGACAGTGCCAAAGAACTGGCACAACAACTCATCGACCATAAAGCCAGCCATGGAACTGTGACAACCACCCCCGAGCAAGCGAAAGGGGGAAGCAACAAAAGGAAGTTCTGCAACAAGAAGAAGGGTCAACCTGCTCAAGACCCTGCCAAAAAGCAAGAAGTGGTTGCTGTGCACGCTGCCACAACCACTGCACCCCAACTCCAATAAGGCAGTACGCCGGGACCTACCCAAGTGCAACAAGTGCAACTTTGACCACAACAACACATGCCGTGAGATGCATTGCACCAACTATAACAAAAAGGGGCATACCGCTCCATTTTTTAAAGCTCCAGTCCAACAAAATGCACAAGCTGCCAACGCCGGAGCAAGTCGAACCTGCTATGGTTGTGGAGAAGCAGGACACTTCAAGCGGAACTGCCCGAAGGCAAGAAACCCCAACCCTGGTGGGCAGAGTTTTGGCGATAGGTCATGAGGAAGCAGTTGTAGACCCAACTGTGGTCACCGGTACGTTTCTCCTCAATAATATGTACGCATGCATTCTTTTCGATAGTGGCACAGAGAAAAGCTTCGTGAGCCGTCAATTAAAACGCTTGCTTAAACAAAAACCACAAACACTAAAAGACACATTCACCGTAGAAATGGCTAACGGAAAAACAGAGAACACTAACGACATCTACATCGGGTGTACTCTCACCTTAAACAATCACTCTTTCCAAATCGACCTTATGTCGGTCACGATAAAAATTTTGATGTCATCATTGGCATGGATTGGTTATGCCTTCACCATGCTGAAATCCTATGTCACGAAAAGGTCGTTCGCCTTAATCGGCCAAATGGCGAAACCCTCGTAGTCTATAGCGACAAACCTAGCTCAAACTTTCAGATCATCTCTTGTGTCAAGGCTCAAAAGTATCTCCGCCAGGAGTACCACGCCTTCCTAGCCCACATCATCGACAAGAAACAAGAAGCGATAAAGATCGAAGACATTTCAGAGGTCTGTAACTTCGCCGACATATTCCTGGAAGACCTTCCAGGAGTGCCCCCTACTCGACAAGTCGAATTCCGAATCGACCTAATTCCTGGAGCTACCCCCGTAGCCAAATCGCCATACCGTCTAGCCCCGGCCGAAATGCAGGAATTGTCCAGTCAATTGAACGAACTGCTGAGCAAAGGTTTCATAAGGCCAAGCTTCTCGCCTTGGGGAGCACCGGTCTTGTTCGTCAAGAAAAAGGATGGATCGTTCCGTATGTGCATTGACTACCGTGAATTAAACAAACTCACCATTAAAAACAGATACCCTTTGCCTCGAATTGATGACCTCTTCGACCAGCTACAAGGAGCAAGTTTCTCCTCAAAGATTGACCTTAGATCAGGGTACCATCAACTACGAGTTCAAGAGGAGGATACTCCCAAGACAACCTTCAGAATTCTCTATGGTCACTATGAGTTTGTAGTGATGCCCTTCGGCTTAACAAATACACCCGTGGCATTTATGGACCTGATGAATCGGGTGTGTCGACCTTACTTAGACAAGTTTGTGATTGTTTTCATCGATGATATACTAGTCTACTACCGAAGTAAGGAAGAACATAGCCAGCATTTACGTCAAGTCCTGGAGACACTTAGGACGGAGAAATTGTACGTAAAATTCTCAAAGTGCGAATTCTGGATTCGAGAAGTGAATTTCCTCGGACATGTAGTCAGCAAAGAAGGAATCCATGTGGACCCTTCAAAGATCAAGGAAATCGAAAGCTGGGTAGCACCAAGAACACCCATAGAAATCCGACAATTTTTAGGACTCGCCGGTTACTATCGAAGGTTCATTCAAAACTTCTCCAAGATCGCGAAACCACTCACCACCTTGACTCAAAAAGGAGTGACTTTTGTCTGGGGGGATAAGCAAGAGGCTGCGTTCCAAACATTAAAACGAACTCATTGCAGTGCTCCGATCTTGTCCTTACCGGATGGAACAGAGGACTTTGTGGTTTATTGCGATGCATCAAACCAGGGTCTAGGATGTGTGTTAATGCAACGAGGAAATGTCATTGCGTACGCCTCAAGACAGCTGAAGACGCATGATGTAAACAATACGACGCACGATCTCGAACTAGGAACAATAGTTTTCGCCCTAAAAATCCGGAGAGATTACCTCTACAGAACTAAGTGCACTATCTTCACCGATCACAAAAGCGGTCAAATGTGACAACCGTCAAATTCAAGTCAAAGTCAGCAACAAAATCAGACCAGGTTGTGAAGATGAACATTTTCACACTGGTTTGAGACGACCAAAAATTATAGGAAAATTTATGAACATAGTAGACTCTTTTTCCAAACTCTACGAGTTTACGGATTCAGTTTTCGACTTACGATGATTTTTCTATAAATACTCTAAAACAGTGACAGTTAAGGGTAAAACTGTCAAAACATGTTTAAGAGTTATTCACACCTTGTAACATGCTGAGCAAGGTGTGTAAGATTTTATACTTAGTATTTTCAATGTCATTTTATTGAAATACAAAGCCATGCATAACACGGTTTCATTTAAAACATAAAACACTCTTGATAAACTATAATTGGTATAGTTTGAACACCTCGTTTAACAAAGAAACAGTAATACAATCGATTTCCAAAACAGGTATTTCATTACAAACTACGTAAACATGTTAATGAATAAATTTGTGAGACATTCACCTTCAGGGTACTCTTAAGTACAACAGAAAAGTCCTGTAGTTATAGCCAAAATCTATTGTAGGGAGAGCGTGATAGTTGTGTATAGATCTATATTGGGTCTGACAAACCCGTACCTAAGCTGCTTGCAACAGCTAGACCGGCAGGTCTGGGGTGACAAGTGTCATAACATTCCGACGCTTGAAGAACGTCGAGTACGAGGTCTTCGAGTCTTAGCATGGTTATAACAACTCACATGGGGAATTAACAAAACACACAGTTCACGGGAATTTACGGATTTCACAAAAAGGAGTATTATTTAAATATAAAACCACACATAAGTATGACGATTTACTTACATATACTAAGTCTTGGTTCAGTTAAGACTACAACAAACCTTTTAGAAAATATTGGATTTTCTGGAAACAAACTTGTAACAAACTTTAAGGAACAACATCCATTTTTCATTCATAATTTGCTTATTAACTCACCAGCTTTAATGCTGATACTCTTTCAAAAACAACTTGTATTTTCAAGTATTCAGTAATACAGGTAACCACAAGATTTTTGAATGCAAGACGCTAAGGCGCAAATTTCTTTTGAACTATTTTGGCATCATATGTAATTTATTTGGAAACATGTATTTTTGCAACGATGTAACCTTTTAAATTATATTTATGATGGTTTTGTTTGCTTTCTTCACTATGGTTATGATACTGAGCATGACGTCCTCCGGCCCCGAACGTTTCCGTCGTTCCGATTTGGGGGTGTGACATGAATCAACTTGAATCTTCTTATCATGAACTTCAAGAACATCAAGAACGTTGAAACCTCTTTTTATCATGAACTTGAATCTTCTTATCATGAACTTCAAGAACATCAAGAACCACCTTATGATCTTCATGAACATCTGGGTAAAATTGAAGAACGTTGAAACCTCTTTTTGGAACATCAATACGAATTCCTTGAATAATTTCATCTTCTTTATTCTTCCATCTTCTATCATGATAAGTTGCAACCAATCGATCAAGCAAACTTTTATTCTTCTCATTACCAATTTCATCTTTTTCACCACAAGAAATGATTGAATAACTGTTGATCGATCCAACAACCAAAGAATATAGAAGTTCTTCAAAATTGTATAAATATGTATATTTTCTTTCTTCCAATACATACCACAATTCCCAAATTGGTTCTTCCATTTCGAATCAATCGATAAGATCTTGGGTTTTTGTAGATAGAGCAAGTGATTTTGAATGGGTATTCTAGAGAGAGAAAGTAGAAATTGAATTATGAATAGAATCAATGAAAAATTCGATTTCTTGAATCCAAAAACTCCCCAAAACACGAAGATCAAATAGCAATTAAGAATCGCCAAATCTAGAATGTCATCATGGATCAATTCTTGATCAAGTCAAGAATACCCGCTCTGATACCAATTGTAGTGGTGTTGATTATGATGACATATGCGGAATATGAAATGATCTAGTGAATCATTGTAAGAAGCATGAACATGAAGAACACAAGAGAGTAAATAAATATGGGTTTAAGCTCTCATTAGTTTTTGTTAGAAAGAGTACAAATGGGTTTGCAATATTTCTCTCTCTAAAACTAATCTCTTACAAATGTTCCTTACATAAAATGAGTGTCACTCACTTCCTTATAAAGGAAAGACAACTTATTACACAATACAAGAGGGTAAGCACAAACGACATCCAATAGTGACTTTGCACCGTAAAAACAACACAGTTCATTTAGACAAAACTGCAAAAATGGTCCCTGTGGTATGCATTTTTTCTGCGACACTACTAGAAAAACAGCCTTTTACGACGCACAATCAATGACACACGCTGATAGAGGACACGCATTTGTGCGTGCCCTAAAAAATGATGTCAGTTTTCCAAAATATGAAGCATAGAGGACGCACATTTATGTGTGCCCTAAAATTAGTGTCCAACAAAAAAAATTAAAACACGGAGGGCACCTACTATAAAAAAGTGTGTCGTATAGAACTCTCGTTTTATAATTTTTTTTTCATCAACACACGTTCTTCAATTTTTTAATTGCCAAGGGGGGAATCAAATACAAAAAATTGAAAACCCCCCTGATAGTCTCCTCCTTCTTCTTCGTATGTTGTGAAATCCTCTTCGATCAAAAGAAACCCTAAAAGCATTGTGTAGGTTCCAGATATTCGATTTTTAGTTGTGAAGTTCCTGAAATCATATTTTTGACTTCGATATGAGATTTTTCTGAATTGGTATTTGGTGTGTAGAAGATCGATATTTTCAATGCAGCGAGTGAATCAGGAGCGAGAGGTCCTCGCTGTTAATTGCTTGTTTCCAATTGCAAATGACTTGGCAAACAAGTTTGTTGTTGAAAAAACGAAAGAAAGGTCCTCCATTAGGGTTCAAGAATCTTGGTAATACCTGCTACCTCAACTCCGTTCTCCAGAGCTTAACCTATACTCCTCCCCTCGCCAATTTCTGTCTCCGACTTCAACACTCCGAAAACTGTATGTGCTCTTCTTCTACTTACTCACATACACACACACACACACTCGCGTATCTAAGTTTTCATGAATTTTAACCTAATTTTGTCATTACGTTCGATAAATTGTTCCACTTCGTTAACATAAATTTCCCTAATTCGACGGGCGAGTTCCTAGCGCAGCAGGACAAGAAGAGTGATTGTCCGTTTTGTCTAGTACAGAAGAAAATTGTTCGATCTCTTAGCATCGACTCAACCCTAGATACAGCTGGTAAGATCATTGGGGGATTGAAAGTCTTTACTGAGCATTTTCGTTTAGGGAGGCAAGAGGATGCACATGAATTCCTTCGGTACGTCATTGATTCTTGTCATACCACATGTCTTCGTCTGAAGAAGTTGCAGCAGCAAAGACTGAAGTATGTCAGCAATGGAGGAGGTGATGGCTTTAATGGCAGCACAGTAGTTAAGGAGATTTTTGGAGCAAAGTCACATAAATCGTTGGGTGAGTTGCGATCTACGTACCAATTTGTCTGTACCAAAACGCGGTACGAACGTGTACCTGGGATGCTCGGGATCGCGTTTCTAAACCTGAAATTGGCATTCCAAAATTGCAATTCAATCGTACCTGATGCTATTTGGATCACAGCTTCCTTGATTCCAAAACTTATTTGCAATCGATTGGGTACGTGATTGGGAATTTGAAAAGTCAATTAATTGGCGTGCATTTCTCTCTTTATTCGATCGCATTATGAGCGAGCCTTTAAAATTGAGTTTATACTATGTAATTTGGCCTATATTTGGCTTCCCTTGCATCACAATTTTCATTCAATTTAATTTCCAGAACATCAAAAATCAGATTTCATTTTTTTTTTTGCGATTATTGAATTCCGATTCTTGATTACAAAATCATGGTTTTTGGAAATAAAAGAAGTGCAAATACCTTTCTGTAGTTGCTTGACTGCTTTTGTATGATTGATTTTTTGGAATTGTTTTGCAGATGAAGCAATGTAAAGAGTATATATCTAGTTCCATGCAGAAGCTCAAGCTTTACAGTATCAGCAGAAGGTAGAAAAGCATATGACTTTGTTACGTTGTTTCTGAATGTTATGAATTAACAGCAAGCATAAGAATACCATACAAAGTAAAATTCATTATGCAATTTGTTTGAACATTACAAGTCGTTGGAAGCAATGGCTAGTTTAATGAAGACAGGTCCATCAAAGTCTAGCTTAGAAGCACAGTTATTGGAAAAAAGCTTGGTGAAAGGAAGGGGTAGTTCACCATTCAGATGTATTGGGAATTTAGTCTAATAGATGAACACAGAGAATGATTAGGAACTATCATTGGCCAAGGCTCGTCTACATGAGCTAGAATCAGTAGCATCAAGTCGACAAAAAGAGGTTATCATCATATAATAATTCATATAGATCCTTTCTCTTACACACACAAACACACAGTTGCACCCATGTATATATATTAGTGATTTGTGAATGATGATGTAAGTTACATTGTGTTAACATATATGTATACTAAACACCAAATTGGCGACAGTTGAGAGTATGTCACATGATGTGACCAGGGATCTGCTTGGTGTGAAATTAGACATAACTAAATATGCAGTAAGTTTTGAGTTAGTTAATTTTGAGTTTTTAATTTTGAGTAATATAATATAATGTGTGTGTGTGTGTGTTGGTGTGAATGATGTATAACTTGATAAACCAAAAGCAGCTTCAAAAACCAATTGAGGATGCGACTCGACAAACATAGGAGTTCATAGCCATGGTCAGTGTCAATTAGTTTGTGAGTGTGAGTGAAGAAGATATGCTGGAAATTGAATTTAATAATATAATGTTTAATAATTGAAACAGGAGCAAGAGATTCGGAAACTAAAGCAACAAATCAATGATTTACGTGAAGAAAGAGACAGGTGTGTGTTTTTGTTTTTGTTAGTTTCATTTATTTATGTATCCTACGTTGATTTCTTTTTATTGCAACGTTCTACTTCAAAAAAAAATTTCTTTCTTGGTATCCAGGCAAAATCTACCCAGTTATAATAATTTTAATTATTTGTTATTAGGACATGGGCATTATAGTCTGAAAAGTTTATCCAATTATTGTAGAAAAAAAGTTGGGTGACATTATAGGTGGATAGATTTTTTAAAATACAATGCTGTAACAAGAAGTAGCATGGTGCAATGTTATAACAAATGAAGGAAAGTTTGTTCCATTCTATAAAAGAAAAAAAAAAGGTTGCAAAGCAAAGCAAAGTGTAAGGGGATATATGGATAATGTTATTTGTTTTTTTACAGATGCATTTCAGAGATAGATAGGAAAGAAGCAGTCATACTTGCTGGTAAGATGACTATGGTACGGTTGCAAGGGCGGGACTAGTTGCTGACAGCACAAAACGAAATGCTCAAGGTACTCTACTCTACTGCTTCATCAGATATGTCTGCAAGTTTGGTTTGCTGTTTCTTTTATTACAGATGCATTGGCTGCATCTGGTCAGGTATAAATTCACCAAATGTTGACTTTGACTTGACTTGACTTGACTTGACATATAGTTTAAGGGAAATGTTTGACTATTTGTCAGTTAGTTGACTTCTTAACCATTTTTTGTTTTGTTTTCTTTTAGACGTTGATTGCTAGTTCGGTGTCAAAAGGGGATTATAGATCCGTGAAGGATATCAGATACTTCGTGTTGACTGTAATGTTAATTAATAATTATATTCTTTATATAATATATAAAGATGTTTTTATTTTACAAAAGGTAATGTTTATTATTTTCTTTAGATTGGTTTAGTGATGGGTGTTACTTTGGGTGCAATATTGGGAGTTTCATTTGGTTCCATAGTCACACTATTCACTAAGGACATTGGAGTATTGGCGATTGCTATAACCAGGGTTTTGGTAAAATCTCTATAATACCCTTGTTTTTATTTTATATATATATATATATATATATATATATATATATATATATATATATATATATATATATATATATATATATATACATTTCTGATGCGTTTTTTTTTTGTGAAAAAAGTTTGTGAGTTCTAGTCAGCCTTTGAATGCTTTGGCTTTTATTGTTGATGGTTTGCATTATGGAGTTTCAGACTTCCCGTATGCTGCTTATTCCATGGTATGATTTTTTTTTAGACATGAATATAAAATTACGTATTTGCACTTTGATTAATATGTTTTTCACTGTAGATGCTTGTTGGGATTTTATCGTCTGCTTTTCATTTCTATGCTCCCTCGGGTTTTGGTCTTCATGGTGTTTGGTCGGGTTTGACCCTCTTCATGGGATTACGAATGTTGGCAGGGCTTATCAGGTAATTGTGTGATTTCATGACATGACAAAGGGTATATCGGTAATTTCATCTTCTTTGAGAGAGAGAGAGAGAGCTAACTTTGTGTTTTTGTTTAAATTGTTAAACAAGAATGGGTCGTGGTGGTTTCTACATGAGGATTTGAATTTAACAAAGGTCGTGCCATGAATTTTTATTTATTTATTTATTTATTTTATTGTGGCTTGTTTTGCTAAATAGATAGGAAAGTTTGTTCCATTCTACATTCTTTCTCTTTCTCTTTCTCTAAGCACTAAGCAGTAAGCAGAAGCAGCTCCAATAAAATCAAATCATCACAAGTGCATGCTGCTCAAATCTAATCTTATTTTCTGGTTGAAGAGGATTGAGAAGGGTAAAATAGTCAAAAATGGTTTCCTTATTTTTCTTTTATCGATGAAGTACATGCTACTCTTTCTCTCTTAGATATAGCAGTTGCATCAAAGCTTTTTGCTGCCATGGATCCAGATCAGGTACTTCCTCTTGACCATATGTTGTAAGGTCTCAATTACAAGATCCAAACCAGTGATCAAAACAATCAACAACAAGAATGAGTAGAAGAAGAGAATTATCAAGCAATGCACACGTCTATTAAGGAAGAACATGTGGTACTCCTTGAGAAACACACACCGTTGACCGTAAACACTATGGATACGTCACTGCTGACAGACTCTGACACAAACTATTTATAGGGACAGACTGGCCGTAAACAAGTTCACAGTCGTAAACCTGTTTACGGCCGTGAACACCAACTCAGCCGTAAACACACACCAACAAGCTTCAAAACACCTCTAACACGACCAAGACCCTATAAGACTTATACAAATGATTGCCTAGCCAAAACCACTAATCTATGACCTATCAATCTCCCCCTTGGTTTGTGGCTAGCATAAGCTCAGTCTTCTTTTATCATGGGTTCTCTAGCAGCCTCACATCCGATCTATCTATTGGCCCCATCCATAGCCTCTTGTCAATTATCTTAGCAACCATGGCCGTGAACTCTTTGGCAGCAGGCTCCATAACATCCTACTTGCAAATATTTTGATGTTTTGCTAAGGTGTGAATATCTCTCTCCCTGAGCCTCAAAAGATCTTTAGAATCAACAAGTCGACAGACAATATCACTGTCTGAAAACTTGATTGCTACTGTAGCTGTAGCCTCATCGTAAGCCCAGAATTCCATCCGATCCAGATATCCATTGTGAAAGTGTTGAGGAATTGGAATTTCTTTCAGTTGTTTAGTAGGAGGCCACAACACTATCTTCATTGGCTCGTTTGTTTTGGGATCGAGCACCTCCGGATCTATTCTAATCATAGAGTTAGCTGTCGTCATCCCAGAAAATTTTTCTTTGACCTGCCGCTCCAAAAAGAATTTGAAATTGAAAGCCTGAGGGTCCTTGGAGGGATTGTGGAATGGAGCATCTGAGAGTTCCGTAAGATCGACTTTTGTCCAAGAACTAAAGTCGTGTGTACTCTTGTAGTATTCAGTATGGCCAACGTTCCTCTTCACAAACCACAATTTTAAGTCAGCATGATATCCCCACATCTTAATTCCCGATCGATTGCCATACTAGTCACCAAACCTCCATTGTTCAAGATCAGTCACTGTGAATTAATGTTGGTCTGCACTTCGATTATCATTAGAGTTCTTCATAAACAGCCATCCTTCTTTCTTTTTAGCAGTAACTTTTCTCTTAGCATGCTTGATAGTAATTCGACGATTGGCATTGACAAGCTTAGTTTTGAATCGATCGACAATTCGTGTGGTTCTGTAAGGTGGAGGATCCACAGGGTTGTAATTTTGAGAGGGCTGGACAGGGACACTAGTAAGACCTTCAGTGGCTGCAGACAGATCCACTGATGACTTGAATTTGTCACCAAATTCTTCATAAACTTTATTTTTCGAGTTATAGTAGCATGCAGTCAGAGCTCCAAGGTGAGTTTGGAGATCAGTTATTTGCTTTGTCTTGGCCCTATTGTCAGCTTCAACATCTGAAAGATGAATGTCAAGATTAACTATCAAAACATCTTTTTCGATGATCGTCTGTTTCAACACAGCAATCTCAACCTTGAGCTCTGTGTTGGAAGGTTCAACTCCCCCGGATCTACCTTCCTCAATAGATATGCCTTTTCCGCGAGGAGGAAGGCCTGTTGTTTCTTGTGTTGCCAAGGCCTGAGCAAGTCTTTCAGAGGCGATGTCATGATCAGGCCTTGGAAGGGAGGAGCCTCCAAGAGCTGAAGCACTCCCTGCTTCAAAGATGGTTCTTGGTCCTTCATGATCAGAAGCAGTTGAAACGGTTGGAGTAGTAGTTGATGTTGTGATTGCAGGCTGAATGGGAGAGGTATGTTCCTGAATTAGTACCCCCAGCCTCGGATCATGTCTTCTTCGCTTCAATGGAGGCTGGTAGGTGTGTGTCACACGCGAATCACTCACAAATGGCGTAGAAGTTGGAACATCAACATTAAGGGGAGGAAGCCTTGATGTTGTATCTGTATCAATTAGAGTACTGGCCATTTGTGCAGAGGAAGGAGGCATAGCTTCTTGAACATTTTTCCACTTCCTGTGTCTCCGTTGCCGGTTGAGCAACTTCATGGACATTGTCAAAGAACATGTCAAGGTCCTCTTTTGTAGGGCAATAATCATTCCCAAATCCGAAGTTCAAGTCAAAATGATTTGGTCCTGACATGTTGAAATTGCATGGCCCAGACATATCTCCTCCAAAAATTAAATCATCATCTTCAAATCCCTCTTCTTCACCACCATGATCACCAGTATTTACACTCTCATGAAAGTCACTCTGCACTTCCACATTAACCATATTATCATGTTCCTCTGCTACAATTGCAACAGGAGGAACTCTCTCATCTTCATGGTCAGAGACAGTAATCACATCATCTTCAAATTCCAAATGTTCAGAGGACTCTTCAGACTCAGATGAATCACTTAGCTCCGTAAATGCTCCAAACTTCAGCAAAGGATATTTTCCTTGAAACATGACTTTACCCTGACGGTTTTGTTTGATTAAACCAACAGTGTTTGATACAAGAGATTTCATATCAAGTGTTTCTCCTGCTTTCTTAATCTCTGGGTATTGCTCATTGATGATCACTTGAAGGAATATTGGATACATGAAGAATTTGTCTCTTTTTGTAACACCCATAAAAATTGAGCCAAATTAAAACATTTTAATTCATTCAAAAACCATTAAGTTCATACATCTCGTTTTCAAAATAGTTTAAACATCAGAGTATCCCCCAGGACCATATCACATAAATCATAAAACATGAGGAGCGGTACGATCACGCCTTCGCCTTGCCACGATCTCCTGAAGTACCTGAAACAATACACTAAATTGTAAGCCCGAAAGCTTAGTGAGTTACCCCCAAAATACCAACCACACATAAACATACTCATAACAAATCACAAATAGAACAGCCATGCACATCGGGTCTACTGTGTGACAGGTCGGCCCGCACCGGGCCTTCAGTCCACCTGGTCCACCCTCCGAGTCCAGCCATGTACATCGAGTCTACAGTGTGATTGGTCCGCCCGCACCGGGCCTTCAATCCACCTGGTCCACTCTCTGAGTCTACAGTATGACTGGTCCGCCCACACCGGGCCTTCAGTCGGCCTGGTCCACTCTCCGAGCCTTGGCATGTCTGGTCCGCTCTCTTGGAGCCTTCAGCCTATCCGGACCGCTCGCTGGGCCTTCGGAATATCCGGTCCGCCCTGGGTATGTTGGCCTACAGCACAAAGCAGGACCCGCCTCAACCCAACCCCCGTCAAACAACCATGTGCACATAAAACAATTCATCACATAACAAATCCTTAACTAGACTATCAGTCTAACAGATCACATAGCATATCAACATCCTAACCAGGATTCCGACCTAACCGGTCACTAGCATAGCATTACCCTATATACCGGGTATCGACCTTAACCAGGTCACTAACATAACACCATCCTAAATACCAGGATGCAGATCTAGAAAAGCAATAACATAACAACAATACCCGGATTTCCATCCGATAAAGGGCCAGCCTTGGTGCCGTAGACCCTGTCGATATAGTGAGGATAACTCACCTGAAATGAAGAACCGAACCACGGAAGCACACATCCGAAGCACTGCTCCAAACTCCAACACCTATTACCATCAATGGACCATTGACATAAATAACCAATTACCATAACACCCTTGAAGGTCAAAGTCAAAGTCCATGCCAAAGTCAAACTTCCTGACTAACCCTACTCGCCGAGTCAACCCGTTGACTCGTCGAGTCCTTATACTCTGAAAACTCTTAGAACACAACTCAACTCGCCGAGTCACCCCAAGACTCGTCGAGTCCAACGATCTCCGAGTCCCATCCTGTCCAACTCACTGAGTGACCCCTCGACTCACTGATCTGCGTCTTAACCAGAAAGGTTAGGTTCTGCGACCAGACTCGCCGAGTCCAAGAACAGAGTCGCCGAGTCCAAGGCAATCTTCAACAGACTCGCCGAGTTGTTCTTCCAACTCGTCGGGTCCAAGGCAATCTTCATACAACTCGTCGAGTACACCCATGTGACTCGCCGAGTCTCTCCAGTTCTCAATCCATACAGAGGCTTTTCGAGCCATGCAGGGGCTCCAATCCATAGATCCACTCTTCTACATTCTAACCCTCACATAAAGTTGCAAACTTTACGTGAAACCAAGGAGGTATAGGCCCAAAGCACACTAGGGCTAGGGCTAAGGACTAGGGGGCTTCACCAACAACTCTTAAATTGAAGCTTTATGACATTTTGGACCATCACAAGCCTAGATCTGGAGTAGCAACCCCAGATCTAAACTCCAAACCTGAAATAGATCTCAAACAAGCCAAGGAACTCCAAATCAACCACCAAGGATGAACCAAAAAGGAAATAGCTTAGGATAATGGCTCCTTACCTCTGAGATGTACCCAAAACTAAGGTAGATTCCGGATCTACACAAGCCCCTTGATGCTAGCCTCTAATTCCTCAAGCTCCTTCCACCAAATTCCTCTTCCAAGCTCCAATCTCCTCAATAATGAAGTCTCACACGAAATTAGGGTTTTCTGGAACTCTTTGGGGGAATAGGAGGCTGTGAGAAGGACATAAAGTCCTTTAAATAGGGTGCAACCCTCGGGATTAGGGTTTCTCATTCTAGCACCAACTCGTCGAGTAGATCTTCCGACTCGGCGAGTTGGCCATTTAACACGCGATCAAATCCCACTCCGACACGACGAGTAGCATACCTACTCTTCGAGTAGCTTCCTTGATTTACACTTAGCACCCTTCAACTTCTTGCTTCCGAACTTGGGATGTTACACTTTTCTTTCCTTCAAGGTTCACGACAAGTTCGTCCAAGATGAACTTGGAGAAGTTGAAATCAAATTCTGCAGCCAGAGCAGCGATTGCGCCTGTATTCCGTAGAGAGATTTCGTCTGCCCCAGATTTCCTTCCCGAGATGCAGCTCACAAAGACATCAGCTAGAAACCTCTAGTATGGTGGTAACAGCTTCTTGAGAGTAGGAGGATAATCTCCTTCATATCCTATTTTACCAAGGAGTTCTTGAGCTTGATCCATTGCAATCTCAGTGGGGAAACCTGGTTGATCTTCAATTCTTAGCACCTCCCGGATGATCTGCTCTGTTGCTATGACTTTGCATCCCTTGACAGTAGCTTCCATAGACTTTGAACCATCATCCCCCTTTTTCACCACTGCAGTCATCCAGAAGTCTTGAATCATAATTTGATAGACCACTGGATTTAGAATCAGAGCAGTAGCCAAGCAGCATTTCTTCAAACAATGGATCACAGACTTGAATTCACCATGAGCTGCTGGAGGGTCAACCAAAAAGATCGCCAAATTGTAACTATCAGCAAATTTGAGTCCAGCCATTTGATCTGCACTTAACCAAGCCAAGTAAGAAAACAACATATTTAATCATTTAAGACTAAGGTTTTACTCATGTAACAATTTAATTAGGCTTTAATGGTGATTAAGTGTTAAAAACAGTTCAAATGTCCAAAAATTGAGTGTACGGTCAGATAGGGGGTGTACGGCCGTAAACGGGTGTACGGCTGTAAATGGGTGTACGGCCGTAAACGGGTGCACAACCGTAAACAGGTGTACGGCCGTAAGCCCTTTTGGTGGTCGGAATATGCATACCTACAAGAGTAAACAGTCGATTTCAAGTTATAAACACAAATTAGATGGATCGATGAACAGTGATAGAGAGGATTCGGGATTGAGTTTACGGTCGTAGAGAGAAAAGTGAGAGTTAATGAGTTTACAGCCAGACTTAGCACTTTATATACCCGGACCCAAGACCTGGTCCAAAACCCATGGACTACAACCCAAAAAGCTTCAAACATTAAGCCCAATATCCAAAAACAATTAAAAATAATGCATTTTGAGGACTAAAAAATAAAATAAAATAAAAATAAAATAAAAGAAATTCTAAAAATTAAACTAAGCAAAATTTTTAAATTTTAATTTTTTTAATTTTTGAATTTTATCAAGATAGAAATAAAAATAAACATAAAAATAAATTTGAAATTAAAATGAATTAACACTAATTTCACCTCAACTACTGCTAATAACAATTTTTATGAGATTGGGATCAAAGTTTTTAGACAGTCCAAATCCGTTTATCGGTACCTCTACCTTCATGTCTAGATCTGGTTGATCGCCAGTATTGTGGTCCACTTAAACACGAAAGATTGTGACAAATTTTTTTGACATATTATAAATGACAAGGCATTATGACCTTACGTTTCTAGATAAAATTCCTAAAGACCATTCGTCTGACGACGACCAAGAATATTGTTGTCCACCTAAATTGAGCAGCGAGATCTACAAACAACCTAATGATTGTTCAATTTTAAATGTACTAGAAGATGTTTCATGCTTCCTGACATACCCCAATAATCAGGAACTTCCAAAGTACTCATTACTTTAGGTGAGTAGACAATTATTATGGGAGAAGTCAGATTTAGAATGCATATGTTGTACACCCAGGTCGGATCTCTTCCAATCTCGCAGAGGGTGAAACATATGACTAACTAGATTTAGAGGGACTGAGAAGTAGAATGGTGCATATACTATGTACCAGGTCGGATGTATTTCAATCACGCAAAGGAGACATCATATGACTAACAGATAGGAAGAATTGCATAGATAGAAGATGCAGAGAAATAGAATTGCATATGTTGCAGTCCAGGTCGAATGTATTTCAATCACACAGAGGAGGCAACATATGACTAACAGAAAGAAAGCAAGAAAATAATTTCCTACAGACCTACTTTATCGGAATTCCCCAGTCGCCCCATCAATACCGGAATTAAGGACAGAGTTCGTACATCGAGGAAGAGTTAAACCATGGTTCTAGATACGGATTACTTTAGTGTGACCAGTGGATTCTCATGTATATCTCCCTGCTCAATTTACCCAAGCGTCGTATTGTCAGGCTAAGTGGAACTATCTATGTTAAGATTTGTCAAATCTCTAGATTCCTTAAGTTCATCTACACCTAGTCAAGTCCATTTAAATCTTTCGTGCCTACCAGCACATCGAACACAGAGCCTAGAAAATTCAACTTTGGTACATTACACAGATTCAAATTGTCTGTTATCACATGAATATATCACTTCCCAACAGAAGACTTACAGAAAAACAACTGTTTTTGGATTTTTTAATTTTCTAATTGTTGTTTGGTTTTTGTATAATTTCTCCCCCTTAATTTGTGCATGGGTGAGAATGAAAATTAAATGCGCAAATTTAAACTAACCTAAAACAACAATTAGTCCTCGAAGCGTATCATTTTTAAAAATCCCACAAGCACATCGAATCGTGCTTTGTTATACGGTTTTGTGAACAGATCCGCCATATTATTAGCAGTGGGAACTTGTTCCAACCGAATGAGAGAACGCTCATAACAGTCTCTAATAAAATGCACTTTGATGTCGAAGTGCTTGGTTTTCGAGTGTTGAGCCAGATTTTTAGCAATTTGAATTGCAGCTTCATTATCACAAAAAATAGGGGTTTCTAGAAAATTCAAACCGTAATCTAGTAATTGATGTTGTATCCAGATAACTTGAGAACAACAGGCAGAAGCAGCTACGTATTCCGCCTCTTCCGTTGAGATTGAGACTGTATGCTGTTTCTTGAACTGCCATGACACCAGCCTGTCTCCAAGGAATTGACATCCGCCAGACGTTGATTTCCTGTCAAGCACACAACCTCCATAAAATACTTTCAGCAAAAGCAAATAAATCAAATTCAGAATTTTTCGGGTACCAAAGACCCAATTTTGGGCTGCCTTTGAGATATTGAAAAATTCTTTTGACAGCAATAAGATGTGAAAGTTTAGTGATGAATCACATAATCAAGTGTTAAACAAATCAGAATATGAAATCAATTAAGAATGCAAGATTGAACACCAGGTGTAAATATGATCTTGTTTCAGCTCTATTACGCTTTTGAATGTTTATAGAGTACAATAGACAGGTCTGTGAAAAATCTTATCTAACTCTAGTAAATATCCCTATTTATAGGGAACCGAAAGCGTACAAAAATATACTAAGGCATAGACACTAATGCTTCGAATAAAAGCTCCTTAGTAAAATACATTACAAGACATTCGAAGAGTACAGAATACAATTCGACTTATTACAATAATTCGACCCTTACAATCTCCCCCTTTGTAATCAAAGTCGAACTGCTTAATTTGTAAGAAGCTGGATGGAATACAACATTACTCTTCGAATCTCCGTGTACCAGGAGATTATCTTCTTCAGCTCTTTCTTATCTCCTTCATTGTTCTTCTTACAGTGATTCATACGAACAATTAAATTCTTATATTGAGACGTTGAATACCTTTCCACTTCGCAAGCCTGAAACAAGAAACGTTTTGCTTTACCAGCCTTGTCTTTTCCTGCAAAGACCATTCCAAAAGGCTTCAGGCAAATTTCACCATCAGCATACTTCTTCAATTCTACCTGAGTCTTCGTAGGAGCCATCGGAACTTTAATTTCCATACCTTTAGCCGTAGCTAACTCCACATCTGTAAGAGCCAAGCACTCATAGTAATTTTCGATGAAAATCTTGATGTGAGCAACCCCAAGCTTGTATTCATCAGGTTTTGTGTTTTGAAGGTATGAAAATGATTTGTCTTTTAAAACTAATGCAACTTGTATAAGATCATACAAGTTCATCAATGGAAAATCTGCAACAGTAACCTCACAAATATTTCCATTTGCCCTGGCAACCACATACTTGAAATTTTGGACTGTGTTTTCGAATACCACATCCTTTTTCATACTGATCACTTTCTTGATTTTAATCAATGACCACACTTTCTCAGGGGCTTTTGCAAGAACAGCATGAAAACGAATTTTCATGTGCGTACCTTCATCCTTTTCTTTAAAATTTCCTTCTGCTTTGAACTGAGGCATGATAAACATCATTTCGTTTATTGGAAAATCCAGCTGGCTTGTATCAGTATTCGTGACCAAATAACTTTGTTTTGGTTTCTTCTCAAACGAATACATGTGATTATATGCTACCTTGGCCTCAATTGTTTCGTAATTGTAGTGTTTGGATGGATCACCTTTATCCATACCTTTCGGATCACCAGCACGCTGAGCCATAATGCTTTAAATCAACCTTAGTTTTTCAATTTCAGCTTCTGCTTCAGCCTTTTTTTCTTCTTTCGACTTTTCCACAACAATTGATTTCCCTTTATCTTTCAAGGTTGGATTGTCAATTGCCTCTTTTGGTTTCGAACCACTCTCACCAGTCTCCGTAGATTTACCAATTACAATTCCTTTTGAAATAGGTCTTGTAATAGGTAACGTTGTAACGACTGTTGAAGAAACCATCCCAGCAGAAACTATAATTGGCTTTGTTGTTGGGATCTTTGAAGAAAATACCTTTCCTACAACTTTCGCATCTGCATCACTCGCCTTCGATTCACCAGTTTTTCTTTCTCCCCCTTGCACCCCTGTGAAAACAGGTGGGGCATATGTTGTTGGAAGAAGGCTTGATATGCGAAAGAGAGGAGCAAGTTTCTTGTTGAGAATGGCTTCGAATTGGATAAAATTTTGTGATAAAAATTTAGGAGTAATCAGGGAAGAAGAAACCGGCCTGTCAAAAATTTCTTTTAACTCCTTGAGCAAAGTAATCACTTCCTCAAAGTTTGCACTTTCGGATGTTGAAAGTTGAGTTAGTTGTGGACTCAAATTTTCATACAATTTAACAAATTTTGTGACTGCATCACAAATGATATCAACCTTTTGATTCAGAGAAGCATAATATTGTTGAAAATTTCCAATTTCTTTTTGCATGTCTTCGCGAAGTTCACGAATTTGCAAATTGACATCCTCCCTTACTTTCTTCACTTCTTGAACAAAAAGAACATGCCATTCTTTTGTGACATTCTTCAATTCTTTTACATCACTGGCAAACTTTGAATTTTGAGAATTGATCCGAAGTTCATTATTTTGATCATTATGATCAACCTTCTCCAAAATTCGAGATTCAGAGTCTTGAATCATCCCCGATACTTTACTGACAATTATGGCTTCGAACATCTTTAACAAAGAATCAACCTCCAAACTTGAAACAGACGAACCACCCCCTAGATCAGCTTGAGATTGAATTATCGAATTCAACTTCTGATTCAGAATTTTAAATTCCTTCATGGTCATCAGCATATGATTTGGAAACTGCTCTTCTTCTTCATGAAATTCCAATTCTTCAAACGTACCGCCAAACCCCTCAGTATCAGTTTCTGTCTCCATAAAAATATTTTCTTGAACATTCGAATGCGGTTTGGGTGTGTCAGTGGATTGAGAAGAAAAAATAAAAGTGAATGGTTGATTGATAATGTTTTCGAATATAGGAGAATCAGTGGTTGAAGTAGTGGGAATAATGAATGGTGGTAAAGAAACAATACTTTCGAAGGAAGCAGAAGTAGATTGACCTGGATCTTCATTCTTCGCATCTCCATCACCCATATTGACATTTGCATCCGTATCAGATACGTTTGCAGGGATGCCTGAAGTTCGTACCGCCTCAGAAACTGATTTGGCAACCGAATCTTCGGGTGGTATGACAACTGTCTGCTCAGGAGTTGAACTTCCTTCGTGAGGATTTAACTCTGGTGTTTCTGGAATTCTTTCATCATCATCTTCTGTTGACTCAGTAGAAATCACGAGTTTTCGAGTTCTCTTCTTCTTCTTCTTTGACAACTGTTTTGCCATATCCTCAGCCCTTCGTTTCTTGGACACCGGAGAAACAGGTGCTGGCACTTCTCTAATTAAAACACCTTGATGAGTGATTTGAGGTTTTCGAACCACTTTATGTGTAGGAGACTTGCTTTTATGAATTGACTTCATTTTGATTCTTCGAAACATACCAGTCTTCGAAGGAATGACAACATGCTCTTGTGTTTCTTCAATAATAGGCTCAATCACTTGAGTCTCACCAACAGACACTTCAACTGTTTCAGGCTTCTTCTTTGGAGATTTCGAAGATTTTAACTCTGTTTCAGTCTTCTTTGTCTTCTTGGATTTCTTATCATCTCTTCCCAATAGTATGCCAGTTTCGATTGTAGAATCAATGGTCTTCAAATATGCCACCAAGACAAAATTCGAAGGATCAACTCGTTTAAGCATTGCATCAGGAATACGAGCAACTGATGGAAAAACTTCAGCACTATCTGTGACATCCTTCGGATAGTGGTACGATTTAAAAACGGCTTTTTCTTCATCATTGGGTACCAAAATCCCTTCCTTGTTGTAAAAGTATTGCAAAATCAAGCTCGAATATCTTGCACACGAAATACCATGAATAGCATTCGTGTGTTCTACACCCTTTTGGAATTCCTTCCATAATTGTGTAGAATAATCCACTTGAAGATCATAATAGATTCCAGCAACCATTGCATAAACCTCCATTCTTCCTTTATCAAGACCAACTGTTCTCCGAGTTAAACATCTTAGAAAAATTCCAAATAAGAAATTCCATAGTCGTGGAAGACCAGATTTCTTAAAATCACTGATCTTTGATAGTGGAGGCTGATATCCCATCTCAGTAAACATATTGACAATTTAAGGGAATGTGAAAGCAACATATGGAGGTGAATTCGGAATTTCAAGAATTTGACAAAATAGTTTCTTGGATAGCCTGACCTTTTTGTCGTTCACCAGATGAAAAGTAATCATATCAGACGCTTTGTTGTAAGTAGCAGTTGATCCTGCTTGAGAAAGCCAGGACATTGGAACAGAGAATGAACTGAACATCGCCTTAGACAAAACAGATTTCTTCAAGGCAACGATTACATCTTCAATTCTTCCAGGTATTGAGAACATCACCCTCCAAGTGATAGTTTGTTGCTTGAATCTTCATTATTGGTAATGAAGAGGCATCTTCAGTGGTATGAGAATCAACATGAGCAGAAGTCGCCATTGTTAGGGTTTGAAGATTTTGAAGATCAGAGAATTTGGGAATTGTTCTTTTTGATCGTGTAAACTAATAATGAACCCTTGAATGCCCTTTTATATGTAACCGTGAAGTTTGAATTTGAAGCGGGATAGGTATTTAATGATATCCGACGTGGCACCTTGAAAATCGAACCATTACTGCGTAAAAGTACCCATGCGTCAAAAAGTAGTTGTCACATCTCCTTGAAAATCGGACAGAATACCATACGTCATGTATAGACAGCCTTTCTTGTTATCCCCATGATGATTGTAACCGTCAGAACCCTTCGTATGGAAGCAAGACTCTTTCACTTTTGGGATGAAAAGCAAAGTCATATGCCAGATGTTTGAAATCATCAGCCTGAGTTGGTATTACTTAGAACCTCAAGGATATCGTGAGTGCAGTGTTCCCATTGAGTGCTAAACAAGTATCATAACTCATAATCTCTATGAGTGTGTACGGATCATGCCGGCGCCTTCCCGCGATCCTCGCTAGTACCTGAAACACATAACACAACAACTGTAAGCATAAATGCTTAGTGAGTTCCCCAAATTACCATATATATCATATACACCTTTCCAGGTCATAACTCTATAGGATCTTCCGATCCAAGTGTATCAGGGGACATCCGTCCCGAATCCCGGTAGACCTTCCGGTCCTACCAGTATCGACCTTCCGGTCCGTAACCTCCTGACCTTCCGGTGCATGTCATACATAACATACATAACACATACATATCACATAACATCATATAGCACATATATCTCATAGCATACAAGACCTTCCGGTCACACATAGGTACCACTCTAGGTACAGTATAGTGAGAAGACTTACCTCGACTATCTCGGATAATCTCGCACACGTATACTGATCTAGCCTCCGCCTAAACACATAAACAATTATCTCGAATCAATAACGGCTTTACAGGCTAGACTAGTCTCTTCCATATCCTCTAAGAAGGTTAAAAGACCATTTTACCCTTCAATGGTCCACAAGTCCAATTGTTGACCAAACCCTAAAAGTCAACAAAAGTCAACGGTCAAACATTGACCAGACTCGCCGAGTGCACTCGTGTGACTTGGCGAGTCCATGCATGTCCTCTTCGCCCCTGGTCCTCACTCGACTCGCTGAGTCAACCCTACACTCAACGGGTCATCATCGGTCGCGAATCGCGGGGCAACCCGACTCGACTCGTCAAGTCCCATATGGGCTCGGCGAGTTCCTCCCATGACAACACTCATCTGACCTCTTGAGGTCAGATCTGCTTCTCTAATCTATAGATCTGACTTCCCCATGACCAATAAACACGTAAAGGTCGAATCTTGCTACACATACAATGCTCCCAAGGCTTATTTCGGTGAAATCCCTTCTAACATGGCAACCTATGTCCATTTCCTCCATAGAACCACAAAAAGCAGCATGGTTCAGGCTCTCTGGACCTCAAAAGGTCCAGATCTAGAGTTTAGCAGTCAATGGGACACTATACACAACTAAACAAGCCATAAAAGGGTATAGAAAACCCTAAATTCAATGCCCTTAAGCGAAACAGAAGGATAGGATCAAATAGCTACCTCAAACTTGAAGATCCAAGCCGAAAACCCACTGAAATGCTATCCTCTTGACCCCCCCTTGCTGGAAACACTTTCTCCTTTGCAAAATCACACCAAAAATGATCAAACGGCTCAAACTCTCTCACAACTCGCTCATAATCGCTAGGGTATCTCTCTCTGGACTGGTAGCCGCAAATGGAGGCCATAAAGGCCTTTAAATAGGGCTCATGCCCGGAGATTTAGGGTTTCACTTTACAGTGCGGACTCGCCGAGTCCACGCATCGACTCGTCGAGTCCCTCATTAATCCAGACAAGAATTCGCGATCCTACTCGGCGAGTATGAGCGCCTACTCGCCGAGTCCCTCCTTAAAACTCAAGATAAATACTTAAAATAAGATACCTGGGAATCCGGATGTGATTTGGGTGCTTGTGATCTTCGTTTTGAAAAGATTGTAGTCAAGACCCTCAATTTGGCGAAATCCACGTACAACCAATCGGGCCTTATTTCGCACAATAACCCCTGAATCATCTTACTTGTTTCTATAAACCCAACGCGTGTTGAGAGACTTATTGCCCTTTGGTAATTCAACCAACTTCCAAACCCCAAGCTTTTCAAACTGATTCAACTCCTCATGCATAGCATCCACCCAGCTGGGCTCATTCAAAGCCATTTTAACATTCTTTGGCTCTATTTGAGACATGAAGCAAGAATAGAGACATGTATTTATATCTCCACTCTGACTCCGCGTTTTAACACCGTCGCCCAGCTGACCAATGACGTTTTCAATCGGGTGATCGCGTTGAATTCTGGAAGGTAGCTCTTGGCTGGTGTCATTGAGCGTTACAGGAAGATTGTGAATATTGACAAATCCATCTTCTGCTGAATGATCCACCTCAGACGGTCTGGATTCGTGAGAGGAGCTTGCCACGAACTCATTAGCAATTGGTTCGGGAAAGAGAAGTTCCATAAATGTTTGAGTAGCAGCGGAAGCATCTCTGGACATGAACTCTCTTTCACCAGGAGTAAGAGGAGTTGCATCAGCATATGGATAGTTTTCTTGACTTGGAGAATCGGACAAATTCCCTGGAACAGATGCATCCACTGTCGGAGTCGTAGAAGACACCACCGGCGGGCTGTAGACAACTTCTTCATCTTCATCTTCAATCACATCCTTCGAACCAGAACTGGAACCAGAAAAATCATCTGAAAACACATTGAACGACTTGAATATAGATGTATAATCAAACAACCAATCTGGACCAACTCTGGCATCCGTTTCGTTCTCCTCCAAGCAGCGCATGTCGAAGGATTCTACGATTTTCTTTGTCTTCTTATTGTAGACCATGTACGCCGTGCGAGCAGCATACCCCACAAAGTAACAATCATCGGCTTTGGCGTTGAATTTAGGGTTGGATTCCAGATAAAGGAGGGTGCAAGGACAGCCAAAAATACGGAATTCACTAACAGATTGTTTGTGACCGAAGAGAATTTCGTATGGAGTCTTCATCTGAGCTTTGTTGATTAGAACACGATTTTGAACATAACACACCGTGTTGATCGCCTTGGCCCAAAAGAAAACCGGAAGTTTGGTGTCACATAACATTGTCCTTCCGGCGTCTTGTAAAGTTTGGTTTCGCCGCTCAGCAACACCATGTTGTTGTGGTATGCGAATGGTACTGTATCAACGCACTATCCCTTTTTCCACATAGAAATGATCGAGAACAGAATTCTTGAATTCTGTCCCGTTGTCAGTTCAGAGCGCCTTCACCCGGTGGTTGGTCTGGTTCTCTATCATCACAACAAAAACTTCTTAATAAAGTCATCAACCCCATCTTTGTTGGACAAAAAGAAGACCCACGTGAACCACGAGAAATCATCAATCACAACTAGACAATATAAATTTATGTTGATGCTGAGGACGTTGACCGGACCAAATAAGTCCATATGTAACAATTGGAGTACCTGGTTGATTGAATTGACTTGTTTTGGCAGGTGTGGCTTTCTGTGATGTTTTCCTTGGGCGCATGCCACACACTTTTCAAACAAGATGAAATCCTTGACAAGATTCAAGATCGAGAACAACTTTCTGTGATGTTTTGGCAGCCCGCGCACTATTTCATTTTTAGCAAGACGATTCAAGTTCTTTGCATTAGCATGTCCGAGTCTTCGATTCCACAGCATAACATTGTGCTCGGAAACTTTTGAGAAAAGGCAAGTAACTTGTTCTGGAAGATTGTTTTTTCATGTCTATGATATATGAATTGCCATCCCGTTTTGATTTCACAAGAATCCATTCATCAGGGATGACAATGCCTGGCTTCAAAATTAGACATTCTTTATCTGTGAAATGCGTCGAATAGTCCTTGTCACAAATTTGAGAAACACTCAACAAACTATGCTTTAACTCAGGCACATAGTTAACATTCTCGAAGCTCAGCACTCCATTGGAAACTGTTCCTTTTTGAGTGATCTTTCCACCATCTCCTCCCGCAAAGGAAACATATCCCCTATTAAAATTTTGAATGTTGTGCAGTTAGGAGATGTCTCCTGTCATGTGCCTGGAACAAATGATGTCGACATACCATAGTCTGGCGACTTTCCGCAGCTGTTCCTGCACAAAGAGCGGGATTATTTAGATTTGGCAACCCACGTCATTACAGCCCTAGGTGTACCCTTGACTTTGACAGATTTATCTTTTTGATTTTTCAAATTTGCATTAATATCAGAAACACTTTCAGAGGATGAAGATGATCGGTCAATTGTAGATTTGGGCACCCATTGGTAGTTAGGTTTTAAAGTATTCACAAGTGAATTAGAAACATTTTTCTTTTTATTTGAGAGTTTAGATTTTCGGCTACAATTAATCGAAGATCTAGACGCACCCTTTGACAAAGTTGACCTTGGCTCAGCCGTAGTCGATTTCGACAAAATACCTGTGACTGGTTTAGAGAAAACATTTTTGTTCGATTTAAGATCATCCATTTTCTCATTATCATGAATTTTCCGATCATCATCACGAAAACGAGATCTCGTGGAATTTCTCGTTAGAGACCTTCCTCGAGACTCGTTTTCTTTCCTCGGTGATGAAAAATGCACAAATGCCCTATTGAAACAATTTCGAGCAATGTGGCCAGCAGTACCACAGTTGAAACATATTTGCTTATTATCATTAGACCTGGTACCGCCTTTATCAGATTTTGTGCTCTTATTGACTTTTCTAACTTTCCCACACATGCAAGTGCAGGAGTCAGATTGTGTGACAGGTGTAGAAGATGTGGATGTGCTAGTGTCAGATTCAGATTCAGTAGGTTTCACAAAAACAACACCACATTTATCAGAGACATTAACATTTGACACCAAATCATCACAAATTAAAACATTAGTCTTAACATCAAAAACAGACTCATCGACTTATGAAATAGGAACACCAAATTTTGACACAAACTTATTATCAGACTTAATTCTTCCATTCTCCTGCTTTTCCTGGCTTATTGATGAATCTGCATCGGAAGTAGAAACGTTAGTATCTAAATTCCTAGCACTACATGGGGTTGCCTGTTCAACAGCTGGTTTACCATAAACCATATATGGTTCTCGGTCTATTTCAGCTTGAGTTAATGGAGTGTTAATATAAGTATGATCGAATGGGGGAGGGACACTCTAATAGCCTATGCCTACTTGTTTCTGATCCTTCCATTTCATTTGTTGTTCAATTAATGTTGCCACTCTCTCACTTGACACATCGAATTTTTTAAAGTAAAAATCGGCATTTGCAAAACGGGCCTTCAATGTGTCAAGTTTAGCAGTGACAATATCAAGTTGTTTCTTTATGTAATTGTAATTTTCAAATTTGTTGCTGTAGTTTTCCTGCAATTTTCTAAATCGCTTGTCTTGGCCTCTAATTTCTCCTTTAATGGCCTTTGGTCTCTCTTAAGTTCATACTTTTCATATTTTAAGTCCTCGTTCTCTCTTTTTATTAACTCAATTTGATCAAGTAAAAATTTGACAGTTTTAATACAAGATTGAGAACAGGAGTTTTCACTGACCTCCGGCTTTTCAGGCTCTCGGGTACTTTGAACCATGAATGCAAATTGTAGTTACATCATCTCCTCCTCCGGATCCATCTCAGTTTCTCCTTCTGCAATGTCGTTGATTTGAGCAAGATGCGCATTTTCATGTCCTGAGATGTCCAGGGCTTCAATTTGGTCATCCCAATCAAACGACTGAGCTACCACAGCAAGGTTTGCAGTCTGGTTGCTGGTGGTAGCTCCCCTGCTGTTACCCATTGGCACCATTGTTCTTTCATTGTTTTCTCTCCTGTCAGGCTTCGGGCAGTCTCTGGCAAAATGGTCAGGTTCATGGCAGTTAAAGCATCGGAGTTTGCCTTTGTTGAACCCCACCTTATTTTCGGCATTCATACCCCAGTTATTTTTTCCAGTCTTCTTGGAGAACTGTTTTTCCCGGAACACTGCCATAGCGATTTTCCATGTAATGTCCATCCCCTCAACATCTTCGGGATGAATTTGATCCAAATCAGCAAAAGATAGTTGAGGATGAGTTCGCCAGCCACAAAAGCATTGTAGCAGTTGACAAGACCAGTAGCAAGAGCCAAATTTTCATCATTTTCCTTCGGATCAGGAGCTGGAGAAGGTGCTTTTAAAGAAGAAGCAACTTGTGGATAAGATACTTGAGGTTGAACACTTGACATAAATGAAGTGGCATATGATGATGGTTGAGGAGTAATAAACGACTGAGTTTGAGGAGTGGTGAAGGATGAGAAAGCATTGTTGGATTGAATCCCGAGATTAGTAGTGGAGTACGAATTGATGTGATTGATCTCTCTCTGTTTGTCATCAAGATCATATGCTTTGATGATGGCCATGGTTTCAGCCAAACTAACTCGGTTAAGATCTTTTGTTTTCTTGATGACAGCAACATTCATATCCCATGCCTTTAGAAGAGAATTCAACAGTTTCTTGTTGATTTCAGATATTGGCACTGAGATCCCGGCCGAACTCATTTCAGTGGTCAAAGTGATGAATCGTTGAAGTTGAACTTCCAGGCTTTCTCCAAGAACGTGGTTAAACATATTGAACTTTTGTCTTAGCATATCCTGGCGACTTTGTTTCACGTCCTCATTGCCTTCTTAAACCTCGATTAGTGCATTCCATAAAGCTTTTGCAGAAGTATACTCTCGGAAACCCTGAGCAATCTCTGGTGAAAGAGCCATAGTGAGTGTAGCCAGTGCCTTTTCTTGCTGTTCAACCTTTTCAAAATTTGCTTCAGTGTAATTGTCAATATCATTGTCAATGACATCTCCATTTTTGAGTGTTCTTGTGATCCGAACTGGTCCTTTTAAGATGCTTCCCCCGATTTTGAAGTCTTTCATCTTAATGTACTTTTCCATTCGATATTTCCATTCTGGAAATCCTTCAGCGGACAGTAGGCGAGGAATCCGAGTAGTGGTTCCCAAGATAGTGTCAAATTCTTGATGAGCATTCAAAGTTTGTGAATCCATTTTTTTTTGTTTTTAATTTTTTTCAGATCGAATGAAAATGAACTTGGAATCAAAGAGTTTGAGCAAAATAAGTGTTTACGGCCATAAACAATTCATACTAGTTTACTGCCGAATGATGTTTACGGCCGTATACTCGAATATGGTTCGATAGATTACAATCAAGCAAGAGTTTCCGGTCCTTGAAGATTAACCGTTTTCGGCTTTAGAAGATTAGCTATTCATGGCCTTTGAAGATCAATGGATTACAGCTGTATAAAATGTTTACGACCATACTCCCTTTAACAACAATAACCGTAAACCCCCAGAAGCGATGAAAACAAATGTTTTTCAGTTAGTTCTTGATTCCCTTAGATGTGAAAACACGATCTAATGCAGAACCAAGCCTTGAACAACGAAGAAATTGAAGATTCTTTCAACCGTAAACACCACTAAAGTTTCTTTTGACACCAGATCTGATTTGATACCAATTGTAAGGTCCCAATTACAAGATCCAAACCAGTGATCAAAACAATCAACAAGAAGAATGAGTAGAAGAAGAGAATTATCAAGCAATGCACACGTCTATTAAGGAAGAACGTCTGTTACACCTTGAGAAACACACACAGTTGACCGTAAACACTATGGATACGTCATTGCTGACAGACTCTGACACAAACTATTTATATGGACAGACTGGTCGTAAATAAGTTCACGGCCATAAACCTGTTTACGGCCGTGAACACCAACTCAGCCGTAAACACACATCAACAAGCTACAAAACAAATCTAACATGACCAAGACCCTATAAGAATTATAGAAATGATTGCCTAGCCCAAACCACTAATGTATGACCTATCAGATGTACACTCTTTAATACAATATATAACAACCATTAGGATGAAAGTAGGGACTAAATGTAGATTTATTAAACATATACTTGTTATTATAGCAATCTATAATTTAGATACCGAACAAAATATCGAATCTATGCATCAACATTTCAAATTTGACATACAACCCTTAAGTCGTATTGGGACGAACAAAAAGATTTGTTACAACTATGAGATCAGGAAAAAGACAACCAGAGTCCTTGTTTGATGTTTGTCTTTTGTCCATGTTTGGTTTATTTTATGTCCCCACATTCTAAAGTTTATAATTAAATAACCAATAAAATAATTATTTCGAAAAATGCTTCCAAATGAGTAGCCTGGTTTAGAAACATCACAAGTGGATGTTACGCATTTTCACTTCCCATGTTGTTGGTGGAAACTAGCTTCTTGTGAAGATAGCCAAGGTTTTTAAGGCTTATGTATGCAAACTCGGGGACTTCAATACTCCCACTTGCTTATAAGGTACTTCTAAAGTTTGTTGATTATGTGATTAAGAAAAGTTATTTTGTTCCAGCTAATGCTTCAAGCCCTTACTTGCCATCCATGCCTGGTGGACAGCCGGCCATGACACACAGTTTAACATTTTTACATGGTACACCAGGTGGCAAACCAATGACACGAAGGATCAGGTTATATAGTTAGGGGTGTAGTATCATGTTATATAGTTAGGGAAAACCTCTTAATAACAATGTACTATTAGCTCCCCTTAATATCAATGTATAACAATTTTTTGATAACTTGTTTGACATGATGTTATTGGATGAAATTGATTGTTTTGGTATATATTTGTTTCCATATTTTTGTATTATGCGTAAATGAGTATCGTAAAGACACGTCGTAAATGTATATCGTAAATGGTTGCTGAAGTTTATGACACGCAAATGTGTGTCATCTTCATTTATGACAGGGGCTTTAATGATACGCAATGCGTGTCCTAAATGCGCGTCGTAAGGTTACGACACGCAAATGCGTGTCGTGTTCCTTTATGACAGGGCCTTCCTTGATATGCATTACGTGTCGTAAATGAGCGTCGTAAATGCGTGTCATAAATGTGCGTCGTAAATGCGCGTCGTCTATAGACGACGCGCAAAAGCGTGTCGTCTCTCGTTATGACAGGGCCTTCCTTAACACGCATTTGCGCGTCGTCTAATCGTTTTACGACACGCATTGTGCGTCGTAAAAGGCTGTTTTTCTAGTAGTGCGGTTTAGTCCAAACCTTGACTTTTTTGGCTTCATGGTCCTTTTGAGTTATTTTCGTTGCGTTTTTGGTCTCTCAAAAAATTGAAAAGACTAAAATGCCCTTCTGATACATTTTTTTATGTTTTTTCTATTTAGCTCTCTCTCTCTCTCTCTAATTGATCAATGGTTTAGACTCTAACATTCACTCTTCCCTCTCTTGCTTATTGGAAACCCAGATGATGTTCTTTAAACCTCATACAATACCAAACACCAAACGTTGAACTGAGAATTTAAAATAAGGAAGATTAGCAAAGATCGTGAACTTAATATTCTAAGTCGATGCTTACCAAACATTATATCAAGCATCTAACTTGTTTCGTGTATGAAAGCTTTAGAATAACACTTCGAATATTAAAAATTACACACACACACACATACTGAGTCAATGGGCATAATTTTATGATGTTTATACTTTAGTCATTGTAATATGTACAAGAGCACCTAGATTCACTTTTTTCCATTAGAATCTCCTTTAAAAAAATTTGAAACCCAAGTTTTCGAATCTTACCATCATAATTTTAGAAGGAAATGGAATTCTCATAAGTAAACTATTGATTGAAACATTGATTTATGGAACCTGAAAACTCGATTTCCCAATCATCTTCAAAATTTTCTCTTAAATAGACCATCATCAGCTACCAATTATCACTATATTCGTCCCCTATTCTCTCTTGTTTGTGACCCAATCAGCAGATCAATGTAACGAGAAAGAATAAGGCATGTCCTCAACTTCATGATCTCTTTCTGGTGATAGAATCTCCCGTAACAGAAGTATGTCGAATGTGATGGGGTATTTGTTGTCGACATATGAGATAGAAGCGAAGTAGTGAGAAGGGCGGTTGCAAGAGAAGAAATCATCAGAGTACGAAGAGAGTGAGTACCATCTTCTTCCCCATCCCTTCTTGTTTTTCCTCTTCTGAATTCGAAAGTTCCTTAATTTGGAAGATGATTACCAGATTGACGTTGGTCTAATGATTTTAGGTATTTGAGTTTGGGGGAGAAAGAGGGAGGGAAAGATGTATAAAATACATATAAGAAATCTAAGAGATATGATATCCAGCTTCGCGTGTGTGTGAGAGAGAGAGAAAGAGAGAGATATGGGCCCTTTTAGATATTTAATAATTATAAAATATTTAAGAAAAAGAAAGAAAAATGAAAAATAAATATACTAAGGGTATAATAGTCTTTTCAGTTTTCTAAGGGACCAAAAACACAACGGTACTAACTCAAAAGGACCATGAAGCCAAAAAAGTCGAGGTTTCGACTAAACCTCAGAAAAAATGCATACCAAAGGGACCATTTTTGCACTTTTGTCATTTATTTATAAAACATTATTCATAGGATAAATTCACCTCTCGAAACCCAAGATTAAATCCAATGTTAAAACCATGATAAAGTAATATTCCAGAATATTTATGAAAATATTATTATTCAAGTTCCAAAAACCAACATGTCGCCTCGAGCCAATGTGTACAATCACGCTCGGCTATCATGTGTTCCTGAAACAATATTTTTAAGGTAAAAAGGTAAGCACAAAGTTTAGTGAATTCCAAACATACAAAGTATCATATCATATCAACCTTCCCCTATTCACATATACAAACGGTATCAAACACATAATCACACATGCATGTCAAAGAACACATAAGTAACAAACATACTACTACTAGGACAAATAAGCTATGCCCGATCCCCCTTGATCAGTACATCAATCCCTTGGAATACATTAGCTAATCCAGATGCCACATACCCATACCCCTTGGGATACATTGGCCATGTCCGACCCCCTTGCTCAGTTCGTCAAGCCATTGGGACACATTGGTTATGCCCGATCCCTACTCGGATGCACCGAGTCCTATCATGCATAGTCCTCAATACGTGATGCAAACCACTAGACTCTACCCCACAGAGTAATACCCACATAAACAAAACAATACATAGCACACATGAGCTAATGTAAAGAAGATATAACACAACACGATGTAGTCAGGAACTCACCTCCAAAAGAAAAGCAACTTACAAAGCAACCCGCTCACACCTGATTTCCCTTCACACTTCCTGATAATAATTATTTAATTTAATTTTAGTTACTATTGTAACGACCGTCATTTGAGGTATTAATTATTAAATATTTCTTAAATTATAGTTGGGCTAATTAAGGATAAAAAGGACTATTAGATTGGACTTAAGCAAATGGGCCAAAGAATTGGGCCGCCCATAAGACGTACGTTGGGCGTAGCCTTGGTGTACGCGGGGCGTAGAGGCGTGCATTAATTACGGGGGAGGGGGGCACATACGTGCAGCGTACGTGATCAGATGCCAAAACCCTAATTTTTAGGGTTTAAGACATATAAATACCCCATTATAGCCACCCCCTGGCCTCCTTACCAGCCCTTACCCTCAGAAAAAACCTAATCCGCCCTCATACTCCATTGTTGTGTGTGTTTGACCTTTTGAGCTCATTTTTGGTGAAGAAAGGCTTGGAAGAAGAGAAGAAGAGTTGAAGAAGAAGATGAACTTGAGTATCTTGAGCTCAAGTATCTGGGACTATTTCATCATTTGGCACTCAAAGGAGGCATAAAGCTCCTAACTTTCCTCTTAGAAGCTTAGATCTAGGATTATAGAGCTTTGGACCTTTTTAGGTCCAAAGGATGGATCTTTATCATGCAACTTTGTTTTTGAGCTTAGGGTTGCCACCTTTGGAGCTCAAAGTATTCCTTTAGCAGTAAAGTTTCAATCTATGAGGCTTTTATGGAGCCATGCATGAGATCTAGCCATTTATGTGGAGTTAGTTCTATTGTTTATGGTTGGGCTCATTTCGTGGGTTGCAAGCCACCAAGTGATCGACTTTATGGATTAGGACGTTGAAAAGGACTTGGATCTGTAGTTAAAGTCTCTGGAGTTGAGTATTAAGTGCTTGATGGGAAAAGTGACTTAACAGGGAAGTACGTTGGGCGTACATGCAGGTACGCGCTACGTAAGCGTCATTTAGCCAGTGCGCTTAGCGTACAGGGGAGTACGCCCCGCGTACTCAACAGTATTAGGCTTGTCACCTTTTGGGCCTCGGTTTAGGCCAACCTTTGGACTTATCAGTTATTGGGCCTTAGTGGGCCATCAGAAGTCAGATGCTAGACTAAGGACATGGTTGGGCTGAGGGAAATTCCATTTGAGAGGTTGGGCCCAATTTAGAAAATTGGGCCATTTATAGGCCTTAGTGGGCCATTAGTGGGCCTTAATGGGCCATTAGTGGACTTCGAAATATTAGTTGGATTTGGGCCTTTGATATGGTCCAAAACTAGAGCAGGGGTAAAATGGTCATTTTACCCTAAGGTGGATTATCAGATTCTGATTAAGTGTTATCATGGAATTGATAGACGGAGAGTCACCGGAGCAACCGTCAGGGATTTCTCACTCGAGTTTTCAGCGTTCAACCTTGCGAGATGAGTTTCCTTTGGTAGGAACGGGCCTACGACACCAAGGCCGACCCGTAGTATGATATGATAGTAGCTGAGTGTGGACGAGGTCCGTATCTCATAGTAGTCGAGAGTGGGCAGCTCCCGTACCTCATAGCCTAGTTTGAGTATGAATGTATGCATGGTTGATAGATTTAGTTATACTTGTTGTATGTGTGATACTTGTATGTATGTTTATTAGTTGAGTGTGGGCGGGGCCCGCATCTCATAGAAGCTGAGTGTGGGCGGGTCCCGTATCTCATAGTAGCCGAGTGTGGGCGGGGCCCGTATCTTAGAGTCAGCGGAGTGTGGGCGGGGCCCGTATCTCCGAGTTAGCGGAGTGTAGGCGGGGCCCGTATCTCTTTATTGATATGTTATATGTGTGTGGTATGTGGTAGTTTGGGGAGACTCACTAAGCTTCGTGCTTACAGTTTTCAGTTTGGTTTCAGGTACTTCAGCTAGCACCGGGAAGGGCTCGGGATGATCGCATGGCACACACCACTGCTTTCAAGCCTGGGAGATTGACTCTGATATTCTTACATGATTTTGATACAATATTCGATATGATGTTTTGAGATACACGAATTATGGATTTTTCTATATGATGATGATTGAATTATGGTTTTATTAATGAATTTAAAACAAAATTTTTTGACCGTATTTTTGGGATGTTTCAAGTTGGTATCAAAGCCTTGGTTTGAAGGATTCAGACACACTCTCGGGTGTGTCTGAACTCAAACTAAGGACTTGATATGAAAATTTTCAATGGAAAATCATTTTTATAAAAGATTTTTAGAAAAAGCAAAAAGTATTTTGAAAAAGGGAAAAGGGTGTGGTGCATGCAATCAGCCGAGCTCAAGTAAGTACTCCCAAATTACCATACAAGTTTATGTTATGATATGTTTATGAGATTTCATGCTAGTTTAGGACTAAGGATCTTGGAAGGATGCCTTATGTGCCTATTATACGTGTATCAGCTTTATGAGAATCGCATGCTAGTTTAGGGCTAAGGATCTAGGAAGGATGCCTTATGTGCCTGTTATATGTATCTCAGTTTTATGAAATGCATGCTAGTACAAATTAGTTAGGGATAGCCTGAAACAGATATGTTTGATTATATTTACTCAATGCTCGAATGTTGCTTGATTTGTGCTTTTAGGAGTTGTAGTTATCTCTTACTAACTAGTAAACAAATCTGTTACGTTACGTATTGCAAGGATTAAATAATTTCAGAAGGTTAGGTCTAGCTCTATTGCGCATCTATTGTTTTAGTGATATGTAGGGTAGGATCTTTCATTTGAAAAATTATCTCTTACTAACCGTTGTAGGGTAGGATCTTTCATTAGAAAAATTATCTAGTCTTAGTGATATGTAATAGTATTCACGAGCTAGTTAGAGGGAGGTAGCGGGGACTTCTTATGCAGCTGATGGCGGATACTGGGTTGGTGATTACCCTAGGGAAAGCCTAGGATGAGATTAGCATGAGAAAAGCAGTAGTAGTAGAAAGGACTTGGTGGAGTCGAGGCAGTTCTTGAGGAAAGTATGGATAGATGTGGAAGGTAGTATGGGCCCGTACTACTGAAAGCAGAGGATCTGTACTCGAATCAAGAAAGGCTGAGATGAATTCAGGAAACTTGTAGTATGTTAGATCCCTCGAGATTTGATGAGTATACTGATGTTTGTTATGGTGTATTTTCAGTATGGTGGTTCTACGTCCTATGCTGGCGGGCACTTCAAGTGAGGGATCAGGCTCGGGCTCTGGATCCGAGGAGATGGATGAGCAGATGAAGGAGTTTATTTCGTATGAGGTTACACGCAACATTCTAGAGCAGAATCTTGTGATCTTTGGATCGGTTAAGGAGGGTATCTTAGCGCTTCTGGATGAAAAGCTGAGTGCTTTCCGCACTGAGATAGCGGCCATGATGGGGTCGCGCACACTTACCTTTTGGGAGTTCAGAGCTTGTGGAGCTCCCGACTACCATGGGGCTCGGGACCCCATTGTGAGCACCAGATGGTTAGCGGATGTCGCCAATGCATTCCGCACCAGCAGGTGTCCCGAGGGGGACAAGGTTCGACTTATGTCCTGTCTTCTGAAGGACAAGGCACGAGACTGGTGGGAGGAGGTCGGACACGCCATCGGCGATGATCCAGCTCTTGATACCATGACCTGGGCTAACTTTTCAGCTAGGTTCAGAGCCGAGTTTTCACCCGTGATAGAGGTGCAGCTCCTAGCTAGAGAGTTTCAGAATTTACGGTAGACGACTGAGACAGTGGCGGAGATTACCGCCAAGTTCAAGGAGAGGGCCCTTTTCATTCTGCAGTAGGTGGCGGACAAGGAGATGAAAAAGGGCCGATATCATGAGATGTTGAGGAGCGATATCAGGCAGTTTGTGAGCCGCTCCAGTTGCAGGACGATGGAGGATATGACAGCGAGGGCTCGTGAGAGAGAGATTGGTCTAGAGATGGAGAGGAAGAGGAAGCCAGAGTCGGTGTCTGGCATGGAGGGTTCGGGTAAAAACACTCAAGACAAATTCCCAAGGGAAGGACCAGCAGGGCCGAGGCCACTGCGGCAATTGCGGCAGGTCGCACGAGGGGACGTGCAGGGCGGGTAGTTTGGGCTGCTTCAAGTGCGGCCGAACTGGGCATGTGAGCAGGGATTGTACTGCTGTCTCTACCACTACCACTACATTACCTGATATGATTTGCTTTCAGTGCAATAAGATGGGCCACAAGAGGTCCCAGTGTCCGAGTTTAGCAGCAGCAGGGAAGGTGATGGCACCCACCCCTGGTACATTGAGGATTACAGACGGCCATCAAGGCCGGACAGAGGCGCCAGTGGCGAAGAGCAGACCCTTCCAGTTGATAGCAGTGGAGGCATGATCAGCTCCTGATGTCGTTACGGGATCGTTCTTAGTGAACGGTATATCAGCTTTGTTACTATTTGATTCGGGTGCTACCCGATCTTTTGTGTCGCTCGCACTTAGCAAGCGATTTAGTAGAGCTCCGGGGGAGCTGGATTGCCCGCTTGATGTTGAGATAGAAGATGACAGGACCGTCAGGGTCGCGAGGGTTCACAGAGGTTGTACACTACATTTATTTGATGAGCAATTTCCAGTGGATCTGGTCCCTATTCCCCTGCGAGGGAATAAGGCTATAGTGGGTATGGATTGGTTGAGCCCCAATGGGGCAGTGATCGACTGTGAGCAGCAGCTAGTGAGGGTTCGGACCCCTAGTGGGGGAGGGTTAGTGATTCAGGGCGAGAGGCCACATCATGGGTTGACGCTATGTTTAGCAGCATGGGCTAGGCGTTACCTTCAGCAAGGTTGCACAGGTTATGTCGCTTATGTGATGGATACCTGGGATAAGGGTAAGGCGACAGTTGATGATGTACCGGTAGTCCGAGAGTACCCGGATGTATTTCCGAAGGATTTACCGGGAATACCTCCGGAGAGACAGGTTGAGTTTAGGATTGACCTAGTCCCTGGTGCGGCTCTGATAGCCAAGGCACCATATCGGTTGGCTCCTCCCGAGATGCATGAGTTGTCTACGCAGCTGCAAGAGCTGCTAGAAAAGGGTTTTATCAGGCGGAGCAGTTCACCATGGGGAGCCCCGATCCTGTTTGTGATGAAGAAGGACGAGACACATCGCATGTGTATAGACTACCGGGAGCTGAACAAGGTAACGGTGAAGAACCGTTACCCACTTCCGAGGATAGATGATTTGTTTGATCAGCTTCAGGGAGCATCTTGGTTTTCCAAGATTAATCTACGGTCAGGATATCACCAGATGCAAGTAAGGGATGATGATGTGCAGAAGACAGCTTTTAGGACTCGCTATGGTCATTATGAGTTTGTGGTGATGCCGTTTGGGCTCACCAATGTTCCAGCCGCGTTCATGGACCTCATGAACCGAGTGTGAAGACTGATGTTGGATCGGTATGTAATAGTCTTCATTGATGACATCTTGGTTTACTCCAAGACTTAGGAGCAGCATGAGGAGCACCTGAGGGAGGTGTTGGAGACACTGAGGAGGGAGAGACTTTATGCGAAGTTCTCCAAGTGTGAGTTATGGTTGTGCGAGGTGCAGTTCCTAGGGCATCTTTTCAACCAGAAGGGTATTCTGGTCGATCCGGCCAAGATAGAGGTCGTGATGCAGTGGGAGATTGCGAGGTCTCCAACCATGATTCAGATTTTCCTGGGTCTGGCAAGGTATTACAGGAGATTTATTCAGGACTTCTCCAAGATTGCAGTTCCATTGACCCGACTGACCAAGAAGTCGGTAGTTTTTCGTTGGGGACCTGAGCAGCAGACAGCCTTTGAGACGCTCAGTCGCTCACGCAACGATTGTGCGAGGCTCCGATTCTCACTCTGCCATAGGGTGTAGATGACTTCGTAGTTTACTGTGATGCTTCAATCACAGGCATGGGAGTAGTATTGATGAAGCAGGGTCATGTGATAGCTTATGCCTCGAGACGGCTGAAGCCTCACGAGGCTAACTATCCGACGCACGATTTAGAGTTAGGGGTTGTGGTTTTTGCCCTCAATATTCGGCAACATTACCTCTATGGGGTCCGTTGTACCATTTACACGGATCACAAGAGGTTGAGATACCTCATGGATCAGCCAAATATGAACATGAGGCGGCGTCGGTGGTTAAATGTTGTTAAGGATTACGATTGTGAGATCCTTTACCATCCGGGCAAGGCCAACGTAGTGGCCGACGCCCTGAGCCGCAAGGCGGTAGCGGCCCTGGTCTGAGACATCTGTCTGAGGATGAAAATGATTACTCCATTATTGGAGCAGATTAGAGAGGCGCAGGTTGAGGGCATGAAGGAGCAGCGTCATAAGTGTGAGAGGATTGTGGGTCGTGTGGCCTCGTTCGATTATGACAGCCGAGGGTTGCTGACCCTGCATGGGAGGGTCTGGGTTCCGTACTGGGGTGTAGTACGACATGTTTTGATGGATGAAGCCCATAAGTCAAGGTTCTCTATCCATCCAGGGGCAACGAAGATGTACAAAGATCTTCGACCCGATTACTGGTGGCCCTTCATGAAGCAGGACGTTGCTTGATTTGTAGAGAGATGCCTGTCCTACAGGAAGGTCAAGGCAGAGCACCAGAAGCCTCACGACAAAATGCAGCCGTTTGACATCCCCGTGTGGAAGTGGGAGGATATTACTATGGATTTTATCATTAAGCTTCCCAGGACCGCACGTGGGGTTGATTCGATATGGGTCATCGTGGATCGGTTGACCAATAGCGCTCACTTTATCCCGATCCAGGAGAGCATATCGGCTAAGAAATTGGCCGAGATTTATTTGAGAGAGGTAGTGGCGCGTCATGGAGTGCTAGTCTCGGTGATGTCATATCGAGATGTCCGTTTTACTTCCATATTTTGGAAGCCGTTTCACGACGAGATGTGTACTCGTATCCACTTCAACACCGCTTTCCACCTCCAGACCGACAGAGAGAGCGAGAGGAAGATTCAGACTTCAGGACATGCTTCGTGCATGCGTTTTGGATTTCGGTGGCAGTTGGGATACGTATCTTCCGCTAGCAGAATTTTCGTATAACAACAGTTACCATGCCAGTATAGACTGGCCTGCCTTCGAGATGCTTTACGGGAGGAAGTGTAGGACCCCAAACTGTTGGGGTGAGGTCGGTCAGAGGGTCATGGGGAGTACGAAAGTAGTACTCAACACCACAGAGAGAATCCAGTAGGTCCGGAGCAGGCTCCAGACTGCTCAGAGTCAACAGAAGAGCTACGCCGACAAGCGACGTTCAGACTTGGAGTTTCAGGTAGGCGACATGGTCCTCCTGAAGGTGTCACCTTGGAAAGGTGTCATCCGGTTCCGAAAGAGGGGCAAGTTGGGCCCTAGGTACATCGGTCCTTTCGGGGTTATAGCCGGGTGGGCAAGGTGGCATATCGACTGGATCTTCCGGCAGAGCTCAGCCAGATCCACAACACTTTCCACATTTCTGAGTTGCGGAAGTGCTTAGTGGATGAGTGAACAGTAGTACCTTTAGAGAACATTCAGTTGGATGATAGCCTAAACTACATCGAGAGACCAGTGGATATCCTCGATAGAAAGACAAAAGAGCTGGGGAAAAAGAGAGTGGAGCTGGTGAAGGTGCAGTGGCAGCACCGCAAGGGCTCGGGTGGACATGGGAGCCCGAGGAGGAGATGACGGAGCACTACCCGGAGTTGTTTCCGGATGCAGCAGACTTCGAGGACGAAGTCTAATTCAAGTGGGGGTGAATTGTAACGACCGTCATTTGAGGTATTAATTATTAAATATTTCTTAAATTATTGTTGGGGTAAATATGGATAAAAAGGACTATTGGACTGTACTTAAGCAAATGGGCCAAAGAATTGGGCCACCCATAAGACGTATGTTGGGCGTAGCCTTGGTGTACGCGGGGCGTAGAGGCATGAATTGGATACCGAGGGGGGGGGGGGGCACGTACGTGAGCAGATGACAAAACCATAATTTTTAGGGTTTAAGACATATAAATACCCCATTATAGCAACCCCCTGGCCTCCTTACCAGCCCTTACCCTCAGAAAATCCCTAATCCCCCTCATACTCCTTTGTTGTGTGTGTTTGACCTTTTGAGCTCATTTTTGGTGAAGAAAGGCTTGGAAGAAGAGAAGAAGAGTTGAAGAACAAGAACTTGAGTATCTTGAGCTCAAGGATCTGGGACTATTTCATCTTTTGCCTCTCAAAGGAGGTATAAAGCTCCTAACTTTCCTTTTAGAAGCTTAGATCTAGGATTATAGAGCTTTGGACCTTTGTAGGTCCAAAGGATGGATCTTTATCATGCAACTTCGTTTTTGAGATTAGGGTTGCCACACTTGGAGCTCAAAGTATTCCTTTAGCAGTGAAGTTTCAATCTTTGAGGCTTTTATGGAACCATGCATGAGATCTAGCCATTTCTATGGAGTTAGTTGCTATTGTTTATGTATGGCCTCATTTGGTGGGTTGAAAGCCACCAAGTGATCGAGTTTATGGATTAGGACGTTGAAAAGGACTTGGATCTATAGTTATAGCCTCTGGAGTTGAGTATTAAGTGTTTAATGGGAAAAGTGACTTAACAGGGAAGTACGTTGGGCGTACATGCAGGTACGTGCATCGTACGCGTCATTTAGTCAGTACGCTTAGCGTACAGGGGAGTACGCCCCACGTACTCAATAGTATTGGGCTTCTCACCTTTTGGGCCTCGGTTTGGGCCAACCTTTGGACTTATCATTTATTGGGCCTTAGTGGGCCATCAAAAGTCAGATGATGGACTAAGGACATGGTTGGGCTTAGGGAAAGCCCATTTGAGAGGTTGGGCCCAATTTACAAAATTAGGCCGTTAGTGGGCCTTAGTGGGCCATTAGTGGACTTAGAAATATTAGTTGGAATTGGGCCTTGGATATGGTCCAAAACTAGAGCACGGGTAAAATGGTCATTTTAACCTAAGGTGGATTATCAGATTTTGATTAAGTGTTATTATGGAATTGATAGCCGGAGAGTCGCCGGAGCAGCAGTCAGGGATTTCTCACTCGATTTTTCAACGTTCAGCCTTGCGAGGTGTGTTTCCTTCAGTAGGAACGGGTCTACGGCCCCAAGGCCGACCCGTAGTATGATATGATTGTAGCTGGGTGTGAGCAAGGCCCGTATCTCATAGTCGCCGAGTGTGAGCGGGGCCCGTACCTCATTGCCTAGTTTGAGTATGAATGTATCGATGATTGATAGATTTAGCTATACTTGCTGTCTGTGTGATACTTGTATGTAAGTTTAGTAGTTGAGTGTGGGCGGGGTCCGTATCTCATAGCAGCTGAGTGTGGGCGGGGCCTGTAGCTCATAGTAGCCAAGCGTGGGCGGGGCTCGTATCTCGCAATAGCTATGTGTGGGCGGGGCCCGTATCTTAGAGTCAGCGGAGTGTGGGCGGGGCCCGTATCTCCGAGTTAGCGGAGTGTGGGCGGGGCCTGTATCTCTTTATTGATATGTTATATGTGTATGGTATGTGGTAGTTTGGGGAGACTCACTAAGCTTCGTGCTTACAGTTTTCAGTTTGGTTTAGGTACTTCAGCTAGCACCGTGAAGGGCTCGGGATGATCGCATGGCACACACCACAACTTTCTAGCATGGGAGATTGACTCTGATATTCTTACATGATTTTGATACAATATTTGATATGATGTTTTGAGATACACGAATTGAGGATTTTTCTATATGATGATGATTGAATGATGGTTTTATTAATGAATTTAAAACGAAATTTTTAGACCGTATTTTTGGGATTTTTCAACTATTTTCCCTAATTATGCAGATAGACTAAGGGTTTAAATTTCAGCTTTCTACATAAAAATTAGCGTTTGTTCGGGACCTATGTTTTCCACCTTAAGCTCCATATTTTTAAACATTGTATCACATTAAGATAGACCATATCCTTATATTTAAAAAGTAGTAATCGCACACCTCCATACAATTTTTCTACGATTTATGGTGAATTTTATAAAACTTCCTCGCATAACAGCTCATTCCGGACTAGTTTGGGTAAATAGTAATTTTTACCCTAGTTAGGTCTATTTCTGAATTTTCGTCAAAACTAATGAAATGTAGAAGACTAAAATATAAAACTGGGGTATCTGGTTTCGACCGAAAAGGTTTTTCCATGACGGAGATATGATCTTTCAAAGATCTGGAAAGATTAGGACAATTTCAACAATTCATAGCTTTGTGTTTTGGGTTAATTTGGCATCTTAACCCATTAAGCACTTATGAAAACAACCTCATTTCTGGATAGGAAGGAATTAAAAAATATTATGAGTTGTTATGACATATTGGTCATTTGTTGATCGACCCACAAATCAAGGTATCATGTCCAAAAGAGAAAAACACCAAGCTAGGGTTTTTGGGTTCTTCTCTTAACCCATTAAGATATAGAGAGTTAACACCTTCAAGTACATTTGGGATAATTACAATGGGAAAAATTAGTTACCTAGGATGAGCGGGATTAAAGTTTTTATAAGAAAACCTTGTGACAAAGGTAATCCTCTTTTCTTTTACTTTTCTTTTTCCTACCCAACATCTCTCTGGATATGTCGTCCCTCTCGTCGTCTCTTTGAGTATTTTCTCTACCATTCTTCCTCCAAACACTACATAAATGTACCTTTAGTTATGATGTATGAAATGGGCTATGGAGATTTCGAAAATCACAGCCCTAAGTCAATCGTTTCGCTTCTATTGTGCCCTGCAGATTTCTGACGACGAAAATCAAGCTTTCCTTCCCTTTTGCATATCTTTCTCACTCATACTCAAGAAAGGAATTAGAAGTAACATTACATACCTTGATGGTGCTCCAATGGTAGCCTCCTCCCACTCATTCCTCTATCCTTTGCGATGTAACCTCCACACACACATACACTTGCACGTTTTTATTTTCTCTTGGGTAACAAGGGTTTAAGGATTGAATATGTGTGTTTAAAGGCTTTGGAATGATGAAAATTGGGCTGAAAATCCAAAGCCTGAATTTCCCGTTAATTATGTGGATAAATTTTTGAAATTTAAACCTTGGGTCACTAATTTATCCCATAATGACAAAACAACCCCATAACCAAAAAGTCTTACATTCTAAAGTTTCTAACATGACCCTTTTAGCCCTTCATCTAAAATATAATTACATTTCCCTTAAATACTCATTATTAATTATTATTATTAGTTACTTTTTTATTTATTTAATATTATTAACTATTTTTCTTAATTATTATTATTATTATTATTATTATTATTATTATTATTATTATTATTATTATTATTAAACGAATACCGAAAAATTGGATGTTAAAATGTATGAAAATTGGCGTCACTATATCCATTCACCTTAAGTTCATCTTTGAAACCAAAAACTAGGACCATATCTTTCGTTTTTCGTAAATACTTAAGAATGTTTTCAGTATTGTCCAATGAGATAAACCACGATTTCCCTGATATGTACTAACCATGCTCAAAGCATAAGCCACATGAGATCTAGTACATGTCATAGCATAAATGATCGATCATATCGCAGAAGCATATGGGACTCGAATCATCGTATCTATTTCCTTATCACTACTGGGAGATTGAGCCTTGCTCAATTTAACAATATGGTGCACGGTTTTTTGGAATTCTCCATATTGACATGTTTCAATATTTTATCCAAGTATTTACTTCGACTAAGTGTTAGTAACCGTTTTTGCATGTTTCTGAATATCCTTATTCCCAAAATGTATGTAGCGTCTCTCAGATCCTTCATAAAAAACATTTCCCAAGCCTAGTCTTCACTTCGTGCAAAGCTGGAACAATGTTTCCTATTAGGAGTATGTCATCTTAATACAAGACTAGGAAGGTCACTACACTCCCACCAGCTTTTACATATACGTAAGACTCATCCTCACTTCTAGTAAACCCAAAAATATTTGACCTTTTCATGGAAGCAAAGATTCCATCTACGAGGTGCTTGTTTCAATCCATAGATGGACTTCTCAATCTTGCACACCTTATTAGGGAATTTGGCATATTCAAAACCTTCTGGATGAGCCATGTAAACATCCTCAACCAGTTTCTCGAGAAGGATAGTAGTCTCGATATCTATCTGCCTAATTTCATAGTCATAATGAGCAACTATGGCAAGCATTATTCTAATTGACTTAATCTTGGAAACTAGTCAAAAAGGTCTTATCATACTTAACCCATTGGGTTTGAGTAAATCCATTTTCAACCAATTTTTCCTTAAAGGTCTTTACATTACTATCCATGTAGTCTTCTTCTTGAAGATCAATTTGCAACCTACTATCTTCCAACCAGGATCTTAATCAAACAAAGTCCACACTTGGTCATAATAAATGGATTGGATCTAGATTTCCCCTTCTACATTCCATTTATCAACCTCACGGCCTGCGATCGCTTTCTTCTAGTTCCAGGCTCATCCAAATTTACGAGTGTGTTATCACTAGTAAACGTATCCTTATGTACCGTTATATGAAAACCATAAAACTGAAGTGGTGCGCTAACTCTAATGGATCAATGAAGAGGTAACAAATTGTCAATAGGCTCAATAGGTTCAGCTTCAGGTTAAGAGCTAGTGTCATCAAAGGTTCCTTTATCGGATGACTCTTGAATTTCTTCAAGATCAATCATACTCCCACTGTCCTATTTTGATATAATCTCTCTCTTACGAAAGACTCCCCTTCAAGCTACGAAGAACACGTTCTCACTGGATTTTTAGAACAAGTATCCAAATGAATTCTTGGCTCTACGTTCCAATATATCTTGGGTCAGGAAGGTTTCCCTGTCCACATCTCATAAGGTGTTTTAGAAACCTTATGTGTAGGAACAAGATTAAGGATACGGGCGACTGTCTCTAAGTCATAGCCCTAGAACGATATAGGGAGTGAAGCTCGACTTATTATGTAAGAAACCATGTCGAGCAAGGTTCTTTTACGCCTGTAATTCATACCATTAAGTTGTGGTTCCCTGGGAAATATCAATTATGAAACGATTCCCCATTCCTTTAGATAGTCATTAAACTCGATGTAACGCCCGCAGATTCGGGCTAGTCAATTTAAAGACATTAAGCGTTAAAAATGACCTTTTCATAAAATATTATTTAGAATAACTAATCTTAACCAAGTTATAGTATATGCCACTAGGGTTCCGTACATATAAAGAACGCTGAAATCTGAGTTATAACGAAGAAGTTATGACCTGTCGAAGTTTTACGGCTAACCCGGCACGACACCGCGTAATGTAAATTGAAGTTGTTGTATACGTTAAACCGAGAGCGTGCATAAAAAGAACGTCAAAATCTGACTTCGTATGAGGAAGTTATGATTTTTCTAAGATTTCGCATACCAGTATACAGCCTGGAAATCGAATTTTAGATCGAGCGATTTTTATCCGAAACAACCTAAATGAGAATTGAATATCACATTAATAGGAGTTCAACGATAAAAAGGACAGTCGAAAACGGAGTCCGTATGTAAAAGTTATGAATTTTACACGGTCGTTAATAGTGTAATCTTCTTATACTATTAAAGATAAAATTGGTAAATGATTAGCCAACAGAGTATAAATGAAAGTTGTAGAGTACGTCGCCACCTACACGTGGATATAAAGAACGTCAAAAACGAAGCTCGTATGCAAAAGTTGCGAAATTTAGAAGTCAAAAGGGTGCTGCTGCGAAGGGGGTAACGTGGCCAAATCCTGGCTCTTCCTTTCTCCCCACGCCTTGCCACCAAATAGTGACACTATTGGATTAGGTGTCTAAGCCCATAACTATAATTGTTATGTACTTGAACCGAGAGTAGCACGGTCCATTTGGGTTGCATATCATCAGGACAATTTGTTAGGATGGACTTTTCAGAAGCGGTTATTTATGGTTTATTAATATGTTATAAGTTCTAATATATTAATATGAAATCATATGATTTAATTAGTATTGATCAAGAATTAGTTTAGAATTAATTTAGTGATCAAAAGAGACTAATTAAATCAATGGGGACTAATTGTGTAAATTAGTTATATTTATATGTTCGGCTTATGATCCATGTTGGACTAAGTTTATATATGGACACATAATAAGTTGGGCCACATGAACCATGGATCATAAACCCGTGGGTATGGATTAGGGATAACCCATGACCCTTGGAATTCTACATATTAGTATGTTGCTCCATGAACAAAATCGTGTGCATCTATTCTTGGAGAACTATGAGCCGATTTTGTGTGAAAGGAATACTCTCTCAAAATGTCATCCTTTGTCCTAGATGTGTTGTGATTCCATTTGAGGCATTCACACTATTGGTGCTAAGTTCTTAAAGGCCAAATACATCAAATATAGCAAGCTACAACAAAATGTATATTATCTAACTTGTTTTATTACCCAAGTATCAAAGTTTTGTATGCTAGTTAGGGTAATACCTTGGAAAAAGAAAGTTTGCATGTATAATAGAGAAAACATAGATCCAAGGTATTTAGCGTTGCATGTACACCTTAGGAGTGTTAGAATGCTCAAAACCCATCAGTGGTATCAGAGGCTAGGGTTGTTTTCAATTATACTTGATGATACTTGTTGTTTAAGCTTGAAAAATCGATTTTCTGTTGTTCTGGACAGTGGACTCGCCGAGTCCACTGGGGGACTCGCCGCTTCCCAGCAAAATTCTGACCAACTCGCCGAGTATGTTCTTGCACTCGACGAGTTGGAGCTCCAGAATGCAGATTTTCGATGTTTTGGCTAGAATTGGACTAGGATCATTAACCTAAGCTGTTTTTGAACTTATAAACCTGTTTTTGATGTGGTAATGATCATGCTTATCAAATTTATAAGATAATTGTCAAAGTTTCTGTTTTGTATTATTTTATATGATTATACTAATTACATGAAATTTGTTTGATATGAATTATCTTGTTCATATGAGTTTAATCTAGATCATGTACATTATTTGACATGCTTGTTAGTTTTTTTTATGATCTTTATGGCCTTTAATGTACTCCATAACTTGTCCTCAAGTTATGGAAAATGAAAAGTTTTTCTTTTAAAAGACTTCATTAAACTCATAGGTTATGGTCTTGAAAAGTTTTTTCCATAAATGTTTTTATGAACTCCATAACTTGTCCTCAAGTTATGGATTTCCCAGAGTCTTTTCATTAAAGCCTATATTAAACTCATATGTTATGCATTCCAAAAGTTTTTGAAAAGTTCAAAACTTTCCCTCAAGTTTTGGAATTTGTAAAGTTTCACTTTTTGAATACTTTAGTTCCAAACCCTAGAATTTTAAAAGTTTAAAATTCAACCCTTATACTATTATAATATTATAGGTTTAATATATATATATATATATATATATATATATATATATATGTATGTATAAGTATAAAGTCAGTCTTACCGTTAGTAGGCGTCATTCACGAAGTCGGTCTATAAGGGGGGGGGGGGGAAAGGTTACTGCCTATAAAATGGCAGTTAAATTGGTGTTCACTCTCACCCACCGCTTCCTTGACTGGTGGAGCGTCGTTAGCTGAACGGGTTTGACATGACATTTAAATTCTCATTAAAAATATAATGAAATACTAAGTAACTAAACACTTAAGAATTCCCAATCTTAGTTACTTAGGAAAAATGTGAATATGGTGCTAGCCCATGAAATTGCACTTTGCACCTTGTTAAGTCGTTCGTGAAGCGTGTGTGGTTAACCGACACACTAACCTAGGACTGACAGTGCGTAGCAAAGGGTAGCTTGATGTTAATCATAAATCAATGGAGCGTGTGTGGTTAACCGACACATTGATTAGGTGGTTGTAACATTGGGTGTACCAAGCTAATTTTCATGGTTATTCACACCTTGTTTGAAATCCTCGGCATCGCAATCATAAACTTGAAGGGCACAATCGAGATTTAAACATGACATTGAATTGTTCAATGAATCTCAAAGGATCTAGGAATTTCAATTCACTTAAAACCTAAAGTTTCTTTTTCGGTTTTCATGGTGGAAATTGGTAAATCGTCATTACCTACCTTCAAATATTTTGCAATAGGATTACGGCATCCCTCTTCCGAATTGTAAAATATTGTGTTGGGTCCTAGCCTTAATATTTCATTTGGGTGTTATATTAAGGACTAAAATCAACTAAACTTGAATTTCTCCCTCATAAATGTCTAAGTTCAGACAACTATGGTCTTCCCGAATCTTTTGGAAAAAGCTTTCTTTATAAAGATGATTTTCCACAAGGCGATCAAGGTGAAAGATTAATCCCTTCCTCGTGATGTAGTGGAACTTCACTTCCTCCACCTCCTCCAATAATTATCCCTAACCCACAAGTTCTAGGTCACTCAAATCCCTATTGGCAGGAAGGAAAGTCTATATGTGCTCATGACTTAGAGATGAAGTTACATATTGACAAGCTGGGAGAGTTGGGTGTCGAAGTCTCGAGGAAGTTGACTATTGACTGGGTTCTTCAATCACTTTCCGAGTCATATAGTGAGTTCATTAAGGACTACTATGTGACAGACAACGACATGATCCTTATTGATCTTACCTGCTTGCTTGTTGCTGCTGAATCAGCAATGATTTGGCGCACTGGTAAAAGCAAATTTGATTGGAAGATCTACTCCCCAAACTTCCATGGATATTGACAATGGTAACATTGGAAGTCCAAAAAAGCTTTCTCTTCCCAATGGAAAGGGATCGGTCATAGTCAATCCGGTTGAGCAAATGGTAAAGAGAAGGGCTAAGTCAGAGATTGTCCCATGTACCATTCCGAAAAAGTCCGTATGTTTCTATTGCCACGAGAATGGGCATTGGTTGCGAAGCTGCCATATTTACCTGAAATATCCAAGGATGGTAAAGTCGAAAGTTTGACTCTGCTTCAAGTAAATCAACTATCTAACTCTATTAAGTTCTTATTTGGAGATTCTTAATACATGATGTAATGTAATTACATTTTGATGTTTTGAAGAATCGAAGAAATGAAAGGAAGAGTATGTTGAGTCTGCTGCTTAAGAGTTATGATAGATTGCTTAGCAATAGATAACAACATATTTTCACTTGTATTTGCATTGTAAGGATAAGTTTTCCGCAATTTTTATAAATAAAGAAAATTTTGAAATTTATCTTATTTTTAAAATTTCCTTACAATGGCTTTTGTGAAAAAAATTATTGTTTATATGACTCCATTGATAGCAATATTAGGAATATGGATTTGATTCTTTCGTTTGTGGTAGTGTCGAGAATTTACCAAATAAGGAAAGATTCTCATCACCCAAGTTTCAGTTGGATAGAAACTTGGAATCATGCAACTTGTATTGTGTGATGAATGATAACCTTTATCTTTGGGAAATTAAGACTAATTCTTTGTTCACATGTATATGTGAGTCAAGTGAAGGACTAGGGGATCGGGTACACTGGGTGTGCGCTGGTCAGGTCCACCACAGAGAGCGATAAGACTATTTGTCATGATTTACTAAAGTTTAGTAAATATGGTTATGCTTACAAGTTTAAGTATAATTCTGAAGCATTGGAAAAGTTTCAATGTATGAGAGAACGAATGAGAAGAATCATATTAGGGAGAAAGATAAAAGTTTCTCCAATCTGAAAAGATGGGAGAGTACTTGAGTATCGTGTTTTGTGATCATCTTAATCATTATGAAAATCATGTCACAATTGATCCTCTAAGGATATCTTAGTGCATTTGTATGGCTAAGAAGAGGAATCGTGAATTGTTGAAATGGTTAAATCAAGAAGATGAGTCATACTTCGTTCCAAAACAAGTCTTAGAGTCATACTCCAAGATTGTGCCTTGAGTGACCTAATCTTAGGAAAGGTTTATAAAACTCATTAAATGTAGAGTTAAATGTTTTTACTCTTGTACATTTGAAATTGGTAAGTTGTGATGTCTTGGTAAGGACAAAGACCAACTAAGACCAATTGTGTGAAGTGTTTATGTTGATAAGAATTCACACTAACTCTTGGATATTTTTTTTGTCAAGGAATTGTTCTTGACAGAGAATCTTATATGTCAAGAGGTGAGTGGGAGTCTTAAAGATCTTGAAATTTCAAGAACAAATCAAGGGTAAACCTATTGTTAGACACTAGCACACAACTTGAGGTTTGTAACCTATCGTGTTGACATATTCTTGTTTCTGTGCCCATTCTAGTTAAAGTTGACTATGCATGTGAGTTCTATGTGTTCTCAGATGTTTGCATAATAACTTAGAAGCAATGGTAGGCCCTTGCGCTGCCAAGTGGCATGAAATTAAGATTGACCAAGTTCAATCCATATGAGTTTGGATTTGTCACTAACCTTGTCTTTTGATTATGGTTTGACAAATTCACATGGATAGGAACACATACACCATAAAATCTAAGTGTCATAAGGTTTCTCTCCGAATCATGTAAATGATGGTGAGGAAACGCTTTCACTAAATAGATTTTAAGGAGATAGCAGTTGTGATTTTTGCATTCTCAAATTTGATTATGATTACGGCATACCTTTTCATAATTCGAATTGTGAGGAATGGCAAAAAAGTCTAAACATTTGAGACTTATTGATGTAAGTTCTTAAATTGTTTAGACACACATGTGAGTTATCTAAGGAAAGGTGTATGCATTTGAGAAGCCTAGATAAAGTCTCATCAAAGCATCGCGTATCAGAAATCTGAACTTTGGTAATGAAAGTCAGTAACTATTGATTTCTAGAATTCCAGCTAATTTCTGGGTGCATGTAAAAGCTAGTGGGAGCATAAATGTTATGCTAGTGAAATAATGATTATTATGCTAGTGGGAGCATAATCAATTATGATGAATGTTGCAAGTTAGCAATGTTATTTATAGAAAACAAAGGTTTCAATTCGCAAGTTGCAGGGTTTGAAAAGTTGTTTTCTTATAATTAAGGGAGAGGAATTCATACTTCTTTTCAAAGCTAAAAGCTTAGATTGAGATTTTAATCAGATTTAGTCAAATATATATATGAATGTTATGTTGGAATGGTTCAGCATAAGGAAATTCTATATATAGATGTGTTAATTGCGTTCTCAAAATTCGACCATGATTACGGCATCCCTTTTCATATTTCGAATTATGAGAACATGGAAAATAGAAATAGAAATATTATAGCAAAAGACTGGTCTAGTATCATGTCTTTATGTGAGACATCATGAATTGTGTCCCATATGCTTCAGATATAGGATCGATTATATGTGTTGTAAAATTCACCCGTTCTAAATTTTCCAAATGCCTAGGGCATTAAGAGGGAAAAGGACTAGAACTGGGTATGACTAAAATGATTAACCAATTGTCGAGGACAATCTGAGGTTTACTAAAGATTGGTTTCTCATGGACACTTGGAACTATGGTGTAAATTTTGCAAAGGACCATATTGACATATTCTAAAAAAGAGGCTACTCTTGTTTAAAAGTGATAGTCAAAATGGGAATATGGAAATGTTTCCATAAGTGGAAGTCATTCATTAAATTTGTGTAAGATTAGAAAAATTAATGCAAGAAGGATGTTCAAAAGGAATGTACTTTGAATTTGAGACTTCGTTTTCCATGGAATTGCTCTCCATTGGAATACTTTGTAATGTCTGTTGCCAAGTCTCTGTGACTTTTGTGCATAGTCATTACAAAAGGATCATTGCATATAAGTTTAGAATCTAACAGATTACAGTTAATGGCAAGATTTTATATTCTTACATTTGCAGTAAGGGTTTGGGATTGTGAAATGAGCATCATTGAAATATTGTTAATTGATCTATTTCACAAAGTAAGGACCATAGACAAACATAGTGTGCATGCTTGGAGCATGGCATGGCTATTGTTTAGACAAACATAGTGTGCATGCTTGGAGCATGGCATGACTATTGTTTTAATTCAAGTATTGAGTTGATTATTTGAAGAATGCAGGTCTGGGAATAGAAAATCCTTACAGCAAAGCTCCATCCTGAAGTCCTTGGATACATGGGGGAAAGAGGATGGTATCAGGAAGTTAGTTCAAAATATGTTAGACAATCCCGAGGTGGGGGCCATGAGGCAGGGTGGGGGCATCCTTCAAAAAGAGTCTATATCAAGTAACACCAACACCAGACAGTGTTAACGTAAGGTTGCAGATGGTCATTTTACCGCAACAGTGAAAGTGTTATGCTCATCGGGTGTTGTGTCGTATAATGGTGATACTATTAAAGCTTTAGAGGACAAACACCCTTTCAGGCCACCCTCATCCATGCCGAGCCCCATAATTTCCGAACCTCCCCTTGTAGCAGACTTTGACTGTGTATTTGGTTGCATCAAATCTTTCCCTAAAGGAACTTCTTGCGGGAGAGATGGCTTGAGGGCTCAACACTTACTGGATTCCCTTTGTGGAGAAAGGCCTGCTATTGCCACATATCTCATACGTGTTATCACTTCAGTGGTTAATTTATGGCTAGCGGGAAGATCTCTAACCATTTTGGCAGAGTTTTTTGCGTCCGTCCCTCTCACGCGTTTGCTTAAACCTGACAACGGGATCCGTCCAATTGCAGTAGGCACTATATGGAGACATCTGGTTTCCAAGGTAACCATGAAAGGTGTGGGTAAATAAATGGCCAAGTACCTTAATGATTTTCAGTTTCGGGTTGGTGTGTCCGGCGGTGCTGAGGCTATGTTACACAGTGCCAATAGGGTGTTGAGTGAACACCATGTTGATGGGTCTCTTGTAATGCTGACTGTGGATTTCTCGAATGCCTTTAACATGGTGGATAGTTCAGCATTGCTCCACGAGGTTAAAAATATGTGCCCTTCCATTTCTTTGTGGGTGAATTTCTTGTACGGGAAATCAGCAAGACTTTATATCGGAGACCAACATATATGGTCTGCCACTGGGGTGCAGCAAGGCGACCCCTTGGGCCCTCTTCTTTTTGCCCTCTTTTTGCACCCGCTTGTGCACAAGATTAGAGAAAATTGTAAGCTCCTTCTCCATGCTTGGTATCTAGATGATGGGACTGTCATTGGGGATTCAGAGGAGGTGGCTAGAGTGTTGAATATTATTCAGTTGCATGGTCCAGGCTTGGGTCTTTAGTTGAACATCAAGAAAACGGAGATTTTTTGGCCCTCCTGTGATGGTAGGAAGCTTCGTGCCGATTTATTCCCAACGGATATATGGAGACCTTCCTTGGGGGTGAAGCTCCTTGGGGGGGGCTGTTAGTGGAGACGCATGGTTTATTAGTTGACTGGCCATGAAGAGAGCGGTCAATACTGTTAATTTGATGGTCCTTCTTCCACAACTATGTGACCCGCAGAGTGAGCTCCTTTTGCTTCGATCATGTATGGGTATTGCAAAACGTTTCTTTGATTTAAGGACATGCCAGTCGTTACACATAGAAGAGACACATTTATTCTTTGACAAAGGATTACGCAGGTCTATCGAGGATATGGTGGTATGTGGAGGCCCCTTCATTGGATAAATTCAGTGGTGGATGGCTTCCTTACCTATTTGTTTTGGTGGTTTGGGTTTGTACTCGGCATACGAGGTTTCCTCCTACGTATTTGTATCCTCGAGGGCCCAATCTTGGGCATTACAAGACCACATCTTACGTGACAGTGGCGTATGTCCTATGGACTCGGATTACCTATGTGCTATGACTTGTCTTCGTGATACGATTCTGGGATTTGACTGTAGCGGTTTCACTAATAGGGACACCGCCCCCCCTAAATCCCAAAAAGCATTGGCGTGTGCCCTTTTTAGCAAAATCGTCAAAGATATGGAAGTCGACTTTGACATGACTATCAGACAGAATGCAATATTTGAGTGTCTGTGGGCACCTCATGCTCAGGATTTTCTGCTAACTATCCCTATTGATTGTCTTGGCCAACATATGTCTCCTGTGGAGTACCGAACTATCCTTCGTTACCGCCTCATGATTCCCCTATTCCTACTTGATGAGATATGCCCAGTTTGCTGTAAGGCATGTTTGTATACCTTTGGGGAATATGTGGTTCATTGTAGAGAGCTCCCTTGTTTCAAGTACAGACATGATGTGATTCGGGATGTTCTCTTTGATGCTTGTCGGCATGCTAGTATTTCTGCGAAGAAAGAAGCTCAAGTTAACTTTTTGACGGACCCGCAGGATGGAAGGTCCACACTTAGAACGGCTGACATTTTGGTCTTTGGATGGATAAGTGGGAAGCATGCGTGTGTGGATCTTAATGGGGTCTCTCCTCTCGTTGGTTTGAGGAGTGAGGGTTTCAAAGCAGGGCATGTCGCTTTGAAAGCCGCTGCGTGCAAAGTGGTAAAGCACGAGAATGCATGTATAGAAAATCAACATGTGTTTGTACCTTTTGCATTCGATACATTTGGTTTTCTCGCACCAGAGGCGGTGGAGCTCCTCAACAGAGTCCAATGGGTCATGCATTCTAATATCTTATCTCCTAGATCCACAAATGTTGTTTTCAAAAGAATTGGTTTTTCCATCCAGAAAGGGCTAGCGGCGAAGCTTGTTGCCCGTTTGCCTTCAATCGATATGTATTGAACTATATTTTTCTAGTTAATTAAATTCAAGCTTTATACAATGAATAATGAGTAATCAATATGACTCAAAAGTTTTTGGGCCATATAAGATTAGTATTATTCTTGTGTTTCACTTTGCATGTTTTGACATCCTGAATAACTAGGTTATTCAAACCATCCACAGTCGATCATACTTTGGAAGTAGGTATTGAGGCGAGACTGTCATGAATGGGTCTGTAGTTTGTCTAGGACAAGGTGGCTGCAGTGTTCATGAGTGCTCTTGGAATAAGATTCGAGTATTGGATTCAACCCACACTCATTTGAATTACTTCATGGATTCTATCACGAGTGATCATGAGACGATAATATCTTATATTCTTCAAATGGAGAGGTATGAGTTGTAGTTTACAAGTCGGTTGCACATTGATGATATGTAAACGCACCGGTAACTCGGTGTTATAAAACATATCATTGTGTGTGATTTAATGAGTAGATAGAGCAAGCATATGAGTCGAAGTTTATCCATTCCTTTTACCCTTAGAGGGATAAAAGCAATATTTGTGGGCCCCTTGATGATTTAGTGATGACACCCTAAGCGCTCGGCCGAGCCTGGACTGATTTGATTTGTTCAATTAGCCGGTCGTCATAAATCGGAAATCGGGAAACAACAGATGGACAGAGAGAATGATTATAATCCATGTCTCAGTGCATATGATATCTTGTAGAATGGAGGAATATACGATCCCTTATCTAATGGATGCATCACTGACTACGTCAGAGTTCGACATCGGCTTTTAAGAGATACGATTGCTAGTCGGGATTTTGGAGTCGTACTTGCAATAATAGTTATTAGACTTATCCAAGTGGGAGACTGTTGGATTAGGTATCTAAGCCCATAACTATAATCGGTATGTACTTGACCCGATAGTAGCATGGTCCATTTGGGTTGCATATCATCAGGACAATTTGTTAGGATTGACTTTTGAGAAGAGGTTATTTATGGTTTATTAATATATTATAAGTTCTAATATATTAATATGAAATCATATGATTTAATTAGTACTGATCAATAATTAGTTTGGAATTAATTTAGTGATCAAAAGAGACTAATTAAATCAATGGGGACTAATTGTGTAAATTAGTTATATTTATATGTTGGGCTTATGATCCATGTTGGACTAATTTTATGTATGGACACATAAAGGGTTGGGCCATATGAAACATGGATCATAAACCCATGAGTATGGATTAGGGTTAACCCATGACCCGTGGAATTCTACATATAAATATGTTGCTCCATGACCAAAATCGTGTGCATCTATTCTTGGAGAACTATGAGCCGATTTTGTGTGAAAGGAATACTCTCTCAAAATATCATCCTTTGTCCTAGATGTGTTGTGATTCCATTTGAGGGATTCACACTATTGGTGCTAAGTTATTAAAGGCCAAATACATCAAGGATAACAAGCTACAACAAAAGGTATGTTATCTAACTTGTTTTATTACCCCAAGTATCAAAGTTTTGTATGCTAGTTAGGGTAATACCTTGGAAAAAGAAAGTTTTCATGTATAATAGAGAAAACATACATAAAAGGTATTTAGGGTTGCATGTACACCTTAGGAGTGTTAGAATGCCCAAAACCCAACAGATACTTGGCATTCAACTCGACGAGTTGGAGTCTCAAACTCGCCGAGTTGGGCCATTTTTCAGCCTAAAAATACCATGCGAAGCTCACCCTTTTTCCTCACACCATAACCCTTGTCTCTCTATCTCTCTCTAACTTCTCCTTAAACCTCTCCCAAAGCCCTAGTAACTCCTAATTGATAGAGGAAAGCCCTCGAGGACCAGAAGGCTCCGAAAAGAAGAGATTTTCGGCTAGGAAGTTCTTCCCCCGCAGAGCCCGGTTCCTAGCCAAACCCCCAGTAAGTGAGATATGCTTACCCTACTTTAAGTATAGCTTTTGTTTAAGTTTATTATCATTATTATGAACTTAAAAACAATATATATATATATATATATATATATATATATATATATATATATATATATATATATTATAAAATATAATATACAAAGTGTTTATATAATATCTTTTAACTACTCGCGGTACGGGGAATCTGGTTTGAAGGGCCGCATAGGGTTGTTGGATTTCAGAAGTGCTAAAATGCCAAAATGGTCTTGCCCTCCAGTGTTTCGTGCCTGGCCCCTGTCTGTACATAGTGGTTGAAAAGTATTGTTTAACAGTTATAAAACAAGATCACTCGTAAATAATCGCAAGAAATTTTAGACTAAAATCTAGCGCTAATGATACTAGGGTTCGTCGAAGGAAAATAGAATCATTAGAAGCGAAGCGTTGCCCAAGTTTGGAATCATCACTTTAACAAGTGGGTGCATAGTTACTTTTATATTACACATAGATATGAAGTAGTTAATATAAATTACGTGCAATGTCTGCATATTATCTGTGTTCTTGATATCTTTACTGGATGAACAAAATATACATGTTTTACTTGATTCAAACTGTATATATGTATCTTCATACTTATAAATACGTATTGGGTAGCGATGGGTGATGAGAGATAGGTGATGATAGGAAGGTGATGATAACTAGGTGATGATAGATAGGTGATGATAAATAGGAGATGTGAGATGTGAGGAGATGTCTTAACCTTGACCTGCGATGTGGCGATGTGGCGATGTAGTCATCTACCAGAGTATAGATGGTGACCACGGACTGTTCTAGACAGTCATGTGGAAACACCAGCAGGCTCATAACCAGTAGGTGATGAATTACTAGTTTAGGCGATATTGTAACTACGGGTTCATGCGATGATACTCTAACCCTTACTTTGAATTACGAGTTCAGACAATGTTGTAACTACGTATTCATGTGATGATACCCTAACCCTTAATGGAAACGTATTGGGGGAGTAATCCACGAATCAGTACTGTCTATGTGATGAAGGAGATGATCCTTAGGAAAAGTCCTTAGGAACAAACATAAAAGGAAATGCGATGAGAGGGAAATACAATGTAGGAGATGAACCTTAGGGTAAATCTTTAGGAAAGATTAAATGTAGAAAACGGGAATGGGTAATCGGGTTAATTGTTTGACATGAATTATGTGAAGAAACAAACTAAATATATTATTATGGGTTGAAAACCCTATGTACTCACCAGGTATCCCAACCTGACCCACTCAGTTTATTTGTATCACAGGTGTCGATACGAAGCTATATTTCACTGAGAGATTAAAGGAGATGTAAATCACTAGTGTAAATGAATGTAAGGTCTGCTTAGGCTTATGCTTCTATATTGACGATGATATCCCAAATTTTAAATATAAAAAAAAATTTCTTCGGAAATACTTTGATAATATATTTATCATGTTTTTCTGGGAACAAATTCCGCAATATTATTCTTTAAAAAGGATACTCTGATTCTCAAATATGCATAAATAAAATTTATAAAATGACCGTGAATTTGGGGATGTCACAGTTGGTATCAAAGCATTAGTTTAAGAGAACTAGGAATTTGTAGGAAATTTCTAGACATAAACTTAGAATGCTAAGAGATGATCATGAGGAGTGTGTCTAATATATTTTATGTAGTACACCTGAATAGATACAAGCATTACCTTATTTAAGGATGATGCCTAATTTGCTTTTATGTGCTAAATTATTTGTGATGTTTTATGATGCTATCATTCGATTGGATCTATAGTCTATTTCCGACCGGATCTGGAAACTTTTTGTGTTCAGATTTCTAAACGTTTAATTACGATATTAGAACTGGCATGTAACTTTTCGAAATGATACAGAGATTTATACGACTATCGTAAATAAAGCTTTCCCTATTCTCGCCACTGCACACCAAACGTCTGATTTGGTGTATAGATCGATATGGTGAGAACCCGAAACGGATTAGGAAATGCTAATGGAAACAGTCGGCCTGAGCCACAAGTGATTGAGCATGCGCTAGAGGTGGCAGTTGCACCCGAGCCAATCATGATGGCAGGGTTACAAGCAATGATCCAGATGATGTTGGATCATCATATGGAAGAAAAAAGACATTTACTTCAATAAAATAGGGATGAACCTATTGTGCCTGTTGTGTAGCCCGAACTGAATGAAGAGCTGTCAGAGAAGGTAAATTACAGTTGTACTGTGAGTCAGGTTGGACCCCGAGTGATCAGGAGGAACGACCCGAACAGAAGGATTGACTGGGATGGGCGCATGTATAAGAACTTCATGGGTGTAATCCACCAAGTCTTTCTGTAAGCCTAAAGCCAGTGGAAGTTATGGACTGGATATCCGAAATGGAAATGGTATTTGAAAGCTGCAACTGCAGCGATAAGCAAAAGACCGTCTTTGCCGTCAGACAACTGAAGACCAGAGTTTTAAGTTGGTGGAAGTTGTTGACAGATAGAATGCGATGGGGAGAAGCCATGTGAATGTCTTGGGAAGCATTCATGGAGGGTTTGAAAATGCAATACTTCTCAGAGATAGATCTAATAGACCTAAACAACGAGTTTCAGAACCTGAAGAAAGGGAAGATGAGTGTTGATGAGTATGCCACCGCATTCACCAAGAGGATGAAGCTATTCTACTACTTGGTGCCTACTGAACTCTCCAAGATAGATAGGTTTGCTAACGGATTGCCAACGGACTTTGGCCTAATGGTCAAAATGGCAACTACTTTGAAGACAGCCGTTAGAGCAGCTAAGAATGTAGAGACCCAGATAAGGGAAAAGGGTCTAGGAAAAGATAAGGCAAGAGAAAATGGGATGCTTGAGGGATCCTCAATATCTGATAAGAATGGAAGATTCTCGAAGCCTAACCTGGACGACCAAAAGTATGGGGTCGTAGTGAAACCAAGTGGTGCGAGAAGTGCAAGAAAGAAGCACTTCGGAAGATACGATGGAGAAGTGACTTGATATAAGTGTGGGAGGACCGGTCACTATTCCACAGATTGTACATTCAACAACAGGAAGTGTTACAAATGTGGAGATGGGGGGCATATTTCGAAGAACTACCCAAAGAAGAACGAAGCTGCAAGGCAAAATGCGCCGCCAAAGCTAAAGGCGAGAGCATTCCAGATGATCCTTGATGAAGCAGGTGACAACGTAAGGGATTAGGAGTAAGGATCAATTAAGTAGATATATAGTATCATGTGATGTAGCCTAATATAAGAGGCATAGTCTACGATGAACTTGAACACCTATGTAATCGTTTCAAGAAATAATAAAAACCTTGGTTATGTTATCTGATGTGTTAAATGACTATGTGAAATTCTTGAATGGTGACTTGGAAAACTACCCCATCTCTTAGCCTGAGCTTGCTGGCTAGCTCTATTGGGTTGGTGTCGGGTGAGACAATACTTAGGACGAGTATGAGTAGGTGTGAGAGGTAGTAGAGGCATATACTACCGGAAGCATAGGAATCGCACTTGGATCAGGGAAAGTCACAAGGTTACCAAGGTGCTAGTAATTGATTCCGTTTGATTTATGACTGTCGTTACCATCGTTTCAGTAATGACTAAGAAGATGATTCTTATTCTGACCCTAGTGGTCATTTCAAATCGAGTTCAACAAAGATGAGTGTGTTACGTGGTTCAGAGAACCAAGATCGATGTAACATCCGACATAAGCCAGAAGATTGAAGTGAAAGATAATCGAAGCGATCAATTGAAGTATCGCGATCACCATTAAAGAAGCTTGTAGCTAGAAGTGCTACATGCTAGAATGTGATTATATCACATTAGAACATGAAGGAAGGTATATTCCAAATCTTTAATTTGACTCAATGTGACCTGAGTCTATGTGTTGCATCATACGATAAGAGGTCATTAGAACATGATCCATCAGTCTGTCATGATAATCGAAGTAAAGAACTTCTCTTAAGTTAAGTTTGTTTAAGAAGAAGTAGGAGTCTCCAATAAGGATCGATTTTGTAACTCGAAGGTTACGGTTGGAAGTCCAACATTGAATAAAGAACGGGTACAAGATTGAGCACCGCCTGCAGTAAGAAGTCCATGAGTTAGATACCCATTCAAAGGAACATATGAGTTACGGTTATTACCTACGATGAAAAGATAACCTATGGAGTCATTATACAAGCCCTGTTTTGTGGATGATTCTAGGACGTAATCATCCTAAGGGGGAGATACTTATAACGCCCGCAGATTCAGGCTAGTCAGATTAAAGACAATAAGCGTTAAAAATGACTTTTTGATAGAAGACAATTTAGATAAAATAATCTTAACCAAGTTATAGTATATCTCACAAAGGTTTTGTACATATAAAGAACGTTGAAATCCAAGTTATAACGAATAAGTTATTACCCGTCGAAGTTTTACGGCTAAACCAGCACGACACCGCATAACGTAAAACGTGAATTTTTGATAAAATACTTTTTAGCCTTAGAGACCTAAATGGAAGTTGTATTATACATTAAACCGAGAGCGTGTATAAAAAGAACGTCAAAATCTGACTTCGTATGAGGAAGTTATGATTTTTCTAAGATTTCGCAAAGTAGTATACAACCCAGAAATTTAATTTTAGATCGAGCGACCAAAACAACCTAAATGAGAATTGAAAATCACATTAATAGGAGTTCAACGATAAAAAGACAGTCGAAAACGGAGTCCGTATGTAAAAGTTATGAGTTTTACACGGTCTTTAACATTATAATTTTCTTATACTGTTAAATTTAAAATCGATCTATGATTAGCCGATGGAGTCTAAACGAAAGTTGTAGAGTACGTCGTCACCTACACGTGGCCAAATCGTGGCCCTTGCTTTCTCCCCACGCCTTGCCACCAGATGGTGACACTTGGCACTCAACTCGACGACTTGGAGACTCAAAATTGCCGATTTGGGCCATTTTTCAGCCTATAAATACCATGCGAAGCTCACCCTTTTTCCTCACACCATAACCCTTATCTTTCTCTCTCTCTAACTTCTCTCTAAACCTCTCCCAAAGCCCTAGTAACTCCTAATTGCTAGAGGAAAGCCCCAGAGCACCAAAAGGCTCTGAAAATAAGAGCTTTTAGGCTCGGAAGTTTTGCCCCCACAGATCCCGGTTCCTAGCCAAATACCCGGTAAGTGAGATATCCTTACCCTACTTTAAGTATAACTTATGTTTAAGTTCATTATCGTTATTATGAACTTATAAACTATATATATATATATATATATATATATATATATATATATAATATACAACGTGTTATTATAATATCTTTTAACTACTCGCGGTACGGGGAATCTTGTTGGATTTCAGAAGTTCTATAATGCCAAATGGTCCTGCCCTCCAGTGTTTCATGTCTGGCCCCTGTCTGTACATAGTGGTTGAAAAGTATTGTTTAACAGTTATAAAACAATATCGCTCGTAAATAGTCGCAATAAATACTGGACTAAAATCTAGCGGTAATGATACTAGGTTTTGTCGAAGGAAAATAGAATTGTTAGAAGCGAAGCGCTGCCCGAGTTTGGAATAATCACTTTAACAAGTAAGTGCATAGTTACTTTCATCTTACACATAGATATTAAGTAGTTAATATAAATTACGTGCAATGTCTGAATATTATATGTGTTCTTGATATCTATGGTGGATGAACAAAATATACATGTTTTACTTGATTCAAACTGTATATGTATTTCTACACTTATAAATACGTATTCGGTAGCGATGGGTGATGAGATATAGGTGATGATAAAAAGGTGATGATAGATAGGTGATGATAAATAGGAGATGTGAGATGTGATGAGATGTCATAACCTTGAGCTGCGGTGTGGCGATGTGGCGATGTAGTCATCTACCAGAGTATAGATGGCGACCACGGACTATTCTAGACATTCATGTGGAAAGACCAGCAGGCTCGTAACCTGTAGGTGATGAATTACGAGTTCAGGTGATATTGTAACTACGTGTTCATGCGATGATACTCTAACCCTTACTTTAAATTACGAGTTCAGGCGATGTTGTAACTGTTGGATTAGTGTCTAAGCCCATAACTATAATTGGTATGTACTTGACCCGGCTTGGCATGGTCCATTTGGGTTTCACTTCACCGGAACAATTAATATGGATAGTCTTTTGAGAATAGTATGTTTATGATATATATTAATATATTATAAGTTCTAATATATTAATATGGAATCACATTATTTAATTAGTATTGATCAAGAATTAATTTAGAATTAATTTAGTGATCAAAAGGAACTAATTAAATATGGACTCTTATATATATATATATATATATATATATATATATATATATATATATATATATATATATATATATATATATATATATATATATATATATAGGGCCAAGTTCATTTAGGTTGGGCTAAGCTTGCATGGATAGTCCATGGAGTTTTTAACCCGTGGATCCTATGGAAATGAAAGGTCATGGGTATTAGGGTTTACATGGATGAAACCCTAATCCTCCATACTATATAAAGAGGCCCTTGGCACTTATAAATTGACACTAGTGTGTGAGTACAAAGGTTGGGCCGATTTCTAGAAGTGTATTCTATTCTCTCAAGTTTTCCAAGGTGTTTTTGGTGATTTGTGAATCCACTTGAGGCTTCCACACTATTGGGGCTAAGCTCTTAAAGTTCAAGACTTCAAGCTACACCAAAAGGTATGTTATCTAACTAGGCTTTTGTAGTATAGTTACTTCATATTATGCAAGTTAGGATAAAACCTTGGAATATTGAATATTTGCATGTATAATAGAGAAAACAAAGATCCAAGGTTTATAGGGTTGCATGTACACCATAGGAGAGCTAGAATGCTCAAAACCCATCAGTGGTATCAGAGACATGGCTTGTTTTCTTTTATACTTGATGCAAATTGATTAAAATCGAAGTCTGTATGTTGTTTGGACAGCTGACTCGCTGAGTCCATTAGGGGACTCGACGAGTCCATGCCTAAATTTATCCAACTCTTCGAGTTGGTTCATGCACTCGACGAGTCGGACCCCCTGACAGCATATCATCGAGTTTTAAGGCTGGAATTGGTCTAGAATCATTACCTTAAACTTTTTTGGACATATAAAACCTGTTTTTGATGTGGTAATGATTATGGTAAACCAATTTCAAAGTTGTTATCAAAATTTCAAGCTTTATGTGTGTTTATGTAATTCTTGAAATTGTTGATATAATTGTTCATACACTTATGAGTTTTGGTAGATCATAAGAATTATTTTCAAAATTGTCTGCTAGTTAATTCTTGATCTAAATGTGTTTTAATGGAGTCCATTATTTGTCCTCAAGGTATGGATTACCAAAAGTCATGTCTTTTGAAGATCCATTAAAATGCATAGGTTACAAAAAGTGAAGAGTCATTTTGTTTTATGAACTCCATAACTTGTCCTCAAGTTATGGATGTTCAAGAGTCTCTTCATTAAAGTTTTAAAAACTTAATGAAACTCATAAGTTATGAAAATCCAAAAGTTTTTGAATAGTTCAAAACTTGCCCTCAAGTTTTGGAATTTGTAAAGTCTCACACACACTTTAATTCCAAACCCTAGAGTTTTAAAAGTTAAAATTCAACCCTTATACTTTATAGTAATATAAGTTAATAATATATATATGTGTATAAGAGCAAGTCAGTCTTACTGTTAGTAGGCCTCATTCACGAAGTCGGTCTATAAGGGGGGTACAAGGTTGTTGCCTATAAAATGGCAGCTTCATGGGTGTCCACTCTCACCCACCACTTCCTTGGCTGGCTGAGGGTCGTTAGCCGAACGGGTAGGAAAAGGACTATAATTTTCATTATAAGTATAATGATAAGTATAAAGTAAATAAACCTTTTATAAATTCCCAATCTTAGTTACTTTAGAAAAATGTGAATTTGGTGCTAACCCATGAAATTACACTTTGCACTTTGCTTAAGTCGTTAGTGGAGCGCGTGTGGTTAACCGGCACACTAACCTGGATTTAACAAGGTAGGCAAAGGGTAACTTAATGTTTATCATAGTATCGGTGGAGTGCGTGTGGTTAACCGGCACATCGATTGAGTGGTAAATATTAAGGGTACCAAGTATCCCAGTCACAAAATTTGAGAGGGCACAATCGAGATTGAAACATTGTCATTCACACCTTGTTGGGTCCTAGCCTTAATATTTCATATTGGGTGTTATATTAAAGACTTAAATCAACTGACTTGAATATCTCCCATATTAAATGTCTGGTTCAGACAACTATGATCTTCCCAAATCCATAGGAACAAGTTTTCCTAATGAAGATGATGTCCCATGGTTGGTTCATGGAAATCATACTTCTCTTCATTCACCTACTCCAATTATTCTCCTTAGCCCACAAGTTCTTGAATAGTTCAAGGTGACTCAAGCCCTATTGGCAAGCAAGGTCTATGTGTGCTCACATCTTGGAGATGAATTCACATATTGACAAGCCGGGAGAGTTAGGTGTCAAAGTCTTGAGAAAGTTGGTTGTTCAATCACATTCTAAGTCACATAGTTAGTTTCCTTTGGGACTACTATGAAACAGACTATGACATGACCCTTAATGATCTTATCTATTTGCTAGGTGCTGCTGAATCAGCAATAATTTGGAGCACTGTTAAAGAAAATTTGATTAGAAGATCAACTTCCCAAACTTCGATGGACATTGACAATGGTAACATTGAAAAATCTAGAAAAGCTTTCTCTTCCCAATGGAAAGGGATAGGCCATAGTCAACTCGGTTAACCAAATGGTAAAGAGAATGGCTAAGTCTGAGACAGTCTCGTGTACCATTCCCAAAGAGTCCATATGATTATATTGCCAAAGGAAGGGGCATTGGTTGCAAAGCTTCCCTATTTACCTGAAAGATCATAAGGTTGGTCAAGTCAAAAAGTTTGACTCTACTTCAGGTAAGTCAACTATCTAACTCTATTAAGTTCCTATTTGGAGATTCTTATTACATGATGTGACTGGGTAACATGTTGAAGTTTTAAGAATCAAAGAAAAGAGAGGAAGCTTAAAGAAGAGTAAGCAGATTCTGATCGCGAAGATGGATTTCGATCGCATGATTCGGTGATCAGAATTTTGAGTTGTTGCTTAAGAGTTGTGATAGATTTCTTAGGAATAGATAACAACATAGTTTTTCATATGCATTTGCATTGTAAGGATAAGTTTTTCCGCAAGTTTTAAAATAAAAGAAAATTTTTTGATTTTATTTATTTTAAGTATCCTTACAATGGCATTTGTGAAAAATTGTTGTTTATGTGATTCCGTTAATAGCAATATCGGAAAAATGGATTTGATTCTTTCATTTGTGGTAGTGTCTAAATTTACCAAATAAGAAAAGATTCTCATCACCCAAGTTTCAGTTGGATAGAAACTTGGAATCATGCAACTTGTATTGTATGATGAATGAGAATTTTTATCTTTGGAAAATTAAGACTAATCCCTTGTTCACATGTATATGTGAGTCAAGTGAAGGAGTAAGGGATCGAGTACACATTCTTGTACACTGGTCAAGTCCACCACAAAAGATCGATAATATTATTCATCATGATTTACTAAAGTTTAGTAAATATGGTTATACTTACAAGTTTAAGTATAATTCTGAAACATTGGAAATGTTTCGATGTATGGAAGAACGAATAAGAAGAATCAAATTTGGCAGAAAGATAAAAGTTTCTCAAATCTGAAAAAATGGGAGAGTACTTTAGTATCATGTTTATGATAATCTTAATGATTATAAAACCATATCACAATTGATTCTCTAAGGAGATCTTAGTGCATTTGTTTGACTAGGAAGAGGAATCGTGAATTGTTGAATTGGTTAAATCTAAAGATGAGTCATACTTGGTTCCAAAACAATTCTTAGAGTCATACTCCAAGATTGTAACTTGAGTGAAATATCTTAAAGAAGGTTTATTAACACTAGTCAAATGTAAGAGTAAAATGTGTTCTACTGTTGTACATTTGAAATTGGTAAGTTGTGATGTTTTGGATAAAACAAAAACCAACTTCGGCCAATTGTGTGAAGTGTTTGTCTTGATAAGAATCCGCACTATCTCTTGGATATTTGTTTGTCAAGGATTGGGTCTTGGGAAGAGAGTCTTATATGTCAAGAAGACAGTGGGAGTCTAAAATATTCTGAAAGAGTTTCAAGAACTGATAAAGAATAAAACTTGTAGTTTATCACTAGCACACGACTTGAGGTTTATAACCAATCGTGTTGACATATTCCTATTTCTGTTCCCATTCTAGTTAAAGTTGGCTTTGCATATGAGTTCTGAGAGTTCTCAATTGATTGCATAACAACTTGGAAGCAATGGCAGACCCTTGTGATACCAGGTGGCAAGAAGTTAAGACTGCACAAGTTCAGTCCATATGAATTTGTCACTAACCGTGTCTTGTGATTATGGTTTTGACAAATTCACATATAAAGGAACACATACACCATAAAATCTAAGTGTCATAAGGTTTCTCTCCGATTCATGAAAATGGTGGTGAGGAAACGCTTTCACTAAGAGGTTTTAAGTAGATAGCAATTGTGATATTTGCATTCTCAAAGTCGTTAGTGGAGCGTGTGTGGTTAACTGGCACACTAACATGGACTTGTGAGAAGTGGCAAAGGTCTTAACAATTGAGACTATCATTACGGCATCCCTTTTCATAGTTATGAAATTGTTTAGATACACATGTGTGCTATCTAAGGAAAGGTGAATGATTTGATAAGGTTTTATCAAAGCATCTCGTATCAGAAATCTGAACTTTGGTAAGAAAGTCAATAAAGTATTGATTTCTAGAAGTCCAGCTGATTTCTGAGTACATGTCAAAGCTAGTGGGAGCATAAGTGTTATGCTAATAATCATCATGCAAGTGGTAGTATGATAATTATAATAAGTGTTGCAATTTGGCAATGTTAATTATAGGAAAACAAAATTTCAATTGGGAAAAGTTGTTTTGCTATAATTAAGGGAGAGGAAATTGTACTTCATTTCAAATCTAAAAGCTTAGATCGTGAGATTTTAATCAAATTTAGTCAAGTATATATATGAATGTTATGTTGGAATGGTTCAACATAAGGAAATTCTATATATGGGAACATTATTTGCGTTCTAAAATTCGATTATGATTACGACATCCCTTTTCATAATCCGAATTATGAGAACATGGCAAATAGAAATATAAGTATTATAGCAAAAAGATTGGTCTAGTATCATGTCTTTATGTGAGACATCATGAATCGTATCCCATATGCTTCGGATATAGGATCGATTCCATGTGCTATAATATTCATACTTTCTAAATTTTCCAAATGCTCAGGGCATTAAGAGGGGAAAAGTCTAGAATTGGATATGAATAAAATGATTAAGCAATTGTAGAGGACAATCTAAGGTTTACCAAAGATTGGTTGCTCATGGACAGTTGGAAGTATATTGTTAATTTTGGAAGGACCATATTGTCATATTCTGAAAAGAGGCAACCCTTGTTCAGAAGTGATTGTCAAAATGGGAATATGGAAATGTTCTCATAGGTGGAAGTTATTCATTAAATATGTGTAAGATTAGGAAACTTAATGCAAGAAGGATGTTCAAAGCAATGTACTTTGAATATGTTATTTTGTTTCCATGGAGTTGATCTCCATTGGAATACTCTGTAATGTCTGTTGACAAGTCTTTGTGACTTTGTGCATAATCATTACAAGAGGATCAATGCATATAAGTTTAGAATCTAACAGATTTAGGTAAATGACAGGAATTTGGAATTCTTGCATTTGCGGTAAGGATTTAGGATTGTGAAATGAGCATCATTGGAATTATGTTCAATCGATCTATTTCACAGAGTACAGATCATAGACAAACTTAGTGTGCATACTTGGTGTATGGCATAACTAATGTTTAGACAAACATAGTGTGCATACTTTGTGTATGGCATGACTAGTGTTTAGAAAACATAGTGTACATGCTTGGAGCATGGGACAACAATTGTTTTTAATTCAAGTATAAAGTTGATAGTTTGAAACAGTATGCAATGAATAATGTGTGATCAATATGGTGATAAATAAAAGGTGTTCTATTTATATTCATAAGTTCTGAGACCATATTGGATTCGATTATTTTTGTGTTTCACTTTGCATGTTTTGACTTCCAGAATAACTAGGTCGTTCTTCCAGAATAACTAGGTCGTTCTTCCCGAATGACTAAGTTATTCAAACCATCCACAGTCGATCATATGTTGGAAGTAGATATGAATCAAGACTGTCATGAAGCTGGTTTGTAGATGTGCAAGGTAGTGGACATATCAAGAGTTGCTGCAACATTCATGAGTGCTCATAAGTTCTGAGTATTGGATTAAACCTACACTAATTTGACTCACTTCATATATTTTATCACGAGTGATCAGGAGACGATAATATCTTATATTCTTCAAACCTAGAGATATGAGTTGTTGCCTATGAGTTGGTTATACATTGATTGTACGAAAACGCATTGGTAACTTGCTGTTATAAAACGTGCCTTTGTGTATGATTCAACAAGTACTAGAACAAGCATATGAGTCGAAGTTTATCCATTCCTTTTACCCTTATAGGGATAAAAGCGATATATGTGGGCCCCTCGATGATTTAGTGATGACACGCCGAAGTGCTTGGCCAAGCCTGGATTGATTTGATTTGTTCAATTAGTCGGTCGTCATAAATCGGAAATCGGGAAACAACAAATGGACAGAGAGAATGATTATAATCCATGTCTCAGTCCATATGATATCTAGAATGAATGAATATATGATCCCTTATCTAATGGACAAGTCATTGACTAAGGTTAGAGTTCGACAGCGGCTTTAAGAGCTACGATTGCTATTCGGGTTTTGGAGTCATACCCAATAATAGTTTTAGACTTATCCAAGTGGGAGATTGTTGGATTAGTGTCTAAGCCCATAACTATAATTGGTATGTACTTGACCCGACTTGGCATGGTCCATTTGGGTTGCATTTCACCGGAATGATTAATATGGATTGTCTTTTGAGAATAGTATGTTTATGATTTATATTAATATATTATAAGTTCTAATATATTAATATGGAATCACATTATTTAATTAGTATTGATCAAGAATTAATTTAGAATTAATTTAGTGATCAAAAGGAACTAATTAAATATGGACTCTCATATATATATATATATATATATATATATATATATATATATATATATATATAGGGCCAAGTTCATTTAGGTTGGGCTAAGCTTGCATGGATAGTCCATGGAGTTTTTAACCCATGAATCCTATTGAAATGAAAGGTCATGGGTATTAGGGTTTACATGGATGAAACCCTAATCCTCCATACTATATAAAGAGGTCCCTGGCACTGGAAATTGGCACCAGTGTGTGAGTACAAAGGGTGGGCCGATTTCTAGAAGTGCATTCTATTCTCTCAAGTTTTCCAAGGTGTTTTTAGTGATTTGTGAATCCACTTGAGGCTTCCACACTATTGGGGCTAAGCTCTTAAAGTTCAAGACTTCAAGCTACACCCAAAGGTATGTTATCTAACTAGGCTTTTGTAGTATAGTTACTTCATATTATGCTAGTTAGGATAAAACCTTGGAATATTGAATATTTGCATGTATAATAGATAAAACATAGATCCAAGGTTTATAGGGTTGCATATACACCATAGGAGTGTTAGAATGGTTAAAACCCATCAGTAAGTACGTATTCATGTGATGATACCCTAACCCATACTGGAAACGTATTGGGGGAGTAATCCCCTAATCAGTACTATCTATGCGATGAAGGCGATGATCCTTAGGAACAAACATATTAGGAAATGCGATGAGAAGTAAATATAATGCAGGAGATGACCCTTAGGTTAAATCTTTAGGGAAGATTAAATGACGAAAACGATGATAGGTAATCGGGTTAATTGTTTGATATGAATTATGTGAAGAAACAAATTAACTATATTATTGTGGGTTGAAAACCCTATGTACATACCAGGTTTCCCAACCTGACCCACTCAGTTTATTTGTATCATAGGTGTCGATACGAAGCTACATTTCACTGAGAGATTAGAGGAGATGTAAATCACTAGTGTAAATGAATGTAAGGTTTGTTTATGCTTATTCTTCTGTATTGACGATGACATCCCAAAGTTTAAATATAAACAAAATACATTTCTTCGGAAATGCTTTGATAATATATTCATCATGTTTTTCTTGGAACAAATTCCGCAATATTATTCTTTAAAAAGGATACTCTTATTCTCAAATAAGCATAAATAAAAATTTTAAAATGACCGTGAATTTAGGGATGTCACACTCGATACTAAGATATTCTCCCCCTCTATCAGACCGTAGCATCTTTATCTTTTTGCAAAACTGATTCTCCACCTCATGCTTAAACTCTTTGAACTTTTCAAAAAAAATTTAATTATGGTTGATTAAATAGATATACGCATATCTACTATAATCATTAGTAAACATCACATAGTAGCAATTGGCATCCCTTGTGGAAGATTTGAAAGGACCATAAAAATCTGTATGGATGAGGTCTAACAAATCTTCACATGTTTCACAAGTTATTGTGAAAACTAACTTTGTCATCTTGCCCAATATACAAGATTCACATTCATCGATTGTTTGTAGGTCAAACGATTCCAACACTCCATCCTTTTGGAGTTGGGCGATGCATTTTTTGTTGATGTGCCTAAGACGACAATGCCATAAGCACACTTTGTTTAAATAAACAGAAGAATCAATACTAAAAACACTATTTCCAAGTTCATTCACACACACAACAGTTTCATAGACACAATTGCAAGGATAAGCTTTGAAAATAAATACACCTTTTTTAAAAACTAAAATTGCACCATAATTATTATCAAAACTTTAATGATAACCTTGTCTAAATAAAAATGAAAGGAAATTATGTTACTTCGTCATTTTTTTACGAATAACAACAATTGTTTAAATCAACCGTAACACTATTATCAAACATAAGCTCATAAACTCCAATCCTGGTAACAACCCGCTTTTTCCTATTCCCCATGACTAGGTTCAACTTCACATGTTCGACCTCTTCACTTTCTCTTATCCCCTACATATCTGAACAAATGTGGAAACTACATCCCATATCAAGGACCCAAGAATTAAAAATAGAAGTGTTATTGATTTCGATAGAGTACGTACCAAATGATGAGCCTTGAACCTTTCCTTTAGCCTCTCTCACTTTTTGTAGGTACTTGGGGGAACTTCTCTTCCAGTGACCTTTCTAGCGACAATAAAAGCACACAGCTTCTTTCGGGTCGCCGACAGGTGGGGCTTCGAAGCTGACCTTTCCCATTGACCCACTAGACTCTCCAATGTGGGTTTTCGCATTTCCACTTGGGTTGGGAATGGGCCTTTCTTTTATTTTCATTGCCGTGTTTAATAGCCATGACTGGGAAAGTTGCAACACTGTTGAAATCAGATTTCGGGAGTGGCTTGGGAAGAAAATTTTGTTGTTTGGTTCAAGGTAATACTTGCAATTGTAGTTATAGACTTATCCAAGTGGGAGACTAGTGGATTAACTTGTCTAAGCTAATAACTAAATTGGTATATTCTTGTAATTGGAAGCAAAGTCCTTTTAGGGTCGTACTCACAACTAGAACTTGATTAGAATGACATTTGTAGAGAGCGGATGATTTATTAGATTATTATATGATTAATAAACTAATTGGAAATTATGAGGAAATGATTTGTTAATATATTATATGATTGATATATTAATTGGAAATAGACAACTGAATTGTTAATTTATTATGTGTGATTAAAAAAATTAATATGAGATTAGTTGTTAAAATAATTGATTGTTAATTTATATGGTTAATAAATTAATATGACATCAATTAGATTTGATTGATTATTAATCAAAATTAATCTGAGATTAATTTGCGATTAATTGGAATCAATTGAAGGTGTAAGGGGTAAATTGCAATTGTTTAATAGTTGAACAATAGAGGAAATTCTAGAACCATCCAAGGGTGGACGGTTTTGGGAGCTCTTTTAGGGTTTCTAGAAGCCTCCTGGGTGTTGATAAGGAAAAGATTTGAATTGGATTTAAATCCATTATTACATTAATTCAAATCTGGCCTTGACTGCTAGTTACCTAAATTATAAATTGGAGCCCTTGGGCATTAAATTTCGTTGTTACTCTTTCCAAGAATCAAATGAACGAAATTTATACCTCTCCTCCTCTCTCCTCAATTGTCTTCTAGTTCTAAGGTTTAAGTGTGATCCATTACAGACATCATCCTTTTGATGCTAGCTTTCCAATCTCTTCAACGGAAGGATTGAAGTGATTTGTTTGGTACAACATATCAAAGAATGTAAACCCTTTGCATTGATTTCTTAATTTCGAAATTGTTAGGGTTCATGTTAGATTTGGTTATTCAAAGTTTGTTTCCTTCAAACTGTAAGACATTGATCCTTTTAAGTTGCATGTGCCCTTCTTAATTATTAAGTGTTTTTCAACATTGTACATTTTGTTGTGACCTAATAAACCTATCAGTGGTATCAGAGCTACTTGGTGTGTCTAACATTGAAAGCACATTAATTGAATCGAATAATATTTTTTTCTATTATACTATGATCAGAACATGACAGAGGCTCTATCATGACGTGAACTCAGTGCATATCCAAATTTTATGTGGTTTTTATTTGGTAATTATATGTTTTTGATTTTTTCCAAAATCCGATTTTTGCTTATCTTAGATGATTAAATAAAAACCCTAAATATTAGGAGATAATCTTAGATAAGATAATGATTACTTATGTAATTAATATTTTCCTTATGGATCTAATAATTAATTTAATTAAATGATTCATTAAAATATAAATATTAAATCCATAAATGGTTTAAATGTCTAATTAATTAATTGATTGCAAATATTAATTTTAAATGTTTAATGATTAATTAAATAATCGATTAATTCAGATAATTAATTTAAAACTTGTATTTGTGAAATGTTTAAATGATTAATTAAATAAGAAAAGTCACTCGAATCAATACTAGTCCTCATTTACGAAGCCATGCTATAAGCGGGTAGAAGGAAACGGCCTATAAAATGATCGTTGAATGGGTGTCCTTTTTACTCATCGCTCTCTTATGTGGTGGAGGATTGTAAGTCCCCAAAAACGCTTTGATGTGTCAATCGGATTCACTTGATGGTGCGGAATCCCAATCAAGTGAATGAATCAAGAAATAAGATGAATAAGAACAATATAATCAATCTTCAATGCACACTATTATAGATGGATAGTCGGGTACATAAGATTCCTGATTACAATTCGTTTTCTCTCTTGTTCTCTCCAAAACGTCTTCTTGGCTTATTGGCAGCCCCTAGGACGTCCCTTACCCTTTACAATGGTAAAATAAAGCTATTTATACCTAGACCTAATAACCAAGCCCAAGCCCAAAACCCAAACAAGCCAATATTAAGCCTAACCAAAATCACATGTGATTTTGGTCCAAACAACACCAAAACATGGTATTTTCAGTTCTAGACCGACAACTCTAATAGCTTATGAAAAGCAAAGTATAAACCACAATTTATGACCTAACAAGGATCGTTAGCTGAACGGGTTCGATATGACATAATCAAGATTAAAAGTATAATTTATAAAGTACTAGAACCTTCTTTTAAAATCTCACTCTAGTTACTATAGGAAAATGTGAAATTGTATGCTAATCCATGAAAACTCACATCATTTCTTTATAAGTCGTTAGTGGATCATGCGTGGTTAACTGGCATGCAAATGTGGGACTATAAAGATGAAATGATGAAACAACTCCTGTTTATAATTGTTGATGGAGCGTGAGTGGTTAACCGACATATCAATGGGAGATTATAAATCGATCGAGGATGTTTGAGCGGGTTTGCATGGTTATTCACATCTTAATTGAGATCCTCGGCATCCCAGTCACAATTGGTAAGAGCATAATCAATATTAAACATGCCATTGATATGATTCAATGAATCACAAAAGATCTAGGAGTTTCATGTGATTGAAATTAGTGAGATGATTCTATGTACCTAAACTAGTTTCATAGTATGAATACGACATCCCTCTTCATATTATGAAATGAAAATATGGATCCTGGTCTTAATTTAATAATGGGTTAATAATTAAGGATTAAAAATTAACTAACTTGAATGCTCTCCTCTCCCAAAATTTTTAGATGCCTTATGAAGATACAAATGGTCTTCCTCATTCTTCTAGAGATGGTCTTCCACTTTTAAGTCAAGGTGAAAATGTCTTCCCTTCCTTAGGAAATGGTGGAACTGGACATCGGCTCTCTTCAACTCTTCCACCTCCTCCTCAGGTGACTCTCCCAACATCACGTTTTCCTCAAGTTGAAAGATATAAAACTACTCATGCCCTATTGTCATGTAAACATGAAGATGGAAATTTTATATGTGTGCACGTTCTGAAAATGAAGTCGTACATTAACAATTTGGAATGGATGGGTGTCGAATTCCCAAAGGAGAAAGAAAATGATTTGGTTCTTATTTCGCTTCCAAAGTCATATGGTCAGTTCATCAAGAACTTTCATATGAGGAATCTTGATGTGACCTTAATTGATCTGACCCATATGTTGGTAGTTGGTGAAGCAGAAATGCTCAAGGACACAACTGAAGAAGAAATGCTTATAAGGTATAATCTCAAGAGTTCCATGGACATTGAAAATGGTAACATTGGTGATCTAGGAAAGATTTCTCTTCCCAATTGAAAGGGATCGACCAATGTCACACCCCCAAACCAAAGATGGCGGAAACGTTCGAGGGTGGGAATGACTTCATGTACAGTATCATAACAACGAGTATAATAGTGACCAAAGCAAACACAACCATCATAAATGTAATTGAAAACATTACACCATAGTATGAATTACATGTTTCAAAATCAATTACATTATGATGACAAAAATGTATTAATTGACGTCTTTGCGTCTCATCCTCAAAAGCAGTTGGTTACCTGTTTCACTGATTTCCTGATAATACAAGTAGTTTTGAAAGAGTGTCAACAATTAAGTTGGTGAGTTCATAAGCTTTTGGATGTAGAGTTTGAAAACCTTAGTTTGTAAATATAATGTATACTCAAGAAAAATCCAATATTTTCCTTATAAAATGTTATGTAGTCTTAAATCCCAAGACCGAATGTATGTGTACGTTTCGTACTTGTAATGATGTATGCAGTTTTAAATAGATAAAACCCCATTTTAAAGTAGAAATTCCCGTAAAATATATGTGTTGTTAACTCCCTATGTGAGTCACTATAACCATACTATAACTAGATGAACCTGCTACAACATTTTTCAGATGTCAGAATGTTATGACATTTGTCACCCATAGACCTACAGGTCCCACTGTAGCTAGCAGCAAGGTGTGGGGTGTCAATCCCAATATATATCTATATACAATTATCACGCTCTCCCTACAAGAGACTCTGGTTATAACTTACAAGCATTTTAACCCGTACTCTAAGAGTAATGAAGAATTGTCTCACAATTTACGTTAACGAGTTTACGTGTGGTTTGAATGTAAAACCTTTTCTGTGGTGGAAGTAAATCCCCTTTTATGTAGTATGTTTGTAACGTAAAATCCATAAACTATACCTATTATAGTTTATTGTATATGTTCGGAGTGATGAAAAACCCTTATTATGAATAACTAATTTCTCTTTATGATGTTAAAATAACAAGACATACATTCAACGTTTAGAAACTTATAGTTATACACTTTGCTCAACATGTTACAAAGTGTTGTTAATATTGTAAACTGTTTAACTAGTTTTTAACCTTTTCTGCACTGCTTTAGAAAAATCACAGAAAAATCATACTAAGTCAAAAACTGAATCCGTAAACTCTGAGAGTTTGGAATTTGTGTCTAGTTTGTTCATAATTTTTATTATGATTTTTAGTGATTTTAACTTGTGTGAAAATGTTCATATTCACAGACTGGTTCGAATTTGTTTCTGAAATGATAGGCAGTTTTGTAAAAATCGTCATATATTGTAGGAAAATCGTATGGAGTTGTTCAAGTAGTCATTAGAAAGGTATAAACCTGAACTACTTGAATATTAAACAGTTTTGAAAGAAATTAAATTTAAGATGGTCAAAACAGTCTGTGAATAGAACTCAACTTTTCTGTGAAAAGATGAAGTATGACTTTGAGTTGTGTTAAGGTGATTTACTTGTATTCCCCCCCCCCCCCTAAAACTTGAAGAAAACATGAAAATATAGGGGTATGAACTCACATTGAGTGATTCCCTGAGATGGATGTTGGAGAAAATAGGTTTCCAAGTCAAGAACATTTGGAGAAAGCTTGTGGATTTGAAGATCCTAAGAACCATTAGGACGATATTTGAATAAGAAATTCGAGATTTGAATGTAGGACTGAAGAATATTCAAGAGTAATGATGAAGAACTTACCAAGAGTGAAGTAGGAACAATTGCTTCCTGGAAAAATCTCGAGTTCTAGAGAGAAAAGTGGAAGGAGAAAAAGTGTGCTTTTGGAGGATATGGGTGGAGTTTTATAGGTGAAGGTTGAAGATCTAATGAGTGGATTTGAGTAAGAAAATATGGTGGACTGTTGGAAGAAAGATATTGATTTGACTAGGTACTTTAGTAATAGTGACATAAAGTTGTCATAGAGTGGGTGATTACCTCTTGAATAAAATCACGAGTCTTAGACATTTTGTAATAAAAGGTGTTCTAACTCTTCAAGGTTGGTATAAAATAGGAGTTTGGAGAGTTTAAATCATGAAAATTGCAAGTTTGAGGAGATTTCCGGAGTCAATTTCACTTAAAATCACTAAAAAGTCCGAAATTGACAAAATCAGAGATGGGGTTCGATATGCGAGGGTTCCGGAGTCAATTTACCAATTCCGGAGTCAATTATGTAAATTCTGAAACTCATCCTTGGTTCCGGAGTGGAGGTGCGGAGTCAGCAGCTTCCGGAGTGGCCTAGGTCTTCCGAGGTTGTGAAGCTCGTTTGGTGCGAATCCTTCCGAAGCGGGTTGGTCCGGATGAGGAGGTTCCGAAAGAGAAGGAGGTTCTGGGGCATACGAACTTGTTCAGTTTTACTTAGAAGGTCCGAAATCAACATGTTCCGGATTCAGGAGGCTCCGGACCAAGAGGGAGTTTCCGAAGTAGAAGGGTGTCCGGAGCGAGATTGACCGGTTCTTGAGAAGGCATTCCAGACTAAGAGGATTCCAGATCAAGAGGGTTCCAGACTGAGAGGGTTCTGGACCAAGAGGAGAGGCTCCGGAAATAAATAGTGTATTCCGAAATGAGCTTGTTCTTTTGGGTTTTCTCCATACGTTTTGAGACGTTTTTGACAAAGGAAGAGATGGGTTGACGTCGGTTTTTATGGAAAAGTCTGAGAAAGATTTGTGAGAGAGAGAGATAGAGATAGAGATATTGAAAAAGACTTTTCTTGTGGCCTTTAATGGAGTTTTGCTACGTAGCGCAAGGATTTTAAACACCGTTACGCCTTGATATGAATGTAATACAACCCCGAAGGGTACTTAAAGGTGTTCTATCGAGTTATTACATCACTTACTCCTCTTAGGATTTAGATTTTCTGAACATTGGAAACCTCTAAGTGATAGCTTTGTATTAAAATAAAGAGTTGCACATTGGTAGACGTAGAGTTTGACCTACTATACAAGCACTAGTTGGGTTGACCGATTTTGACTCGTTGACTTTGTTTGACCACAATTTGACTGTTGTCACATCATTCCCCCGTTAGAAGGAATTTTGTCCGGAAATTAGCGTCTCGACTGGGACTTCCAGATTTGGAGAAAAGATGCGGGTATTTTTGTTTCATCTGATCTGCGCGTTCCCATGTGAACTCGGGTCCGCCTTTAGCGTTCCATCGGACCTTTACATGGGAATGGGACTTTGTTTTGTCCTTTTGATCTCCCGATCCATGATTTCTACCGGTTCTTCTACGAAATGGAGTTTCTCGTTGATTTCGATTTCGTAGAGTGGGATCACAAGAGTCTCGTCAGACAAACACTTCTTTAAATTTGACACGTGGAAGGTAGCATGTCCATTATTGAGTTCTTGTGGTAATCGAAGCTTGTATGCTACCGGGCCAATCCTAGCGAGGATCTCGAACGGCCCGATATACCTTGGATTGAGTTTCCCACGTTTTCCAAAACGTATCAATCCCTTCCAGGATGAGACCTTCAGCAGAACCCAATCTCCGACCTGGAATTCCAAGGGTTTCTGTCTGTTATCGGCCTAGCTCTTTTAGCTGTCTCTAGAAGCTTTTAATCGTTCTCTAATTTGAACAATCTTCTCATTCGTTTCTCTTATGATTTCCGGGCCAGTGAGGGTGTTGTTAGGAACTTGTCCTTTAGCTAGTTGCGTGTCTCCCACTTCAGCCCAGCACAGCGGTGATCTGCACTTGCGGCCATAGAGGGCTTCGAATGGCGCGACCTTGATGCTAGTGTGATAGCTGTTATTGTAAGAGAATTCGATAAGTGGCAAATGGGTATCCCACGCTTTACCAAAATCTATCACACAAGCTCTTAACATGTCTTCTAGCATTTTTATGGTTCTCTCACTCTGCCCGTCGGTTTGTGGGTGGTAGGTTGCACTCATGTTCAACCTAGTTCCCAGAGATTTCTGTAAGGACTGCCAGAATCGTGAAGTGAATCTACTATCCCTGTCGTAGATAATGGATATTGGTACACCATGCAGTCGAAAAATCTCCTTAATGTACGTTCTAGTCAATTTCTCCATCTTGTCGGTTTCCTTTATCGGCAGAAAATGCGTGGATTTGGTCAATCTTTCAACGATAACCCAAATAGTATCGAGACCATCCATTGTCTTGGGTAATTTGGTGATGAAGTCCATGGTTATCCTCTCCTACTTCCATTCCAGTATTACTGGTTGTTGCAACAAACCCGAGGGCTTTTGGTATTCTACCTTGACCTTGGCGCAAGTCAGGCACTTGCTCACAAAGGTAGCGATGTCAGCTTTCATGTTCGGCCACCAATAAAGCTTTTTAAGATCCAAATACATCTTTTCTGAACCAGGATGTACGGAATATCGAGTTTTGTGTGCTTCATTAATGACGAGGTCCCTGAATCAACCGAACTTCAGCGTCCAAATTTGATTCATGAGATAACGAACTCCGTCGTTCCTGACTTCGATGTTCTTATCCAGTCCTCTTAACGCCTCTCCTATCACATTTTCTGGTTTCAAAGCTTCCAACTGGGCATCTTTGATTTGTGTGGACAGGTGCGAATGGATTGTCATGGTTAATGACTTTATGCGGCGAACCGAGTATTCCTTTCGACTTAAGGCGTCAGCTACTACGTTGGCCTTACCTGGGTGATAACGAATCTCACACTCGTAATCATTCAGTAGTTCTACCCATCGTCTCTGCCTCATGTTGAGCTCCTTTTGATTGAGGATGTGCTGAAGGCTTTTGTGATCGGTAAAGATAGTACACTTTGTTTCGTAAAGGTAGTGCCTCCAAATCTTTAGGGCGAATACCACTGCTCCCAATTCGAGGTCATGTGTGGTGTAGTTGACCTCGTGCGTTTTTAATTGCCTCAATGTGTAGGCAATGACCTTTCCTCGTTCCATTAACACACATCCCAGACCCTGATTTGACGCGTCGCAGTAGACCACAAAGTCTTCAGTTCCTTCTGGTAGGGATAAAATCGGGGCGCTGCACATGGCCTGCATTAGTGTTTGGAAAGCGGCTTCTTGCTTCTCTCCCCAGTTGAAAGTTACACCCTTATGAGTCAGGATGGTAAGTGGTTTGGCAATATTGAAGAAGTTTTGTATGAACCTCTGGTAGTAGCCAGTGAGGCCTAAGAATTAACGGATTTCTGTAGGCGTCCTTGGTGCTGACCAGTTCTCGATTGCCTTGATTTTGGAGGGATCCACGTGTATCCCTTTCTCGCTAACCACATGACTGAGGAAGTCTACTTCTCGGATCCAAAATTCGCACATCGAAAATTTTGCATATAATTTATCTGCCCTTAGTGTCTCCAATACCTGTCGTAGATGTTGGCTATGCTCTTCCTCACTCCTTGAATAGACCAGAATGTCGTCTATGAAGACAATTACGAACTCGTCTAGGTAAGGCCGGCACACCCGGTTCATTAGATCCATGAACACAGCGGGTGCGTTTGTTAGTCCGAAGGGCATCACTATGAACTCGTAGTGACCGTACCGGGTTCTAAACGCCGTTTTATGAATATCCTCCTCTTGGACTCGTAATTGATGGTATCCCGACCTCAGATCGATCTTTGAGAAGTAAGATGCTCCTTAGAGTTGGTCAAATAGGTCGTCGATTCGGGGTAGAGGGTATCGGATTTTGATGGTAAGCTTATTTAGCTCGCGGTAGTCGATGCACATGCGGAACGATCCATCCTTCTATTTCACAAACAGAACTAGTGCTCCCCAAGGCGAGAAGCTTGGTCTGATGAACCCTTTGCCTAGCAGTTCGTTTAGTTGGCTGGATAGTTCTTGGATCTCGGCTGGCGCTAGGCGGTAGGGCGCTTTGGCTACAGGGGTAGCTCTGGGAATTAGGTCGATTCGGAATTCGACTTGTCGTGCGGGTGGAACTCCGGGAAGGTCTTCTGGGAATACGTCAGGGAAATTACAGACCTCCAGAATGTCCTTGATGTTCTTCACCTCTTGTTTCTTATCCACTACGTGGGATAAGAAGGCGTGGTATTCCTTGCGGAGATACTTTTTGGCTTTGGCGCAAGAGATGATTTGTAGGTTTGCACTAGGTTTGTCGCCGTCGACGACGAACCTTTCGCCACTCAGCAGATTAAGGCGAACGGCCCTTTCGTAACACAGAATTTCAGCACGATTTGAGCTTAACCAATCCATGCCAATGATGATGTCAAAGCTTTTTTATTGAGACCGGCAATAGATCGATTTTGAATGAGTGGTTGTCTAGAGTGAGGGTACACCCTGAGTATATGTCGTTTGTGCTTTCTGTCTTTCCATTTTCCATTTCTACGACGTATGTATCTTTTAGTGATTGGGGATTTTGTTTTAATAATTGTTTGAATTTGTGCTAACGAAACTCCTCTCCGATCCACTATCGAATAATATAGATGCATATGAGTTATTGAGGAGAAACGTATCGGTAACCACTGTGGGATATTCCATTGCTTCCCCTTTCCCTAAGGCCAAGACCCTTCCGACACCGCCGGTGTTTGCATTTCTAGCTTTTGGGCAGTCCCTCTTGTAGTGCCCAGTTTCCCCGCAGTCGTAACAAGCTCGGCAAGATCCGGCGTTGGCGGCCGGGTTGGCTTGTTTGGCAGACGCCCTGCAGAAACGGGCGGTATGCCCTTTCTTGTTACAGTTGTTGCAGTGCATTTCTCGACAAGGACCGTTGTGGTGAAATTTGCACTTGTTGCACTTGGGAAGGGTTCCAGCATATTGTCTCAGTGGTGCTGGAGTGGAAGGAGTAGTGGTAGCATGGACGGCAACAGTTTGCTGCTTCTTGGCGGGGTCCTACGCCGGTTGCTTTTTTTTTGTTGTTCCAGAACTTCCTCTTGTTGTTCCCTCATCTTGCTTGATCGGAGGTTGTTGTCACAGTGTCATGGTTGGCCCTATGATCAATGATTTGTTGTGCCAGCTCCTTGGCACTCTCAAAGGTAGTTAGTCTTGAGGCCAACACACTATTTTGAATCCGGGGAGACAGTCCCCAGAGGTATTGCTCCACCTTCTTGTCTTCCGGAGTGACCATCGCTGGACAAAGGAGTGCTAGATCATTGAATCGGGCAGTGTAAGCTGCAAGGTCAGAGCCCGTCATCTTGAGACTCCACAGTTCTTGCTTTAGCTTTTGCACTTCACCCCTTGGGCAATACTCCTTCAGCATCATAGTTTTCCAGTCTTCCCAACTTATCGAATTAGCCACTACGAGTGTCAGTGATTTAACGTGGCCGTTCCACCAAGTAAGGGCCCTGCTGGTGAAATTGCAAGCTGCAAATTTGGCCTTGCTTGCTTCGGGACATGCACAGATCTCGAAGACGGATTCGGTCTTCTCGAACCATTGCATCAGAGTGATGACGCCCCCGCTTCCATTGAAAGGATCGGGTTTGCCATTTGTGAACTCCTTATAGGAACATTCTCTCGAACGCCCTTGGTTATCTCCTTGAGTGGAGTTAATAGTACAGCTCCCTGTCCTCCTGGCACCGTCAGTGCTGATTTGTGACATAGCAGCTGCCACTGCGGCCGTAACCGCAGCCTGGAAAATAGCAGGATCATACTGGGGAGGCGGCGGTGGTGGATTTGTTTGTGTTCAGCCAACGCGTCTAGTAGACCTACGAGGTGGCATCTTTCTTTCATAGAGTTTAAAGACGAAATGAGTTTAAGTCTTTTAGTAATGGTTATAAGTCGGGTGTCGTAGAACTAGATTATTAGTTTTCAAGTATAGTATTTCCCGACTTTCCAATCTTTGCAAACAATTCATAATAGGAGTCTATTTAAATAAACTTATGGATTTATTAGTAATGACTCAAATGTAACCTTGTGATTTTTGTTCCTTGCCTGATCCACTCCTAAGACCACTCGATGTATACCAGTTGTGTGTAACTAAGGTTCAATAGGTCGTCGAACTTAATGAGTCTGCCCTAAGCCCACAACCAAACAAGGAACAGGACCCAAGGCGGACTCACCATTTCTATGTCGATCGCCTCTTAATTACATATAACCTCGAGGTATATATTAAATAATCTCAGAGTTACCATAAGCAAATCGTTTATAATACTATGTTAGGAAATCTGAGGTAAACTCCCAATGAAATAAAATGCATGCCAATTTTCATTGATATAATTTAGTACATGCTTTTAGGAAAATTTGACCTTATAGAAGGTCTACATTATATCAATGTAACGGAAAATTTTGACAGCACATAGATCCTTCGAATAGTGAAGTCACTTAGACGCAAGGTCAAACCTACTTGCAGGAAAGAGTAGCCCCAACACATACGCGTAAACCTAGTTTATAACAAAATGTGAGTAGTGCAAGCACTACTCGAGGCGGGTGGTATCAGCTGGTCTCTGCAAGGCAGCCATGTGTGCACGCATTGCCCTGACCTCTTCCCTGTCTTCTTCCTCTTGGCGTTCTGCTTCCATCAATCACCTTTCCATCATGGCCTGTCGCTCTCGATATTCTCTAATTTCACTCCGGGCGGTGGTAACTTCCCTCTGTAGGGACTCAGTGTGATCTCAAGTGCGGTCGTGATCCTCGTCTAAGCAACGAAGGCGGACAGCAGTGACCTCCGTGGTTGAACCCACCTCCAAAATCTGATTGGCGGATGCACTGGCCTGCTGATCGTGGTGAGCAATGCGGTGAACAATGTGTAACACCCAGTATCAGAAAGGCCGAGAAAGGAAGGAAAACCCTAAGTCAAAAGGGGGTCAACTCGTCGAGTCCAAGGAAGAACTTGACGAGTCGGAGCGGGTTCCGTGTCAAAGATTAAGTGACCGACTCGGCGAGTCGGCAAGTGGTCTCGGCGAGTCTGGTCTGGGTTTGGAAACCCTAATTCCGGGACTTGGTACCCTATTTAAGCATCTTATTCTCTTCCCTAGGGTTCATTTGCAGCCTCTCTCGTCCAGAACCCAAAACCGTAGCCACCCAACTCCATTGTTTGAGCTTTTGAGAAGATTAAGGGCCTTTAGAGTACATCTTGGAAGCTTGGAGGGAAAGGAGCAAGGAAGGAAGAGTAGATCCAGCCTCCATATCGACTTGGAAACTGTTAGGAGGTAAAAAGTCTGAACCTTGAGCTTTCAATTGATGGATCCCCTTTCTAGCTTGCCTTTTTGTCATAATTGGATCATTTCCAAGTAGAATCCGAGTATTAAGCCTTTGAGGTTGGATTGGACAACAGATCTGGACACTCTTGAGCTTTAGAAGCTCAAAGTTGTCGGCTTTATCCAGCTAAGGTCCCATTTCATGACCTAGGCCTTCATTGTAGCTTGGATTGAGTGTTCTAGCCTCATAGCACCTTGCATGCACGTAAAGTTAGCAACTTTACGTGAAATGCTAGCATTAGGAGTCCAGATCTATGAGTTGGAAGTGTTGGAATGGACTGTAATCGACAGAATAGAGATGTCACAAGGTGGACTCGACGAGTCCGTTCATGGACTCGGCGAGTCGGGTCGTAAACCCAAACCCTTCTGTTCTGATTCGGATCAGTGGGGGGAGTAGTGAAGGATTCAGCCAGACTGGGTCCGTAATGGACATGAAGATCATAGTACTCGACGAGTTCGAAGAGGAACTCGGTGAGTCCAAGACAATCTTCTTAGTTATGAAGATGAACTCGACGAGTTGTTCATACAGCTCGGCGAGTCATGGCCTAGATTTCATACAATGATGATGAACTCGACGAGTTCAAGGATAAACTTGGCGAGTCGGTTGAAGATAGTCCCGAAGTGTTAGATGAAGGAGAACTCGTCGAGTTCTCACTAGACTCGACGAGTGGAGTCGGGGTTGTTTTGGGATTTGAAGAGCATGGACTGGCAAGTTGGCAGAACAATTCGACGAGTCGAGTCAACTGGAAGGTTGACTTTGACCAGGCCCTTGACCTTGAGAGGGACTTTGACCAGAGTTGACTTAGTTGACTTCTTGAGGATAGTTAGGCTAAGTGTTTCTATTATTGGTATCGGTAGCTCGGGGAGCTAGAGGAGCAGCAGTTCGGAGAGTTGTTGGATAGCAGCCAGAGGGTTATCAGCAGCGTCAGCAGTACGAGGTGAGTCTCCTCACTGTTTGCATGGGTCTACGGCCACAATGCCGGCCCATTTAATTATGTATGGTAGGAAGACCCGGGGGTTAGCCCTAGGCATTATGCATGAAAGACCAGGAGGAGGCTCCTGGCACACAGTATGTTATTATGTATGGTAGGAAGACCCGGGGGTTAGCCCTAGGCATTATGCATGAAAGACCAGGAGGAGGCTCCTGGCACACAGTATGTTATTATGTATGGTAGGAAGACCCGGTGGTTAGCCCTAGGCAACATGTATGAAAGACCAGGAGGAGGCTCCTGGCACACTGTATACTATTAGGAATGAAAGACCAGGATGTAGCTCCTGGAACACTGTATGTTGAGTAGCCTAGTAGAGTAGTATGTATAGTTGTCTTTCTGTTGCTTGCATGGAAGACCAGGGGGTGGCCCTTGGCACTTGTCTGTAAGATCCAGGGAGTGGCCCCCAGGCTTGAAAAGAAAGACCACGTGCGGCCCGTGGCAATACAGTAAGACTATGTTTGGCACATAGCACCTTACTTGATTATGGATATGTTTGTTATGTATGGCTCATGGTTACGTGTGGCATGTATGGATCAGTTTATATGTATGGTATGTGGTATCTGGGGGAACTCACTAAGCTTCGTGCTTACGGTTTTCTGTTATTTGTTTCAGGTATTAACGTTTTTGCAAGGAAGGAGCTCGGGGCGATCGCAGCGCATCACACCATGTTTTCCGCACTAGATGATCTTTGGGATTTAAAACTCTGATAATTGTTTTATTAAGAATGTTATTAAGTGATTAAGCAAGATTTATTAAGCGGTTTTTAATTAATCAAAAAGAAATTTTTGGTCTTAAATTTTGGATGTTACAAGTTGGTATCAGAGCCCTGGTTTGAGGGATTCGGACACACCCTCGAGGGTGTCTGGACTCAAATCGAGGGATTAAAAGCTTTTTACAAAAAACTGGTTTTCTATAAGATAAGTTAAAGGAGTTTTGAGAAAGAACGAAGTGTGTGATGTGCGCGACCGGCCGAGCTCAAGTAAGTATTCCCCAAAGTACCCATACAAGTTTATGTTATGTTTATCAGCTTCAGTAGAACAGCATGCTAGAATATGGCTAAGGACCTAGGAATGATGCCTTATGTGCTTGCTTTATGTGTTTCAGCTTATGAGAATTGCATTCTAGTATTGAGTAGACAGCAGTAGGATAGCATGTTTAGGTTATGCCTGATAGTATGAGCTTAGCATTGTAAGCTAGTACAGTTTCCTGTTATGAGGATAGGATTGCTTGATATCGTTCCCTTTGTCTGAATGTTGAACGCTTTACGCTATGTGGGACTCTGAGTAATGGTAGTTAGCCATTAGGTGGATACGTCACATCACATGTGATCAGGGTTGAATAATCTCAGAGTGTTGGATTTGGCCCTATTGCGCAGCTCTCGTCTGAGTCTAACCGTTGTAGGGACGAGTCTTTTACTCGAAGGATTATCTAAGCCTCGCCACATGTGATGGTATTCAGGTGATGACTAATTGGCATTACGAGGAGGCCTTCAGCAGTTGAGGACTGGTTTGGTTAGAGTCAGAGATTTCCGTAGGGCAAGCCCAGGATGAGAGTGGCAGAGTGCAACAGAAGTAGAAGGGACTTGGTGAAGTCGAAGCAATCCTTGAGGAAAGTACGGATAGATATGGAAGGTAGTATGGGCCCGTACTACTGAAAGCAGAGGATCCGTACTCGAGTCAAGGAGGGTCGAGATAGAACCAGGAAACTTGTAGTATGTGAGACCTTCTGAGGTTACGTGTGACCATGACGATTATGTGTTTCGTTTCAGAATGGTGATGATTACGCGACATGGAGCAGGAGGATCAGGATCTGGGTCAGGATCAGGATCAGGCTCGAGGGCAGGATCCGAGCAGGTTGATGACGGGCTACTCGAGTTCATCGCGTCTGAGATCACGAGAGGTATCCTTGAGTCGGCCCCGGTCATTTTCGGTTCGATCAAAGAAGGGATTATTGAGCTGATGGAGGATCGCCTCAGAGCGTTCCGAAGTGATATGGCATCCAGCCAGACAGGATCGCGCACACTGTACTTCAAGGATTTCAGGGGGAGTGGCGCGCCAGACTTCCACAGGGTGAAGGACCCCATTGTTGCCAGGAGATGGATTGCAGACGTTGAGTCTGCACAGTTGACGAGCTTCTGTCCTGAGGGGTCGAAGGTTCGATTTGTTGCACGATGCTTGAGGGACAGAGCTAGAGATTGGTGGGAGTCAGTTGGTGATTCCTTGGGAGCCTCAGCCATTGAGGTTATGACCTGGTCCGACTTTGTGACCAGGTTTAGGGCGGAGTTTGCGCTGGCTGTGGAGCTTCAGCAGCTGGCCAGGGAGTTCCTAGACATGAGACAAACGACAGAGTCGGTGGAAGAGATTACCTCCAAGTTCTGGGAGAGGGCATTATTGGTGCCTCAGTATGCCGGGGATGAGGAGATGCGGAGGACCCGCTATCATGACATGTTGAGAGCTGATATTCGGGAGCATGTCAGCTTCGCGGCATGCCCGACCCTGGACTCTATGATTGCCAGGGCGCGGGAAAGGGAGATTGATTGGAGCACATTGCGAAGAGGAGGTCGGATCAGATGCATACTTTGGAGGGTCCCGGGAAGAGACCCAAGACTTCAGATCAGTGATTAGTAGGATGGTAGGGCCGAAGTCAGTGCAGCACGTGCGGGAAACTGCACGAGGGAGTTTGTCGTTCCAGGAGTTCAGGCTGATACAAGTGTGGCAGTGATGGTCACGTCAGTAGGGAATGCCTACAGGGGGCAAGCCCATTATGTTTTCACTGCAATCAGGTGGGCCACAAAAAGACCGACTGCCTGACGATGAGGGGAGGAGCAGGGAGTGCGGCTGCCCCAACAACTTTGAGGATTACGGATGGTGAGAGGGTAGGGCCTTGCAGTGACAGATGAGGGAGATATGGATTACAGCAGGGAATGTTGCAGGTATGTATCAATGGCCATTTTCGATTATATATCTATTATGATTGTTCTTACCTCGGTCACGAGTGATAGTACGTATGAGTCGTCTCTCTGCTTGTATTCGGATTGTATTTTCAGAATTGTCATATGCCAATTGCATACCAGAAACTATTAGTAGCTAGTGTAAGTTCATCATTCACTTCGGGTTCGAAGTATCCAGTATTATCTCGGTTACGGCCGAAAACGGTTCAGGAGCGTTACGTTGAGGTTGGTGGGCAGGGTCCATGGAGTAGGCATCCACCATCATCAGGGTTCGGTGGTTCTAGTCTTGGTGTTTGGGATAGCTTTTGGAAGCATCAAAGAAAGTGGTCTATCACTGAAGAGGTTGCTCTAAGCATTAGTTATTCAGACCTTAAGGACGACAGTTGAGCTCAGGGGATTATCAGTATCGGGGATGCAGGAAGTGTTCATCCAGTATTCGGTATTAGGAGTGGGCTAGTGACGGATCGTTAGCAATATTAAGGCGATGGTAGTTATCATGCCTTTTTGGGTAAGGGAGGAAGGAATGGAAATCCTCTGATTTTCGCGTGCCGTGAAGACTTATCCGAAGCTAAGTGGGGGAGAAGCAATCATGTTATGGGAGCAGAAGCGGTTTTGAAACTGGGATAAGTTTTGCTCTCCTGTCAGGGAGAAAGACGACCCAGGCGACTGTATGAATTGAGGATAGTGTGAATTGGAAGTTCGGAAAACTTCCCAATTGTGAGATCGCATTCGCGGGATGTCTAATAGCAGGTTTCAGAAGAATCAGTTAGGAGTTTCAGTTAGGGCATGAGTACGGCTTGGGGTACTAGATTGTGCTTGTATGCTCAATTATGGGTATGTACGGATTAGTAGTGAGCGAAAGACCATGATCAGCGGTCGAGTCAGTGTAGAAGGTGTTGTCAGACTACCGGATAGCAATGGTTAGCAGATAGTGTGGGAGTGTTGTAAGACTATGGGGTGGCCCGTAGCGTTCACTAGTTAGCAGATAGAGTAAGGGAGTTGTAAGACTGCGGTGTGGCCCGTAGCAATCGTGCATTAGTATAGTTAGACTGCGGTGTGGCCTGCAGCATTAGTATAGTTAGACTGCGGTGTGGCCCGCAGCATTAGTATAGTTAGACTGCGGTGTGGCCCGCAGCATTAGTATAGTTAGACTGCGGTGTGGCCCGCAGCATTAGTATAGTTAGACTGCAGTGTGGCCTGCAGCATTAGTATAGTTAGACTACGGTGTAGCCCGTAGCATTAGTGTAGTAAGACTGTGGGGTGGCCCGTAGCATCAGTCGGCAGATAGCGTAGAAATGTGGTGGGACTGCGGGGTGGCCCGTAGCATTAGTTGGCTGGTAGCGCGGAAGTGTTGTAAGACTATGGGGGTGGCCCATAGCATTCACTAGTTGGAAGAATGAGTATATTAAGACTACGGGATGGCCGTAGCATTCGTCGGTCCCTATTCGGCAGTACGAATATATTAGATGCGGGATTCGTTGGCAGGGTTTTTTTTCGGATAGTTTAAGATAGGGCGGGGCAACCGCTCGGATGTGAGTGGGACACATCATGATTGGATTCGGAAGGCGGTAGATCAGTTGGGACCAGGGCGGTCTCGGTTCATCCGGTAGGCGGATGGGAGTCAGCAGGACTTCAGGCAGGAATGATAGTGAGGGATTTGTTGTAAGAAGCCGTGAGCTGATCGGGTGGTGATGAGCTGCTCACCGCGAAATCAAATGATCTCAGAGTAAATGGTTTGGCTCGGTGATGCTTTTCTCGTCGGGGCCTTAATCGTAGCAGAGAGAGATCTGCTACCGGAAGAATTTTCTGAATTCTCACGCTGAGTGGAGTTTTCAGTATTGGAGCATCGTTGTGGGATTATTCCGCTACTGGGAGTGGCCGGGATCGCGGTTTCAGCAGAGGATTGGTCCTCAAAGGAGATTGGGAAGGCCTGTTGCTTGTGGAAAGTGCCTTGGAAACGCCAGAGGCAGTGCATGGTAACAGGGTGAACCCCTTGTGTATCAAGGGTAAGTGTAAGAGGAATACTGCTAAGGTTACCGGTTGGGTAAAAGTGTTATACCCGAAGGTAGTAAGGATCGGGTTATTCCGAAGATGACATCTTCAAGGTTTGGATCGGATGGGCGGAGTGCGTAGCTAGTGGTAAAGTGGTAACCGGATGGTAAGGTAGTTGACCGTGGAGGACTTCGAGGACAAAGTCTAGTTTAAGTGGGGGAGAGTTGTAACACCCAGTATCAGAAAGGCCGAGAAAGGAAGGAAAACCCTAAGTCAAAAGGGGGTCAACTCGTCGAGTCCAAGGAAGAACTTGACGAGTCGGAGCGGGTTCCGTGTCAAAGATTAAGTGACCGACTCGGCGAGTCGGCAAGTGGTCTCGGCGAGTCTGGTCTGGGTTTGGAAACCCTAATTCCGGGACTTGGTACCCTATTTAAGCATCTTATTCTCTTCCCTAGGGTTCATTTACAGCCTCTCTCGTCCAGAACCCAAAACCGTAGCCACCCAACTCCATTGTTTGAGCTTTTGAGAAGATTAAGGGCCTTTAGAGTACATCTTGGAAGCTTGGAGGGAAAGGAGCAAGGAAGGAAGAGTAGATCCAGCCTCCATATCGACTTGGAAATTGTTAGGAGGTAAAAAGTCTGAACCTTGAGCTTTCAATTGATGGATCCCCTTTCTAGCTTGCCTTATTGTCACAATTGGATCATTTCCAAGTAGAATCCGAGTATTAAGCCTTTGAGGTTTGATTGGACAACAGATCTGGACACTCTTGAGCTTTAGAAGCTCAAAGTTGTCGGCTTTATCCAGCTCAGGTCCCATTTCATGACCTAGGCCTTCATTGTAGCTTGGATTGAGTGTTCTAGCCTCATAGCACCTTGCATGCACGCAAAGTTAGCAACTTTACGTGTAATGCTAGCATTAGGAGTCCAGCTCTATGAGTTAGAAGTGTTGGAATGGACTGTAATCAGCAAAATAGAGATGTCACAAGGTGGAATCGACGAGTCCGTTCATGGACTCGGCGAGTCGGGTCGTAAACCCAAACCCTTCTGTTATGATTCGGATCAGTGGGGGAGTAGTGAAGGATTCAGCAAGACTGGGTCCGTAATGGACATGAAGATCATAGTACTCGACCAGTTCAAAGTGGAACTCGGCGAGTCCAACACAATCTTCTTAGTTATGAAGATGAACTCGACGAGTTGTTCATACAACTCGGCGAGTCATGGCCCAGATTTTCATACAATGATGATGAACTCGACGCGTTCAAGGATGAACTCGGCGAGTCGGTTGAAGATAGTCCCGAAGTCTTAGATGAAGGAGAACTCGTCGAGTTCTCGCTAGACTCGACGAGTGGAGTCGCGGTTGTTTTGGGATTTGAAGAGCATGGACTCGGCAAGTTGGCAGAACAACTCGACGAGTCGAGTCAACTGGAAGGTTGACTTTGACCAGGACCTTGACCTTGAGAGGGACTTTGACCAGAGTTGACTTAGTTGACTTCTTGAGGACAGTTAGGCTAAGTGTTTCTATTATTGGTATCGGTAGCTCGGGGAGCTAGAGGAGCAGCAGTTCGGAGAGTTGTTGGATAGCAGCCAGAGGGTTATCAGCAGCGTCAGCAGTACGAGGTGAGTCTCCTCACTGTTTGCATGGGTCTACGGCCACAATGCCGGCCCATTTAGTTATGTATGGTAGGAAGACCCGGGGGTTAGCCCTAGGCATTATGCATGAAAGACCAGGAGGAGGCTCCTGGCACACAGTATGTTATTATGTATGGTAGGAAGACCCGGAGGTTAGCCCTAGGCATTATGCATGAAAGACCAAGAGGAGGCTCCTGGCACACAGTATGTTATTATGTATGGTAGCAAGACCCGGTGGTTAGCCCTAGGAAACATGTATGAAAGACCAGGAGGAGGCTCCTGGCACACTGTATACTATTAGGAATGAAAGACCAGGATGTAGCTCCTGGCACACTGTATGCTGAGTAGCCTAGTAGAGTAGTATGTATAGTTGTCTTTCTGATGCTTGCATGGAAGACCAGGGGGTGGCCCTTGGCACTTGTCTGTAAGACCCAGGGAGTGGCCCCCAGGCTTGACAAGAAAGACCACGTGCGGCCCGTGGCAATACAGCAAGACTATGTTTGGCACATAGCACCTTACTTGATTATGGATATGTTTGTTATGTATGGCTCATGGTTACGTGTGGCATGTATGGATCAGTTTATATGTATGGTATGTGGTATCTGGGGGAACTCACTAAGCTTCGTTCATACGGTTTTCAGTTATTTGTTTCAGGTATTAACGTTTTTGCAAGGAAGGAGCTCGGGGCGATCGCAGCGCATCACACCATGTTTTCCGCACTAGATGATCTTTGGGATTTAAAACTCTGATAATTGTTTTATTAAGAATGTTATTAAATGATTGAGCAAGATTTATTAAGCGGTTTTTAATTAATCAAAACGAAATTTTTGGTATTAAATTTTGGGATGTTACACAATGACAGGGAGAGCCCTGTCTAACGAGCCTCCCCCGTCGAGGTTGTAGAAACCTATGTCCATTCCATAAGGAGGGTGTTGGCCCTATTCTTGGCTCCACAATATCATATTCACCCGCCATTGGGGCGTTGGGCCCTGGAAGTCTCGTCCAGGGGAATGAGCAGGGAGTGGATCGTAAACCTCGGGTTCCTCTTTGGAGTTCTCTTCTTCATCTTCCTCCATTTCCTATTCTTCGGGTTCTTCCTCTTCAGCTTCTTCGGGGTCTTCTTCGGGTTCCTCCTCGAACACTTCCTCGGGATCTTCTTCTGGTTCTTCTTCTAACTAAACACCGTTTCCCTGGTTCGAAAAGTAGGGGTCTCCGGGTAAGTGGAATCCTGCCATGACGTCTGTACGAGAATAGAGGTATAAGAGGCACATAATGATTCCAGAAATATTGCGCTAAAGTAATAATAAATACTCCTATAGTATTTTAAACGTTTTATTTGGTTCTTAGTGAAATGCTTGTATGGTTGTTGGTAAGTAGATAGGCTTGTCGCCCACTACGACTATCCCCTAGCATATGCTAGTCACTTCTCGGAGAAATATAGTTGATCAGGCTATTTTCATCCCAGACTTGAGTACATATTCCAAGGCATACTCGTAGCGTACAACTCATCTTCTTTTACTTTGTATTTGTCCTAGTTACGACACTATACTAGCATGTATACATGTTCTTATACTTTCAATAAAAAAATATATATTTTATTTCTAAAAATATACTTGTATGAAAATGTTTAATCAGAGAGTTTTAGACCCAATGTGTTTATAGTTGGTATATCTTATGTGGTTCGATATACTTAGTTCACTATAAACAATGCTCTGATACCAATCTGTCACGCCCCCAAACCAAGGATGGCGGAAACGTCCGGGGGTGGGAATGACTTCATGTAGAGTATCATAACAACGAGTATAATAGTGACCAAAGCAAACACAACCATCATAAATATAATTGAAAAAGTTACACCATAGTATGAATTACATGTTTCAAAATCAATTACATTATGATGACAAAAATGTATTAATTGACGTCTTTGCGTCTCATCCTCAAAAGTAGTTGGTTACCTGTTTCACTGATTTCCTGAGAATACAAGTAGTTTTGAAAGAGTGTCAACAATTAAGTTGGTGAGTTCATAAGCTTTTGGATGTAGAGTTTGAAAACCTTTGTTTGTAAATATAATGTATACTCAAGAAAAATCCAATATTTTCCTTATAAAATGTTATGTAGTCTTAAATCCCAATAACGAATGTATGTGTGTGTTTCGTATTTGTAATGATGTATGCAGTTTTACATAGATAAAACCCCTTTTTAAAGTAGAAATTCTCATAAACTATATGTGTTGTTAACTCCCTATGTGAGTCGCTATAACCACACTATAACTAGATGAACCTGCTACAACGTTTTTCAGACGTCAGAATGTTATGACATTTGTCACCCGTAGACCTGCAGGTCCCACTATAGCTAGCAGCAAGGTGTGGGGTGTCAATCCCAATATAGATCTATATACAATTATCACGCTCTCGCTACAAGAAACTCTGGTTATAACTTACAGGCATTTTAACCCGTACTCTAAGAGTACAATGAAGAATTGTCTTACAATTTACGTTAACGAGTTTACGTGTGGTTTGAATGTAAAACATTTTCTGTGGTGGAAGTAAATCCCCTTTTATGTAGTATGTTTGTAATGTAAAATCCATAAACTATACCTATTATAGTTTATTGTATATGTTCGGAGTGAATGAAAAACCCTTATTATGAATGACTAATTTCTGTTTATGATGTTAATCTAACAAGAGATACATTCAACACTTAGAAACTTATAGTTATACACTTTGCTCAACATGTTACAAAGTGTTGTTAATATTGTAAACTGTTTAACTAGTTTTTAACATTTTCTGCACTGCTTTAGAAAAATCACAGAAAAATCACACTAAGTCGAAAACCGAATCCGTAAACTCTGAGAGTTTAGAATTGGTGTCTAGTTTGTTCATAATTTTTATTATGATTTTTAGTGATCTCTAACTTGTGTGAAAATGTTCATATTCACAGACTGGTCCGAATTCGTTTCTGAAATGATAGGCAATTTTGTAAAAATCGCCATAAATTGTAGAAAAATCGTATGGAGATGTGAAAGTAGTCATTAGAAAGGTATAAACCTGAACTACTTTCATATTAAACAGTTTTGAAAGAAATTAATTTTAAGATGGTGAAAACAGTCCGTGAATAGAACTCAACTTTTCTGTGAAAAGCTGAAGTATGAGTTTGAATTGTGTTAAGGTGATTTACTTGTATTCCCCTCCCCCCCCCCCCCCCTAAAACTTGAACAAACATGAAAATATAGGGGTATGAATGCACCTTGAGTGATTACCTGAGATGGATGTTGGAGAAAAGAGGTTTCCAAGTCAAGAACATTTGGAGAAAGCTTGAGGATTTGAAGATCCTAAGAACCATTAGGACGATATTTGAATAAGAAATCCGAGATTTGAATGTAGGAGTAAAGAATATTCAAGAGTAATGATGAAGAACTTACCAAGAGTCAAGTAGGAACAATTGCTTCCTGGGAAATATCTCGAGTTCTTGAGAGAAAAGTGGAAGGAGAAAAAGTGTGCTTTTTGAGGATATGAGTGGAGTTTTATAGGTGAAGGTTGAAGATCTAATGAGTGGATTTGAGTAAGAAAATCTGGTGGAGTGTTGGAAGAAAGATATGGATTTGACTAGGTACTTTGGGACTAGTGACATAAAGTTGTCATAGAGTGGGTGATTACCTCTTGAATAAAATCATGAGTCTTAGACATTTTGTAATAAAAGGTGTTCTAAGTCTTCAAGGTTGGCATAAAATAGGAGTTTGGAGAGTTTAAGTCATGAAAATTGCAAGTCTGAGGTGATTTCTGGAGTCAATTTCACTTAAAATCACTAAAAAGTCCGAAATTGACAAAATCCGAAATGGGGTTCGGATCTGCGAGGGTTCCGGAGTCAATTATGTAAATTCTGAAACTCATCCTTGGTTCCGGAGTGGAGGTGCGGAGGTAGCAGCTTCCGGAGTGGCCTAGGTCTTCCGAGGCTGTCAAGCTCGTCTGGTGCGAATCCTTCCGAAGTGGGTTGGTCCGGATGAGGAGGTTCCGAAAGAAAAGGAGGTTCTTGGGCATGCGAAGTTGTCCGGTTTTACTTAGAAGGTCTGAAATCAACATGTTCCGGATTCAGGAGGTTCCGGACCAAGAGGGAGTTTCCGAAGTAGAAGGGTGTCCGAAGCGAGATTCTCCGGTTCTTGAGAAGGCATTCCGGACTAAGAGGATTACGGATCAAGAAGGTTCCGGACTGAGAGGGTTTCGGACCAAGAGGAGAGACTCCGGAAATAAATAGTGTATTCTGAAATGAGCTTGTTCTTTTGGGTTTTCTCCATCCGTTTTGAGCCGTTTTCGACAAAGGAAGAGATGGGTTGATGTCGGTTTTTATGGAAAAGTCTGAGAGGTATTTGCGAGTGATTTGGGAGAGAGAGATAGAGTTAGAGAGATTGAAAGAGACTTTTCTTGTGGCATTTAATGGAGTTTTGCTATGTAGCGCTAGGATTTTAAACACCGTTACCCCTTGTTATGAATGTAATACAACCCCGAAGGGTACTTAAAGGTGTTCTATCGAGTTATTACATCACTTACTCCTCTTAGGATTTAGATTTTCTGAACATTGGAAACCTCTAAGTGATAACTTTGTATTAAAATAAAGAGTTGCACATTAGTAGACGTAGAGTTTGCCCTACTATACAAGCACTAGTTGGGTTGACCGGTTTTGACTCGTTGACTTTGTTTGACCAAAATTTGACTGTTGTCACAACCAAGATCAAACCGTTTGATTGTATGGGAAAGAGAAAGGCTTGTTTTGAGATCATTCCTAATGTTGACCCCAAGGAGTGCATTTGTTTCTACTGCCAATTGGAGGGACATTGGAAATGAAGCTTCCCAACATACCTGAAGGATCTTGAAGATTGTAAAGTTAATTCGTATGAGTCTACTTCAGGTATATCCATTATTTAACCCCGTAAGCTCCTATTCTTAGACTCTTAATACATAATGTGATTATCACATTTTAATGGTTTTGTAGGATCTAAAAGAAAGAAGGAAGCTTAAGCAGAGCAGGCTAAATCTGATCGTGGGAAGTGGACTTTGGTCATATGGTTCGATGGTCAGAATTTGGAACTACTACTAGGGAGTTAGGATAATTTAATAGATTCCTATTGCACTTCGGAGATGTCTACAAATATAGTTTTCATTTTGTGCATTGTAAGGACAAGTTCCAATTTTCATTTTATTTCAATAAAAGCAAAGTTTTGGTTTACGTAGTTTCTTTATCTTATTTCCTTGCAATGGTATTAATGAAAGTGTTGGTTATGTTTCTAATAATAGCAATATTTAATTATGATTTTGATTTTTATGATATCGCTTGTGGTACTGTCATAATTGACTAAGTGAAAAGAAATCTCATCACCAACTTAACGGATACTTGGAGTCGTATAATTCGAATTGTATTATATATTATAATCTTATTCATTGGAAAATTATGACTTAAATCATTGTTCACATGTTTATGTGAGACAAGTGAAGGACTAACGGATCTAGTACATGTTGATATGGACTCTTCAGATCCACCACAAGGGACGATAACTCTATTTGTCATGATTTACTAATGCTTCAATAAATATGATTTTATTTATAAGATTAGACAGAATTCTAATACTTTTGAAAAGTTCTTGAATAGTAGAATGAATAGAAGAATTTATTAGGCAGAAAGATAAAAGATTCTCCAATCTAAAAAGAAACGAGAGTGCTTTAGTATAATGTTTTATGATCATCTTAGTAATTGTGGAATTGTATCACAATTAATCCACCAAGAACATCTTAGTGCAATTGTATGTCTAAGAAGAGGAATCGAACATTGTTGGAAATGGTTCGATCATAAGATGAGCCATACATTATTCCTAATCAAGTTTTAGAGCCATGCACTTGTAACTATAAATCGTATCTTGAACTATTTTAAACTAAAAAAGATGATAACACCTCGTAATATATGGAGTAATAATGTTTTCCTTACTCTAGGACATTTAGAATTGGAGTTTTGATGTTTTCATTGATCGAAGAACAAAAGATAATCTGAGTCTTATTCTATGGAGTGTTTTCTTGTTGGGAAGCCGCATGAACTTTTGAATAGTTTTTTAGCTCGTCAAATAATGTTCCTTGAGAGAAAACTCATATGTCAAGAAGTTAGTAGGAGTCATGTTGAACATGCTCTTTCAAGATTCAACCGAAAATGATCCTTTAAGTTATCACTAGCACGCGACCTGAGGTTGAACACTTGTTGTTTTTAATAAACATGTTCTTATTTTTTTGCACTACCAGTTGAGTTGGAAATGCTTATGATTTCTTTATTCTTCATTTAACTGCAAAAGCAAAGAACGTTGGTCGATGAAAGTATAGTGATCAATATGGGTGAGATGCGAACAACGTGGAGCACTTGTGGGCCTTTGAGCTAGCGAAAGACAAGAATTTTAGATTAGCAAAGTTCAGTCTATAAAGGAAAGCTGATTTTGAATTTTGTATGTTCTAAACCTTGTCTTGTGACTATAGGTTGGAATTTATAGATTCACATGGATAAGAACGTATGCACCATCAAATCTAGGTGGAAAATGTGTCTCTCTAATTCACGAGAATGATAATGTGGAAATACTTTCATTGATGGATTTTAAAGATCCGATCAAGATGGCTATTGGTTGTGTTAATTGCATTCTCAAATTCACAATATGATTACAAAATCCCTCTTCATATTTCGAATTGTAAGGAATGGAAAGGAATTGTTTAAACATTCAGGAGATATATTTATCACGTCTTGAAAGGGTTTGAACACATACATTATCCGTATAAAGTGTATAAGCTTGAGAAGCCTAATTAGAGGCTTTACAAAGCATTGCGAAATAGGAATCTACACTACCATGAGAAAGTCAAAGGGTATTGATTTCTAGAAGTCTAGTTGATTTCTGAGTACATGTCAAAGCTAGTGGGATCATAATTGTTATGCTGGTAATGCATGTTAAGAATACTATTCATGGGGACCAATGTCTCTAGTTTGCAAGTTGCAAAAGTTGGGAACAATTTCGCTATAGTGGACTTAAATAGAGGGCACTTATACTTCGTTACGAATCTAAAGGTTGAGATCGTATAGTTTAATAGAACCTAGTCAAAATCATATATGAAGAGTATGTTGGAATGTTTCAACATAGAAGATTCTATATGGAAATATTATAGCAAGAGAACGAACATATATTAAATCCTTATAAAGGACATAATGAATCGAGTCCCATATTCTTCAAATATAGTATCGATTACTTATGTTATAATATTCACTTATTCTAATTTTTCAAATGCTCTGAGCCTTCTGTAGAAAAGGACTGGAATATTAATTAACTAGAGTTATTAAAAAATCAGTCATGAACATTCTGAGCTTTATAGAAGATTCGTTGCTTGTGGACAGTTGGAAGTATGGTACTGTTTTGGAAGGACCATAATGACACTTTTTGGATTAAGATGATTCTTGGTCAGTATGGTCATATGAGAATATAGAAATGGTTCCATAATAGGATATGGGTATATGGAAATGTTTCCATAATAAGAATTGGTTATAAAATCTACATGTGATTTGGAAACTTTAATGTAAGAGAAGCTTTCAAGGAGTATACCTTGAATTTGAGACTTCATAACCATGGAATTGTTTCTAGCAACAAGCTCAAGTGGTATATTCTTTAATATCGGAGGCTCAGTCTCTTTGACTTTAGAACCTCGACCGCACAAAAAGACAATGCATGTAAAGATGAAAATCCACTACAGCTTAGATAAGGATAAAAATTTGGAATTGTGAAATGAGTGTCATTGGAGTAATACCCAGTCAGTATATGCATAAAGGAAGGACCATCAAGAGGCATAATATCGATGTTCAAAACATGGAATAACTGGTGTTATCTAATTCAAGTGGTTAATTGATTACAAGAAGCATTACACAATTAATGAATTCATAATTGTTATGGTGATTAAATAATAGGGATTTATTTATGATCAATGGGTATGATACCATAGTTAATTAATATATTATTGTGTTTCACTTTGCATGTTTTACTTCTCTGAGTAATTTAAATATTATTCAAAATTCCACAGTCGTTCATACTTTTGGAAGTAAGTAGTGATTTAAGACTATCATGAAACAATTGTAGATTGTCCATAGATATTGGACATTACATACAGATTGCTGCAATATTCATGAGTACATGGAAATAGGGATTTTAAGTATTAGATAAACCCACGCTTAAAGATTACTTCATGGATTTAATCATGAGTAATTCTATGACGATAATATCTTCTATACTTCAAACGGAGATACATAAGTTGTAATTTACAAGTCGGTTTTTTGATTTGGTATTATGAAAACGCATAAGTAACATGATGTTATAAAACATAGTGTCATGTATGATTTGGTGAGTAAAGGTTACAGTTATGTAGTCAAAGTTTATTCGTTCCATTTGCCTTAACACGAAAAAGAGATATCTTTGGGCCCCTCGGTGATTTCCGTTGATCTATAAAAATCAGGCGCCTGGTCCTGAATAAATTGATGTGTTCAATTTTGTAGTATAAACTAATCACAAGTCGGGAAATCGAGAAACAAAAAAATGAAAATGAGGTTGATCATTTAATCCATGACTCTATTCATACGATATCTTGTAGAACGAAGGAATAGTTAATCACTTATCTTAGGGCGAACATATGATTTGAATCAGAGTTCGATAGTGGCTTGGGAAGCACACTTTGTTGTTTGGTACAAGGTTATACTTGTAATTGTAGTTATAGACTTATCTAAGTGGGAGACTGTTGGAGTTAGGTGTCTAAGCTCATAACTAAATTGGTATATTCTTGTAATTAGAAGCAAAGTCTTTTTTGGGTTGCCCTCATAACTAAAACTTGATTAGAATGACATTTATAGAGAGAAGATGAATTATTAGATTATTATATGATTAATAAAATAATTGGAAATTATGAGGAAATGATTTGTTAATATATTATATGATTGATATATTAATTGGAAATAAACAATTGATTTGCTAATTTATTATGTGTGATTAATAAACTAATATGAAATCAATTGTTAAAATAATTGATTTGTTAATTTATATGGTTAATAAATCAATATGAAATCAATTAGAACTGATTAATTATAAATCAAAATTAATATGAAATTAATTTGGGATTAATTGGAATTAACTATAGGTGTGAAGGGTAAATTGTAATTGTTTAATAGTTGAACAAAAGAGGCAATTATAGAACCATACAAGGATGGACGGTTTTGGGAGCTCTTTTAGGGTTTCTATAAGCCTCTTGTATGTTGATAAGGAAAGGATTTGAATTGGAACTAAATCCATTATTTAATTAATTCAAATCTGGTTTTACCTGAAAGTTACCTAAGCTATAAATAAGACCCCTTGTGTATAAAATTTCATGGTTACTCTTTCCAAGGAGCATATGAACAAAATTTAAACCTCTCCTCCTCTCTCCTCAATTGTCTTATAGTTCTAGGGTTTGGGTGTAAGCCATTAGAGGCAACATCCTTTTGGTGCAAGCTTTTGAAGCTCTTCGAAGGAAGGATTGAAGTGATTTGCTTGCTACAACAAATAGAAGGTATGTAAAACCTTAACCATAATTTCTTAATTTCAAACTTTCTAGGGTTCATGTTAGATTTTGTTATTCAAAGTATGTTAACTTCAAAGAATAATACATAGATCCTTTTAGGTTGCATGTGCTCTTCTTAATTGTTAAGTGTTTTTCTGCATTCTGCATTGTGTTGTAACCAAATAAACCCTTCAGTTTGGACCAGAAGGCTTGTCCTTTGAAAGGATTGACAAGAGAGTAAAGTTGTAAGTTGGTGGAGGAGGAGTAGGAGGAAGACCACCATTTACAGACATATAAAACAAGAGATATAATTTTAGTTAGTTTATTTAATCCTTATTATTTTAACCCAAATTAGTATTCAAGGCTAGGATCCATAAATACAAATCGAAATTAAGAAGAGGTATTCCGTAATATAATTGTGAATTTATTTTAGGTGTCTAAAGAATTTTAACAATTTCAATCTAATATGAAATTCCTAGATATTTTGAGATTCATTGAACTATTCAATTCATGTTTAAACTCAAATTATTATCTTCGATTTGTGACTTGGATTCTGAGGATCAAAAAAAGATGTGAATAACCATGCAAACCCACATGGCATGCTCGATGTCGTTTATGATCTCACATTGACATGTCGGTTAACCATACATACTCCATCAACAACCATAAATTTGAGTATGTGCCATCATTTCACCTTTAAAGTCCCTCATTAGTGTCACATTTAACCATGCATGTTTCACTAACGACTTGCAAAGAAATGATGTGTATTTCCATGGACTGGCATACAATATCACATTTTTCCTAAAGTAACTAGAGTGAGATTTTATGGAAGGTTCTAGTACTTTATACATCGTACTTTCAATGTGATTAGTGTCCTATTAAACCCGTTCGACTAACGACCCCCCACGACATAAAGAAGCGGTGGGCGAACAGGAACCCATTCAACGGTCATTTTAAAGGTCGTTTCCTTATACCTCTCTTATAGTGTGGCTTCGTGAATGAGGTCTACTATTGATTTGAATGAGTTTTAGTCATACATACAGTAATATACTATTATACAACTATATAGGGTGTATTTTAAAACTTTTAAATTATAAGGTTCAAATCATATTAATTCAGTTAATGTTTAATTACTTAATATTTGAAGTAAATAAGATTTAAAAAATATCTTTAATTAAACCTTTAATTAATAAATATAAATCTTATTAAAGCATAATTATATTTCCTTATAATTGGATAATTACCATATTTAAAAAATTTCCTTTTATTCAAATTTGCATTTCTAATTATCTAGTTATAATATTCATATTTTAGACATTTAAAAGAATAGTGATTAACTAATAATTACCCTATATTTTGAATAGGGCAAGAAAATCCTGAAATCGGATGTTAAGCAGTCGCCACGACATGGAAAAGGGCTGCCCATGTCGTGGGCAAAATTAATTTCGGTTTTTAGTTTTTTGTTTTCATATTTTATGTACTAGTTATTTAAAAAGGCATGGCTCAGATAACACTATTGGGGTTTTTAGGTTACAGTATCATTGTACATGCGGAATTTCATTTAACACTTAAGGGTACATGCAACCAAAATGGATCTATGGCTTTTCACAATTAATAACTTCATACTTATGAAATAAAAGTAAAAAAGTTCCATAATCAAAATCATGGATAGATAAAATATATTTGCGCTTAATTCAAATTAAGCTAATCAAGTTCTTGAAGTCTTCATGAAAAAACTAGCTTCAAAAGTATGCTAGCCTCTAATATGTCACACTTAAAACTCAAGGAAACCCTTGGATTGAATAGGAGATGGGGGGAGAGAAAGAAGTGAGAAATTCATATTTCTCTTTGTGGAGGAGTGTAGGCCAAAAATCCAAGGGGTTGTGTCCCTTTATATGGCTGCCATATAATCATAGACACATTAGATTTGAATTTAAAATAATAATATTTTAATTCAATAATTATCTAGTTTCCTTTTATCATTTAGTGGCTTACAGAAACCCTAGATAGGGTACTAAAACCGTTCCCCTTTTAGGAAGTTCTAGATCCTCTCTATTGTTCAACTATTGAACAATTACATCTCAGCTCTTGTATCTTTAATTAATTCTAACTAATCATGATTAATTCCAAGTTAATTCTTATTATTTCTTAATCAATTATTACTATTTTTAATTAATATATTAATCATATAATATATTAACAAATCCTATATCTCTCTTTTATAATCAATCCAAGCCACTTCCTGGTTATGATGGCAACTAAAAAGGGACTTTATTTTTATTATTCAACATTAATTTAGTTATGACCTTAGACACCTTAATCCAAGAGTCTTCCACTTGGATAAGTTGCTAACTACAATTGCAAGTATAACTCTGAATAATCAGTAAATAGTGTTTTCAAAAGACATTGCCAAACTCTGATTAGACGTTGGTCATAAGATAAGTGATCAACTATCCTTTCGTTCTTCCTGATATCATATGGACATGAGGCGTGTATTAGAATCAAACTCATTATGCAAGATTCTATTTCTCGATGTCCAAATTTACGATGACGTCATCAAAATACTAATTAAACACATCAATTTAGTCCCAACTGATCCCAACATAATAATGTCAACATCAAATCACAGAGGGGCCCAAAGATATCGTTGTTCTATAAAGGCAGATGGAACGAATAAACTTTGACCATATAATCATACATTTTACTCATCTAGTTATACATGGAATCACACTTTATAAAATTGAGTTATGTATGCGTTAGAGTAAACCAATGCATAACAGATTTGCAAAGTATGACTTATATATCTCTATTTTAAGAATATAAGATATTATCATCTTAGAATTAATCGTCATTGAATCCATGATGTAATCTCTTAGCATGGGTTTAACCAATACTCAAAATCCTCATTTTCCAAATACTCATGAATATCACAGCAGTCCCTATGCAATGTCCAATCCATATGCACAATCGATGAACAATTCATGACAATCTTAAATCAATACTTACTCCCAAAGTATGACCGACTATGGCTTTTCGAATAAATTAATATTCTGGAAGTAAAAAATGCATAGTGAAACATAAGAATAAATTAATTGACGAATGACATCACACACTTTGAACATAAATAAATCTCTATTATTTAAACATAATTCAACTAGCATTCATCATTGTTACACGGTTTCAAAATATGAACTAACAACTAAAATCTAAAATCTAATATCATCTCTTAGCCCAATGCTCCTAGCATGCTCGAAGTGTTTAATATTGCTCCATCCCTTTATAAGAGGATCAACAAGATTATCCTATGATAATACATGATTCACGATAAGTACTCCTTCGTCTACTTCATGTATGATATATGTAGTGGTATTTCCTTTCGATGTGCCTAAATCTACCATGATCCTTTGGTTCTTTAGTCAAAGAGAGGCACCCTCGTTGTCATAAAATATCTCCATTGGCTCTAGGATTGATGAAACAGCTCCAAGATCTTCAATAAAATTCTTCAACCATATTGCCTCATTTTCTGCCTCGCTTGTTGCGATATACGTTGATTCGCAAGTAGAATCAACCACCGTTTACTGCTTGGAACTCTTCCAAGTCACCGGTCCACCATTTAATAGAAATATCTAACCAGATCATGAATACCTATTATCCCGATCCGTTTGAAAATTGGCATCACAATATCTATTCACCTTAAGTTCATCTTTTCAACCAAAAACTAGGATCATATCTTTCATTTTTTGCAAATACTTAAGAATGCTTTTAACTATAGTCCGATGAGCTAAACCAAGATTTCCCTAATTTGTGCTAACCATGCTCAGAGCATAAGACACATCAGGTCGAGTACATGTCACAACATACTTGATCAATCCTATAGTAAAAGCATATGGAACTCGAATCATCATATCTATTTCCTTATCATTGGTGGGACATTGATCCTTTCTCAATTTAATAGTATGGTGCATGGGTAAGTCCCCATTTCTTGGAATTCTCCATAATGAACTGTTTCAATATTTTATCCAAGTATATACTCTGGCTACGTCTTATTAACTATTTCTACCTGATTATGAAAATCCTTATTCCTATAATGTACGTAGCCTCTCCAAGATCCTTCATAGAAAAACATTTCCTAAGCCAAGACTAAACTTCTTGCAAATGTTGAGCATTGCTTCCTATTAGGAATATGTCATCTACCATAATTTAAAGTCATAATGAGCAGCTATGGAAAGCATTATCCTAATTGACCTAATCCTAGAAACTAGTGAAAAGGACTCACCATAGTCAACCCCTTGGGTTTCAGTAAAGCCCTTTGCGACCAACCTTACCTTTAAAGGTCTTTACATTACCATCCATGTAGTCTTCTTCTTGAAGATACATTTGCAACCTACTATCTTTCGACTAGGATCTTGATCAACCAAAGTCCATACTTGGTTATCATACATGGATTGGATCTCACTTTCTCTTGCCACTTTCTATCTAGCAGCCTCAGGGCCTGCCATCGCTTTCTTTTAGTTAGCAGGCTCATCCAAATTTACAAGTGTGTTATCACTGGTAAATGTATCACAATAGAGTTATAAAGACCACGTTCTCACTAGGTTTGTAGAACATGTATCCAAAGGACTTATATGGATAGTCAATGAAAATACATCTCTGGACTCTGGGTTCCAGTTTATCTTGGGTCTCTCGCCTAACGAGAGTCTGACTAGGGGTGTAAACGAGCCGAGCCGAGCTGAGCCCGAGCCTGACCAAGCTCGAGCTCGGCTCGTTTAACAGTTAACTAATTTTGTAATTTAATTTTGTCAAATAGTGTCATATTCATAACTGAAAATGTCATGACTGGATTTGTCTTTTTTTTTTGTTCATGAATTGATATCAAAAAATGTTTAATGATTCATCATTTCGTTGCAAACGAATACGCCTTTTATTACAATCATAAATGAATACAACTCTAATCATAAACGTATAAAGTACATTTACAAATATAGAAAACCAATACATCTGGAATCATTAATGAATAAAGGAAAGTGTAAAGATGAAAAAAAATCTACTTTAGTTGTAATCACAAATGACTGAAAAAGATAAAAAAAATCTAATTTGATGCGATTTTTCTTGTTTCTACCGGCACACACAAAAACAAAGAAGGGCACATGTGATCATTGTTATTCTTGGGTTCACACCTGCAAAATCAAGTTCAAGGATAATTAAAAAAAATCAGATAATAACGTTGTGTATACATCTTCACATTCACAGATGAATGTATGTTTGTCTTTTGACGGCAGAGAAAGGAAAAAAAATTTAGTTTTTACCATAAACCTTATAATGAATAAAGATTTATTCATGTATGATGATAACTAAAATCGTGTATGATGATAACTATAATCATGTATTAACACTGATGAATAAATTGAATAGAGCTGAAAATCATAAATAATTAATACTGATGAAATAAAATCTATTAGTTTTTATCTCCATTTCATAATCATTAGTGAATTTTAACATATTCATAATTAAATAGGATTGAAAAAAAAATATAAAGTCTACCTTTTTAATATCTTGATTTGGATCATTTTCATTTGAATCTTTAACAATAACAAGATTCAGAAGCTTGTAACGATTAAGGAGCATGGAGTTGAATCTAATGAGCTATTATAACCTCTTGGTTCAATCAAATTGGGACGATGAACTTTCCCTGAAATAAATGAGCGACATAATTAAAAATTACAAAACAAAAATCATGATCAATTTATGAGGGATAAACTAATCACACGTATTCAAACATAGTCATTGAAGCATTTGGTCGAACAGGTGTTGTGCCAAGAATAGTGCACATATATTCCTTTGATTCACCTGCCTCTTCTTCAATGATTCAATGATTCAATGATTCAATTCTCTCCCTGAAATCTTCAACATGCATCAAATAAAAAGTTTCAAGATATCCTTCAAGAAGCTTTCATTAATCCGCTCAACATTCAAGGAAAACTTTACATCGGAATCCTTCCAGGCATGAATTCAACCCATTTCCGCATATCTCTCTAAACCCAAGTTCATATCGTTTCTTATAATGATGGGAATTAATCAAGTGTGGAATCGCGACTTGCGATACTAACCCTAGATACAAACGATCTGAATAGAATTGCAAAAATCGATAACCCTACCTTGATCGCAAGTGGGCCTTTCAAACCCTGATTGGTCGCTTGCAGCAGCAGCCGCACAAAGAGGCTGTCGGAATCAAGGTGATTGACAATTTTGAACAAGTGATGCCCTGAAAATTGATTCAACACCTCGAGCATCTTGATCTTCTCCATTCAACGAGACCTTCACAGTAGCACATATAAGAAAAATTGGGAACAATCCTTTATGATTAAAATCGATTTGCAAGTCTGGAATCTCAAGATGAAGGTTGTGATGATGGTTTTGGAAGTGTATGGTGGTGACGGCTTAATTAGGGTTTAAAGGTTTGACATTTTTATTTAGAGAGTGAGAGGAAGAAGGATACGTAAGTGAGAGATACAGAGAGAGGGGGATAGAGAGATTCCAACAACTTGACAGAAATAGGTGAACATGTAATGACCATATTACCCTTTAGACTTTTAGAAAGTTACAATCTCATCCCATGACTTTTAGAAAGTTATAATTTCATCTCATGACTTTTATAAATTATATTAGCCTTAGATCTTAATATTTGAAGAGCTCAGATCTGTTCTCGCGTTCTCCACCTTTTTGGTGTTCTCATTTGATCCTACTCCTATATATATATATATATATATATATATATATATATATATATATATATATATATATGTGTGTGTGTGTGTGTGTGTATGTATATATATATATATATATATATATATATATATATAGGCTCGTTTAAGCTCGTTTAGGTTCGCGAGCCCATGAATTGAAGCTCGGCTCGAGCTCGTTTAATAAACGAGCCTCATATTTAGGCTCGAGCTCGGCTTAGGCTCGTTTAATTCGATCTCGAGTCGAGCTTTTAACGAGTCGATCCCGAGTAGCTCACGAGTAGCTCGGCTCACTTACACCCCTAAGCCTGACAACCCCATACCTTGATATGTGGGAGCGAGGGACGTTTCCTTGTCCATATCTCATGAGGTGTTTTGGCATCCTTCTTGGTTGGAAAAAGATTGTAGATATGGGAGATTGTCTCTAAGGCATACCCCCAAAACGATATAGTGAGTGAAGCTCGGACTATTATGGAATGAACCATGTATAGCAAGGTTCGATTAGTCCTCTCACTTACATCATTAAGTTATGGTGTTCTAGGAGGTGTCAAATATGAAATGATTCCACATTCCTTTAGATAGTCGTTGAACTCGATACTAAGATATTTACCACATCTATCAGATCGGAGCATCTTTATCTTTTTTCCTAATTGATTCTCCACCTCGTGCTTAAACTCTTTGAACTTTTTAAAATTTTCCGATTGATGCTTGATTAAATAGATATACCAATATCTACTATAATCACAAGTAACTTCACGTAGTAGCGATTGGCATCCCTAATGGCAGGTCTGAAAGGTCCACACACATCTGTATGGATGAGGTCTAACAAATCTTCAGCTATTTCACAAGTTCGTGTGAAAGGTGACTTACTAATATTTCCCAACAAACAAGATTCATATTCGTTATATATTTTTAGGTCAAACGACTCCAACACTCCATCCTTTTGGAGTGGGGTGATGCGTTTCTTGTTAATGTGCCCAAGACGACAATGTCATAAGCACGCCTTGTCTAGACAATTAGAAGAATCTATACCAAAAAAGGTATTGCCAAGTTCATTTACACACACAACAGTTTCATACACACCATTACAAGGATAATCTTTGAAAACAAATGCACCACTTTTATAAACTGAAATTGCACCATCATTATTATCAAAACTGTAATGATGTTGGGTCAAAAATATGGTTTATACTTTGCTTTTCTAGGAAAATGTATTTTTATGTAATATTTTATGAGTTTACGGCCAGGTGGTGTTTGCGGCCGTAAACAGGTTTACGACCGTAAACCCTGTTTACGGCCCAATGGGTGTTTACGGCCGTAAACCCATTTACGGCCCATGTTTCTCATGTATATATAGGGGTGAGGGGTGTGAGGAATAGATTGATGAACAGAAGAGAGTGTACGGTCAAGAGAGAGAGAGAGGAGTTTTAGCTTGTGTAAGTGTGTGAATCGTGTATCCGGATCTTCATTCATATCAATACATACAAGATTCATATTATTCTTCTTCTCATTCCTCTTTTATTTGATCTGACATCATCCAATTGATTGGGATTCCGCACCATCAATTGGATCTGATTGATACACAAGCAGTTTGGGGACTTACAATTGGTATCAGAGCTTGGTTGTATCAGTCATTTTTGTCAGATCTGGAGCATATTTGATCTTATTTTTGAAAGATTCTTGCTTTTTTGGATAGATCTCTGAAAATTAAGGGGGGGTTTGTTCTTCGCGTTTTTCATAAAAACGAGTTTTTGATCGAGTTTTGGAGCAAAAAGTGGCAGAAATTGTTGTTTTTGGTCGTAACCAGCGAGGGGGTGGCGGCCAGCAGCTAGGGTTTCCGAGGTTTACGGTCCAGAGTTTGCGGTCCGAGTTTACGGTTCTGGAGTTTACGGCCGGAAACGGTTTACGGTCCGAGGCCTCAGACTTTACGGCTCGCACGTGTACGACTAGGGTTTACGGTCAGCAGCAGTTTCCGGTTCGCACCAGGTCCTCGCATCGAGTCGTCGGTCTTCGCACCTCGCATCACTTCGCACCTCGCCTCGTTCAGGAGCCTCGGTCTCGCGCCTCGCACCTCGTCCTCGCAAGCAGCAGCCTCGCCTTCGCATCTAAAAAATAGGAAGCGGATTTGGAGGTGCCGGGGTTCGAACTCAGGACCTCTGATTCATTTCTTCACGTGTCTTACCAAGTCTTCTAGGCTGCTACTTGGTTCATCCCTTCCGTTTTTAATTCAAAAACACTCCCCTTCGGTTCCAAGTTTCACAAATTGACACCTTTAGCCCAAAAATCAATTTCTTTTATTTTTAAGCTCCATTTTCAACCAAAATTTTAGATTTTAATTTTTGACTTTTAATTTTGACTTTTTACTTAAAACTTTGACTTTGACTTTTAAAGCTTGACTTTTGACTTTAAACTTTGACTTTCTCGTTTAACTTTTAAATTTTCAAATTTAGCTTTTCGGTTTGACTTTTAAGTTTGACTTTTGAGTTTGACTTTTTAAAATTTGACTTTTGAGGTTGACTTTTGAGTTTTTAGTCAAAGGGCATATTTTAAAAAAAATAATAATAATAATAATAATAATAATAATAATAATAAAAATAAAAATGAGTTCTTCAAACGTTCCAGTCAATGAAGTTTCATGTAATCCATCTTGTAAAACTACGATTAAGTTTCTTCGGGAACAAATTGATTTATTAAAAAGAGAAGTTGAGGACCTGAGATATGAAGGATATCAACTCAGGAAAGAACAGAAACCCCTTAAGGCCTAGTTAGAGACAAAAATAAAGGACTTTAAGAGAATTCAGACAGAATACAGTGAAAAATGTGAACTTTATGATTATATTAAGAGACGGAATGATGAGTTAATTACTGAGCTTGATACATTAAAGCGACAATTTGAAACTGCAAATTTTGATTTTAAAAGGTTTGATGTATCAAGCGAGGTAGTTGCCAATATGATTGACCGTTGCCTGCAGTTCAAACGAAACCAGCAAAAGGGTTTAGGATACGATAATGTACCTCCTCCTTTTAATCATAATTATCAGTATCAACCCTTGTCTAAAGAGGAGATTGCCAACGAACCATTCATGGTTTATGGCAAGCCATCTGGTTTTGTTTCAGGAGGATTTATTAATGTTGAAAGTACTAACGTTTCTACTTCCCCTGCAGATCAATCCTTAGATCAGTCAAAGCACAAAGTTGAAAGATTTGTTTCTGATAACAAAACTGAGCCTGAACCTGATGTTTCTGTTTCCAATGAAAAACCTTCTGTTTCTGATATTAAAGTTGATGATACATCTTGTGATGCTTTTGATGCCTTTGCATCGGATCATGTTGAGTTAAATTTTTTTGACATATTTGATTATTTGTTTGAAAATACTGATGTTCCTGTTTCTAGCACATCTACTTCATGTGCAGGTAAAGTAGCAGAGGATGAGAACAAGGAGAACACCACTGAACAAACCAACATCTCCTTGAGCTCTGAATCTGTTGCTTCGAACTCAGCTGCTTCTGATCAAGCTGCTGTTCAGAAATACAAGCCACCAATTCCAGTGAAACAGAGTGCCTGTTGTGATTGTGCTTGTGGGAACAATAAGAGACAAGGCAAGGTTACGCCACCAGGGGCAGGAAGAAACAATTTCCCAGTGAAGAAAAGGACTTGTTTTCACTGTGGAACACCTGGACACATTGCCAGACATTGTCCAAATCGCGCATACGTTCCCTACTATGCACAAGGGTGGCAGAACGCGCCAAGAGGGAGATACTCCAAAAGAAACCCCTCAAGGTCACGTTCAGACAATGGTGACTGGAACGCGCAGAAGGCCAAGAATCAAACCCACAAGGCCAAGAATCCGGATGCCAAGGGCAAGAAGGGAATGCCGTCCCAGAAGCCAATTTCAAGAGATGCTCCAGCGAAACCAAGACCGGCTAGGTCAAAGTCATCTCAACGGCCGACATAAAAATCAAAAGCAAGTACTGAGCCACCCATCGGATCGAAAAAGAAATGGGTCAAACCCAACTATAAATGGGTTCCAAAGGTTCAATCTCCTAAATCTCCTAATGCTTCTAATATTTCTACATCTTCTGTTTGTTATAAACAGGATATGTCATGGGAGAGAGTACCGTGCAAGGATGAAAAAGGTCAACCCAGTTTCAAAATGGACTGGGTTCCAAAGACCAACTAATCCCGCTTTGTGTCGGAGCAGCTATGGAGGCATATCATCAGACTTCGGTTTGTTGGTAGTAGCTGTTCCAGGCACATGATAGGGGACATCTCTCAACTGTACAACATTCAGACCTTTGTTTGAGAGTATGTGTCCTTTGCGGGAGAAAGGAAGGAAGGAGAGGATCACACGGGGTTAGTGCTTAATGACATGAAGAATTTTCGGATCTGTTCTGAGATTACGCGTGCTGTTCTCAGACCTTCTGGATGCAAATTCAATCGGTGACTTACGGTTTGAGTTTTCTTCTCTATACTCCTGAGTTTTTCTTAAGCTGATTCACTTTCAAGACTAATTTTTGTTTTATGATAGTTTAAATTTGCGCATTTACTTTCGTTTCTCTCCTATGCATAAATTTAGGGGGAGAAATAAAAACAAAACAAAAACGTTAGAAAATCAGAAAATCCAAAAATATGGTGTTAATGAAATGTGCTTGAGGGAGATGTTTTGGGAAGTGATATAATCATGTGATAACAGGCAATCTGAATCTGTGTAAGGGACAAAATCTGAATTGTCTAGGCTCTGTGTTCGATGCGCTGGTAGACACGAGAGATTAAAATGGACTTGACTAGGCATTAATGAACTTAAGGAATCTAGAGACTTGAAAAATCTTAACCTAGATAGATCCATTTAGCCTGACAATACGACGCTCAGATAGGTTGAGCAGGGAGATATACATGATAATTCACCGGTCACACTAAAATAATATGTATCTAGAACTGTGGTTTAACTCTTCCTCGATGTACGGACTCTGTCCTTAATTCCGGTATTGATGGGGCGACTGGGGAATTCCGATAAAGTAGGTCTGTAGGAAATTATTTTCTTGCTTTCTTTCTGTTATTCATATGTTGCCTCCTCTGCGTGATTGAAATACATCCGACCTGGACTGCAACATATGCAATTCTATTTCTCTGCATCTTCTATCTATGCAATTCTTCATGTTTGTTAGTCATATGTTGTCTCCTTTGCGTGATTGAAATACATCAGACCTGGTACACAGCATATGCACCATTCTACTTCTCAATCCCTCTAAATCTGGTTAGTCATATGTTTCACCCTCTGCGAGATTGGAAGAGATCCGACCTGGGTGTATAGCATATGCATTCTAAATTTGACTTCTCTCATAATAATTGTCTGCTCACCTAAAGTAAGGAGTACTTTGGAAGTTCCTGATTATTGGGGTATGTCAGGAAGCGGGAAACATGTTCTAGTACATTTAAAATTGAGCAATCACTAGGTTGTCTGTAGATCTCGCTGCTCAATTTAGGTGGACAACAATATCTTTGGTCGTCGTCAGCTGAATGGTCCTTTAGGAATATTATCTAGGAACATAGGATCACATTGTCTTGTCACTTATAGTATGTCCTAATTTTGTCACAATCTCTCGTGTTTAAGTGGACCACAATACCGGCGATTGACCAGATCTATTCATGAAGGGAGAGGTACTGATAAACGGATAAAGGCTGTCTAAAAAACTTTGATCCCAAATCACTCTTAAAGTTAGATATCATTTTATTTTTGTTAAATTTGTTCATAGTTTTCTTCTAATTTAAATATTAGGGGAGAATTAAAAACTTTGAAAACCAAACAAAAATCAAAAAAATTAAAAATCCAAAAATAGTGTTATTTCTGTTTTATTTCTTTTTCAGAAAATATGAAAAATCCAAAAATATTGTGTACTAAGTTTTCTTTTAGTTTTGTTTTGTCTTGAAAAGTGAATTCAGGTGTAGATGAAACTCATGGAAGTTTGTGTCAAAGATTTCTGAGCCAAGGCTTCATCCGTGATCATCTAAGAATTCTCGTTCGAAGGAGCAAGAAATGAAGATTATTCTTTCGACATTCAATCTTTCAACCCCTGAAGCAAGGTGAAGCTGCAATTGAAGATTATGTGACGGATTGCATTGAAGCCTCCTCAATCAGTCTGCTGCTATCTTGAACCTGCTGAAGTGATCCAGAAGATTTGTTCTCTCTGACGTTCTCTCTGAAGATTCTCAAGCTGAAAGCGCTATCTTTCAAGAATCAGTACAAGAAGCCTCCTCACCCAATGTGCGTTCAATGTCAAATTCTGAAGAAATGCCCAACTGCTCAAGATGAAGTCATTTATTGAAGATTCATCAAGTTCATCTTGAATCTGTGAAGTCATCAAAGATAAAAGCTAAAGCCAAGCTCTCGATGAAGATTGACAAGAAAATCCAGCTACTTCTTAGGGGGAGCTTGTTGGGTCATTTAAGAAAAGAAAAGAAAGCTATAAACCAAGGGGGAGATTGTTGGGTCAAAAATATGGTTTATACTTTGCTTTTCTAGGAAAATGTATTTTTATGTAATTTTTTATGAGTTTACGGCCAGGGGGTGTATGCGGCCGTAAACAGGTTTACGACCGTAAACCCTGTTTACGGCCCAATGGGTGTTTACGGCCGTAAACCCATTTACGGCTGTAAACCTATTTACAGCCCATGTTTCTCATGTATATATAGGGGTGAGGGGTGTGAGGAATAGATTGATGAACAGAAGAGAGTGTACGGTCAAGAGAGAGAGAGAGGAGTTTTAGCGTGTGTAAGTGTGTGAATTGTGTATCCGGATCTTCATTCATATCAATACATACAAGATTCATATTATTCTTCTTCTCCTTCCTCTTCTATTTGATCTGACATCATCCAATTGATTGGGATTCCACACCATCAATTGGATCTGATTGATACACAAGCAGTTTGGGGACTTACAAATGATCACCTTGTCTACATAAAGCATGAAATGAAATTATATTCATTTTCATTTCTAATGAGTAACAATAATTGCTTAAATAACGCCTAACACTTTTATCAAACATAATCTCATAAACTCCAATCCGGGTAACAACCGACTTTCACATATTCCCCATGATTAGGTTTAGCTTGCCATGCTCAACCTCTTCACTTTCCTTTAGCCTTTGCATATCAGAACAAATATGGAAGCCAGATTCCTTATAAGGACCCAAGAATTTGAAATACAAGTGTTATTGATTTTGATAGAGTACATACCAGATGAAGAGCTAGATATATTTCCCTTAGCCTCTCTCACTTCTTGCAGGTACTTAGGGAAAAGTCTCTTCCAATGACCTTTCTGGACACAATAAAACCACACGGCTTCTTTCAGATCACCGAAAGGTGGAGCATCGAAGTTGACCTTCCCCTTTAACCCACTAGACTCTCAAATGTGGGATTTCCCTTTCTACTTGGGTTGAGAATGGGCCTTTCTATTCTTGTCGTTGCCTTTATAAATAGCCATCACTAGGGCAGTTGCAACACTCTTGGAATGAGACTTCTTCATTCCTGTTTCAACTGTTTGCAATGTATTGTGAAGCTTAATCAATATGGTCTCAGTATTTTTCAAATGATAGGTCAAGATGAATTGATCATAACTATTGGGTAAGGAGTTGAGCAACATGTCAATGGAAAGCTCCTTGTCAAAGTTCACATTGAGCTTTCCCAATCTTTCGATGTGTCTTTGCATTTTCTGCACATAAGTGTTGGATAAGGTGTCTAAGTCCATAACTATTTCTGGTATGTACTTGACCCGACCCGGCATGGTCCATTTGGGTTGCATGGCATCATGCATTTGGATAGACTAAATGATAGAAATAACACTTGTGGTTCATTAATATATTATAAGTTCTAATATATTAATAATATTATTTAGTTAGTATTGATCGATAATTAATCTAGAATTAATTAAGTGATCAAAAAGAGACTAATTAAATATATGGGCTGATTGTGTAAATCATCCATAATTGTATAGTGGGCTAGATGCTCCATGGATTATCAAGTTGGGCTAAGGTCCATAGGATGCTCCATGGGAGTTACAAACCCATGGGTCATGGAAATGAAGAGCCATGTTACATTAGGGTTTACATGGTGTAACCCTGATGCAACATACTATATAAACATACTTAGAGCAACCAAAATCGGCTACACTAGTGAGACAAGAGGGCAAGGCCGATTTCAAGTGTTATACAATTCTCTCAAAGTTTGTTCCAAGAGCATTTGGTGTTGTGTGAAGCATTTGATGCATCACACTTGGGGTCCTAGGCTCTCAAGGTTTTTCAAGGAATCAAATCAACTACAAGGTATGTAATTCTAGCCATCTTTTATGTTTAAAGTTCCCCATGTATGCTAGATAGGATTATGAACCTTGGAAAAAGTATTTTGCATGTATTTTAGACAAACATAGATCCAAGGTTTTCTAGGGTTACATGTACACTTAGGAGTGTTAGAATGCTCAAAAACCCACCAGTGGTATCAGAGCCTAGGCTTGTTTGTTTGATACTTGATGCAAAATTGTGAAAAAACTCGTTTTTATGCATTCTGAAGCATGAAATCGTCGAGTCCATGGGGGGACTCGACGAGTCCATGAGTAAACTCATCCTACTCGTCGAGTAGGTTCTTGCAATCGACGAGTAGGATCCCTTGAGTGCAGTTTTTCGAGTTTTGCTGCTGGAAATCGACTAGAAACATTACCCTAAACTGTTTTGGTGTTTTAAAACTTGTTTTAGATGGTGTAATGATTGTTCAAATCCATTTACAGTGGCTAATATCAAAATTACATGATTATATGTGTTCATATGTTCTTGAAATTTTGATATGATTATTCATGTTCTTATGAGTTCTTGATAGACCATAGGAATTACTTGTTTAATGTTGAATTCATGATCTTTATGTGTTTTAATTGAGTCCATAACTTATCCTCAAGTTATGGATAACCAAAAGTCACTTTGTATTAAATCCATTAAAAGAACACATAAGTTACAAAAATGAAGAGTCTTCATTTTAATAACTCATAAGTTATGAACTGAAAGGTTTTGTAAAGTTACAAAACTTGCCCTCAAGTTTTGGAACATGTAAAGTCATCTAGTAAACTTTAGTTCCAACCCCTAGAATTTTAAAAGTTAAAATCCGACACTTATACTTTATAATATTATAAGTTAATAATATATATATATATATATATATATATATATATATATATATATATATATATATATATATATGTATGTATGTATGTATAAGATCAAGTCGTTTTACCGTTAGTAGGCCTCATTCACGAAGCCCGTCTATAAGGGGGTATAAGGTTGTTGCCTATAAAATGGCAGCTTAACGGGTGTCCACTCTCACCCACCGCTTCCTTGACTGGTGGAGGTTCTTTAGCCGAACGGGTAGGACAATAACTTAAAATTCTCACTAAAAGTATAACGATTATTATAAAGTAACTAAATGTTTTTTTATAAATTCCCAATCTTAGTTACTTTAGGAAAATGTGAATAAGGTGCTAACCCATGAAATTACACTTTGCACTTTGATTAATTCGTTAGTTGAGCGTGTGTGGTTAACCGGCATACTAACTTGGACTTAACAAGGTAGGCAAAGGGTGACTTAAGGTTTTTTATAGGTCGGTGGAGCGCCTGTGGTTAACCGGCACATCGATTAAGTGAAAAACATTAAGGGTACCAAGTAGTTTGCATGGTTACTTCACACCTTTTTTTGTGATCCTCGGTATCCCAGTCACAAAACATGAAGGGCACACTCGAGATTGAAACATGTCATTGAAAAAGTTCAATGAATCTTAAAAGAATCTAGGAGTTTCTAAAAACCAAATAAAACCTAATAATTTATATTTCGTTTTTCATGGTGGAAGTTGGTGAATCGTCATTCACCTACCTTTCAAATATGTTTTAGCTTAGATTACGGCATCCCTCTTCCAAGTTATAATATATTGTGATTGGATCCTAGCCTTAATATTACATTTGGGTGTTTTTTTAAGGACTATCTTTATATTTAAACTAAACTTGTCTTTTCTTCTTTTTCAGATGTCTTCCAACAATGTTGCTTCTGGCTCAAACCCTACCGGCTCCTTCTCTCTCATGAACCTTTGTGGGAGAGTCATCTTTGATGGATCCAACTTTACAAATTGGATCAGGAACATCAGGATGGTCACTCGGTATGAGAACAAAGAATATGTTCTCGACAAGGAGCTTAAGGTACCCGAGCCGACTGCTACTCCTCAGGAGTTTGCTGAATATGAGGCACATGAAAGAGATGCTACCAAAGTGGCATGCATCATGATGGCCACTATGACAGCCGAGCTCCAAAAGTCCTATGAGGACTACTATCCTTTTGAGATGCACCGGGATTTGATGGACCGCTACCATCAGAGTGCTCGTCAAGAGCGATATGAAATCATCTCCTCCATGATAACAACCCGAATGAAAGATGGTGAACCCATCACGGGCCACATGCAAAAAATGCAAAGGTATGTGGATCGTTTAATGAAGCTGAATGTGAACTTCCCCGAGGAGTTAGCAATAAATATCATTTTGCACTCCTTACCATCGTGTTATGATCAATTCCGCATGACATACCACATAAACAAGGAAGAATTCACCCTCAGAAAACTTCAAGGACTCTTGAAGACCGCCGAAAGTGGTCTTAAAGGTAAGTCGGTTGTTACCACTCCTACTCCTACTCCAAACTCCGCACCTGTCCTGGCAATTGGGAAAGGTAGAGGGAAAAAGAGGAAGAACCCTTCGAAGGTTACCAAGGGTAAGACCCTTGATGGCTCCTCTACAAGTGGAACCAAGAAAGGTTTCGTCACTCCTTCTTCTGATCCAAAAGAGGCTGAATGCTTCTATTGCCATGAAAAGGCACACTGGAAGTGGAACTGCCCAAAGTACCAGCAAGATTTGAAGGATGGGAAAGTGAAACCCAACCATGCAGGTATTTACACTATATTATCTAATAACTCACCCTATTCTAACTCTTGGGTCCTTGATACCGGCTGTGGTATTCATATTTGTTCTGATTTGCAGGGACTAAGAAGAAGTGATAATGTGGAGCATGGGAAGATAAACTTGATCATGGGAAATAGGAAAGTTACACCTGTCACCAAGATTGGAGTTTATTCTTTATTGCTAAGTAGTGGGTTTACTTTAGATTTGAATAAATGTTGTTACTCGCCTGAAATGGAAAGAAATATTAATTCCTTTCATGCTTTATACAAACAAGGGTTTACCTTTTCTTTTGATAATGAAGTTGATCGAATAAATGATTTATTTAATAATGTGTTTTATTTTAAAGCATTACCTTGTGATGGTGTGTATGAAGCTGTGTCTGTTGTAGATAACTTAGGAAATAATGTGTTGTGTATTGATTCTACTAATGATAATAACTTGGACAAAGCATCATTATGGCATTGTCGTCTTGGACATGTAAGCAAGAAACGCATAGGCCAACTCCAAAAGGATGGAGTCTTGGAGTCATTTAACCTAAAGTCAGATGATAGTTGTGAATCATGCTTACTTGGAAAAATGACAAAGTCACCCTTCACAAGTTCTTGTGCTAGGGGTGAAGGTTTGTTGGATCTAGTACACACAGATGTGTGTGGACCCTTCAAAACTGCCACAAGGGATGTTAATCATTATTATGTGACTTTTACAGATGATTATAGTAGATATGGATATGTCAAATTAATCAAGCATAAGTCAGAGACTTTCAATAGGTTTAAAGAGTTTAAACAAGAAGTAGAGAATCAATTGGGCAGGAACATTAAGATGCTTCGATCCGATCGTGGTGGTGAGTATCTTAGTACAGAGTTCCTCGACTATCTTAAGGAATGTGAGGTTGTATCACAATTGACACCTCCCAGGACACCATAGTTGAATGGTGTGGCTGAGAGGCGTAATCGAACCTTGGTGGACATGGTTCGTTCCATGATGAGTCGAGCTTTGCTACCAATCTCATTCTGGGGGTATGCCATAGAGACTGCCGCCCATATCCTTAATCTGTCCCTACAAAGAAGGTTGCCAAAACACCTCACGAGATGTGTACTGGAAAAGTTCCTAATCTAGCCCACATCAAGATTTGGGGTTGCGAAGCTTTCGTGAGACGCGAGACTCACGATAAGCTCAAACCTCGAAGTGAGAGGTGTATTTTCATCGGCTACCCACAGAAATCCTTTGGTTACCTCTTCTACATACCTAGTGAGAATGTGGTCTTTGTAGCAAGGAGGGGTGTCTTTCGAGAGAGAGAGAGAGTTCATAAGCCAAGGAAACAGTGCGAGGCAAATTGACCTTGAAGAAATTCAAGAGTCAAGTGGTGAAGGAACCTCAAACCCTAGCAGTCAACTTGAGGCGGAAACTCCTGTTGATCCAATTGACGAGTCTGTACATCTGAGGCGTTCCATAAGGGTTAGGAATGCACCTGAGCACTATTATGGTTTCTATATTACGGCGGAAGGTGAGACACTTATCAGTGATGAGACACTGGTAAGTCTGGATGAACCTAACAGCTATGCGGAAGCCATCACAGACCCCGAGTCTGCTAAATGGAAAGAGGCAATGGACAGCGAGATACGGTCCATGTATGACAATCAAGTTTGGAACTTGGTTGACAATGTACCAGGTCGTAAGACAGTTGAGTGCAAATGGATCTTCAAGAAGAAGACCGACATGGATGGTAATGTCCACACTTATAAGGCGCGACTGGTTACAAAGGGCTTTTTTCAAACTCCAGGAGTTGATTATGATGAGACCTTTTCACCAGTAGCCAAGATTAAGTCTATTAGGGTATTGTTAGCCATTGCTGCATTTCATGACTATGAAATATGAAAATGGATGTCAAAACCGCTTTCCTTAATGGAAAGTTGGCTGAGGATGTTTACATGTGTTAGCCAGAGGGTTTTGTCAATACAGAGTACCCTAATAGAGTGTGTAAGCTTGAGAAATCCATTTATGGATTAAAGCAAGCACCTCACAGATGGAATCTTTGCTTTGATGAGAAAGTCAAAGAGTTTGGCTTTTCGAGGAGTGAAGATGAATCTTGTGTGTATGTCAAGGCTAGTGGGAGTATAGTTAGTTTTTTGGTATTGTATGTGGATGACATACTACTCATAGGAAATGACATCCCGACCTTGCAGGAAGTGAAGTCCTGGCTCGGGAAGTGTTTTGCTATGAAAGACCTAGGAGAAGCTGCCTATATTCTAGGGATAAGGATTCTGAGAGACCGGAGTAAAAGACTAATTGGACTTAGTCAGAGTACCTACTTGGATAAGGTGCTGAAGAGGTTCAGCATGCAGGATTCCAAAAAGGGAGAGTTACCTATCCATTGTAACGCCAGATTGAGTAAGACTCAGAGCCCAAGTACCGAGGCTGAGATAACAGAAATGAGTCGAGTACCTTATGCTTCCGCTGTAGGATCGATCATGTATGATATGACTTGTACTCGTCCTGATGTGGCCTTTGCCTTGAGCATGGTCAGCAAATATCAGGGGAACCCTGGCAAGGCTCACTAGACTACGGTAAAGAACATTCTCAAGTACCTACGGAGGACTAAGGACTGGGTCCTTACCCTTGGTGGGACTGATGACTTGAGAGTTGTAGGGTATAGTGATGCTATCTTCGAGACTGATAGGGATAATTTCCGCTCTCAGTCGGGCTGGGTCTTTACCTTAAACGGAGGAGCAATTACTTGGAAAAGTTCCAAGCAGGAGACAGTGGCTGATTCAACTTGCGAATCAGAGTATATAGCGGCAAGCAAGGCAGCAAAGGAGGCAATATGGCTGAAGAACTTCATTGGAGACCTTGGAGTAGTACCAACTATAAAGGAGCCTATGGAAATTCTCTGTGATAGTGAAAGTGCAGTTGCCTTAGCCAAGGAACCAAGGGATCACGGGAAATCCGGACACATTGACAGAAAATACCATTTCATCAGACATGGAATAGAAGGACTCATCGTGGCAAAGAGGGTATCATCGGATGAGAACCCAGCAGATCCGCTCACGAAGGGACTGAGTAGGGCTAATCATCTCCAGCACGCAAGGAGCATAGGGCTGAAGGATGATATTAGTTTTAGTAGTTAGATAGCCTTGAAATTTGTAGAGTGTAATTGACATTTGATGATGAATAAAAGTTGTGTTTATTTATGAGTAAAGTGTTTCTATCTTTTGTCAATCATTTACTATTATTTTTTTTTGCATGTTTTGACTTCCTGAATATTTATGTTATGTTTTACGTATTATTCAAATTATCCACAGTCAGTCATATGTTGGAAGTAGATATGAATTAAGACTGTCATGAGTTGGTTGTAGAGGTCTAAGATGTTGGACATGGCCTCAACACTCATGAGTGCTCATAAGTTCTGAGTATTGGATTCAACCCACGCTCGCTGGTATCACTTCATGGAAGTTCTCTCGAGTGATCGCGAGACGGTAATATCATATAAGTCTTCAAACCTAGAGATATGACTTGTTGCCTATGAGTTACTTATGCATTGATCGTACGAAAACGCATTGGTAACTCGATGTTATAAAACGTGCTTTTGTGTGTAATTCAACAAGTAGTAGAACAAGCATATGAGTTGAAAGTTTATATGTTCCTTCTTGGATTAGAAGCGATATCTAGGCCCCTCGATGATTTTGTTTTGACCTATATACCGGGCCCGGTCAGAACTAAATTGATGTGTTCAATTAAGTTCTATGTCAAACAAATTGGAAATTGAGAAACAAACTGCTGGACAATAAGTAAGACATTATTCCATGTATTTATCCGGCTGATATCTAGAACAGAGGATTATATGATCACTTATCTTAAATGGCGTATCATCATCTTCTCAGTTCCGAGAGACCTTGAAAAGAGCTACGATTGCTGATCGGTTGCTGAAGTCATACTTGCAGTTATAGTTATTAGACTTATCCAAGTGGGAGACTGTTGGATAAGGTGTCTAAGTCCATAATTATTTCTTGTATATACTTGACCCGACCCGGCATGGTCCATTTGGGTTGCATGGCATCATGCATTTGGATAGACTAAATGAGAGAAATAACACTTGTGGTTCATTAATATATTATAAGTTCTAATATATTAATAATATTATTTAGTTAGTATTGATCAAGAATTAATCTAGAATTAATTAAGTGATCAAAAAGAGACTAATTAAATATATGGGTTGATTGTGTAAATGATCCATACTTGTATAGTGGGCTAGATGCTCCATGGATTATCAAGTTGGGCTAAGGTCCATAGGATGCTCCATGGGAGTTAAAAACCCATGGGTCATGGAAATGAAGAGCCATGTTACATTAGGGTTTACATGGTGTAACCCTGATGCAACATACTATATAAGCATACATAGAGCAACCAAAATCGGCTACACTAGTGAGACAAGAGGGCAAGGCCGATTTCAAGTGTTATACAATTCTCTCAAAGTTTGTTCCAAGAGAATTTGGTGTTGTGTGAAACATTTGAGGCATCACACTTGGGGTGCTAGGCTCTCAAGGTTTTTCAAGGAATCAAATCAACTACAAGCTATGTAATTCTAGCTATCTTTTATGTTTAAAGTTCCCCATGTATGCTAGATAGGATTATGAACCTTGGAAAAAGTATTTTGCATGTATTTTAGACAAACATAGATCCAAGGTTTTCTAGGGTTGCATGTACACTTAGGAGTGTTAGAATGCTCAAAAACCCATCAATAAGCACACACAAATTCCCTATCTTTCAATTTGCACACCATAAGGGCACTAGCAAATTCATAACTCTCTTGTCCAGATTTGTTGAGGAACATCTTAGAAAGAGTCACGTTCATTTGATAGGAGCAATAGTCCTCATAGGTCTTTTGGAGTTCAAGTTCCATGGTCGCAATCATAATGAAAGCGACCTTGGTAGCGTTGTCACTATGTTGGTTATATGCAACCAATTCCTCATGAGTAGTAGATTCTTTATCGATTTCCAAGACTGGAGAGTCGAAAACATACACTATGTTCTCATATCTCAACGACATCTTCAAATTATGCAACCATCCCATGTAGTTTATACCAATAAGCTTGTCCTTTGAGAGGATTGATAACATAGTAAAGTTGTGAGTTGATGGAGGATGAGAGCAGGAAGATCACCATTTCCAAACATCTAAAACAAGAGATAAGATTTTAGTTGGTTGATTTAATCCTTATTATTTTAACCCAAATTAATATCCAAGGCTAGGATCCATAAATACAATTCCATATTAAGAAGAAGGATGTCGTAAGTTAATTGCGAATTTATTTTAGGCAGGTAAAGCATTTTACCAATTTAAATATAATATGAAATTCCTAGATCTTTTGAGATTCATTAAACTATTCAATGCACGCTTAATATTAGATTATGCTCTTCGATTTCTGACCGGGATGCTGAGGATCACAAAAAAAGATGTGAATAATCATGAAAACCCGCGTGACATGCTCGAGATCGTTTATGATCTCACATTGAGATGCCAGTTACACATGCTCCATCACAAACCACACATTCGAGTATATGTCATCATTTCACCTTTGTAGTCACTCATTAGTGTGCCGGTTAACCATGCATGCTCCACTAACGACTTGCAAACAAATGATGTGTGTTATCATGGATTAGCATACAATTTTACATTTTTTTCTAAAGTAACAAGAGTGAGATTTTATGGAAGGTTCTAGTACTTTATACATTATATTTTTAATGTGATTAGTGTCCTATCAAACCCGTTCGGCTAACGACCCTCCACCACACAAAGAAGCGGTAAGTGAAAAAACACTCATTCCACAGTCATTTTATATGTCGTTTCTTTATGTCTCTCTTATAGTGTGGCTTCGTGAATGAGGCATACTGTTGATTTGACTGACTTTTTAGTCATACATATCGTAATATACTATGTATGTATACGATGTATTTTAAAACATTTTAAATTACATGGTTTAAATCATATTAATCCATTTAACCATTAATTAATTAATAATGGAACCAAGTAAGATTTAAGAATTATCTTTAATTAAACCTCTAATTAATTAATATAAACCTTATTAAAGGATAATTATATTTCCTTATAAATGGATAATTACCATTTTTTAAAAACTTCATTGAATTCAAATTAGGATATATGATTATCTAATTATAATATTTAATTTTAGACATTTAAAATAATATTGATTAACTAATAATTATACTATCTTTTGAATAAGGCAGGAAAATCCTGAAATAGGATTTTAGGAAGTCGCCACAACGTGGCAGGGGGTTGCCCACGTCATGGCCATAACTGATTTTGATTTTTTATTAGTTTTCTGGTTTCATCTTTTATGCACTAGTAATTAAAAAGACATGGCTCTGATACCACTATTAGGTTTTTAGGTTACAATAACATTGTACATGCAGAATTTTACTTAACACTTAAGGGTAAATGCAACCCAAATGAATTTATGGTTTTTCACAATTAATAGCAACATACTTATGAAACAAAACGAAAAACATTGCGGCAATCGAAATCACAAATATATAACATACCTTTGCGCTTAATTCGAATTAAGCTAATCAAGTGCTTGAAGTCTCCTTGAAAAACCTAGTTCCAAAAGTATGGTAGCCTCTAATGTGTCACACCGAAAACTCGATGCAACCTTACGATTGAATACGAGAGAGGGGAGAAGTGAAAAATTCGGATTTCTCTTTGTGGAGGAGTGTACGCCGAAAATCCAATGAGTTGTGCCCCTTTATATAGCTGCCAGATATTCCCAGAAACCCTAGAGTTGAATTTAAAATAACAATATTTTAATCCAATAATTATCTAGTTTCGTTTTATCATTTGAAGGCTTCCAAAAACACTAGATAGGGAACCAAAACCGTCCCCCGCTTACGGAGGTTCTAGATCATATATATTGTTCAATTATTGGACAATTACACCTCAACCATTGTACATTTAATTAAGTCTAATTAATCTTGAATTAATTCCAAATTAATTATGACTAATTCTGAATCAATTATTACTATTTCTAATTAATATATTAATCATATAATATATTAAGAAGTCATATCTCTCTCTCTCTCTCTCTCTTATAATCAACCCAAACCATTTCCTAGTTATGAGGGCAACCCAGAAAGGATTTTACTATTATTCTTCAATATTATACCAATTTACCTTAGATACCTTAATCCAACAAAAAATGATCAACTTCCTCCTCTACCCCGTTTTAATGACGACAACTAACTACCCATTTTGTAACACTCTTTCATCGACTTCCTATTGTGGAGTTGGTTTGTATAAATGAAATTCTAGGGAATCACCTTCATCCACCACCCCAACCCTATCGAACTATGGAACCCAATATACTTACAACCATTTGGCAAATCCAAATCGAAACCAATGTCCCAAATCAAGCCACCAAACTGAACAAAATCAAAGCCACCAAACTTAACAAAATCAAAATCGAAAACGATACTTGCAAACCTAGTATGTCTTATCCAAAGTTCTAATAGAGTACATCTAGTCCCGAATCAATCCACCAAATTGAACAAAACCCAAATCGAAACTTAAACCTGTAACCCAAGTGTGTCTAATCTCTTCTTCATGAATATATCACCATGCATTCTGAACAATGAAAAAAAAACAAGATCGTTAACCTAGAAAATGACGCCAAAGACCACCCCCTACCGCCACCATCACTTTTCCTTTCTCATTCTATTTGTTTTGGGTTGGGTAAAAAAACCTTAAATCAGTTTCATCCATAAACACATAGAGAAGTCGAAGTCATAATCAAAAGGAACATGTCCATGTTTGACAATGTGATGGTGAAGTCGTAGGTCTTCTTTAATTTTCCTTTTTGTTGTAATTTTTTGGATATGTGTTTATGTCATTTTGGCATGGTGTTCGTTAGCGTCCAAGTGTGTATACGTATGTGTGTGTGAAAGGTGGGTCGGTGGTGCCCAATGTTTATTCTTGTATAACTATAAAAATGGTAGGAAAATAAAAACAAATTAAAAGATAGACCAAAACAAAAAATAAAAAAATAAAAAAATAATCTTATTTTGAACCATTAGTATAATCTTAACTTTTTAGACTGAATACAAAGAAAATTAGAAAACATATAGACAATAACAATAATAATAATAATAATAAACGAAAGCCCATTATAGAAACAAAAGTAATAAGAAAAAAAAACTCAATTGAAAAAACATATTATTATCAAATAATAGTCTTAACTCTTAACTACCATTGCAATGCGAACAATCAAATATACTTCTATATTTCTTTTTATATTTTTTTTCTAGTTATTAATTAGATTAAAATAAAATAAAATTTCTGATAAAGTCCCAATATTTTGGGTCAGTTTACGGTTTAATTTCAATATTTATTTTTTTCTTAACTGAAAAGTCTCGAATATCTAATTTTATATAATAACATGTCATTTTCTATTGAAAACAAATATGACTGTTTCGTTAATTTGGATAAAATATATAATAATCGAGACTTTTTTATTTAAAAATAAAAAATTAAGATTAAACCGTAAACGTGTCTAAATTATTAAGACTTTATCGAAGATTTTATCAAAAATAAATATCAAAATTACCAAAAAAAAAAAAAAAAACTGATTTAATATATAATCTTTTATATATAAAAAAATGATATTTTATATATAATTATTTAATCTTCCATTAAATCAATGTAGGGAACCCTTCAAATACGATACCTACCACCTCGCAACCAAGCACCTATCATACCTACCACCTCAAAATAACATGTGAATAGAGAGGTGGAATTGTACTCTTTTAATTTAATAATGAATTAAATGACGGAAACTAAAACACATTAGACAAAAGAAATAATAACATTTTTAGTCAATAAGACATAAGTTTGCAACAAAACAAAGCTACATAAAACAATTTGAATGAAAAAAAAATCATTTAGGGAGACTTTGTGATGTTATAGGAAAAACAAACCCAAGTGAGCCAGCCATCTTTTCAACAATTCAATTAGAAACATAAAATTGTTAAAATGGTGATATCGATCATCTATGGCTTAATAATTTTTTTTTTAACATTTCAACATTTTTATTACTCAAAAAAATAGCGAAACATATAAAAGTTAATAGTATTTAATTTCTAGTATATATATATATATATATATATATATATATATATATATATATATATATATATATATATATATCAGAATTGATATATTAAACAAAAAAATATGTTACAAAACCAAACAGTAAATTTAATTATACAATTAATATTTAACAATCTTTTTTTCAAATATATGGATACCAATTTGAAATTGTAGAGAATAAAATATTATAGACCATAATATTTTATTTTAAATAAATAAAAAAGTTACAGTTGGTACTTATGGTTACAAACATTATTATTATTATTATATATATATATATATATATATATATATATATATATATATATATATATATATATATATATATATAGAGGGTGAGGTTCAATAGAGAACCATAATTAACCAAGGAATCAAGGAACCAATCTTTTTTTCAACTTTTAGAACTTATTTTTTATCAAAAAAAAAAACTTAAAATACAGAAATTCATAACTTTTTATCCTTTTTCCAATAATATCAAATTCGATTTTTTTTTTCGTCAAATTCACAATGTGAATCTTTGAAAATTTACAATGTGAATCCGGATTCACACGGTGAATCCGAAAAATATTTTTCACATTCACAATGTTAATATATGAATTTAGATATTTTTAGATTTTTTTTTCGATAAAGAATAAGCTCTAGAAATTAAAAAAAAAGATTTGGTTCCTTCAAGAACCAATAATTATGGTTCTCTATTGAACTTTTCCATATATATATATATATATATATATATATATATATATATATATATATATATATAGAGAGACAGAGAGAGAGAGAGAGAGAGGGGGGGGGGGATAGGTTTAAATGTTTTTAACAAGTATTGTGTACCTGAATGCACCAATGAGAATTCAAGAAATAATAAACAATTAAATAAATCATTTAAGGGTATTTTGGATCTTTTGTACTTTTAATTAAGGAAATCATTTAATTGAATCTTGCAGTTAAGGAAATAAAATAAGTATATTTGACCTAGTCTCTCTCTTAAATCCTGTCTAATAAAACCTCCAAAATCCTCAAACCCTTTTCACTCCAAGTTCACCAACCGGACCACCAGGTTCAATCCCCTGCCCACTCTGCCGCCATGGAAACGTCTCCTACAAGAAGCTCACAACCACAAAACCGCTTCCACAAAACCGATGATAGAATTGCAATTGAAACGACGGGATCAACACCATCACCATCGACAACAATTTCACCCCTTCTTTGTCAAAACACCGTCGGCCATATAAATCTCCAGTCAATCGCCGACCAAAAAACAAATGTGAAAAATCGTTTGATGCCTCCTGCCGATCTTCAGTTATTTATATGTAAGTGATTTCTAACATCCAATATGTTTTTTCATTTGATTATTGGTATACCAATCATGAGTATCAATCACGATGTTATACAAGTTGATTATGAATTCGAATTTTTCTCTATTTGCTAGTCCCCAAAATACCTACGTGATTTACAATTCGCTGTGTTTTTTTTTATTGATTATTGGTAATACCCAGAAGAATTATCAATCACAATTTTGTAAAATTGATTCTGAATGTGAAAGTGATTTTGGGTTTTTTAATGGATTTTCAAAATTAATGGATGCATCTTCTTTTTGAATTTACCTGTTGTGTATTACTTAGGTTCTTAGGATTTCATTCTTCCATTAACATCAGGTAAGTTCAATTTTATTGATTATATGATTGTCATTTTTATTGATTGCTTTCGGATTCTTATTGCTAATTGAATTTTGATTCTTCTTGCTAATTGATTGTCTAGTATTTTGCTTATAGGTGGTTAATTTTTGTTACTGGAGTTTTCGACCCGTAATTGAATTTTATAAAATGTAAAAAATTTATGTGTACCTTCCTGGTTCTTGGTGATATGGAAAAGAAAAAAAAACATAAAAAACGATAGTATATTCTAGCAGAATGTATTCTGCCAGAATGTAAAAGATGTTAATATGTGTAGTTATGTTATTTTGTTGTTTTTATTTTATAAAAAAAAAAGATGTTGTAAATTCTATTAGAATAGAAGTTATGTTATATTTTAGCAGAATAACTAGTAATGCATGTTGTTAGAATAAATTACAATTGTTTGATGTCTACTACATTCTATCAGAATTTATACTTATTATTCTTTTAGAATGCTCCAAATTTTTTAATATTAGAAAATTGATTATGTTTTTTTTTTTTTTTTTTTTTTTTTGTATTTAGGTTTTGAAAAGACTGCCATTGATGTGGAAAAGGAGAACAAACATGGAGAACTACAGTGTATTCTTGCAAAATGTATTATGCTAAAATGTATAAAGTGTTTCTTAACAATAATATTCTTTTGGAATAGATTAGTGTTTTTGTTAGATTTTAATGTTTTTTTTAACCATTTTTAGTTTTAATCTTTAAGAATAAATGTAATCTGTATTCTTTAGAAAATGTTATTCTTGATAATGTGTTGTATAATTCTTTAAGCGTGTTTAATATAAAAAGTATCTTGAATGAAACAATATTCTGCAAGAATAAAACCGCAAATATATTTACTAGTTTATTGTTGACTTTTTGTCATTCTAACAGAATAAAATCGGTTATTATTAAAAATAATATTAAAATTTAATTAGAATTAATTTAATAAATTCAGATTTTTAAAAAAATATGGGAATTAATGATCCCTTAAAATCCGAAAATTTCCTTTTTTAAAATAGGTTAATTGACCAAAATACCCTTTTGCTGAAATTTATGTGATTATATGATACATGCTACCCTATGGTAATATCATAGACCATCAGATCATGATTGTTGATTCTCTTCATCCAGTGGTCCAGATCTATGCATTTTGGCACACAATAGTTAGTAAAAACAAAATAACCTAATATATATATATATATATATATATATATATATATATATATATATATATATATATATATATATATATATATATATATATATATATATATATATATATATATATATATATATATAATCACAGCGTTCTAAAAATGAAAGAGAATAAAACAAAACAAGACTGGTCCAATTGAATTAAAGTCGCCCAAAATTTATCAAAATGGGTAATGTTACTAATGGATATATGTAAATCAGTCTATGTGTTGAAGAACTGAATTAACACAATCACCTAACAAAAAAAAAGAAACATATATGGGTCTGAACAGAACCTGTGCATTGTCATATATTATATGGACCTGCACTAATTGTGATGCACAGACCTGCACACATACACACACCCACACTAAAATCTATGCATCTTGTCATATATGGACCAGCACATTAATTATGCCAGCTCTAAACACGAACATGGGTCTTGCTAGTAACACATGGTATATGATGAAAAGAATTCCAATTTCTGCACGTAAACATGAAAGTTTATATAAAAATATTACTAAAAATAAATAGATTTTTCATACTTATATGTAAATTCATATATCTAAAAAACAGATTAACATAAAATGTAAAAAATAAAGTAACACTAATATAAGATGGAAACGTGATAAGTATACTAACATAGTAAATTGAAAGATAGATTGATCAAGTGAGACAAAACAGAGAAAAAAAAATATGAAAAATATGATTTAAAGAAAAAAGCATTAAATATAATAAATATGAAGACAAATAAATGAGGTGACGTATAGGATGTAGACCGTTAAGGGTGCACATAAAAAAAATATTATATATTATTTCATATTTCTTCATATCTAATAAATAAAATTAAAATCATGATAGAAGAATAAATTACATAAATGGTAAGCAGTGGCGGACGCAGACTGTTTTAGTAGGGGTGTCCCTCGTACTTCAAGCGGGTGCACCTGATAGAAAAAACCAAAAAAAAAAAATATATTACACTGCGTGCCGGAAATTGAGCAGTGGCCCGGGACCCCACATGCGCCACTAAGGTCTGCCACTGATGGTAAGGTGATTTTTACTGTATGTATTTGCTATACGTTTGATCCTGCTCGTTCTAAAAAGATTATTTTGCACTTAATCATATTTTTTATCATGTTAATTATTTTTTATTAGTTCAATAATTATTAAATAAAGTAAATTGTTGTTTGAAATGGGACGCACTCCATTTTAATCATCTTTCTTCTCCAAATGGAAGGAGACTGTCCGTTTCTCGACACCAACTTTGGTCACAATCTACCACCACATATCCAATACAATGGAAATCATCCCAGCAAAAATCAATCTCTAAACAATCAAAGAGGAATAAAATGTTTGCCAGTGTCACGCCCTCGGTCGGCGCGGAAACGTCAGGCCATGCGACGTTAGAATGTTGGATCTTGGAAGCAGGTATACTGAACAATACACACAAATATAACACAAACTTTTCTTTTATTTATTAATAATAATGGGATATATTGTTTGATATGGGAGCATACTTCCAAAACATAAACTAATCAAATAAGACTTCATTCAACTACTTATTAACTTCTTTCAACACTCCACTGCCTTTGATACTCATTTTCCTGAGAATGCATGTGTTTTGAAAACGTCAAAGTAATGTTGGCGAGTTCATAGGTTTTTATGGTTTTATACTTTTAGAATAGTTTTATCATTTCTTTTTTTAAAAGATTCTTATTCTTTATATCTTATTTTCCTAGGATAAATTAGTCATTTCGTACTTATCCTATAATTTTTCATTTTTATAGATTTTTATCACTTTTTCTTATCCTTTCCATACTATAACTTCTTTCAAGACGTTCCCCTCTAGGTAGTTTAATTAATTAAGGTTGATGGACAATGTTACAATGAGTTCTTATAATCGAGCTATTTGACTTGATATTTGCCTTGTCATGACGCTTCATCGGACGCCGAAAGACTATAAAGTTATGTCTATCGGGGTTGTAGCTATCAACCACAGGTGAGGTGTCAACCTCGTTTAGATCTATACATACCTTTAACGCTCATTTAAGATTAACGATTATAGACCCAAAGATTAGTTGAACTTAATCGGCTAGAGGATGAATAATAAGACTCATTTGACAATTGTTTTGTTTAACCTTTAAAATATGATTATTTATCTTTATTATTCTTGCCTTTAGTTTTTCCTTTAGTATGATTTCCTTACTTAATTATACATATACAGAATTAACCATATATATGAAATAATTATCTTTGTGTTGATATTCTTTGATAGGATATTAGGGTAGAGTACAACTAAGTGTATTGTTTATCCATAAGCTTTCCTTTAATATAGTTTATATATATATATATATATATATATATATATATATAGTAATTATCATGATTTTGATATTGATAGGATATTAGGGCAGAGTAACAAGTAGGTACAATGCTTATCTCTAAATTTGGCCAGTATAACGACTAGGTACTATGTTATTCCAGGGAATTGGCCAACATAATAACTAGGTATAATTTTACAGTATAAGTTTAGGCATTATAACGACCAAACATAATATTATTCTTAAAGTTTACGCAGGGTAACTACCGGACATAATATTATCCTAATGTTTCATGTCTTGTATAAACTACTGATATATTACAAATAATAATATTTTTGTAAAATCATTGATATAGTTTCATAACATCTATTTCCCCCACAAAACATTTTAAAATAGTAAAAATAGAGTCGTGAACTCACCCTAGTAGCGTGATCCGTTAATTTCGGGACTCAGAACTTCGTACACTGCCTCGGGATAGACTGACTCGATCAGAGAAAGTGGGGGGGGGGGGAGGTGCTTGGGAGGTGTGTAGATGGGTTTTGCGGATACTTCTACTTATAGCAGGATTTTGAGGTGCACGTCGCGTAAATATTTGTGCGCGTAGCGCTTGAGCATTGTGGCTCCATCCGGGAGTCGCCACATGTCACTCTCTCACCGGGCCACGTCACCCGTAATCTTCTTGAATCCGGGGTCAGAAGGCACGTTGTGCATGGCGCACACGACCCGTGTACATAAATGATTTTGGAAAAATCATATATCTTCCGTACGAGCTCTAATCTTTACTCTCTTTATATTTATGTGATGATCTCAACGGGTACTACATCTTATCTTTAGGTAGTTTTGGCTAGTTTTGTCTATTACTTTTTGGCCTAACGGGGTTATAATTAAATTATTTTATAAAAATCACATCTTCCTCATACGAGCTTCGTTTTCGGCGTTTTTTATCTTAAATTTTTATCTCGGGGAGCACTATGACTCTCCTTTTGGTGACACTAGCCAAAACGTGACCGATCTCTTAATACTATTTTGATGTAAATAATTTTAATTACGTGATTGATTTTACTTTTTACAAAAATCATAACTCCTCCAATCGAAGTTAAATTTTTACCAAGCTTATATCCCTAGAATCACATCGTTATGTACTTTCCGAATACATTAACCAACATAGTAGACGGTACGACTTTTTAGACACTTATTTTTGAGCCTATGAGTCGATTTATCTTTATACCTAAGAGTATACTCAATCATATTTATTTATAAAATGAAATATTACATTGATACTCTATTACATTTATTTGTCTATGCTAGTTTCTAACGGTGGTCAATGACGAAGTTTTTCCCAGTTGTCACATTCCCCCCCCCCCCCCATTTAAGGAATTTTGTCCCGAAATTTAGCTTGTGTTCGGGATCCCTTCGAACAAATGAGGGTACTTGCTCTTCATTTGATCTTCCCGTTCCCAAGTGTACTATGTTCCTTGCTTTGAGTTCCATTGTTCCTTTACAATAGGGATGCGACTTTGCTTAAGCTTTTTCACTTCCGGATCCATAATCTTTATCGGTTCCTCGATGAAGTTCAGTTTCGTATTGACTTGAATCTCATCGAGAGGAATGATAAGTACAACATCAGAGAGACACTTCTTTAGATTTTACACATGGAAGACGTCGTGCACGCTGCCGAGTTCTTGTGGCAACTTGAGCTGGTAGGCTAATGGACCGATCCTCGCGAGGATTTTGAAAGGTCCTATGTACCTTGGATTTAGCTTACACCGCTTCCTGAATCTTATGACTCCTTTCCAAGGAGAGACTTTTAGCATTACCCTGTATCCAACTTGGAATTCAAGGGGTTTGCATCTAATATCAACGTAGCTCTTTTGACGACTACGAGCGGTCTTCAAACTCTTTCGTGTTTGCATGATCTTCTTAGTGATCTCATGGATGTTTTTCGGGCCTGTTAGCAAGGTATCTCCTACGAATTCCTTTTCTATTTGCGTATCTCCTGAAAGGTCTAGTATGCTCAAGAAACATATAAAAGTGATATTGCTAATTAACATATGATACTAATGGGTCACACTAATAACAACTTGATATAATTGATTATTTATTAGAAATTGATTTTAATAAATATTAAATTAAACTCTTATAATTTAATTGGAAATTATTTATTTCATGGAAATAATAATTTTCATTAGCAAGTAATATTACATAATTTATATGGTATGAATTAATAAGTTATGTACAACTTTTTTGACTAGTTGAAAACCTTTTTTATTTTACTCAAAAGACAATGTTTATATTTTATAAAACTTGAGTTTATAAAATTTAAACAAACTCTTCCCTTTTGTATTAAATTTTCGAAAATTAGAGAAGAAGAAAAGAGTTATGGGCTTTTGATTATTTAAATGACAGAATGGCTCTTTGAATATTTAAATAAGAGTATGACCTTTTGATTATTTAAATGAGAGAATGGTTCTTTGATTATTTAAATAAGGGCATGGTCTTGTGATTAGTTTATTCAAAAGTAGGGAACTGTTTCTACTATAAATACAAGACTTGCTTTCATTTGGCTTGCTCATTTACTCTCTCCAAAACCGTAACCTCCTTAGGGGAGGTTACTCTCTCTATTTTCTTCATATTTTGTTCCTTTCTTAAAGTTACTTGCATCTTCATGCCCTCTTTAAGTTCATATTGATTATGAACTTAAACCTTAAGGGTTTAAGAGTTTATGGATTAGCATCTACATCAAGTTGAGTTATTGTTGGTGTCTCAAAGGTTCCACATTCTTCATCAACTTCCAAGCCTCCCAAGAGGACCCAAAGAACTACAAAGGTTGTTATTTCTTCACCCTTTCTTTGGTTGGCATTTAAATCTTTCTATAACTTGCAAGAAGATCCTTGGTGGGTATAAAACGTTTATGTTATTTCAAAATTTTTAAGTCTTCCGTTGCCATATTTTTCTAGTTTATGAAACTATTTTTGAACTAAAACCCAACATCTCCTACTTCCGCCCAGCATATTGGTGATCCGCACTTTCGACCATAGAGAGCTTTAAATGGAACAACCTTGATGCTGGTGTGATAGCTATTATTGTATGAGAACTCAATCAGGGGTAGACGAGTTTCCCATGCATTTCCAAAATCTATCACACATGCTCTGAGCATATCCTCTAACTTGTGGATCGTTCTTTCACTTTGACCGTCGGTATAAGTATGAAAGGTTGTGCTCATGCCTAGACGGGTACCAAGAGATTTCTGTAGGTTTCGCCAAAATCATGAGCTGAATCTACTATTTGTATATGAGATAATGGATACTGGAACCCCATGTAATCTACATCTCTCTCGGAGGTACGTCCTGGTCAACTTCTCCATTTTATTTATCTCTTTTATTGGTAGCAAGTGGGAGGACTTGGTGAGTCTATCGACCACTACCCATATAGTGTCGAAACCACTACATGTTCTTGGAAGTTTGTTATGAAGTCCATCAAAATCTGTTCCCACTTCCATTTTGGGATTTTTGGTTGTGGTAACAACCCTAATGGCTTTTGATTCTCCACCTTGACTGTAGAGCAAGTCAGGCACTTGCTTACAAACGTAACAATCTCGGACTTCATGTTTGGCCACCAATAAAGCTTCTTCAAGTCTAAGTACATCTTGTCTGCTCCAGGGTGAATGTAATACCTCATCTTGTGAGCTTCATTCATGACTAGTTTTCTAGTATCACCAAATTTTGGAACCCAAATTTGGTTTATGAAATATGATGCTCCATTATCCTTAATTTCGAGTTGCTTTTCCATTCCTCACAGATCCTCCGTAACTATGTTTTCTTCCATGCGAGCATCCCTTTGAGAATCCAGAATCTGTGTGGTCAGATTTGACTGAATAGTCATGGGGAGTGCTCTAACCTTTCGTGGTTTGACTCGCTCCTTTCGGTTTAAGGCATCAATCACTACATTGGCTTTTCCTGGGTGATAACGGATCTCACATTCATAATCGTTCAAAAAATCTAGCCATCTTTGTTGTCTTATGTTGATCTCCTTTTGATCAGATGTGTTGAATACTCTTATGATATGTGTAGGTTGTGAATTTTTTCCATTAAGATAATGACGCCATATTTTTAGGGAAACATCTATAGCTTCCAACTCCAGATCGTGGATAGTGTAGTTGTTCTCATGCACCTTGAGTTGTCATGATGTGTAAGCTATAACTTTCTCTATTTACATCAGTACACATCCTAAGCCCTAATGCAAAGTGTCGAAATAGACGACGAAGTCTTTGGTGCCTTTTGGAAGTGATAATATTGGTCCACTACACTACATTTCCTTCAAATTTTGGAAATCAACTTCTTTTTTTGTCTCCCCAAACAAATTTTATCTCTTTCTCCATTAATGATATGAGAGGTTTTGCTATTCGGGATAATTTCTCTATGAATCTCCTATAATATCCTACGAGACCTAGGAATTGACACACTTCGGTTGGTGTTTTGGGTGCTTCCCAGTTCTTAACAGCTTCATTCTTGGAAGGATCAACAAGGATTTCCTTATTACTAACTACGTGTCCTAAAAAGTGTACTAATGTAATCCAAAATTTGCACTTTGAGAATTTTGCTACAGCTTTTCTTTCCTTAACAATTCCCAGATCACCGGTAAATGTTTTCCATGCTCTTCCTCGGTTCGTGAGTATATTAGAATATCGTCGATAAGTACGGTCACAAATTTATCCAAGTAGGGTTTGCATACACGGTTCATGAGGTCCATGAAAACAGATGGGTCATTGGTCAATCCAAATGGCATGACCAAAATTCATAATAATCGTAGCATGTCCTAAACGCAGCTTTTGGAATGTCTTCTTCCATGACTCGGAGTTGATGGTATCCTGATCTTAGGTCGATCTTGGAGAAGTAACATGATCCTTGAAGTTGGTCGAAAAGATCATCGATTTGGGGAAGTGGATACGGATTCTTGATGGTCAATTTATTCAACTCGTGATAGTCAATGCACATTCAAAAAGATTAATCATTCTTCTTGACAAACAATATTGGCGATCCCCAAGGCGAAAAGCTTGGTTTGATGAAGCCATTGTCAAGAATATCTTGTAGTTAGCTAGAGAGCTCTTGTATCTCTGACGATGCCAATCTATAAGGTGTGGCAACCCATAGGATTCCATCACTAATCACCGTTAGGAAATAGTAGGAAAAATAGATGTAATAGCATTATATTGTAATATTTGATTTCGAGATAATAAAAATCAAATGTGCCATTATATTTATTGGTAAAACGAATGTTAGGCTCGAATATAAGCATCCAAAAAGATGTACCGTCTTCTAAGCTGGTTAACATATTTGGAAAGTACTCGTTAACGTGATCCCAAAGATATAAGACTCGTAAAAATCTGACTCCAAAGGAAAGAGTTATGGATTTTATACTAATAAAAATCAACCGCGTAATTAAAATTTATTACGTCAAAACGGTACTTAGAGATAGGTTGAGTTTTGACTAAAAGTGCAAAAAGGAGACTCATAGTACTCTTTAAGATAAAAACTTTAGGAAAAAAAATGTCGAATACGGGATCTGTATGAGAGAGATATGATTTTTGTAAAATTGTTTATTTTTATCCCCGTTAGGCACAAAAAATGAAAGCCAAAACTGGCTAAAACAACCTAAAGGAGAGTTGTAGTACTCCCTGCGATCATCACATAGATATAAAGATGGATTAGATCGGATCTCGCATGAAGAGGTTATGATTTTACAAAATCTTTTCATGAGCGCGAGGTGCACGCCTCTTCCCATCGTGTACCAGGCACCAGATTCGAGTAGATTGCGAGTGACGTGGCCAATTGGGGTAATGACATGTGACCTTCTCTGGATGGAGCGACAATGACCATGTGCGACACGCATAGATATTTGTGTTGCACGCTCCCAAATTCCATTCCTATAAATAGAATGTTGGGCAGAACCCATTCTGCACACCATCCATTCTCTCACTCTCCCTCTCCTCGAAGTTGCTGCCCTTGGAGTGGTCCCCAGAGTCCTGAGCCCGATTCAACCCAAAACCAACGGTCTCACACGAATAGGGTGAGTTCACTGGTCCACTTTACTATTTTAAATGTTTTACGGGGAGGGAATACATACTTATTAAACTGCTTTATCAAAATATATTTATATCTGTAAATATCAATCGTTGTATAAAGCTTGAAACCATAAGATAACGTAGCTATAGTTAATATAACTAGTTGTAAGCTATGATATTATGCGTAAGAGTTATGATGCCCGATAGTCAAGGAAGAGATATTACCTAGATGTTATAATGGCCAATTTCCTAAGATAACATAGTAGCTATAAGTAATGTTGGTCAAATAAAAGGATATGCATTGTACCTAATCGTTACTCTGCCCAAATATCCAGTTTTCAAATTAACCATAATTTGGGTATATGTGTATGGAAAATAATATATATATATATATATATATATATATATATATATATATATATATATATACTAGATAATTATGAGATCTAAAAGGTATAATTATCAAATATAAAATTAAAGGGGTTATATTGTGATAGTTATAGAACATTACTTATAAATAAAGTTAAAAGACAAAATGCATAAGGTTAATGCGTTAGTGAGCTATTATTATTCATCATTAGCCTGATTAAATTCGGATACCCCGAACTTGTAATCGTTAATCTTATGAGATCCAGAAATATATGTATAGATCTATACGGGATTTGACACCTCCACCTACGATTGCTAGCTACAATCCCTACAGGATAACTTTCTTATTATTCACTATTCGACGTCCGATGAAGCATCGTGCATGGAAAACACTAGTCAAACAACGTCGATTATGGGGGCTCATGGTAATACATTACAACCTCCTTAGAGATTCGACTATTTAGAGGGATGCCTTAGAGTGGTAGATAAAATAAACTAGTATTAACAAAATATCCTTCAAAGATAGTAAATTAGGATCGGTAAAATATCTTAAAAGATAATAAGATAGGATCGGTAAACATCCTACATATATAGTAAACTAGGATTGGTAAGGTACCCTAAAAAGAAAGTATGCTAGGGTTGATAAAATATCTTAAGAAAGGTTTTTCAAAAAGAAAAAGGATTCTTGATTTAATACAATCAAATAAAGCAGAAAAATATAAAAAACCTATGAACTCACCAACATTATGTTGACTTTTTCAAAATACATGTATTCTGAGGGAGATGAGTGGGGAGGATAGTCGTGCTAAGGAGGAGGTCTTCAAGGAAGCTTGCTTGAGTTTATTTCTGTATGTTTGTTATTTCTAGTTATGTGTTCTTGACCTATTAAACAATGTAATCCCAAGTAAATTATATTAAATAAAAGTATCATTTGAGTTATACCTATGTGTTATGTTCATATATATATATATATATATATATATATATATATATATATATATATATGTATATATATATATATATGTATGTATGTTTCGATCCAATATCCATACGTCGCCCAACCCGACGTTTCCGCCGCCGGACGGGGGTATGACAGATTGGTATCAGTGCTACAGGTTAGAGTAAACTAGTACTTCCTTAGGAACTACGACTATAACACAGCGCATATACTCTAAATTAGTTAAACCTAATAAAAGTATTATTATTAATAACCATACAGATAGACTACTTACGGGAGAGGAGACTAGTTTAAACTGTCGATTGGGTTGCTAGATTTTAGAACGGCTATACGCTAAAATGGTCCTACCCTCCGAGACTTCTCATCTGGCCGATCCTTGTAGCATTGAAGTACAAAAACATAAAATTAGTAAAATACCCCAAATCAAACACTAATAAGATAAAGAGTTATACAAACTCTTTTAAATACACCCTTATACCATAGAAGCTATCCATTGAAATCATAACTTAAGATTTATTTTTGTCAAAAATGAATCCTAGGGTTAGTTTAGTACTGCGACTGTACCACAACTAGACCTAGAATGCGCAACTAATTTTTATTACTGTCCGATCGACGCAGGCCTAAACCTGGATGTCGTAGTTGACAATATAAATGCTTGAGGATTTATGGATTTGTAGTTTAGTACGATTAGTTAAGAGATTAGGATGAGGCGTACGACTTAAGGATCTTTGGATCAGTAGCATAAATCGACTTCCTGAAGACTAGAGCCTTAGATCAAGACCTATTGTGACAGGATTCAACACACAGCGGAATGGTACACCTTGAGGATATTCCGATTAGAGACTGGTATCCGACATACCCCCCATATGGAAAGTTACCAAAGATACGATACTATCTACTATATATATGTGTATATATATATATATATATATATATATATATATATATATATATATATATATATATATATATATATATATATATATATATATACTTATAATAGGAAATTATATGTATTATATATTATCTCTCATAAACATCTTCCTATTTGATGAGCCATTTGAAGATGAAGAAGAGCCCATCGAGGAAGAGGAGCAGCATGACAAAGAGTTCGGTGGAGTACCCACTGATAGTTCACCCCACCCAGATTCATCTTCCCACGAGGATCGTGAGGAGACTCAGGAGGAGGACCCTACTGAGTCGGAGCCATCCCCAGAGATTGTTGCTACACTTCCCCATCCTCTCTTAGTATTCATGCTTCGGGAATCAGGACTATAACTACCCTAGAAAGTCTGGTCCCATTCTGTCACGTAAGAGAGCAACCGCACTGCTATCATCACTAAGCTCATCAAAGAAGCCTTTCCCCATCCAAAAATGGACTCCACAGTTGGTCGAGTGGATCAGGAAGGAGATTATTAGGTGTTATGAGGTCGGAGATTCCTCCCAGGCACAAAGTCGCGATCCCATTCCAGAGGATCGTACAGATAGAGCGATCTAAATGTTAGTCCCGCGAGTAGCACGACACTAGGATCATATACAGCAGGTGGAGGAGGATTGTGACTTGCTGAGGAGGGATATCAGATTATTAGCTGGTAGAGTTAGAGATTTAGAGCAAGGGAAGGATATAGACGAGATGAGGATCCTCTATGCATAAGATTATCTGGAGGAGACCCATTCTCTAGTGCGATATCAACATATTGTGATTGAGGGTCTAGAGTAGCACATGAGGGGGTCGAAGTTGAGATTAATGGTGTCAGAGATACGTGCAACCACTATGTAGGTTTTGATCAGTTGCCTCCAGTGCCAGTTAGCACAGATAGTGGCTTGGATGGTAGTTTCTTTTGGTTTGTGGTAGATAGTTCTAGCCAAGGAAAGCTAGGAACTATGATTTTTGGTTTTGAGGGAGGGAAAAGTAGTGTAGAAGATAATAGGATACTGCTATGTATTTTGCATGTAAAATAGATGCTTTTCCTATTCAAACCACATCATGGTACACTTTTCGGGAAATCTGATGTAATTTTTTTTGGAAGTTAACGAAAATTATGTGATCTTCTTTTGTTACTTGTTTTATTCGTTTTCTTGATATAGTTAACTCTCTTAGCTAAATTATAGAAGTAAAACTCAAAATTTATCATAACAACTAACATATGCCATAAATTTAGAATCATGCTTCACACCAGGAGAAACCCAGGGTAACCCAAATCTAATCTCGCACCTATGAGCTCTGCCGCGATTGTGGCATTAGTAGCTCAATGCATCACTGATGCAATAGCAAACCTAGAAACGCCTAGGAACGTAGGATCATGAGGCAATGGAAGTGAGAGATGGCAAGGAGATAACCGAGATCCAACCAAGGTTTGTTCATATAAAGACTTTATGAACTGTAAACCAAAACCCTTCCATGGAAACAAAGGTGTAGTTGTTTTGACTAGGTGGATAGAAATGATGGAGTCTGTTTTTGAGATAAGCTTTTGTCCGGAGGACGGCAAGGTTAAGTTCACCGCATATACCCTGGCAGACACAACCCTAAGCTAGTGGACTAGTTATACAAAGACTATGGGAACTAATGTAGCAAATGTCATGTATTGGAGCGAGCAAAAGTAGCTCATGATTGAGGAATACTGACCATGTGAGGAGATGCAGAAGCTGGAGCAGGAGTTGTGGAATCTGACGATGTAGGAATCCGATGTTTCCATATATACAAGTCGTTTCAATGACCTTGCCACCTTATGTACCGAGATGGTCACCCTGGAATATAAGAAGATAGCAAGGTATATTTGGGGTTTACCTATTGGATCAAAAATATGGTTTATACTTTTCTTTTCTAAGCATATATTACTTTTAGTCTTGGGCTGAAAATAATATTTAGTTTATTTGTAGCTTGGACCGAAAACCCATGTGTTTTCGGTCTAGCATTGGGTTTGGGCCTTGGGTTTACGGTCCATATATATATAGAAGTAGGAGTGAGGAGTGGGTGGAGGCCTTGAAGGGAGAATTCATTCATAATCATATTGTAGAGAGAAAGTTAGAGAGAAGAAGTGTGTGTTTGTGTGTGAATCTCATGTGTATGGAGCATCATTGAATATTATTCAATACATCATAGAGATTCATCAAGTTCTTCTTCTTCTTCTTCTTCTCCATTGTATCTTGCATCATCCACTTAATTGGGATTCCGCACCATCAAGTGGATCAGATTGATACATCAAGCTAATTTTTGGGACTTACAGTTGGTATCAGAGCTTGGATTGTATCAATCATTTTGGCAAGATCTAGAGCATTTTTGCACTTTTTCTTGAATGATTTTGCGTTTTTGGATAGTTTTTGACAAAATATTGGGGGTTTGTTCTTCGAGTTTTTTCATAAAGGTGAAAAAACGCTGTTTTTGGTCGTAACCAGTGAGGGGGTGGCGGCGTTTGCGGTCAGCAGCTAGGGTTTCCGAAGCGTTTACAGCCGGAAACGATTTGCGACAGCAGGGTTTTCGGTCCGAGGTGTTTACAGTTGCAAACGGTTTTCGATTTTGGTGGAGCGGTGCGAGGGTTCTCGGACGAAAATGCATTCGTTCTCGCCTCGGACATTTTAGGCCCAACACGTGTTCGGCTGTCCTCGCGCGCGTAGTCCTTGCAGATTCTCGTTCAGCAGCTTATTTTCAAAAATTCTGGAGTGGAGGAGGATCGAATGTAACATCCGGATTTCCAGGCATGACAATTTGAGTATTTCTTCTTGAGTTATGAAGAGTGACTCGACGAGTTGACGCCTCGACTCGTCGAGTAGAATCGTGACTCGGTGATTAGTTTAATGAAGGGACTCGACGAGTCGGGTACTGGACTCGCCAAGTCAGCGCTGTTAAGGAAAACCCTAATTGTCCGGGTTTGGGACCTATTTAAAGGTCCTTATGGCCTGTAGTGGCGGCCACCTACACCCTTGAGAGACTCCTTTCGAACCAGAGAGCTTAGAGAGTGAAGAAGAGCCATCTTGAGCCTTTTTGATGTGACATTGCAAAGGAGAAGGAGGGTTCTAGCATGAGGGACCAGAGGAGGTTGACATCCTGAGATTTTGAAGCAAGGAGCTTCACTTTGAGGTAATAAATCGGACCTTTCCTTCTGTATGATGTTGATGGCATGAGTCTAGGGTTTCTTGACCCTTTTTCTTATAGAGAATATAGAGTATATGAGGTCCCAATGTGGAATAAGCTTTAGATCTGGACCTTAAGAGGTCCAGAGAGTCCCAATCTTCCAGCTTTATGCAGTCTCTTTGGGGTTATGGATCTAGGTTGCCATTTTAGGAGCTATTTCTTCATATAAGGGCATAAGAGTGTTGCATGAGCTTAAAGATTGAACCTTTATGTGATTATTGGGTGTAAGAAGGTCAGATCTATAAGTTAGAGAAACAGATCTGACCTCAGAAGGTCATTTGAGTGTTGCCATGGAGGGAACTCGCCGATTCCATATGGGGACTCGGCGAGTCGAGTCGGGTTGCCCCGTGATTCGCGACCCGTGGTAACCCGTCGAGTGAAGGGTTAACTCGACGAGCTGAGAGAGGCCATAGGAGTATTCAGAGGACACGCTTGGCCTCGCCGAGTCACCCATGTGCACTCGACGAGTCTGGTAAAAGTTTGACCGTTTACTAGAGTTGACTTCAGTTGATCTTGGGGTTTTGGTGAAGCTGATTCAAGAGAGGTCAGAGAGGGGTAGAATGGTCTTCTACCCATTATTCGGGACGAGAACCTGAGAGGATATTGATTAGAGATGTTATCATTTTGATAGGAGGAGGCCAGGTCGGGTTATCGAGCACGAGAGGGTATCCGACATCATGCGAGGTGAGTCTTCTCACTATACTGTACCTAGAGTGGTACCTATGTGTGACCGGAAGGTCTTATATGCTATGAGATGTATGTGATGTCTGTTGTTATGTGATATGTATGTGCTATGTATGTTATGAATGATAAGGACCGGAAGGTCATCATGATGTGGACCGGAAGGTCGGGATGATATGGACCGGAAGGTCAGGATGATATGGACCGGAAGGTCATTATGGGTAGAGCCGGAAGGTCTACCAGGGTTGTGGGACGGAAGTCCTCTGAGACACAGAGACCGGAAGGTCTTATAGCCTTGAGTGGCGTATGTGCGTATTGGTATTTTGGGGAACTCACTAAGCATTTATGCTTACCGTGTTATGTGATATGTGTTTCAGGTACTAGCGAGGATCGCGGGAAGGCGCCGGCATGATCTGTACACATTAATGAAGATTTACGTACTTGAGATTCTGGGGTTGTTTATTGAGATAATATGTGATACAATGGGTTTTGAAATTGTTCTTATGAAATTTATTATGATTGAAAATGAAAAATTGTTTTGGAAATTCACGTTGTTACAAGTTGGTATCAGAGCCTTGGTTTGAGGGATTCGGATGCACCTTCGGGCGTATTTGAAATCAAACTGAGGATTTGAGAAAGTTTTTCATAAAAAGGAACGATTTTTCAAAAAAAGTAAAGGAAATTGAGGGAAGAGGAAAGAAGCAGTGTGTACGATCAGCCAGCGCCCGAACGGTGATTTCCCAAAATACCCTTACATTATGTGCTATGAGATATGATATGATATGTTATGCATGCTAGAGTAGGCCAGGTATTCATATTAGGACTAGAGTGGCCTGATTTGTGATGCCTTAGCCTAGGAGATTACTGCTGCTATGGGATGCTTTGAGAGTGATTAGGTAGCAGTGAGAAGCTTATGAGAAGTCTACCGAAGGGTAGTCTATGCTTAGCGAGATGTAGAGTACTTGCGATCTGGGATCGTAGGAGGAGGACTTGGAATGAGCACGGATGCGGTGTGGAAGGTAGTATAAGGCCCGTACTACTGGAAACACCGGATCAGTGAGCAGTCCAAGTAAGAATCCTTAGGGTACCAAGGAACAAGTAGGGTTGGGTGATCGAGTGCGAGTATACTCGATCGAATCTCTGGTATCTTTGTGTTGTGTTTCAGAGACATTATGGTTGGTACACCACACACACCGAAGAGCAGCGGTGATAGCGATGATGAGATTTGTCGTATGATTCATGACGAGATGACCGCGGCGATCCGGAAGGCTAATCCGGAGGATTTTAAAGTAGCATATTGAGAAGTAATGTCATGGTTCGAGTACCATGATAAGTAGCGGATTGAGAAGTGATGACATGGTTCGAGTACCAGGATAAGTAGCGGATTGAGAAGTGATGACATGGTTCGAGTACCATGATGAGTAGCAGATTGAGAAGTGATGACATGGTTCGAGTACCACGATAAGTAGCAGATTGAGAAGTAATGACATGGTTCGAGTACCATGATAAGTAGTGGATTGAGAAGTGATGTCATGGTTCGAGTACCATGATAAGTAGCGGATTGAGAAGTGATGTCATGGTTCCATACCATGAGTTGTAGCAGGTCGAAGGGTGATGTCACGGTTCGAGTGCCATGATGTGAGGCGGAATGAGAAGAGGGAACATGGTCCGAGTACCATGATTCGTAGAATATTAAGAGGAGATAACATGGTTCAGGTACCATGATTCATAGCAAATCGAGAGGTGGCCACACGGTTTGAGTACCATGACATGTGGCAGTTAGTGTTTCTGGTTTTTACCTGTTATTCCGTGGGGATTGTCTAGACTGAGATCAGAGGTGAATGAGTATGGGGCCAGAAGGCCACGATGAACAAGTGTTAGTGGAGCATCGCTTGAAAAGGGAAATCGAGTGAGCTCCGAGGAATTGTGGGTGATATTCCAGTTGGAGTCGCAAGACTCAGGGATGAGTAGGGATGCTGCATTATGGGAGAATACGGTCTGGGCTGGGCGACAGGCCGATAGTGGAGAGGTCACTTTCTGTGACCCGAGTGGTGCTATTTCTGTTTCCTATGGGAGACGTAAGAGGTGTTGAGATTTCGGTTTTTGAGTTTGGGGGTGAGCCCTGAGGGATTGCACGGATGGTGATCTTCAACCAGAGTATATGGCAGTAGGTCTGCCGCGAGGTAAAGATATAGCTTGAACAGGTCGTCAGTGGGGACTGAGATGGGTCAAGGACCAGGATATACCCTAATTGAGTATAGTAAGGCATGTGATAGCTGCAGCGTCGGACGATCAAGAGGAGTATATGAGGGCGGTGGCCCTTATTGTCTTTGATGGGTATTAAGAGTGGAAATATGGTTTCTGCTCTTATGATAAGTGACGTGATGGAATGTTGGTTAAGGAGTCGATGATGAGGAGTACGGTAGATCATTACTTCCAGACTAAGAGTCAGGGTTAATACTGGACAGTTGGGAGGTCCGGTGATGGAATGGTGTGAGAATCTGAATGATTAGAGACAGTCATGGTGGGAAGTTCTGAGGATTTCATCTGAGTTTCGGGGCATTTAGAGTAGCTCGATCTCCGCCAGGAGATCATCGAGCGTTGCGTAGCACCTTCCAAGAGTAGGTGCGATGTTACTGGTGGAAACAGTCTGTGGGATAGATTGCTGGTGCGCCGATTGGGGATGGTTCGAACTCTAAGTGGGGGAGAACTGGGTATTTTGTTGAGGAGATCAGAGATTCGATCGAGGATGGTTAGAGATCTGGATATAGAGACCGGCGGTACGAATTCATGAGCCCAGGGTTATTGGTGATTGAGACGAGGTGCAGAGCGAGATAATGCATGTGTTATGTTTGAGTGCCCCCACGACAAGTGGCCGTTGGTCGGAGACCTTGGGGTGCACAGGAATTCTTCGAGGTCATAATGGTGAATTCGAGATGGATGACTCGCAGGGTGAGTTCGGCGGTTGAGAAATTTTGGTTCAATGATGGGGCTGTTATTCAGCGTGGGAAGAGTAAAAGTTGATTAGACAACCAATTTCAGGTTGTGGAACAGGAAGATCAGTGGATGAGACGAGACGTCGTGAGGTTCTATGTGATGTATCGAGGTATCCGAATTTAATGCATTGGATTTCGGATAATTTTGAGTCTTGAGTGGAGACGGCAAGGGGTGGGTCAAGCATCAATGATTCAAGTGGGAGCCCTTCGGTTAATGACAGCAAGTGAAAGTGTCCGAGAATATGGATTGCAGCAGAGGAGGGTGTTTTGTTATGACGATTGCCGCCAGATATAGTGATGCATAATTTGGGTAAGTGCATGCACCTATCTATGTTTAACCCGCGGATTGTGAGCTAGTCAAGAGAGGTTGTTGTGATGCTACGGGAAGCCATAGTACTCACTAGTTAGAGGTTGTTGTGATGCTATGGGAAGCCGTAGTACTCACTAGTCAGAGGTTGTTGTGATGTTACGGGAAGCCGTAGTACTCACTAGTCAGAGGTTGTTGTGATGCTATGGGAAGCCGTAGTACTCACTAGTCAGAGGTTGTTGTGATGCTACGGGAAGCCGTAGTACTCACTAGTCAGAGGTTGTTGTGATGCTACGGGAAGCCGTAGTACTCACTAGTCAGAGGTTGTTGTGATGCTACGGGAAGCCGTAGTACTCACCAGTCAGTGAGAGGTTGTGGTGATACTACGGGAGGCCGTAGTACTCACCAGTAAGTGAGAGGTTGTGGTGATACTGCGGGAAGCCGCAGTACTCACCAGTCAGTGAGAGGTTGATGTGATGCTACGGGAAGACGTAGTACACACTAGTCAGCAAGAAGTTGTCATGATAAAGTACTATTTGATCAGAGCAGGGCGCAGAAGAGTTTTAGGCATGGGGTGGCCCCAATTTATGAGTTTTCTTGGGAACCTGGTGGTCGGACCAGGGGCGAGACCGGGGTCTCCTCAATGATAGGGAGTTATTATGTTCTGAGTAAGGTGGTAATCGCAATCCAAAAGAATGGGATAAGTGAGGTACGCATGGGTTGCAGGAAATGAGCTCTGAGTTGAGTTCTTCATTGGGACGAGTGGTTCCAACTCTGGGTCGGACCAAACTCTCGAGTTTGAGTTTGGCTCTGGTGGTGCGTTGGATAGGTGAGATGAGATTCTAGATTCTGAGGTGGGTTCCATGTTGAGGAGTATTGTTTGTCATCTGATGTCTTAGACCTGTGTGGGTTAGTACTCGGGTACGGGAGGTACCGCAAGTTGCATGGAACGATGAGTAACAGATGACAGAGGTCGGGGCTGAGACGATCTCTAGATGGGAAGGTAGCATTCGCTTAGGGTTAAGCGAACTTCGTTTCTTGAGTGTCACATTGGGCCGATGTGGTTATAGTATGAAGGAAACCATGGAGACGGTTGGGATAATGCAACGGATGACCTGGAGGTTCAACTGTTGGGTCAAGATCAGACCTGGTACTCAATGTTAAAAAGGGATACGAGGGATGCAGCTGAGGCTTATGATTTTAGATGTCTGAGGACTTCTGAGCGAGCATGATTTTCTTGTGGCAGTGAACAGGATGTTGAAAGTTTATTGATGGGATGGATTCTGATAGTAGTTTAGTGAATGAACCCTGGTGGGATGTGAACCCTTTCGTTCCTTGGGGCGTGATTCGGACCGTTTTGGTACGTTGGTACGAGTGATCGGTAGCCGATTGTCGGATTTTGTCTTGTGAGAATCAGCGGAGTAGTGAGTTGGCAGGGTTTGATGTTCGAGGAGCAAATATCATGGTGATAGCGTGAGTGGGCGGTCTGGCAGCGGGCCAGGCCACTAGAGTTCCCGATTCTGGGAAGGTCAGAAGGGGGATTTTAGCGACAGAGGGGCCGGTTTTGTTCCAAATTTGGAGTTCCTGGTCGGATCCAGGTATTCATGGGGGAAGATATCGTTTTGGTGTGAGAACCTCTCAGTGGTGCTTTTCGAGTGTTTGGTTTCTATCTACGTGGTTTGAGGAGCGATTTCGAGGGAGAAATCTATTTCAAGTGGGGGAGAATTGTAACATCCGGATTTCCAGGCATGACAATTTGAGTATTTCTTCTTGAGTTATGAAGAGTGACTCGACGAGTTGACGCCTCGACTCGTCGAGTAGAATCGTGACTCGGTGATCAGTTTAACGAAGGGACTCGACGAGTCAGGTACTGGACTCACCGAGTCAGCGCTGTTAAGGAAAACCCTAATTGTCTGGGTTTGGGACCTATTTAAAGGTCCTTATGGCCTGTAGTGGCGGCCACCTACACCCTTGAGAGACTCCTTTCGAACCAGAGAGCTTAGAGAGTGAAGAAGAGCCATCTTGAGCCTTTTTGGTGTGACATTGCAAAGGAGAAGGAGGGTTCTAGCATGAGGGACCAGAGGAGGTTGACATCCTGAGATTTTGAAGCAAGGAGCTTCACTTTGAGGTAATAAATCGGACCTTTCCTTCTGTATGATGTTGATGTCATGAGTCTAGGGTTTCTTGACCCCTTTTCTTATAGAGAATATGGAGTATATGAGGTCCCAATGTGGAATAAGCTTTAGATATGGACCTTAAGAGGTCCAGAGAGTCCCAATCTTCCAGCTTTATGCAGTCTCTTTGGGGTTATGGATCTAGGTTGCCATTTTAGGAGCTATTTCTTCATATAAGGGTATAGTGTTGCATGAGCTTAAAGATTGAACCTTTATGTGATTATTGGGTGTAAGAAGGTCAGATCTATAAGTTGGAGAAACAGATCTGACCTTAGAAGGTCATTTGAGTGTTGCCATGGAGGGAACTCGCCGAGTCCATATGGGGACTCGACGAGTCGAGTCGGGTTGCCCCGCGATTCGCGACCCGTGGTAACCCGTCGAGTGAAGGGTTAACTCGACGAGCCGAGAGAGGCCATAGGAGGATTCAGAGGACACGTTTGGACTCGCTGAGTCACCCATGTGCACTCGACGAGAGGTCAGAGAGGGGTAAAATGGTCTTCTACCCATTATTCGGGACGAGAACCTGAGTGGATTTTGATTAGAGATGTTATCATTTTGATAGGAGGAGGCCAGGTCGGGTTATCGAGCACGAGAGGGTATCCGACATCATGCGAGGTGAGTCTTCTCACTATACTGTACCTAGAGTGGTACCTATGTGTGACCGGAAGGTCTTATATACTATGAGATGTATGTGCTGTATGCTGTTATGTGATATGTATGTGCTATGTATGTTATGAATGATAAGGACCGGAAGGTCATCATGATGTGGACCGGAAGGTCGGGATGATATGGACCGGAAGGTCAGGATGATATGGATCGGAAGGTCATTATAGGTAGAGCCGGAAGGTCTACCAGGGATGTGGGACGGAAGTCCTCTGAGACACAGAGACCGGAAGGTCTTATAGCCTTGAGTGGCGTATGTGCGTATTGGTATTTTGGGGAACTCACTAAGCATTTATGCTTACCGTGTTATGTGATATGTGTTTCAGGTACTAGCGAGGATCGCGGGAAGGCGCCGGCATGCTCTGTACACACTAATGAGGATTTACGTACTTGAGATTCTGGGGTTGTTTATTGAGATAATATGTGATACAATGGGTTTTGAAATTGTTCTTATGAAATTTATTATGATTGAAAAGAAAAATTGTTTTGGAAATTCACGTTGTTACATCGAACCTGGGTCTCTCCCACACTCACCCCACCAACTTACCAATTGGTCTAGGATGCTACACGGTTAAAATCTTCCCGATTTAATTCAAATAGCGTCTTTTCTTCGGTCCAGTTTCGCAATTGTGACATTTTTAGCCCAAATTTTTTTTTATTTTTAAGTTTCATTTGCAACCCAAAATTTTGGTTTTTAATTTTTGCTATCATTTTTGACTTTTGACCTTAAAATTTTGACTTTGACTTTCAAGTTTGACCTTTGACTTTCTCGTTTAACCTTCAAATTTTTACTATTAGCTTTTCGGTTTGACTTCTATGTTTGACTTTTCAAGTTTGACTTTTAAGTTTGACTTTTTAAGCTTGACTTTTAAGGTTGACTTTTGAGGTTTTAAGTCAAAGGGCAATTTTTTTAAACAATGAGTTCCTCAAACATCCCGGTTAATGAAGTTTCATGTTCTAAATCTTGTGAAGCTACAATTAAATTTCTTCGCGAACAAATTGATTTGCTAAAAAGGGAAAATGAGGACCTTAAATATGAAGGATATACACTTAGGAAAGGTCAAAAACCATTAAAAGCACAACTAGAGGCCAAAACAAAGGACTTTAGAAAACTTCAAGAAGAATACAGTAATAAATGTGTGAATTATGATTATGTTAAGGGACAGCTTGCCAGTCTAACTGCCGAGCTTGACACATTGAAAAACAAATTTGAAAATGCAGATTTTAACTTCAAAAAGTTTGATGTGTCAAGTGAGAAAGTTGAGAATATGATTGAGAAACAACTAAAATTTAAAGATAATAAAAACAAGGGTCTAGGGTATCACGATGTTCCACCTCCTTTTAATCATGAATACACTTCTACTCCACTAACCGAGGAGGAAATTGCAAATGAAGAACATCTTCAGTATGGCCAACCCCCTGCACCAGCTTCAGTTAAGACTGAACAATCAGGGCCAACTGAGGGTGTTGAGGTGAAGGATACTAATGATTCTACTTCTTCTGCAGGTAAAGTTGTGTAAGATGACGATACGGAGAATAGAACTACTTCTAGTTCTGTTGATTCTGTTGACTGTCAAAGCAATGTCTCCTTGAACTTTGAATATATTGCTTCTAACTCAGTTACTTCTAATCAACCTACTGTTGGTAAATACAGGCCACCAATTCAAGCCAAACAGAGTGCATGTTGCAAGTGTGCTTGTGGGAACAATCAGAGACAAGGCAAGGGCGTGCTACCAGGGGCAAGCAGAAACAATTCCTACATGAAGAAAAATACATGTTTTCAATGTGGAACACCTAGACACATTGCCAGAAATTGTCCTAATCGCGCATACGTTCCCTATTACGCACAAGGATGGCGGAACACACAAAGAGGGAGCTTTTCCAAAAGAAACCCTTCGAGGCCACGTTCAAACAATGGTGACTGGAACGCGCAGAAGGCCAAGAATCAAAATCCCAAAGTCAAGAAGGGAATGCCGACGAAGAAGTCCAATCCAAGAGATGCTCCAGTGAAAGCAAGAACAGTTAGATCAAAGTCATCTCGAAGATCGGCTTCAAGTTCAAAATACAGTGCCGAGGCACCCATCCTCTCGAACAAGAAATGGGTTAAACCCAACTACAGATGGGTACCAAAGGTTCAATCTCCCAAATCGTCTAATGATTCTAACATTTATTCATCTTCTGTTTGTGATAAGCAGGATATGTCATGGGAGAGAGTACCTTGCAAAGATGACAAAGGTCGACCCAGTTTCAAAATGGACTGGGTTCCAAAGACCAACTAATCCCGCTCTGTGTCGGAGCAGCTATGGAGGCATATTATCAGACTTCGGTTTGTTGGTAGTGGCTGTTCCAGGCACATGATAGGGGACATCTCTCAATTGTACAACATTTAGAACTTTGTTTGAGAGTATGTGTCCTCTGCGGGAAGGGAAGAAAGGAAAGGATCACACATGGGGTTTTGTGCTTAACAATGTGAAGAATTTTCGGATCTGTTATGAGATTATGCGTGCTGTTCTCAGACCTTCTGGATGTAAATTCAATCGGTGACTTACGGTTTGAGTTTTCTTCTCGATACTCCTGAGTTTATCTTAAACTGATTCGTTTTGAAGACAATCTTTTATTTTCTTATAGTTTTTCGTTTGAAAGTTTTGTTAATTGGGAAGTGATATGAAGTATTGTGCTAAAGGGCAAATTATGATGCGTGTAATGCACTAAAGCCGAATTGTCTAGACTCTGTGTTCAATGTGCTGGTACGCACAAAGGATTTAAATGGAATAGACTAGGCATAGATGGACTGTGAAAAGACTTGACAAATATTGACTTAGATAGTTCCGTTTGGTCTGACAATACGACGCTCAGGTAGATTGAGCAGTGAGATAAACATGGGAACCTACGAGATACACTAAAAGTTAATTATCTAGAATTGTGGCTTAACATTTCCTAGATGTATGGATTTATGTCCTTAATTCCGGTACTGATAGGGCAACTGGGGGTTCTGATAAAGTAGGTCTGTAGAAAATTATTTTCTTGCTTTCTATCTGTCAGTCATATGTTGCCTCCTTTGCGTGATTGGAACATATCCGACCTGGAATGCAACATATGCAACTCTATCTCTATGCATACCCTTATGTATGCAATTCTTTCTTTCTGTTAGCCATATGTTGTTCCCTCTGTGTGATCGGAAGATCCGACCGGGGACATAGCATATGCACCCTACTATCTCTCAAATCCTCTATCTATGTTAGTCATATGTTGTTCCCTCTGCGTGATTGGAAGACATCCGACCTGGAATACAACATATGCACTTCTAAATCTGACTTCTCTCTTAATGATTGTCTACTCACCTAAAGTAAAGAGTTCTTTGAACGTTCTTGATTACCGTGGTATATCAGGAAGTGGGAAACACGTTCTAGTACATCTAAAATTGAACAATTTAATACGTTGTCTGTAGATCTCGCTGCTGAATTTAAGTGGACAACAATATCCTCGGTCGTCGTCAGCTAAAGGTCTATTAAAGTATATAGGTACAACTGTCTTGTCACTTATAACCTGTTCAATTTGTCAACATCCTTTATATTTAAGTGGACCACAATACCAGTGATTGACCATATCAAGACATACATGTGTGTGCTGATAAACGATATTGAATTGCCTAACAACTTTGATCCCAAATCAGTCTTAAAGTTAGCTATTATTTTTGTTTTTGTTAAATTTGTTCATAGTCTTCCTCTATGCACAAATTTAAGGGGAGAATTAAAATTTTTAAAAATCCAAACACAAAATTAGAAAACCAAAAATCCAAAAATATTTTTTGTTTCTGTTTTTATTTCTTTTTCAGAACATATGAAAAATCCAAAAATATTTTTGTTTCTGTTTTATTTTTTTAGAAAATATGAAAAATCCAAAAATATTGTGTGCTAAGTTTTCTTTTAATTTTGTTTATCTCAAAATTTTCATTTGTCTTGAAAGTGAATTCAGGAGAAGATGAGACTCAAGGAGAATGTATCAAAATATTCTGAGCAAGGAGAAGAAACCTAAAAATGGGAAAGGAATTGACGGTCATTTCACTTCACACTACTTTCACAAGGAATTGACGGAAAATTCAAATGCGAGTGATAGACTCTTCCATATTGAGACATATACCAGTCTTAATAGGAGTCTTCGCATCAAATGTTAATGATCAAAGGTCATTTTCACCATGACCAATGTGAAACACCCAACCATTCTTCACCCATATCTAAAATTTTCTCCATCAAATCATTTCGACGTACCGGTACCCCTTCAGGTTCGAGTATAAAACAACTCAGCTGACGGTTGCCAAAAAGTTTTTGTTTATGATCTTAGATGTCATTGTCACCATGACTCAAAGTGAAACCCAAAATCCAAAACCATTTATTAATGAATTGACGGTGAACATTTTATATGTTCTAGATTTCACCCATGAATTGACAGATAATGTCTCAGACCTGGTGTGACATTGTACAAAATGCCAGTCAGGCAGTTTCTTTTTAAGAACTGTCGTATCTAAAGAATTGGAAGTCTGAAACGGTACAAATTTTCAGATTGGTCTTGTTAGCTTTCTTTACCTAAGAACTGTCACGGCACTAGGGCGATTCACCCAACAGGGAAACAAGGTATCGCTGAACATCTCGCCAAGGGCCAAGTTAACTCGTTAACTTGATAACTATATTGAGATCTATGATCAAAGATATACAGGGGCTAACATCAAAACTAGCCAAGAGTAGTTCTCCGATACTCAACAAATCGCAGTGCGTTCCTCCGAGTTCACACAGATACTATGAGAAGTCTCTTTCTAAGCCAAGGATTCATCCTTGAACAACTGTAGCGAGAAGGGTCTTTATGATTCTTTCTGTGGTCCACAGGGAATTTTTAGTCACGATTACTTCTCAAGGCGCAACGGTGATCATTCAAGAACATTCATTCGAAGGAACTAGAAGTGAAGATCATTTTTCAATATACAATCTTTCAACCCCTAAAGCAAGGTGAACCTGACTTGAAGATTATGTGACAAATCCTCCTCAATCAGTTTGTTGCTATATATGTACCTGCTAAAGTGATCCAAAAGTTCGTTCTCTGTTCTCTGTGAAGATTCTCAAGCTGAAAGTGTTGATTTTCAAGAATCTCTACATGAAGCCTCCATGCCCAACCTTCGTTCAAAGCCAAATTATGAAGAAATGCCCATCCGTTCAAGATGAAGTCATTCACCTAGAAGATTTAGTTGTTCATGTTGAATTTGTGAAGAAACAAAGCTGAAGCCAAGCTCCAAATGAAAATTGACAAGAAAATCCAGCTACAGTTTTAGGGGGAGTTTGTTGGGTCAAAGGAAAAGAAAGCTATAAACCAAGGGGGAGATTGTTGGGTCATGATGAGATTATAGCGCTATTAGATCGACAGATTCTAAACGGATAAACAAATATAAAGTAACAAAGGAACACGAGAATGAATCAAACAGATGTCGAATGATTAAATTATGCTCCACCTCAGAAGAGCTCGATGAAGAACTTCGACTGTAGAGGTGTGCTAGGGTTACAATGCTATTCAATGCAAAATAATCAATGAGAAGTGTATCTAATCTAAGCATGCATGCACTATATATAAACCCTAAAGACTAAACACTGTTGGACAGGCCCAAACCGTGAATACAAAATGGACTATAAAACGAGCCCAAAGACGCAACACCCCAGACCCAACAATCTCCCCCTTTGCGTCAATAGAGGCGAGAGGTCAAATGGGTTGTGCAACAGCACCCTTCTTCACTGTCTTGAAGAGCTTCGGTATGATGGAAAGAAGAGTATGACGGAAGTCTATCTACCACCGAAGCATATCCGTGAAGTTCTTCTTATCTGCAGCTTCGTTCTGTTTACACATGTGGATGATATCCAAAATATGCTCCAAGCAAGTCGTGGAAAACAGGTGTTTGTCATCAAGATAGAACACAAACTTCTGATAGTCTTGTCTTGTGAACATGACAGCACGATACTTAGAATCAATCTTGCCCATCTTCATCTTGGTAGCATCGCATGAAGTCCCAATGGGTTTGACTGTAGGCCTTTTCCTCATGACAAGAGCAATCTCCTGATCCATCTTAGCAACCTCATGAATGTAGGAAGCTAGCATTCTCTTGATATGATCGATAATGGGCTCGTACTGCTGTGGATTGGAAAGCAAAATGTTGTTTAGAAGAATCCAATCATGGGGATTCAGGTTCGGTAGATCAGCCAGTGTAAACATATGAACCGAAACATCTGACCCTCGGGTCACCCTGAAACCAACATTGACAAAAGGCCCAGCCGAAGTAGGCTTCAATACTTTGACGGATGTAATCTTCTGTGATTGTAAGAACCGAATCGTGAGCATCCAAAAGATTTGAAAGAAGTAGATGCACATCACTCACACCGCTTTTAATCAATGTGCGTTCGGTCTTGAGGGCTTCAATCTCCTTCTGTGCTTGACTAAGTCCCAAAGTGAGATCGGCAATCTGAGATTGGGAGAGAGCAAGATCTTCCCTCACTTGGTTATCCAGGGCAAGGTCTGCTTGAAATTTGGCAAGACGTGTATCAACAGAAGAAAGAATATTAGCACTATCAGCTTGAAGACCTTGACGAACTGCTTCAAATTTTTCTCTTTCAGCCTTAAGAGATTTTGACAGAGAGGCAATGGCTTCATTTGCTTTGATGGTATTGGCGTCTGCAGTGGTTTGATGAGATTCCATAAAAGACTTTGAATCAGAAATAAGAGTTTTGACCTCAACAATAGCGTTGTTGGAAGAGAGAGTGGCAGCCTCGACAACTTGAGTAGCTTTGTCAATAGACTGATCATGTTGTTTGATCAAAGACTCAACCAAAGCCTTCATAGCAGCATCAGTGTATGCTGAAGTGGAGGAGGTAGCAGAAGATCCCAATAGCTGATCAAGCTTGGTATTGAGATCCTACAAGTGACGCTTGGTAAGAGGAACATCATCATCATATTCACAATATTGAACTCGATAAGGAATATAATAGAATGACTCAAAGTCCATCTCAGCTCCACCAAGAATAGGGCCAGACTCGGTTGAGGGAGATGGTGATGGATTTGGGTTTATAACAGGGGTTTTGGTTCCTGAGGTAAGTGCCCCCGTATCAGATACGTTGACATGAACCTGAGGTTCGGTTGGGGTTGTTGTTGTTGAAGTTGCTTGAGAAAAGATGGGTGGTGGTAGAAGTGTAGTAGAAGTGGATATAGAAGAAACAGGTGGTGGAAGTGGGGCAATGGAAATAGGAACAGTAGTATGATGTGGAGAAGGAGGAGGAGTTGGAACCGAGTCATTAATTGGTACCTCTGGACTTGGAGAATGTGGAGGTGTGTTTCCCCTTGGTGAGTCGTCATTGTGAACATCTTCACCTTCGGTTGTCTTCTCTTGATCACCATCAGAAGGAACATAATCTGAGTCACTAGGCGAGGATGCCTTCGGTTTCTTTGCCATCTTCTTAACCTTTTTCTTCTTTGGAGCCAAAGGAGCCGCTTTGTCACCTTTACGCTTTTTGGGCGTTTCAGCTTGTGATGAAGGACCTTCGGTTTCTTTCTTCTTGGAATCCGGTTTCTTCCCCCTCTTTGTTGGTTTTTCAACCGCGTCTAGAGAAAGTTGCATCTCTGGAGTCAATTGTCTTGGTCCCGTAGGAGGAAGTTTTCTGTATTCAGCCATGACATTGCTAACTTTAGCGACACTTTGGTACATTGATTCAGGAATGGACCCAATGAAGAAGAACTTGGTTGAATCAGTGACAATAATCTTCTTTGTGTGAAAGGTCGCAATTGATGAGCGCAGGGCATCCGCCATAACTGGAACCTGAAAGGTATCAATTTCCCTGTGAGTTATAAGGGTCCAGAACCGACCATAAGAAATCTCTGAGTCGCTTGCAGATGAATTGAGACTCTATACCACTTAAGCCCAAATAAGCGTTCCATAGTCGAGGTTTAGACCATGGTAGAGACCATAGAGAATAGTCATAAACCCATTGTTTGACCCGTCTGAACCTGCAACCCTTTCTGATAAACCCTTAACTAGAAGGGTTAAAATTTCGTTCCATTGTGGTGGAAGGCAAGATTTCTTGAATTTCGTTATCGTGGTGAGAACGTCAGTATATCCCATATCGTAGAACATTGTGAACATCTGAGTTGTGGTGATGGAATCAGGATTTACCAAAGAATCACCAGTAGGAAGCCCTATCAACGAACATAATTGAGCTTTGGAGACTGAGGTCTTGTGATTGAAGATTTTAAAAAAGATCCTGTCTTTGCGTTTGTCATAAACGGCAGAGGTATACACCTGGGCAAACAGAGACATCGGCACAGATTCCACTTTGGTGAGAAAAGTTACGAGTGGTGAATATTTTAGACATTCAACCACTTGTAGCATATAAGGATCATAGAGGAATAGATTCAATTCGATAAGAAGATTCTGGTTAGGTTTGATGACCAGCAGAGTCGATGAGGCAGTTTGTTCATGAACTGAAGTAGATTCAGCCATTGTTGCAGGTTTGAGGAAGAAGATGAACAGTATAAATGCCGATGTGTTCTTGAGAGAGTTGTAGTAAACGGTAAAAAGGTGAGAGAAGAAATTCTAGACCTTTTATACGATTACCATGAGAGAGAAGATCTTGTGTAATCATTCCCTGATCTTCAGAAACGTTGCCTGAAAAAGCGCGATTTGATAGCTGTGTTTCCCTATGAAGACGTCATCAGGCGTGATGATAAAAACCGTTTCAAATTCACGCGCCCAAATCAATTCTTATCCAGTTACCGCCTCTTCAACTTCAAAGACTCTTCCAATCAATTCAAAGAAGATGTACCATGATAGCATATGAAACCGAACGTATAAATCTGAAAATAGCCATTAGTAACCCGAACTGGACTTGTGAAAATCACATGGATTCTCGTGCAAGAGTGTGGCAATAAAAAGGAATAAAGCAAAAATATTTGTGGAAATATAAGTGATGTCAATATAGACACGAAACTGAAGATCCCGGGAACGAATCTCTTCCTTCAAAGTCAAGAGAGACTCAGAAGTGTCTGTGTGGTTTCCCGTTAAAATACGATCACATGTTTGTAAAGAAACATTGAAAGGCTTCTTTTCAAAATAAGGCTTTAAAGGGTGGTTTAACTTTAACCGAACTTCAGAGCTTGAAATAAGACCGAAAGTTGGATAAAGTGCTTGTGAGACCAATGTGGCCTGTTGAACAAGCAGGTTAGATAATAAATTAAGTGACTTGATGAATATTAGAAATCTCAAAAATAAAACAAAACAGGATCCTTTGGGAAGAAACGTCTAGGTGTTAGACAATTTCATAAAGATCACGCAAAAATAAAAAGAGATTTCTTGAGGTAACAAGTAATAGCTTGAAAATTAGAGCGTTCACCGTCAATTCATTTAAGGTATTGGATATTGGGTTTCACTTAGCATGTGGTGAACGAAACTACGATCATTAACACAGATGTTTTGTAACCATAAACCTCAGTGGTAATTGCTGAGAGTCTCAAGGGTTACGTTTATGGAACGAAACATAATGGAGAAATGAGTGGAGGTGGTTAAGGAACCGAAAGTACCTCTGCTATACAAAAATGACAAAGCAGACAACTCTTGACTCAGTATGAGAAGAGTAAGGTAGCTCATGACTTGAGAGATTTTAGCAGCCTAATTGGGAAGAAACGATTAGTGTATATCGAATCATTTAGGCTTCACTCAAAGTCTTGGAGGCTTTGGTCTACATGCAGCAGCATGCTTCTAGGGACACTTAGCTAGTACACAGATAAGAAAGTTATACCTGTTCCAACATCATTTTGTGTCGCTCCTGGAAACTTGAAACAAGACAAGAATTGAAAAAAAAATATTTTCGTAGTTTTGAGTTTTTGTGATTTCTGAAAAAATAATAAAAACAGAAAATAAATTATTTTTGGATTTTTATAAATTCTGAAAAATAATGAAAACAGAAAATAAAATAAATACCAAGGAAAATCAGGTGAAAAGAGAAACACGCTTTACAAAAATATACAACCGAAATCAATCCAAAGATAAGACAAAGCGAAATGGGCCGAGTGATCGGTTCATTTCGATTCCCAAAAATTCCGTAACCGAAATAGACCGAGTGTTCGGTTCATTTTGATTCCTAAGAATTCCAGAACCGAAATAGACCGCGCGTTCGGTTCATTTCGGTTCCCAAAAATTTCGGAACCGAAATAGACCGAGCGTTCGCTCTATTTCGCTTGTATAGTTTTAGTGAGAGGAAAGGGGTTTCGGTACTGAATCAGCTTCCATCATTCCCAAGCCTTGGAGTATCTTATTAAAGCTTGCTTCAGGTAAGGCCTTGGTGAATATGTCAGCCAGTTGATCAGTAGATCTAATGAAATGGACTTCGATATTGCCATCTTCAACATGGTCCTTGATGAAATGGTAGCTTAGTGCAATATGTTTCGTCTTGGAGTGTTGCACTGGATTGTGACAGATCCTAATTACGCTTTCAGAGTCACAGTAGAGGGGAATCATCTTCATGCTTAGGCCATAATCCCTAAGTTGGCTTTGTATCCATACAACTTGAGAAGTATAGGATGCTGCGGCGATGTACTCAGCTTCGGCTGTAGAAAGAGACACGCAAGTTTATTTCTTTGATTGCCAACTGACGAGTTCACCATCAAGGAATTGGCACCCGCCAGTAGTTCTCTTTCGGTCCAGACCACATCCACCAAGATCAGCGTCAGAGAAGGCTTGAATAAAGAAGCCGGATTTTGCAGGATACCAGAGACCGAGAGACGAAGTTCGCTTCAAATACCGGAAGATGTTTTTCACTGCAATCATATGAGGTTCTCTTGGGTTTGCTTGAAACCTGGCACAATAACAGACAGAGAACATAATATCTGGTCTACTAGCTGTCAGATACATAAGAGACCCTATCATTTGACGATAGAGTGTCAAGTCAACAGCCGGTTTTTCCAGAGATGGTGTTAACTTTGTGCCGAATGCCATTGGAATCTTCACTTTAGAGTCTCCCATCATACCGAACTTTGCTAGCAGAGTTTTCGTGTAAGCCTCCTGATTAATAAAAATGCCTTATGGTCCCTGTCTAATATTCAGTCCAAGGAAAAAGTTAATCGGGCCCATTGCACTCATCTCAAATTTAGTCTCCATCAACTTCCTGAATGCGGCTGTTAAGCTAGGATTCGTGGAGCCGAAGATGATGTCATCGACGTAAATTTGAACTAACATTAAGTGTTCGCCTTCTTTCTTGCGAAAGAAGGTTGGGTCAACCGAACCTTGTTCGAATTTGGACATTTTAAGAAAGCGTGTTAGAGTTTCATACCATGCTCTAGGGGCTTGTTTCAAACCGTAGATTGCTTTATCCAGAATGTAGCAATGATCCGGATACTTTTCGTTCACAAATCCAGGTGGCTGTTCAACGTACACCGTTTCTTCGAGTTCCCCATTCAAGAAAGCACACTTGACGTTCATTTGGAAAACTTCGAAGTTTTTGTGTGCAGCATGCGCCAGAAAGATTCTTACTGATTCCAACCTTGCTACTGGAGCGAAGGTCTCTTCATAGTCTATCCCTTCTTCCTGACAGTATCCTTTGACTACTAGCCTCGCTTTGTTGCAAATAACATTACCCTCTTTATCCATCTTATTTCTGAAGACCTATTTTAATCCAACAACTGATGCATCCTTTTGAGTAGGAATCAGTCTCCAAACTCGATTTCTTTCAAATTCATGGAGTTCGTCTTGCATAGCTTGCACCCAATCGGAGTGATCAAGGGCAGCATTTCCCTTCTTCGGTTCAATTTTCGAGACAAACAAATTAAACATGCATAATTATACTTGAGAGAATAAAGCAGTTTGCTTCGCCTTCATTTGAGAGCGTGTGAGAACTCCCTCAGATGATTCACCAATGATTTGAGTTTTAGGATGATTTTTTGTCCATTTCGTGAGAGGAGGGTAATTTAGATCATAGGCAGGATCCAACTCAGCATTAATTTCTTCTTCCAGTTCTGACAGATCGCCTTCGTCATTTGTATTTTCATTCTCCCCCTCAAATGGCGAACCGAATCCCATGTCAGGTTCAGTATTCTCCCCCTCGGTTGGACAACTATGGATTATTTTTAGTGATGGATTCTCCCCCTGGAAAGGCAAATCAGTTGACTTTGGTGTTGACGAACCCTCCCCCTGGAAAGTAGAGTTTTCTTTTGGATTATCATCTGAAGTCGGAGGATTGCTTGATCCGAGTGGTTCGCTTGGAGTCTTCTTCTCGGTTGGTTCTTGAGGTTCGGTTTCCATATCTTTAGCAGCTTCGTCGATAATCTCTTTCAAGTCGTCGATTTTATTATCTGCTGCTTTTGCTTCTGAGTGAATCGCTCTCTCTGGTTCATCAAAAAGCATCATGTATTCTTCAAACAAATTGGATATGGGAACTGAGACTTGACCAGATTCAGGAAAGATTTCCTCCGTTGGACCTTTGCTTGATCGAATTTTCTTCATGTAGTTATCATCAAAAGTCATATATTAGGTTTCCTCAATTTTCCTTGAGTATTTATTCAGAACCTTATATGCTTTTGAAGTAAGCGAATATCCAAGAAAAATGCCCACATATGCCTTGACATCAAACTTGTTTCGGTGCTCTTTGGAGTTGAAAATAAAGCATCTTGAACCGAACACATGAAAAACTTTACAATGGGTTTGTGATTGTTCAGAATTTCGTATGGGGTGATGTAAAATCGCTTGTTGAGGAAGGTTCGGTTCTGGGTATAGCATGTCGTGGCTATAGCATCGGCCCAGAAATATAACGGTAGAGAAGCAAAACTCATTATTGTTCGGACGCATTCACACAATGAACGGTTTCGCCTTTCAACAATCTCATTCTGTTGTGGAGTATAGGGTGCAGAGAAGTTGTGAGACACCCCCTTTTCAGTTAGAAACTCTTCAAGGTCTTTGTTTTTGAACTCTAGCCCGTTATCACTTCTTATGTTCCTCACTACCTTTCGCAGTTGCACTTCCACTTGTTTGATGAAAATCTTTAGCTTAGGAGTCGCCTCTGATTTCTGTTTAAGAAAGAAAACCCAGGTGAAACGTGAAAAATCATCTACAATAACAAGTATGTACTTACTACCATCGATGCTTTCGATTGCCGAAGGGCCACATAAGTCGATGTGCAGAAGTTCAAGAGGTTCGATGATCTTTGTATTAATGCGAGTAGGGTCACTCTTTCGGATTTTCTTTCCCATTTCGCATGCTGCACATAAATGCTCCTTATCAAATTTGAGAACTGGAAGTCCGCGCACGTGATCACCATGCACCAGTTTGTTAATATCTTTAAAGTTGAGGTGCTAGAGCCTTCGGTGCCACAACCTACTTTCATATGAGTTAGCCTTTGACAACAGGCAAATTGTTGGCTTCCCTTTAATTGGATTGAGATTTAGAGGATACATTTCCCCTTTGCGCTCAGATTTCAACAGAACTTTCTTCATTTGCTTTTCAACTATCTCAGAACCTTCATCATCGAACGTAACTTTCAATCCGGTTCCCACAACTAGTTGGGAGACACTGATGAGGTTATGCTGCAATCCTTCCACGTATGCTACCTTCCGTATCGAGAATTCACCATTTGTGATCATACCATACCCTTTGATTGTTCCATATGAATTGTTCACGTATTTGACACATCCACCATCCTTAAGGGACCGAAACTCTCTTAACTCTTCCTTTCTTCCTGTCATATGACGTGAGCAGCCACTGTCAATATACCATTCGTTGTCGAACTGCTCGTCACTTATAACCTGCAAAAATTAAGCAAATTTAGGAACCCAAAGTTTCTTTGGCCCTCGTGAATCTTTTACAGAATAGGGAATTGCAACAGAAAGATCGACCATATAAGTTCTTTTTATTAAGGTGGTTTCATTTTTTTTGACGGTAAACACTTTGATTTTGTTGCTGGCTTGTTTTGGTTGAGGTGATTCACATTGTTTATTTTTAGTTGGTTTGTTAGTCTTTTGAACCCTCTGGTTAGCTGACGTTTTCTTAATGTTGACCTCAGAATTCGTGATGAGCTTTCCCTTTCCTTTTATATCCTTCACTAGGTTTGTTTTTGGTTTTAGGACCGAAATTGGGCTTTTGGGTGTTGGGACCGAAACTGGGCTTTCGGTTGTTGGGACCGAAACTCGGCTTTCGGATCTTGTGACTACTAGTGTTAGGACCGAAACTGGGCTTACGGTTCTTGTGACTGCTAGTGTTGAGGTCGAAACTGGGCTTTCGGTTCAACTGACTGAATGATTGGCAGTGACTGTTCGAAGGAGACGTGGCCGTTGATTTCTCTTTCATCTTGAGATTGGAAGCCTTATTAGAGGGAACATAAGTGGGGTTTTGGGATTGCCAAAACTGTTTCCTCTCATTAAGATTCTTTAAATATCTTTTGTTCATCTAGCGTTTTTGTTCTGCAAGTTGCTCTTGGGTCAAGTGAATATTTGCTTTGGGTTTTGTTTTCTTCTCATGAGCTTCGGTTGTTGTTGATGATTCGCTGGAAGCTTTCAGTGGTTCGTTTGGTATTTCTTTTGTACCACTTGTACTTGGTTTATCGAAACTTGAAGGTTTATTGTTTGGTTCATCCACGTATCTGCCCTTGACTCTCCATGAGGTTCGCTCCGACAGACCGACTGTTTCGTCAGCATTGTCAACGGGGGCTGACCAGAAGTAATTTTTGCACCCTTCAATGTTATCTTTGTCAACCAAGGAGGTCAACTCCGCTGTTTGTTTCTTAGTTACCCCTGTGACGGCATACACTTGATTAGGCACAGTTTGCACCTTTTGATAAACAACTACCTTTTCTTTGAGAACCTTGGATTTATCCTTGGACAAGCGAGCGTACCCAACATGATTTTCAGATATGAGTGGTTTCACGGGCTCGGGTTCGTTCTTAAGAAACTCAGAACAATCAACCACGTCTTCTACAAAGATTTCGCTCATCTCACTGTCATCGTCAAATTCAGAAGTGGTTTCTATATTAATCTTATGTTCTGAACTTAATTTGACATTCGATGAGTCAAATTTCTGTATGGTCTCGGCCTTGATTTTTAATTTGTCATTTTCGTCCAATAGATTCTTAAGCATGCTTTTGTGTTCTTTGGACTCAATAAAGGCCTCAATTTTGTCCAGTCCGTATTTGTAGGTTTCTGAAACCTTCTCTGAAGACACAATCGATTCACACTCATAACATACAACATCGACTTCATCCTCCTTGAATTCAAGGAAGGGCAAAATCATTTTATGAATCGTTTTGCCTATTTCACAATCTAGATGCAACTGGATGATATTTGTGTATAAACGTTTAGCAATCAAACAAAAAATATTCCTTTGTTTCAAAAACTTCAATTTGTCACGTTGCAAATAAATAAGTTCATCCCTAGCCCTAACTAACTCTGATTCCTTCTGCTCTATCCACATCCTTCCTTCCTCAGTCTTAGAAGATACCCTGCTGAGTTGATCAGTTAGATTAGAATTCGCTAGACGTGTTTGCATTAGACTTCCACTTAAATTGGAAAACTTGAATTTTAATTCGTTTAAGTCTTTTTCATAACTGGTTACTGGTATTTTGAGTGATTCAAGAGTGGATTTTACCTTCTTGATCAACTGATTGCTATCGTTGATCCTTTCACTCACAGGTTTTGTAGCGAAACAATTCTCTTCCTTTTGCTTCGCTTCATCATGCTCACCTTCGGTCGCATATCGCCTCATTTGCGATACTCCAGCCGTCACCATTAAGCATCGTCCAGCAACCTTTTCACTTTCTTTATTTGACACAAAGGCTCTGCCATGCGAGGGCTTTCGTACTTCATCGTCTTCGGAGTCGGTAGACCAGACCTCCACGCCACCGAACTCATCATCATCACAGTTTTCCTGCACAATTAAAGCATTCATAGAACTGTTAGAGATTTTCTTCTTCTTTAGTTCCTCCAGCTTACACGTGTAGTAAGCTTCATTATCTTCACCATCCTTCTTCTCAGACATCTTTCTCAGCATGCAGTCCTTAGCAAAGTGGTTCTTGCCGTGACAATAGTTGCAGTCATATCCTGAATCTCCCATAAGCTTGTTCTCCTTCTTCTCTTCGTCCTTCTGAGAAATATTCTTGGTCTCCTCTTTCGTCTTTTCAGAATTGTAACTTCCCTGCCACTTTCAGTTCTTGTTGACAGGGAACTTTTTACGAGCAAATTTTTTGCGGGTTAGTAACCATCATTGCATATTCTTCACTTGTCAGATCGCATTCTGACATATACGATTCTTCCTCTTCTTCAATCATATTCTTTCTTTTAGAAACAAGGGCCAAGGATCCCACACCCGAAACTACTTTCGCTTCTTTTGACATGACGCTTTCATGCGATTTGAGAATACCCATCAGTTTCGCCAGTGAATAGGATTTAAATTGCTCATGAGCCTTCACAGTCAAGACCACTGCCATCCATTCGGGTCTTAAGCCATTCATGAATGTAACTTTTTGTTCTATCACCTTCCTTTCAATACCATGCTTGATCATTTTACTAAGCAGATGGTTGAAGCGATCTAACGTTTGAATGAGTTTCTCTTCTGGTTTTTGTTGGAAAGCACCGAACTCAGAAAGCAACAAGGTTTATATTGAGTGCTCCAGATCCTCATCAGTTGAATACAACTCTTTCATCCTATCCCATATTTCTTTTGCTGTAGTGCATGAGCTTACTAGACGAAATGTGTCAGATTGCAAAGCGAATCTGATCATTCTTATGGCTTTGACATTACACAACATCTTGTCTTTCTCATCCTGAGGAATCTTCTCCACATGTATCAAGAGCTGGTTATACTCCTTTTGAGTCTTAATTTCTCTATTCGTTCCAGAGTGAACAAATGGACCCAAGGTAATCGCCTCCCAGATCAAATAGCCATTGTCTTCTGATCCAACCACGTAGTCCTCGAAGTGGTGCGTCCATACTTCATAGTCTTAAGTGTAGAGAATGGGAATCCTAGTAGTGGATCCAATGTTGTTGGAGATGTTGATCGGATTGGTTTGAGAATCGTCGTGAGACATGATGACCTTCTTCTTTTATCTGCTAGAATCAGACTTGTAAAGATTGACTTAGGGTTTTATCAAACACAGGAAAAATCATCGATAAAGAAATAATTGATCCTGTAGATTCGATAAGAGCGGAAACCCTAAAGGATTCTTCAAACAGAAGAGATGCGTATGTATCACACAGTCTCCCGCTCTGATTCCAATTGATGAGATTATAGCGTTATTAGATCGATAGATTCTAAACAGATAAACAAATATAAAGTAACAAAGGAACACGAGAATGAATCAAACATATGTCGAATGATTAAATTATGCTCTGTGACAACCCGAAATTTCTATTCTGTAGAATCATTCACTTCAATAGAAGTCAGAACTGTTTCTGCTAACTTTTAAACTTTTTGAAGTCAGTTTAAGTGTTTTAAATCTTAGTACTTCAAGAGATAACTGCAGAGAGGATACTTTAGGGTAAAGTGTGCAACATTTAAGTTCCAAAACTCCAAGAGTTTGGAGTTTACGGCCCAAATGGTATGGGGGCCGTAAACCCTAAGGACTATATAAGTGACACTTAGTCATTTTTAGCTCTTTTTCAAAATTTCAAGTCTAGAACCCTTTCTCTCTCAAGTATCATCCAAAGTTTCTTCAAAATCTTCAAGAAAGTAAGTGTTTTCTTCCTTGATTAGTTGATCTCTTCCTTAATCTAGTGATCTTACATGATTTCATCCATGAAATCATTCCATTTATTTAGATCTTCAAGCATTCTTCATTTCACCAAGAACACCAAGAAAACACACAAGTGTTCTTGGGCCGTGAACACCCTTTCAAGCTCGTTTATTGTAAGTATTCTTACTCTAGTGTGTTATAAGGCTTGTTTCACTTCTTATTTAACTAGAAAACACAAAGAAACACAAGATCAAAGGTGTTTACGGTCAAGACATGTTCTTGAACCATAAACCCTAATAAATGGGGCAAAGTGAGCCCTAGTCCCTTCCTTAGCCTTGGATACTAGTCTAGATCACCACCTTGAAGTGTTTAGGACCTTAAACATCAAAAAGACCAAGAACACATAGAGTTTACGGCCGTAAACTCATGGAGAAATGGTCCATGGGCCGTAAACTCTATAAATTGGTGCCATTGTGCCACCATGACTTCCTAAGGCTTGGACTTGGCAATAAGATGCTTAACCTTGACTTGGAAGACGTCAAAACACAAAATGGTAGAAGTTACCATGGGTTTACGGCCGTAGACCCATTGGGACCGTAAACCCAAAACCGTAAACTCATGAAGAGTTTACACTTGGACCATAAACTCAAAAGCAAAGCCCTACAACCCTTAGATGCAATCCTTGGTAGTACTAGCACTTGAATCAAACTGTTATCCATGTTTTAGGGTGTCTTTACTTGATTAATTAGTTGTTAAATGACTAACTGGATACATATATGTGTTATTATATGTGAATTAGGATCCGTGTGTGTGTTCAAGTCTTCACTTGACACTTAGCATCCTATACCATCCGTTCATCCAAACCACTCACTACAGGTGAGTTCATACCCCCTTAATCAACCTTTTAAATGATTTTAAATGCTTTTATGGGGGGGGGGGGATACAAGTTGAACTATTATAGTTATTATATCAATCACATGTGATTAATAACTACCAAACAAGTGGATTTCTTACTTTTCAAACCGTGTTATCAAACAAACAACTTCAAACTGTTTTACAAACTCTGTTACATGTCAAATACTTTTATTAAACTCTTTTAAACTTATATTCTGTTAATTGTGTATCTATATAGATATAGTTATATAAGTAGGATTGAAAGGACTTAGGACTGATAGCTCACCTTACCTCATGTTCCTTGTTTGGTTGTGGACTTAGGGTATCGGTTATTTGTCCGAAGGTCGTTTGAATCCTAGTTATATATTGTGTATATGTATATAGATATAAAAGTTCCTTCTTTTTATTCAATACCTTTGGGTAGCAAAGGTATACAAACATGTTCATACATACAAACAACATTACTAGTAAACTATAATAGGCATAGTTTAGGAAGTTACTAATACTATTACTAGAACAATGAAACATACAAGGAGTCAGTTCATGCATACATACTAGACAGAGAGAGAGAGAACATACAATACAGCTAGTACATACTATACATTACAATACAGCTAGTACATAATATACATTACAATACAGCTAGTACATACTATACATTACAATACAGCTAGTACACACTATACATTATACAAGGGAAGATACTATTATGAAAAATAGAGAGAACATATATACATACTAGAGAGAGAGAGAACACACAATACATCTAGTACACACAATACATATACAACAACACTACTACAGTTATGTGAGCCACGTAACGGGGCATGGCATCACCTGTCATGGCTCGTTTTGTATCCATAATCTCCTTAAGTGGAGAGCGTTGAGTTTGTGTATAGATCTATACTGGATTGACTATCCTACACCTTGCTGCTCGCTACAGTGGGACTTGCAAGTCTACGGGTGCCAAACGTCATTCCTTCCGACGTCTTACATCGTCGTGTTTCTAGTCGGTAGTATGGTACAGGCCGATCACATGGTACTTTAAATAACAATTGGTTTAAGGTAGTTAGTACAACAGTAGTTACTTAATACAAGACTACAGTACTATTTTATTGCCTATCACATTCACTTTGTGATCGTCACACAATGAACAGTAATGTAAAAACTATATTTTTGGTTAATGATAGTCACATTTGGGAAAATACATACTCTTACAAGGGACACACATACAAACACTTGATGCCTTGGTAGAAGGCTACTTTTAGTAGAAAAACATAGGGTTTTCTAGGGGATTCAAAGATTTTACAAACATTCACAAACTTTTACAAACTTACACATCGCATACTTACAAACACTTTCTTACAAACAATGACACTAAAATACTTATGATCTCACCACCTTTAAAGCTGATCAACTCTTTCAAAATAACTTGTATTCTTAGGTCACCAGTAGACAGGTACCGATACCAGGTTTTGAGAAGATGGAGCTCATTCAAGACTCATCTTTTATTTTGATTTATATTTTTGGTGTCTATTAAACTTGACAGAACACACTTGTATTAAATTATATTATTAATGCAATGGATGATGTTGTTGCTTGTTTACTACTATTCCTTGTTGTGATACTGTACATGACGTCCTCCACCCCCGAACGATTCTGCCGTTCCGGTTTTGGGGTGTGACAGATTGGTATCAGAGCATTGTATATAGTGAATCGAGTATATCAACCCATAAAAGATATACAAACTATAAACACAGCGGGATTAAAATACTCTGATAAAGAGTTTATACTTTTAAATAATAAAATATTTAACCAAGTATACCTACCTGCATTCATACTAAAATCAGTGTCACTAGGACAGAACAAAAGTATTACGATTGTTGGGCAACATAAGTAGACTTAGAGACATATAGTCAAATCTGGGAAGATATAGCCTGATCAACTATATTATCCGAGGAGTGACTAGCATGTGCCTAAGTATGGTTGTGAGGTTGCAACAAGTCTAAAAACTTACCAACATTACCACAACGAAAACCTTATAACAGAACATAAACCTAAAATACTATAGGAGTATTTTGTATTACTATAAATTACTTATGTGCTTATTTCTTATATCCCTTTTCTCGCGTAGATAATATGGCTGGATTCCATCTCCGCGGCAACTTGTACTTCCCTAACCAAGGTAATGGAGGAGGGTTTGAAGCAGAGCCAGAAAATGATCACCAAATCCCTGTGGATGATCACCAGGATGAAGGCTTTACAGATGGTTCTGACTCCGAGCCTGAAGTTGAGAACCTACCCCCGATGGCTCCTGTCCCAAATCCTAACCCTCGTCCGACCTTTCAAGGCCCAACGCCTCCGTGGGTGGAAAGCTTGGAAACATGGAGCCAAGAGCAGAATCAGCCCATACCATTGAATGGGGACCAAAGCTTTTATGACCTGAGCGAAGGAGGCTCAGCAGACAGAGTCTTGCCAATCCAGGTCCGCAGAGTGGCCCAAAACGAGATTCAGGGCAGGACAACTCTTCATCGAATCACGAAAGTTGACGCCAATGCGAGAATGCATACCATCCGCACAATTCGTCTGGAAGATGCTCGTGAGAGATCTAGGGGAGACCATGAGACCCTGCAGCAAGAGCTAGCTGAAACTCGAGCTGAAGTCATAGAGCTCCGAGTACGCCAAACGGTGTACGAACGACACCTACTTGATATTAAGCGTCAGCTGGCTGAACTAAGGGTACACCCAAGGGATAACCGTCACCAGTAGGAGATATTCTACCTTTCTTTCCTTGGTTGAAAGAATAGTCTTCCTATCTATGCTCTAAGTACCACTTTTCTAAGTGACTATCCCTGTACTTTAAGTACTTATAATTAGGCCTTTATGCTGTCAAAACTTTTCTACTTCGGATATGATGTAAGACCTACTCCAAGGTCATTTTTTCCAAACGTATTACCTCTTAAATATCAATGATATTGACGGTCGGCAAATTTCTGTGCCAATCCGTGTTCAATTACTTTCATTCTACTATCGTTAGAATTTTATCTAAACCTCACTTTCGTCAAATTATTGAGCTGTGGTAAATTAGCTTAAGGATCACTTCCAATTCTGGTCAAAGGTTGGGTCATGTTATCTACCAACCAATGATAGCCTAGTTCAAAATAACAACCGTCTAGTGACCATTCTACGAACTTACATGAACTCTTTAGTAGTACTGCATCATAGGGATGTAGGTCAAACCACCGAGAACAGCTTAACAAAACGAAAACTTTATCTTTACATGATTGAGTATAATACATCTAGGACCGACCATAATCACTCACGAACTCCTTTTCTTGTTATATAACAGAATCATGTCGTCATCTAGAAATAGTCAACCGAACGACAAAACCCCGATCCTTCATATAGACGCTGCCACCTTCCAAGCAGCGGTGACAGCCGCCGTTGCAGCTGTGTTTGCACACTACGACTCTGGTAACGCAATCGAGGCTGTGAAGGGTGTTGACAGTTCAAATTGTTGTAACAATCCGGGAAATCAACAAATGATAATTGTTACCAACACCTAAGGCCACAAATCTGAGGGTAAGAAGTGAAGGCGTCAAGCCTATAAGGAGCGCAATCGATCACAAAAACTTGCCACACAACAACAACAAGTGGCGACCCTGCAACTTCAGCCCCGATCAAACTATATAAGGGGACACTCCCGAAGTGTGGCAGGTGTAATTCCCATCATCACGGAGTCTGCCGTGATTTAAAATGCAGCAATTGCAACCGTGTGGGGCACACTACTCAAGTCTGTAGAACGCCAGCGCAAAACATCTCCCAAGCCACTAACATCGGAGTCAGTTCGACTTGCTATGGTTGTGGTGAAGCCGGACACTATAATAGGAATTGTATAAAAGGGAGGAACAACGAAAGTACACGTGTCCACATAACTCCGACCCGACACTTCACTTCCACCGCTGATGCTGGTACAAGCCAGATATGTCATTTATGTGGTGAGATAGGACATCTCAAGAAGGATTGTCCAATAACAGAGAACTCTGGCACAAACGGGAAGATACTAAGGATCACTGCTGTGGGAGAGACTACTCCGGACCCACGTTGAAATACTAGGGTGTTTCATTATAATAGACTTATAAACTGTTAAACACTAGTGCAACTAGAGTCTTACCTTTTGCGAGATTCCGTCAGTCAAGGGGGCTCTCGTGCTGCGTATACTTGCTTTTGTAGTATACCTTGTTCGCAACCGTATTCTAGTAGTAAATTAAAGTACTGAAACTCTGTTAAAAGTTGCACTGTCATGTTTAGTTTGTAACACCTTTATGATCTAGTCTAACGCCTTTTATTCCGAGTAGTCCGACATTATCGTTTAACTTGAGTAAATTCGATCATCACAATGCCAGTTTCGTGCTCAAATCTCTTTTCCCCTTAAATCGCCTCTTTACGAAGCCGTCATTCCAGAACTCCGAAGTACTCATGCAGAGAGTACTAACTGCATATACCTAGGTTGTACTCTAACTCTAGATAACCATTCATTTTCAATCGATCTCATGTGCTATAAAAAGGCTGTTCGCCTTAATCTACCGTCTAGCAAAACTCTAGAAATCTACGGCGACAACCCGACACTCACCTTCGCCTCATCTCGAGCATTCAAGCCCAGAAATACTTGCGAAAGGAATATCGCGCATTCCTTGCTCATGTTGTCGATGTGAGCCAAGAGGTGAAGGACATTAAAAACATCCTGGTAGAACACGACTTTCCCGACATCTTTCCAGAAGAACTCCCAGGATTAGCTCCACAACGTCAAGTCGAGTTCAAAATCGACTTAGTTCCAGGGGCTACCCCAGTAGCCAAACCGCCCTATCGTCTAGCACCTACATAGATGCAAGAACTGTCTGATCAACTTAACGAACCGCTCAAAAAGGGCTTTATAAGACCAAGTTTCTCACCCTGGGGAAACTACGGTCTGGTTCGTCAAGAAGAAAGACTGATCATTTCGTATATGCATCAATTACAGGGAGCTCAACAAGTTAACCATTAAAAATCAGTACCCTTCGCCTAGCATAGACGATTTAGTTGATCAACTGTAAAAGGGCGATCTTCTTTTCCAAAGTCGATCCAAGATCCGGGTATCACCTAATACGAGTATGAAGGGAGGATGTTCCGAAGACAGCCTTCCTAACTTGTTATGGGCACTACAAATTCGTAGTAATGTCGTTCGGGTTAACAAACACACCTGCAATATTCATAGATTTAATGAATAAGGGGTGTCGTCCTTACTAGGATCAGTTCATCACTGTCTTCATTGATGATATACTTATCTACCCTCGTAGTAAGGAGGAGCATAGTCAACATCTTCAGTAGGTCTTGTAAACATTTCGATCGGAGAAGCACTACGCAAAATTCTCTTAAATGCGAGTTTGGATTCGAAGGGTCAAATTACTGTGTCACATTGTTAGTGAAGAGGGAATTCAAGTAGACACTTCCAAAATCCAGGCCATTGAGAATGGTCAGATCCGAAGACACCTATAGAAAATTTTAAATTTCTAGGTCTCGCAGACTACTATAGTAGGTTCTTTCAGAACTTCTCACGATTCGCGAAGCCCCTTACAACTTTGACCCAGAAGGGAGTGGCCTTTGGCTGGGAAGAGAAGCAGGAGAGAGCATTCCAAATGCTAAAACGAGCCTTGTGCACCATGCCAATACTATCCCATCCAAAAAGGAATGAAAGACTTTGTAGTCTATGGCGATGCGTCCAAATCCAGGGCTCAGTTGCATTTTGATGCAACGAGGTAAGGTCATTACCTAAGCCTCCCATCAGTTGGAAACACTCAAATCTAGCTATGAAATACACGACCTAGGGTTAGAGGACATCAATAGAGAGGATCGTTCAGATTAGTGGACGATTGAAAGCCTCTAGTGTCCGACAGAAAAGTTACGCAGGGCTTTTCGAGATTCTCGCTAGAATCGGCCCTGCAGCTTACAGACTCAACTTACCCCGCGAACTCAGTAACATACATTCTACTTTCCACGTCTCGAACTTGAAAAAGTGTCTGTCCGACGAGACTCTGGTAATCCCACTCGACGAAATCGAGATCAACGAGAGCCTCAACTTTGTGGAAGAACCTGTAGAGATCATGGACCGAGAGGTCAAGCAAACCAAGCAAAGCCGAATCCCGATAGTGAAGGTTCGCTGGAACGCCAAGCGAGGACCTGAATTCACTTGGGAACGAGAGGATTAGATGAAACTGAATTATCCTCATCTTTTTACATAGTTATTTGTAACTACTTAATTGCTTAAACTCTAATTTCGGGACGAAATTCCTTCTAACGGGGGGATGATGTGACAACCCGAAATTTCTATTCTGTACAATCATTCACTTCAATAAAAGTCAGATCTGTTTCTGCTAACTTTTAAACTTTTTGGAGTCAGTTTAAGTGTTTTAAAGCTTAGTACTTCAAGAGATAACTGGAGAGAGGATACTTTAGGGTAAAGTGTGCATCATTTAAGTTCCAAAACTCCAAGAGCTTGGAGTTTACGGCCCAAATGGTATGGGGGTCGTAAACCCTAAGGACTATATAAGTGACACTTAGTCATTTTTAGCTCTTTTTCAAAATTTCAAGTCTAGAACCCTTTCTCTCTCAAGTATCATCCAAAGTTTCTTCAAAATCTTCAAGAAAGTAAGTGTTTTCTTCCTTGATTAGTTGATCTCTTTCTTAATCTAGTGATCTTACATGATTTCATCCATGAAATCATTCCATTTGTTTAGATCTTCAAGCATTCTTTATTTCACCAAGAACACCAAGAAAACACACAAGTGTTCTTGGGCCGTGAACACCCTTTCAAGCTCGTTTATTGTAAGTATTCTTACTCTAGTGTGTTATAAGGCTTGTTTCACTTCTTATTTAACTAGAAAACACAAAGAAACACAAGATCAAAGGTGTTTACGGTCAAGACATGTTCTTGAACCATAAACCCTAATAAATGGGGCAAAGTGAGCCCTAGTCCCTTCCTTAGCCTTGGATACTAGTCTAGATCACCACCTTGAAGTGTTTAGGACCTTAAACATCAAAAAGACCAAGAACACATAGAGTTTACGGCCGTAAACTCATGGAGAAATGGTCCATGGGCCGTAAACTCTATAAATTGGTGCCATTGTGCCACCATGACTTCCTAAGGCTTGGACTTGGCTACAAGATGCTTAACCTTGACTTGGAAGACGTCAAAACACAAAATGGTAGAAGTTACCATGGGTTTACGGTCGTAAACCCATTGGGACCGTAAACCCAAAACCATAAACTCATGAAGAGTTTACACTTGGACCATAAACTCAAAAGCAAAGCCCTACAACCCTTAGATGCAATCCTTGGTACTACTAGCACTTGAATCAAACTGTTATCCATGTTTTAGGGTGTCTTTACTTGATTAATTAGTTGTTAAATGACTAATTGGATACATATATGTGTTATTATATGTGAATTAGGATCCGTGTGTGTGTTCAAGTCTTCACTTGACACTTAGCATCCTATACCATCCGTTCATCCAAACCACTCACTACAGGTGAGTTCATACCCCCTTAATCAACCTTTTAAATGATTTTAAATGCTTTTATGGGGAGGGGGATACAAGTTGAACTATTATAGTTATTATATCAATCACATGTGATTAATAACTACCAAACAAGTTGATTTCTTACTTTTCAAACTGTGTTATCAAACAAACTACTTCAAACTGTTTTACAAACTCTGTTACATGTCAAATACTTTTATTAAACTCTTTTAAACTTATATTCTGTTAATTGTGTATCTATATAGATATAGTTATATAAGTAGGATTGAAAGGACTTAGGACTGATAGCTCACCTTACCTCCTGTTCCTTGTTTGGTTGTGGACTTAGGGTATCGGTTATTTGTCCGAAGGTCGTTTGAATCCTAGTTATATATTATGTATATGTATATAGATATAAAAGTTCCTTCTTTCTATTCAATACCTTTGGGTAGCAAAGGTATACAAACATGTTCATACATACAAACAACATTACTAGTAAACTATAATAGGCATAGTTTAGGAAGTTACTAATACTATTACTAGAACAATGAAACATACAAGGAGTCAGTTCATGCATACATACTAGACAGAGAGAGAGAACATACAATACAGCTAGTACATACTATACATTACAATACATCTAGTACATACTATACATTACAATACAGCTAGTACATACTATACATTACAATACATCTAGTACACACTATATATTATACAAGGGAACATACTATTATGAAAAACAGAGAAAACATACATACATACTAGACAGAGAGAGAACACACAATACAGCTAGTACACACAATACATATATAAGAACACTACTACAGTTATGTGAGCCACGTAACAGGGAATGACATCACCTGTCATGGCTCGTTTTGTATCCAGAATCTCCTTAAGTGGAGAGCGTTGAGTTTGTGTATAGATCTATACTGGATTGACTATCCTACACCTTGCTGCTCGCTACAGTGGGACTTGCAAGTCTACGGGTGCCAAACGTCATTCGTTCCGACGTCTTACATCGTCGTGTTTCTAGTCGGTAGTATGGTACAGGCCGATCACATGGTACTTTAAATAATAATTGGTTTAAGGTAGTTAGTACAACAGTAGTTACTTAATACAACACTACAGTACTATTTTATTTCCCATCGCATTCACTTTGTGACCGTCACACAATGAACAGTAATGTAAAAACTATATTTTTGGTTAATGATAGTCACATTTGGTAAAATACATACTCTTACAAGGGACACACATACAAACACTTGATGCCTTGGTAGAAGGCTACTTTTAGTAGAAAAACATAGGGTTTTCTAGGGGATTCAAAGATTTTACAAACATTCACAAACTTTTACAAACTTACACATCACATACTTACAAACACTTTCTTACAAACAATGACACTAAAATACTTATGATCTCACCAGATTTAAAGCTGATCAACTCCTTCAAAATAACTTTTATTCTTAGGTCACCAGTAGACAGGTACCGATGCCAAGTGTTGCGAAGATGGAGCTCGTTCAAGGCTCATCTTTTATTTTGATTTATATTTTTGGTGTCTATTAAACTTGACAGAACAAACTTGTATTAAATTATATTATTAATCCAATGGATGATGTTGTTGCTTGTTTACTACTATTCATTTTTGTGATACTGTACATGACGTCCTCCAACCCCGAACGATTCCGCCGTTCCGGTTTTGGGGTGTGACATGCTCCACCTCAGAAGAGCTCGATGAAGAACTTCAACTGTAGAGGTGTGCTAGGGTTACAGTGCTATTCAATGCAAAATAATCAATGAGAAGCGTATCTAATCTAAGCATGCATGCACTAAATATAAACCCTAAAGACTAAACACGGTTGGACAGGCCCAAACCGTGAATACAAAATGGACTATAACACGAGCCCAAAGATGCAACACCCCAGACCCAACAGGTCAACAATATGGTTTATACTTTGCTTTTCTAACCATTTATTATTTTTAGTCTTGGGCCGAAAATAATATTTAGTTTATTTGTAGCGTGGACCGAAAACCCATGTGTTTTCGGTTTAACATTGGGTTTGGGCCTTGGGTTTGCGGTCCATATATATAGGGAAGTAGGAGTGAGGAGTGGGTGGAGGCCATGAAGGGAGCATTCATTCATAATTATATTGTAGAGAGAGAAATTTAGAGAGAAGAAGTGTGTGTCTGTGTGTGAATCTGTCGCACCTCCAAACCAGAACGGCGGAAACGTTCGGGGGCGGAGGACTTTAGGTAAGTATCACAACACATGCAATATAGTAATCAAAGTACAAACAACCATTGCATTAATAAGTATAAGTTTTACATAAGCGTTTAAACATTACATATTCAAACACTGAAGTAGGTATAATAGAAGACAAGAGTCGCGGTACGGTACTAGGTAGTCTTCTCAAAAGCTTCTGGAGTGTACCTGTCTACTGGATTCCTGAGAATACAAGTTATTTGAAAAGAGTAGATCAGCATTTAAGCTGGTGAGTTCATAAGTATTTTAGTTCTGTTAAGTATACCATAAGTTCTTTGAATGAGTTCACTGGTTTCTCCGGAAATCCTATATCTCCTGAGGTGATTAACTGATAACCTCAATAGTTTCCCTCTGTAATTACTTAGTTTATACTGATTATACATAATATAATATTGAATTGATAGTTAAATGGGTGTATCTGCCCTAAGCCCACAACTAAACAAGGAACAGGAAGTAAGGCGGAAGTCACACATTTCACTGTCAATCGGACATTACTTATGTACGACTCTGATGTAATAACTAAGGAATTATAGAATTAACCACTAAAGGTCTTTTATGTTATACTAGTTTACAAAGATTGAGTGACTAAGTTTCATTTGATAAGTGGTTTAATTCCATAAACCGTTTCCTTTGTATAAGTGGTTTAATCCCATAAACCGTTTCATTTGTAAAAGTGGTTTAATCCCATAAACCGTTTCATTGGTAAAAGTGTTCTTAGTTATATCTGTTCTACAGTAACAACCTTAGTATTAATCATGGAGAGTATTCTATTATCCATAATACTGCCTTGTGGTTTTAAATGTTCAAAACCAGAAGTACAATACTTGATTTCATGATATATAGCTCTTACTGTAAGTAAAAGCTACTGAAGGTATATCTGGTCGGGATGTAATTAACTTTTCTTACTATTATAAGAGATGTATATTACTTTGTAATTCACTCGTTGTTTTATCCATGTGAGTCCTATTAACCATACTAATATGACGGAAATGCCTGCAGCGACATTCTTCAGACGTCAGAACGGTATGATATTTGACACCCTAGGCTTGCCGGCAAAACTGTAGCGAACAGTAAAGGTGCGGGATTGTCAGTCCCATATAGATCTATACACAAATTCACGCTCTCCCTACAAGAGATTTTGGCTAATAGTTCAGGACTTAAAAAGGTCGTACTTAGATAAGTACACCGTGAAGGGTCTCACAAATTTATTGTTTCAATGAGATTTCCGATGTATTATTATTATTACCCGATGAATGCTAACTCTGGTACTTTGTATCGTACCCTTGGTTAATGCAAATCCGGTAAGATGTATTATTACCTCGAGTTCGCTAACTCGGGTACTCTGTATAGTACCTTTGCTAATGCCAACCCGACATAATGTATTATTACCCGTGATTGCTAACTCTAGTACTCTGTATATCGTACCTTTGTTAATGCAAACCCGGTATGATGTATTATTACTCGTGATTGCTAACTCTGGTACTCTGTATATCGTACATTTGTTAATGCAAACCCGTCATTACCACGTGTTTGCTAACCCTGGTACTCTGCATCGTACCTTTGTTAATGCAAACTAGGTATGATGTATCTTTACTTCTTTAATATGTTGTTCGTATATTAAAGCTATTATACATATCTTGGTATAGTTGAATGAATTTTGGTAATTTCCTTGGAAAGTATACAGTTGTAAATCATACTTGTATCTTTAGTTTTGAATGATAAATTATACCTATTATAATTTATATGTTCTATCTGATTAGCATGGTTTCTCATGGATGAACACCTTTGCTCAGCCTGATACAAAGGTGGTGATACCAAAAGGAGTAACCTTTTGTACTCATATATGTATAACATATATATAATTAAGAAGGAAACGACCTTCGGACAAATAATACAACCCTAATTCCACATCCAAACAAGGAAAAGGATATAGGATAATTCATTAGTCTTAAGCCCTTCAAATCTTATTTATATATTTATACATATATAAACATGATTTTGGCATTTATAATTTGAAATAGTTTATAAAACATTTTTCAAAGAATTTAACGGAGTTTTTACATGACTTTAAGGATTTAACATGGCTTCACGTTATTTTGAAAGTATTTGGTAATTCTTAAAAGCATACGGAATGTCTTTGTGTGATTATTATCACATACAGTTATTAACACAATTTAATATTGTGTTAAACTTGTATTCCCCCCTTAAAAAGCATATAAAACCATTTAAAAAGGTATATTATAGGGGTATGAACTCACTTTGATAAACGGTGATTTGGGCAGCGTTTCGTTTCCCGTAAAGAGTTTATTTAACGAGAACCCGGCTCAAACCGGGTAGAGTTTCGACAGGAGAGAGGATGAATTCTCGAGAATTCTGGGGCTCCGGGGCTTGCTTCGGGCTTTAGACGTGATACCGGGGCCCTCGGGGGTCGTGAGAAAGTTTCCGGGGCTAAAATGTGAAAAAGGGGAAATTTTGGGGTGAAAAATGGGCTTTCTTCGGAAGACCCCGCTTGCTATATATAGTCCGAAGGTTCGGACCCGAAGCTGTGCGAAGGTGACACGCGTCGGACAGGTGGCGAGGTTTCTGGCTGACTTCGGACCGCAGGCTCGCAGATGGGAGGCTCGGATTGGACCGGACTTCGGTCCAATAGAAGACTGACACGTATGCGAAGGGGGTGTCTCCGGGGTGTCCGATGCGAGACTGTCCGAAGCTCATTGGACCTCGGCTGCGGTACACTCAGGAGGTAACACGTGTACCGCGATCCAACCAGAAGATGACACGTGGAGGTTCGCACGTGATGATGACGTGTCCGAAGGGTGACATGCGAAATTTCCCGGTTTTCAAGATTTTCTTGATTTTTGTGCCAAAAACTTGCGAAAATCATAACTTTCGCATACGAGCTCCATTTTTGACGTTCTTTATTAGCACGCATAGGTAAAATCATACTCTACGACTTTCGTTTAGACTTCGTCGGCTGGTTTTGAATTTATTTTTAATATTATTATTTTAAACAAACCGGGACGAGAATCTGTTAAAAATTCATAACTTCTTCATCCGACGTCCGTTTTCGACTGTCTTTTTACCGTTGTGCTACTTTTGACGAGACCTTCGATTCTTGTTTAAGTTGCGTCGGCTAAATATCGATCGATTTATATTTCGAATTTTTAGCTGTCTACTGCTAAACCGAAACTTCGAAAAATCATAACTTCCTCATACAACGTTGGATTTTCACGTTCTTTTTATGAACGTTCTCGGTTTAACATATTCTACAAGTTTCATTTAGATTGTTAAGGCTAAAAATCCTTTTATCAAAAATTCGCTTTTTACACTGAAAAGTGTTTTGCCGGTTTTACCGCGGATTTTCGATTGGTCATAACTTCTTCGTTATAACTCGGATTTCAGTGTTCTTTATGTTTTTGGAAACCCTGTTACAAACTCTACCACTTGGTTCATCCTAATTACGATTATTGATCAATTAATTTTTGACTAAAATTTGACTGCTGTCACATTATCCCCCCGTTAGAGGGAATTTCGTCCCGAAATTAAGTCTAAAGTGATACTCATGGACTAGGTCTAATCTTTCCTTCCCAAGTGAATCCAGGTCCCTGTTTTGTAATCCAGCGAACCTTCACTAACGGGATAAGACTTAGCGTGGTTCTTCAGATTTCCCTATCCATGGTTTTTATTGTTTCTTCTACAGAGTGTAGATTTTTACTTAACTTGATTTCATCAAGTGAAATAACAAGTGTTTTATCGGATGGACACCTCTTTATATTTGATATGTGAAAGATGGGATGAATGTTATTAAGTTTTTGTGGTAGTTTAAGTTTAAAAGTACAAGACCGATTCTAGTAAGAATCTCAAATGGTCTTATGTACCTTGAATTTTGTATTCCACGCTTTCACAAGCACATCTTGTCCTTCCAGGGTGAGACCTACATATGACAAGGTCATCAATCCTGGAATTCCAAGGGTTTTCTTCTATCGAAGCCGTAGCTTCTCTGGTTAACTCTGGAAGCTTTATGGCGTTTCCCGATTCGTATTTTGTTTTTGGTAGTTTCTCGGATGAATTCCAGATCAGCGAGGGTGCTGTGTGGAAATTGGATCTCTAGCTAGTTGCGTATTACCTACTTTAGTCCAGTGCAGATAGAATCTGTACTTGTGACCACAGAAGGTTCTGAATAGAGCAACTTGAATGCTAGCGTGTTAAAGGACTCGACTACTTGGTAAATGGATATCCCATTCTTTACCATAGCCGATCCGATAGAATTATGACTACTCTGGTTCCTAGAGGTTTTTGAGTGACGGCCTGAACTGGGAGATGATTCTATTATCTCAGTGGAGATAACAGATATTGGCATACCGTGCACTCACACGTTCTAGTTATCTTCTCTACTTGCCACATTTTCAGGTTTCAAGGCTTCCTGTTGAGCCTCCTTACTCTATGTGGAGAGATTTGAATGGATTATCATAGTCCATGATTGGCACTATGACCTCGGTACTCTTTCCTACTTAGGGTGTCAGCTACTATATTGGCTTTGTCGAGATGATAACGAATTTCAAATTCGTAGTCATTTAGTAGCTCGAACCACTGTCGTGGTCTCATGTTGAATTCCACCTGGTAGAATGCTGGCTTTTGCTCCGAAGTTCATGATAAGACTCATACTTGGCTCATCCACCATTACCTCGTGTATACAAGTCGTATATAATTTAGATTTCACAAAAACGTTCGGATGGGTGACTCTGCCCCATGTCCACAACCAAACAAGGAACAGGAGATAGGGCGGAATCACACATCCTTAATCTTGTTAAGTCTAACTTATATACCACTCTCGTGTATACACTTAGCAGTGATAGAATAACTTAATGAGTTCTTAGTCTCTATTCTTCAACTTGACCTATGGTTCGATGATTTTTCTATGAGATCTATTGAGGTACTTCGGTAGTTACTGACTTTTAAGACTACTTCGGTGCTTTTCGTTTGAAGTTTTCTGTCTACTGTGTAGGCTAGAATGGCGTGGTACTCTTCGCATGGGTACTTCTGAAGTTTTGAAATGAGAGACAACCTAAGGGTTTTGCGTTATGGATTGGAAGAATTTCATCTTACAACTGATTAAGGAAAAAGTTCTCTTATACACCATCAGAATTTTCACATGGTAAGGGCCAGACCAAACCATGTCGAATGAGGATGTCAGAATTTTCTCGATGCAACAGATAATAAGTCGTTCTGGGACGAATGCTTACTAGGATGATATCCTATGTACCTAAGTTCTCAGAGTTTCTAGTTTTATCATGTTATTATCGCTACGAACCCCTTTTGATTCAAATTTGGTGGGTACTACCAATACGAGGGTTCTGACAATTTGAAATTATGAACTTTCATGAAACGATCCTTACTAGGTCTCTCTATAATCGCTGGTGTATACAAGTCATGTATAATTAAGATTGGTAAGACCTTTGACTGAGCAACCCTGCCTTAAATCCACAACCAAACAAGGAACAAGAAATGAGGCAGGATTACTCACTCTAAGTCTACAAATCTTAATTATAAATGACCCTTATGTATACACTAAGTTATCATAGCTTACCTGTTAGGGTTTCAAATTTTTATATAAGTGTTATGATTTTATTTGAACGGAAGAGTAAGTATAGATAATTATCGGGGTTTGGAAGCGTACCAAAATATAGTAGGGTTCTTTGATGCTTTCCCATGTATTGGGATTAAAATCCTCCTGCTCCCCCATCGTTCTTCTCTGTTGGACAATCCCTCTTGTAATGTCCTATTTCACCACAAAGGTGACATGTGGGAATGGTTCCAACATCGGTAGTTGAAGTGATGAACTCAACCGGAGTTCTACAGATGCGGGCGGTATGCCCCTTCATGTTGCATCTATTGCAATGCAGCTCTCGGCAAACTCCATGATGATGGTAGTTGCACTTGCTGCAGTGTGGGAGGTTTCCTAAGTACGGCTTGGTTGGTGCTAGAATAACAAGGCTGACGGGGGTATTGACTGCCCCAGCTCGTTGCCATCTGTTAGGTTCTTGAGTTGAACAACTCCCTTTCGTGTTCTCGAACTTTCGTTTAAGGATATTAAGCTTAAGGTTCGAGGTGTCCTTACAAGTAGGTGCTCGTTGCTGTACTTGGCCATCACCACGATCGGGGTTACCGATAGCATTACTACTAACATTTGTATTGTAACCATTCAGGTGTGCCATGACAGCTGCTACAGCTGCTGTGACCGCAGCTTGAAACGTAGCCGCATCTATCTGAAGGATTGGTGTTTCGCTGGTTGGTTGGTTACACTTCTTTGGAGGCATGATTCTGTTACATGATAAGAAAATGAGTTCGTGAGCGACTATCGTGTCTTTAGATGTATTCTAACCATTTGTATCTATGTATTAATCTTCTGTTTTGTTATATTGTTCTTAATGATTCGACATGCATCCCTATGATGCAGTCATGGTAAGGAACATAGTTAAGTTTCTAGAATGGTTAGGAACCGAGTATCATCTGAACTAAGTTACGTTCGTTTGGTGGATATCGTTTTCCCAATTTTCGAAAATATTCGAAAACAATTCATAACGGTGTCTACATAAAATAGACTTATGAATTTGAGAAGTAATTGATGGGTTTTGAGCATTCTAACACTTCCTAAGTGTACATACAACCCTAATAACCTTGGATCTATATTTGTCTAATTATCATGCAAAGTTGAATTCCAAGGTTATATTCCTATCTAGCATACATGGGGAACAAATTTTAACTTGCATGAAAGATAGAATAACTTACCTTGTTGTTGCTTATGATCCTTGAAACCTTGTGAGCCTAGCACCCCAAGTGTGATGCCTCAAATGCTTCACACAACACCAAATGCTTTTGGAATGACTTTAGAGAGAATACACACTTCTAAAATCGGCCTAGCCCTCTTGTTTCTTATGTGTAGCCGATTTTGGTGGAGAATGGGTTTCTTATATAGTGTTGACACATCTAGAGTTACACCATGTAAACCCTAATGTGTCATGACTCTTCATTTCCATGACCCATGGGTTTGTAACTCCCATGGAGCATCCATGGATCATCCTATGGGTGGAACCCAACTTGATAATCCATGGAGCCTCTTAGCCCACTATATAAGATATGGAAGATTTACATAATCTACCCATATATTTAATTAGTTATCTTTTGATCACTTAATTAATTCTAAATTAATTCTTGATCAAACTAATTAAATAATATTATTAATATATTAGAACTTATAATATATTAATAAACCATAAGTGTTATTTCTCTCATTTTAGTTTATCCAATTGCATGGTGCCATGCAACCCAAATGGACCATGCCGGGTCGGGTCAAGTACATACCAGAAATAGTTATGGACTTATACACCTTATCCAACAGTCTCCCACTTGGATAAGTCTAATAACTATAACTGCAATACTTCAGGAACCGATCGGCAATCGTAGCTCTTTCAAGGTCTCTCGGAACTGAGAAGATGATGATATGCCATTTAAGATAAGTGATCATATAATCCTCTGTTCTAGATATCAGCCGGACAAATACATGGAACAATGTCTTACTTTGTGTCCAGCAGTTTGTTTCCCGATTTCCGATTTGTTTGACAAAGAACTCAATTGAACACATCAACTTAGTTCTGACCGGGCCCGGTACATAGGTCAAAACAAAATCATCGAGGGGCCCAGATATCAGCTTCTAATCCAAGAAGGAACAGATAAACTTTGACTCATATGTTTGTTCTACTACTCATTGAATTATACACAAGAGCACGTTTTATAACATCGAGTTACCAATGCGTTTTCGTACAATCAATGCATAACCAACTCATAAGTAACAAATCATATATCTAGGTTTGAAGACTTATATGATATTACCGTCTCACGATCACTCGAGATAAATTCCATGAAGTGATTCCAGTGAGCGTGGGTTGAGTCCAATGCTCAGAACTTATGAGCACTCATGAGTGTTGTAGCCATGTCCAACAACTTAGACCTCTACAACCAATCATGACAGTCTTGATTCATACCTACTTCCGACATATGACCGACTGTGGAGGTTCGAATAATATGATATACCAAACATAATTATTTTGGAAGTCAAAACATGCAAAAAAAGAAATATAGTAAACGATCGACAAGAGATAGCAACACTTTACTCATAAATAAAACACCTTTTATTCATCATCTAATGTCAATTACACTTTACAAATTTCAAGGTTATCTAACTACTAAATCTAATATCATCCTTCAGCCCTGTGCTCTGAGCATGCTGGAGATGCTTAACCCGAGTCAGTCCCTTCGTGAGGGGATCTGCTGGATTCTCATCCGATGATACCCTCTTTGCCACGAGGAGTCCTTCTTCTATTCGATGTCTGATGAAATGGTATTTTCTGTCGATGTGTCTGGATCTCCCATGATCCCTTGGTTCCTTGGCTAAGGCAACTGCACTTTCACTATCACAGAAAATTTCCATTGGCTCTTTAATAGCTGGTACAACTCCAAGGTCTCCAATGAAGTTCTTCAGCCATACCGCCTCCTTTGCTGCCTCGCTAGCTGCTATATACTCTGATTCGCAAGTTGAATCAGCCACTGTCTCTTTCTTGGAACTCTTCCAAGAAATTGCTCCTCCATTTAAGGTAAAGACCCAGCCTGACTGAGAGCGGAAATTATCCCTATCAGTCTGAAAGCTAGCATCACTATACCCTACAACTCTCAAGTCTTCACTCCCACCGAGGGTAAGGACCCAGTCCTTAGTCCTCCGTAGGTACTTGAGGATATTCTTTACCGCAGTCCAGTGTGCCTTGCCAGGGTTCCCCTGATACCTGCTAACCATGCTCAAAGAAAAGGCTACATCAGGTCGAGTAAACGTCATAGCATACATGATCGATCCTACAGCCGAAGCATAAGGTATTCGACTCATTTCTGCTATCTCAGCCTCAGTACTAGGGCTTTGTGTCTTACTCAATCTGGCGTTACTCTGGATGGGTAACTCTCCTTTCTTGGAGTCCTGCATGCCGAATCTCTTCAACACCTTATCCAAGTAAGTACTCTGACTAAGTCCAATTAGTCTTTTACTCCGGTCTCTCAAGATCCTTATCCCTAGAATATAGGCAGCTTCTCCTAGGTCATTCATAGAGAAACACTTCCCAAGCCAGGACTTAACTTCCTGCAGAGTTGGGATGTCATTTCCTATGAGTAGTATGTCATCCACATACAATACCAAAACGCTAACTATACTCCCACTAGCCTTGACATATACACAAGATTCATCTTCACTCCTAGAAAAGCCAAATTCCTTGACTTTCTCATCAAAGCAAAGATTCCATCTGCGAGGTGCTTGCTTTAACCCATAAATGGATTTCCCAAGCTTACACACTCTATTAGGGTACTCTGTGTTGACAAAACCCTCTGGCTGACTCATGTAAACATCCTCAGCCAACTTTCCATTAAGGAAAGCGGTTTTGACATCCACTTGCCATATTTCATAGTCATGAAATGCAGCTATGGCTAACAGAACCCTAATAGACTTAATCTTGGCCACTGGAGAAAAGGTCTCATCATAATCAACTCCCGGAGTTTGTGAGAAACCCTTTGCAACCAGTCGTGCCTTATAAGTGTGTACATTACCATCCATGTCGGTCTTCTTCTTGAAGATCCATTTGCACCCTATAGTCTTACGACCTGGTACATTTTCAACCAAGTTCCAAACTTGATTGTCATACATGGACTGTATCTCGCTGTCCATTACCTCTTTCCACTTGGCTGACTCGGGGCCTGCCATGGCTTCCGCGTAACCGTTAAGTTCATCCAGACCTATCAGTCTCTCATCACTGATAAGTGTATCACCTTCCGCAGTAATATGGAATCCATAGTAATGCTCAGGTGCATTCCTAACCCTTGTGGAACGCCTCAGAGGTACAGACTTGTCAATTGGCTCAACAGGAGTTTCCTCCTCAAGTTGAGTGCTAGGGATTGAAGTTCCTTCACCACTTGACTCTTGAATTTCTTCAAGGTCAACTTGCCTCCCACTGTCTCCTTGGCTTATGAACTCTCTCTCTCGAAAGAAAGCCCTCCTAGCTACAAAGACCACATTCTCACTAGGTCTGTAGAAGAGGTAACCAAAGGATTTCTGTGGGTAGCCGATGAAAATACACCTCTCACTTCGAGGTTCGAGCTTATCATGAGTATCGCGTCTCACGAAAGCCTCGCAACCCCAAATCTTAATGTGGTCTAGTTTGGGTACTTTGCCAGTCCACATCTCATGAGGAGTTTTGGCAACTTTCTTTGTGGGAACTAGATTAAGGATATGGGCGGCAGTCTCTAAGGCATACCCCCAAAATGAGATTGGTAGCGAAGCTCGACTCATCATGGAACGAACCATATCCAACAAGGTTCGATTACGCCTCTCAGCTACACCATTCAACTGCGGTGTCCTGGGAGGTGTCAATTGTGAGACAATCCCACATTCCCTAAGATAGTCGAGGAACTCTGAACTAAGATACTCACCACCTCGATCGTGTAGGTGGATTTCGATCGCATCAGAATTTTGAAGCTGTTACTTAGGAGTTCTGATATATTGCTTAGGAATAGATAACAACAAGTTTTTCCGTATGCATTTGCACTACAAGGATAAGTTTTTTCCGCAAAGTTTTGAAATAAAATAAAAGTTCTTAATTTTATATTTATTTTAAATATCCTTACAAGTGGCATTTGTGAAAAATGGTTGTTTATATGATTCCATTGATAGCAATATTTGAAAAAAAAAAGAAAAAAATGGACTTGATTCTTTCGTTTGTGGTAGTGTCATAATTTACCAAATAAGGAAATATTCTCATTCCCAAGGCTTCAGTTGGATAGAAACTTGGAATCATGCAAGTTGAATAGTATGATGAATGAGAACTTTCAAGCATTGGAAAATTAAGACTTGTTCACATGGATGTGTGAGTCAAGTTAAGGACTAAAGGGATCGAGTACACATTCTTATGCACTGGTCAAGTCCACCACAAATCTCGTTAAGACTATTCGTCATGATTTACTAAATTTTAGTAAATATGGTTATACTTACAAGTTTAAGTATAATTCTGAAACATTGGAAAAGTCTCAATGTATGGCAGAACGAATGGGAAGAATCAAATTAGGCAGACAGATAAAAGTTTCTCAAATCTGAAAAGATGGGAGAGTACTTTAGTATCATGTTTTGTGATCATCTTAATGATTAAAGAACCACATCACAATTGGTCTTCTAAGGACATCTTAGTGCATTCTTATGACTAAGAAGAGGAGTCATGAATTGTTGAAATGGTTAAATCAAGAAGATGAGTCATACTTCGTTTCAAAACAAGTCTTAGAGTCATACTCCAAGACTATAAGTTGAGTGACATATCTTAAAGAAAGGTTTATAACACTTGTCAAATGTAAGAGTAAAAGTGTCCTACTCTTGTACATTTGAAGTTGGTAAGTTGTGATGTTTTGGATTAAACAAAGACCAACTAAGGCCAATAGTGTGAAGTGTTTGTCTTGATAAAGAATCCGCACTATCTCTTGAATATTTGGCAAGATAGTCTTATATGTCAAGAGGACAGTGGGAGTCTTAAAGATCCTAAAAAGAATTTCAAGAACTAATCAAGAATAAAACCTGAGGTTCTTCACTAGCACACGACTTGAGGTTTATAACCTATCATGTTGACATATTCTGTGCCCATTCCAGTTAAAGTTGGCTTTGCATAGGAGTTCTGAAAGTTCTCAATTGGTTGCATAACAACTTGGAAGCAATGGCAGGCCCTGTACTGCCAGGTGGCAAGAAGTTAAGATTGCATAAGTTCAGTCCATATGAGTTTGGATTTGTCATTATCCTTGTCTTGTGACTATGGTTTTGACGATTCACATGGATAAGAACACATACACCATAAAATCTAAGGGTCATAAGGTTTCTCTCTGATTCATGAAAATGATGGTGAGGAAACACTTCCACCAAGTAGATTTGAAGCAGATGGAAAAAGGTCTAAACAATTGAGACTATGATTACGGCATCCCTTTTCATAGTTCTGAAATTGTTTAGACACACATGCATGCTCTCTAAGGAAAGGTGTATGATTTTGATAAAGTTTTATCAAAGCATCTCATATCAGAAATCTGAACTTTGGTAAGAAAGTCAATAAAGTATTGATTTCTAGAAGTCCAGCTGATTTCTGAGTACATGTCTAAGCTAGTGGGAGCATAAGTGTTATGCTAATAATCATCATGTTAGTGGGAGCATGATAATTATTGTTAGTGTTGCAAGTTAGCAATGTTAATTATAGAAAACAAAAGTTTCAATTCGTGAGGCTGCAGGGATTGAAAAAGTTGTTTTGCTATAATTAAGGGAGAGGATATACTTCATTTCAGTTCTAAAGGCTTAGATTGAGACCTTAATCATCTTTAGTCAAGAATATATATATGAATTTCATGTTGGATTGGTTCAACTTAAGGAAATTCTATATATTGCGTTCTCAAAATTCGATTATGATTACGGCATCCCTCTTCATAGTCAAATTTTGAAAACATGGCAAATAAAAATATTGTAGCAAAAGACTGGTCTAGAATCATGTCTTTATGTGAGACACCATGAATCGTGTACCATTTGCTTTGGGTACAGGATCGATTGCATGTGCTATAATATTTGTCATTTCTAAATTTTTCCAAATGTCCAGAGGCATTAAGAAGGGAAAAGGTCTAGAATTGGATATGACTAAAATGATTAAGCAATTGTTGAGGACAATCTAAGGTTTACCAAAGATTGGTTGCTCAGGGACAGTTGGAAGTATAGTGCTAATTTTGGAAGGACCATATTGACATATTCTGAAAAGAGGCAGCTCTTGTTCAGAAGTGATAGTCAAAATGAGAATATGGAGTTGTCTCCATAGGTGGAAATTATCTGTGTAAGATTAGAAAACCTAATGCAAGAAGCATGTTCAAAGCAATGTACTTTGAATATGAGACTTAGTTTCCATGGAGTTGAACTCCATTGGAATACCTTATAATGACTGTTGACAAGTCTTTGTGACTTTGTACATATTCATTACAGGAGGGTCAGTGCATATAAGTTTAAAATCTAAACAGATTTCGATAAATGATAGGAATTTGAAATTCTCAAATTTTTCAATAAGGATTTGGGAGTGTGAAATTAGAATAATTGAAATTATGTTCAATTGGTTTATTTCACAAAGTAAGGATCATAGACAAACATAGAGTGCATACTTGGTGTATGGCAAAGCTATTGTTTAGAAAAACATAGTGTACATGCTTGGAGCATAGGACAACTAGTGTTTTTAATTCAGGTATAAAGTTGATAAAACCGCAACAATGAAATAATGAGTAATCAGTATGGTGATAAATAAAAGTGGTCTATTTATATTCATAGGGTTTGATACCATATTTGATTCATTTATTCTTGTGTTTCATTTTGCATGTTTTGACTTCCAGAATAACTAAATCGCTCTTCCTGAATGATTAAGTTATTCAAACCATCCACAGTCGATCATATGTTGGAAGTAGATATGAATCAAGACAGTCATGGGTTGGTTTGTAGAGGTCCAAGTTGGTGGACAAAGTGGTGCTACAACACTCATGAGTGCTCATCAGTTCTGAGTATTGGATTCAACCCGCGCTCATTTGAATCACTTCATGGATTTTATCACGAGTGATCATGAGATGATAATATCTTATATTCTTCAAACCTAGAGATATGAGTTGTTACTATGAGTTGGTTGTACATTGATTGCACGAAAACGCATTCGGTAACTCGATGTTATAAAACGTGCCTTTGTGTATGATTCAACAAGTAGTAGAACAAGCCATATGAGTCGAAGTTTATCCATTCCTTTTACCTTCGGGATAAAAGCGATATCTGTGGGCCCCTCGATGATTTAAAGATGATACATGTGAGTGCTTGGCCAAGCCAGGACTGATTTGATTTGTTCAATCAGTCAGTCATCATGAATCGGAAACCGGGAAACAACAAATGGACAGAGAGAATGATTGATAATCCATGTCTCGGTCCATATGATATCTAGAATGGAGGAATATATGATCCCTTATCTAATGGACAAGTCATTGACAAAGGTCAGAGTTCATCGACAAGGTCAGAGTTCGACAGAAGGTTTTGAGAGCTACGATTGCTGATCGGTTCCTGAAGTCATACGCAATAATAGTTTTAGACTTATCCAAGTGGGAGACTGTTGGATTAATGTCTAAGTCCATAACTATAATTGGTAAGACTTGACCCGACCCGGCATGGTCCATTTGGGTTGCATGGCATCATGCATTTGGATAGACTATAATGAGAGAAATAACACTTAAGGTTGGTTAATATATTATAAGTTCTAATATATTAATAAGGTTATTTAATTAGTATTCATCAAGAATTAATTTAGAATTAATTAAGTGATCAAAAGGAGACTAATTAAATATATGGGTTGATTGTGTAAATCATTCATTCTTATATATGTGGGCTTGTGATCCAAGATTTCTTATGTTGGACTAAGTCCATGGGGTGACCCATGGATACTCCATGGAGGTTAAAATCCATGGAGCATAAGGAATGGGTAAAGTTATGAGTTACATGGTGTAACCCTAATAGCCACCATATAAAAGAATCCCATGGCTCAGGAAATCGTGCACTAATGTGGGAATATGAGGGCTAGACGATTTCAAGGAGTGTTCCATTTCTCTCAAGTCATTCCATGTGCATTTGGTGTTGTGTGAACCATTTGAGGTGTCACACTTGGGGCACTAGGCACTCAAGCTTCATGGAGACAAGCTACATCAAACAAATGTATGTATTCTATCCATTTGATTACCCAAGTATAAAGTATTGTATGCTAGATAGGGTAATACCTTGGAAAGTTCATAATTGCATGTATAATAGAGAAAACATAGATCCAAGGTATTTAGGGTTGCATGTACACTTAGGAGTGTTAGAATGCACAAAACCCATCAGTACGGGCCCTATACTACCGTCCACACCGCATCAGTATTCACCCTAAGGCCTCCTCCTTGGATCCCAGATCACAAGCACCCTACATCTCGCTGGCATAGGCTACCCTTTGGTAGACCTCTCATAAGCTCCTCACTGCTACCTACTCACTCTCAAGCTTCACATAGCAGTAGAAATCTTCCTAGGCTAAGGCATCACAAATCAGGCCACTCTAGTCCTAATATGAATACTTAGCCTACTCTAGCATGCACATCATAACATATCTCATAACACATAATATAAGGGTATTATGGGAAATCACCGTTTGGGCGCTGGTTGATCGTACACACTGCTCCTTTCTACTTTTCTCAAAATCTTTTACTTTGTCAGAAAAATTGTTCCTTTTTATGAAAAACTTTCTGAAATCCTCAGTTTGACTTCAGATATGCCCGAAGGTGCATCCGAATCCCTCAAACCAAGGCTCTGATACCAACTTGTAACAATGTAAATTTTCAAAACCAATTTTTCATTTTTAAATCATATTTTCAATCATCAAAACAATATCAAACAACTGTGTCCAATGTTATCATAACAAACAAATCCCAGAATCTCAAAACATAATCTCTATGAGTGTGTACAGATCATGCCGGCGCCTTCCTGCGATCCTCGCTAGTACCTGAAACACATAACACAGCAACTGTAAGTATAAATGCTTAGTGAGTTCCCCAAAATACCATATATAACACATACGCCTTTCCAGGTTATAACTCTGCAGGATCTTCCGATCCAAGTGTCTCAGGGGACTTCCGTCCCGAATCCCGGTAGACCTTCCGTTCCTACCAGTATCGACCTTCCGGTCCGTAACCTCCTGACCTTCCAGTCCATGTCATACATAACATACATAACACATACATATCACATAATAACATATAGCACATATATCTCATAGCATACAAGACCTTCCGGTCACACATAGGTACCACTCTAGGTACAGTATAGTGAGAAGACTCACCTCGACTATCTCGGATAATCTCGCACACGTATACTGATCTAGCCTCCGCCTAAACACATAAACAATTATCTCGAATCAATAACGGCTTTATAGGCTAGACTAGTCTCTTCCATATCCTCTAAGAAGGCTAAAAGACCATTTTACCCTTCAATGGTCCACAAGTCCAATTGTTGACCAAACCCTAAAAGTCAACAAAAGTCAACGGTCAAACTTTGACCAGACTCGTCGAGTGCACTCGTGTGACTCGGCGAGTCCATGCATGTCCTCTTCGCCCCTGGTCGTCACTCGACTCGCTGAGTCAACCCTACACTCAACGGGTCATCACCGGTCGCGAATCGCGGGGCAACCCGACTCGACTCGTCGAGTCCCTTATGGGCTCGGCGAGTTCCTCCCATGACAACACTCATCTGACCTCTTGAGGTCAGATCTGCTTCTCTAATCTATAGATCTGACTTCCCCATGACCAATAAACACGTAAAGGTCGAATCTTGCTACACATACAATGCTCCCAAGGCTTATTTCGGTGAAATCCCGTCTAACATGGCAACCTATGTCCATTTCCTCCATAGAACCACAAAAAGCAGCATGGTTCAGGCTCTCTGGACCTCAAAAGGTCCAGATCTAGAGTTTAGCACTCAATGGGACACTATACACAACTAAACAAGCCATAAAAGGGTATAGAAAACCCTAAATTCTATGCCCTTAAGCAAAACAGAAGGATAGGATCAAATAGCTACCTCAAACTTGAAGATCCAAGCCGAAAACCCACTGAATTGCAATCCTCTTGACCTCCCCTTGCTGGAAACACTTTCTCCTTTGCAAAATCACACCAAAAATGATCAAAAGGCTCAAACTCTCTCACAACTCGCTCACAATCGCTAGGGTATCTCTCTCTGGACTGGTAGCCGGAAATGGAGGCCATAAAGGCCTTTAAATAGGGCCCAGGCCCTGAGATTTAGGGTTTCACTTTACAGCGCGGACTCGCCGAGTCCACACATTGACTCGTCGAGTCCCTCATTAATCCAGACAAGAATTTGCGATCCTACTCGCCGAGTCCCTCCTTAAAACTCAAGATAAATACTTAAAATAAGATACCTGGAATCCGGATGTTACAGATTCCCGAGTGGAAATGGGAGCAGATCGCAATGGAATTTTTTACCAATTTGCCAAAGACTACTATTGGTTACAACGTTATTTGCATAGTTGTTGATCGATTAACCAAGTTTGCTTACTTCATACCAATAAATGAGACAGATAAGATGGAGAAGTTGACCAGGACGTACCATAGACAAATCATTAGATTGTATGGGGTACCATAATCTATTATCTCTTATAGAGATAGCCGATTTACCTCCCGCTTCTGGAAGAGTTTGGAAAAGTCCCTTGATACTCGCCTGCATATGAGTACAACCTACCATCCTCAAACCGACGACCAAAGTGAAAGGACCATCCAAAAGCTTGAAGACATGCTCCGAGCATGCGTGATAGATTTCGGAAGTGCATGGGATACTCACCTTCCTCTGGTTGAGTTCTCATACAATAATAGCTATCAGACGAGCATTAAAGCAACACCATTCGAAGAACTATATGGATGAAAATGTCGATCCCCTATTTGTTGGTCAGAAGTTGGGGATAACCAACTGGCCAAGAAATTTGTAGGGGATACCCTACAAACAGGCGCATAGAATATCCACAAGACGACATAAAAGATAATATAGATATGAGGGTGCACGAAGGCAGCACGTGACCGTCAGAAAAGCTATGCCGATGTAAGGCGCAAACCCTTAGAGTTCTAAGTCGAAGATAGGGTGATGCTTAAAGTATATTCTTGGAAAAGAGTTGTGAAAAAGCGGGGTAAACTAAATCTGAGGTACATAGGACCATTCAAAATACTTGACAGGATAGGTCCAGTTTCCTATCGACTTAAGCTACACCAAGACCATATTAACGTGCATGACACAAGATTCAAAATGTGAGGTGTGCACCTCTGGCTGGCGGCCACCTGACACAAGGTTCGAGTAGATTGCGAGTGACGTGACCAATTGGGGTAGTGACACATGGCCTTCTCTGGATGGAGCCACGATGATCACGCACGACGCATACAGATATTCGTGCCGCCCGCACCCAAATTCAATGACTATAAATTTAATGTTGGGCAGAACCCATTCTACAAACCATCCATTCTCTCACTCTCCCTCTCCTCAAAGTTGTTGCCATTGGAGCAGTCACCGATGTCCCGACCACGATTCAACCCTACACCAACGGTCTGACGCGACTAGGTTGCGTTCAAGGCTCCCCTTTACTATTTTAAATGTTTTACCGGGGGGAGGGGGGATACATGCTTATCAAACCGCTTTATCAAAAAATATGTATATCTATAAATATGAATCGTTATAAAAAGGATAAAACCATTGGATAACATAAAACCATAGGATAACATAACTATAGATACTATACCTAGTTTAAGCTATGATATTATGCCTAAGAGTTATGATGCCCCACAGTCTAGGAAGAGATATTACCTTGATGTTATAATGGTCAATTTCCTAGGATAACATAGTACCTAGAAGTAATGCTGGCCAAATATAGGGATTTGCACTGTACCTCATCGTTACTCTGCCCAAATATCCAATTTTCAAATTAACCATAATTAGGGTTTCTATGTTTGGAAAATTATATATATATATATATATATATATATATATATATATATATATATATATATATATATATATATATATGTATGTGTGTGTGTGTGTGTGTGCTAGATAATTATGAGATCTAAAAGGTATAATTATCAAATATAAAATTAAAGGGGTTTATATTGTGATAGTTATAGGAAATCACTAAGAAAGGAAGATAACGTATAATCACTTGCCTGATTAAATTTGGCTACCCGAACCTATAATCGTTAATCTTGCGAGAGCCAGAAAGAGATGTATAGATCTATACGGGGTTTAACACCCCTACCTGTGATTGCTAGCTACAATCTCGGCAGGATAACTTTCTTATTGTTCACTATTCGAAACTACTCAAACAATTTCGATTATGGGGGCTCATGGTAATACATTACAACCGCCTTAGAGATCTGACTATCCAAAGGGACGCCTTAGAGTGGTAGATAAAATACATTAGGATTAATAAAATATCCTATAAATATACTAAATTATGATCGGTAAAATATCCTAAAAGATAATAACATAGGATCGGTAAACATCCTATAAAGATATTAAACTAGGATTGGTAAGGTATCCTAAAAAGATAGTGTGCTAGTGTTGATAAATATATATATATATATATATATATATATATATATATATATATATATATATATATATATATATATATATATGCATGTATGCCTCGATCCAATATCCATGCGTCCCACAATCCGACGTTTCCGTCGCCGGCCGAGGGTGTGACATAAGGGGACTTTTCTACTGGGGTTGCTCCTGGAACCATATCAATCTGAAAATCGAATTGGCGTGTAGGTGATACTCCTAGTAGATCCTCAGGGAATACATAAGGGTAGTCACATACAAAAGGTATTTCCTTGATCTCTTTCTTCATGTCTCTATTATTGACAATGTGGGCTAGAAAGATGTACTACTTCTTCTTTACGTATTTCTGGGCCTTCATACAAAAAACAATTATAATATTTTTACTAGGCTTGTCTCCGTAGACAATTAAGGATTCTCTGCTCGACAAAGAAAGATGCATTACTTTCTCGAAGCATAAAATCTCGGCGTGATGAGGGGATAGACAATCTATTCCTATTATGACGTCGAAGCTTCAAATGACCATAGGCATGAAGTTGACGAGAAATGTGTGTTTATTTAACTGTAAAGTGCAATTCTCTAGTACTTCTTGGGTGCTGTCGATTTGAACATTGGCTATTTCTACAATATAGGTCTCCTTAAGTTTAATAGGTGGATGATTCAATAATTTTGTAAACTTCGGGATAATATAGCTTCTATCAGCACCAAAATCAAAAAGTATGTTTGCATATAGATTATTAATTAAGTACGTACCAGTAACCATTGTTGGGGCATGGACGGCGTCCCTTGCTCCTATTACAAATGCCCTTCCTATGCAATTTCCTTCTTGTCCCTTCAACTTGGGGTATTCCCTCTTGTAATGCCTACCCTATCCACATCCATAACAAGCTTTATTTCATGCTGTTGTAGCGTCTCCTTGATTCTTCATAGCTTTTGATGCAGGTGTTGGGAGCCTACACATATGAACAAGGTGGCCCTTCCCGCCATAGTTGCTACAAATCCAACAAGCATCAGTGTAATGATAACCACATTGATTGCACTTTGGAATATCCCCTATATACAACAATAGGAACTTAGTCTCGTTTGTTGCTGCTGTAACTACATATGTATGTACTGCTTCACGCTTCTTCTCTGATGGCTTCCTAGCCCTTCCATTGGAATCTCTTCCAAGCTTCCTCTTGGACCATGGTGTCATGAAGTATTTCTTGGTTCGTAGGCTGAAGGCCAGCCTTTTGGTACTATCATAGTTGGTCGGCGTACGAGGTGGTAACTAATCCTTGAATGGGATGGGGCAGTCCCCAAATGTATCTCTTTATCTTCTTGTATTCTGGAGTGACCATTCCGGGACACAAAGTAGATAGATCATTAAAAGGGTTCGTGTTGGCTAACACATCGGCTTCTTTTATCTCTAAACTCCATTGTTCTTGCTCCAACTTCTGCATCTCCTCGTGTGGACAATACTCCTCTATCATGAGTTGCTTCAGTTTTCTCCAAGATATACCATTAGCAATGTTATCGCCCATATTCTTCACATAACTATTCCACCAAATTTGGGCTGCATCTTCCAGGGTGCAGGTACCAAGTTTTACTTTGGAATTCTTCTGTGCGGAAACTAATTTCAAAGATGGACTCCATTTTCTCTATCCACTAGGTTAAACCGACTACACTCTCATTCCCGTAAAAGGACTTCAGCTTGCAGTTCATAAAATCCTTATATGTATAGGACCTAGGTGGACCTCGGTTATCTTCATGGGAACTTACTCCTCCAGTTCAACCTCCTGATCCTGTATTTCTATTTGTTTCGAAATTAGCCATTGCACCGACAAGTCTTTGGGATACTAGAGCTTCGATAGCCATTGGGTTCATAGGTTTAGGATCTGGGTTGGTTTGGGATCCTATGTTACTTCTTGTATGCGACATGATTCTATATTAATGTTAAGGTATTTGTCAGATATTAGAATCCCTTGGCTATTTTGTTATTAATTGCGGGAGTCAGAATAATTCGAGTGTCGCAAAAAAATATTTCAATCAGGTAAGTTTATTATATCACACTTAATCATTTCAGAATGCAACATATTCATTCTTGAAACGCATATTTTTCATATATTCACATAAGTTTGATTACAAGTATGACCTTTTTACAACATGATTTTAAAAATCATGCAAAAGAGTGGCTTAAACAGGACAAGCATCTACTTTACATACAAAAGATATAGTAGTATACTACTATCCGCTTACAACTTTTCCGTCCTTCAAACCCAAAAAATATAGCTACTAGCATCCATCGCTAGAGCTAACTACCAAATCCCAAAGTAAACCGCCACCAATGTAACCAACTGTGCCATCTGGAAATGAAGAAAATCAATCATCACCTCTGATGTAACCGCGCTGATCTCAGATGCCATAACCCTCTACTCTAACCCTTCACACGATGCTTCAATCCCTATCTCGAGCTGCTGTGGCTGAATCTGAAAATGATCCTCCTCAAGATGATCGTAAGCATGTAGGACTCTCATCTCGTCAATATATTGACCCTGATCTAGCTCATGAACTCTATCAACCAACAATCTAAATCCCTCCTCAATGACCAAAGATCCTCCTATGTGTGATTTATCCTAGCTTCATGTCGATTTACTCGTGGAACTAAAATAGATATCGTCCTATCGGCTATAGACTATGGGATGGGATCTCATAATAGAACCTGAGATAACTCACCTACCTCATAAACTCCAATGTTGTCCTCCTCAATCCACTCATCAATCTGAGGAGTCCATCTATGGGTCGGGCATGGACTTTTTTAGGCTCTAGGTGATAATGAAGGTGATGCTGCTCTCTTTTGCGGGGTATGAGAGTGGATTTCCTAGGGGTATTCTTTTGTCTTGGACGTATGGTAACAAGTCTGAATGACCTGTAAGAAGGTGATGGTGTGGACGATAGAACCTTTACTGGCGGTAAGGGATATGACTCACTCTCTCTAGTGGTGTTATCCTCAACTTGAACCTCCATCTCAGCATGATCGGCGGGGTCATCACTAGATGATGAATTCGGGTATGGAGAACTATCCGCTGGACTTTCATCATTCGCTTCCTCAGGCAAGTCCTCCTTTTTGAGAGGTTCCTCCTCCTCCTCCTCCTCCTCCTTGGGCTCATCCTCTATAGATATAGGTGTAGGGTGGTAATGTGATGTGCAATTTATATACTACCAATTTTAAATTTATAAACATAACCTACTTAACTAACTAACTGCATTTCGGCAGTATACCTAGTCAATGTATAGGATAGTTTAGGTAAGTTAGGTGTCGATCACAGGGAACACAATTTTAATTTAGAAAATAAATATTAATAATCAACTAAGAAATAAACTTAAAATGAGGGGTTTTACTGGTTTTTCAAGTTCAATAATTTAATTCAAACAAGAACTAATTAAACAACTATAAAAACTAAGTAAGCAAAGAAAATGATTTTTAATTCAAATTTAAAGAGTTCTTTCGTTTAGTTCCGAATTCCCCCTCTATATGATTGATTTCTAGTGGATAAACTATATTGATTAATAATCCATTAAATTACTAGTTATCATGATCCGACCCCTAGTTTTGCCAATTTATGAATTACTATGCAATGATCAAGCGCAATTTAGACACAAAATTTATATAAGCATGTATTGGACTATGAATGATAAATCTATGAATTACTTATCCTAGATCAAGATAAGCAACTCAAGCACAAAATATTGATCAATTATGCTCTCCAACACAATCAAAGTAGTTAACTTTTATTTTCCTAACCGTAGGATTTGTTTAATCACTAGATCTAATTATTTAATGGTCATAAACAATTAGATAACAAATTCATGCAATTAGAATGATCATCTACTACACAAAACCTTCTTAACGAGCAATATAAGCTATAATTATTTAATGGTCATCAACAAAAAACATACATGCATTTGAAATCAACACATAGTATACGAGTTCATCTTCACCAAAAAGAAGCATAGGGTGATTAGCTCATAACTATAACAAAAATAGACATAAAATCAAAGCTAATTAGATTAGACATGTTTAAAGCTGGCAAACCGGATGATTATAAGTTGTTCTACTTCTAATTATCTTTAATGCTTGATATCCAAACGAATTATGAACTTCCAAGGGTTTTCTCGAGGGTTTTAGTTGCAACTCTTCACTTAATTCCCAAGCCAACTCTCTAAATTCGACCTTAAGTTCGGTTATATAGTTTCCATAAACTGGCTGCCACGTCATGGGAGTTAGGCTCCACGTCGTGGTCATCACTTAAAAACGCGTATGTCGCAAGTCGTGGGAAGCTTCTATGTCAGGAAAGGTGGCCAAGTCGTGGCCTTGAAAATGCCACATCGTGGCATGCAGTTTTTGCACGACTTTTTCTTTATTCTTCGGTATTTTCAGCTTTAGTCCTCCACACATCCAACTTTCTTCAATTTCAACTCCTTTTCCCGGAGAGTAGTATTTTTGGCTGTAAAATAGAATCTAACCATTATAAGTACCAAATATCATTTCATTTTACCAAAATATAGCTCAAATGTATTAAAATAATGCCTAAATATATGTATAAATATGGAAATATCATAATGGAATCTTTGGATCATACTCATCCCTCGTCTCCGGTGTATGTGGTACCACCTCATCATCCTCTGGCAAGGGAAGTGTCATCCATATCCACATATCCTCGATGACTCTCCGATGATCCTACATAAGACATCTAATAGGACAAATGTTTATAAGAGATAGAATGAGAATCAATAATACAAATAATTTCCAATTATAAGTATGTAGTAGATAGTGTAGTAGATAGTGTCGTGTATCCTGCGATTCTCTCTATAGGACATGTCGGATATCCATCACTAGATGAGGCATCCTCAAGCTAAGTGTATAATCATCAAGCAGTATGTCTCGGTCTAATCCTCTAATCCAAGAATCTCAACTAATCAAACTAAGTCACCGATCCATAAATCCTCAAGTGTTTAGTTTGTTAACTACCATATCCAGGTTTTAGGCGTGCATCGGTCATACCATAATAAAACTTAGTTGCGCATTCTAGGTGTAGTTGTGGTACGACCACTATACTGTAATAACCCTAGGTATCATTTCTGACCTAAAATTGTGAGTTATGATTCACATTGTAACGACGTAAATTTTCAAAACAATTTTTCATTTTTCAAACATAAAATTTCTCATTTAAAACATCTCAAATCACAAGTGTATCAAATGTTATCACGGTAAAACACATCCCAAAATCTCAAATACATAATCGTTTATCAGTGTGTACATATCATGTCGGCGCCTTCCCGCGATCCTCGCTAGTATCTGAAACACATATCACATAACACAATAAGCATAAATGCTTAGCGAGTTCCCCAAAATACTACATACAGCACATAAGCCACTCGAGGCTATAGCTCTACGAGACCTTCCAGATAATGTGTCTCAGGGGCCTTCCGGTCCCACAATCTGAGTACACCTTCCGGTCCTACTCTGTCGACCTTCCGGTCCGTACCATATTGACCTTCCGATCCATACCCTGTTGACTTTCTGGTCCATATCATGTTGACCTTCCGGTCCATACCATGCTACACATAACATACATAACATATACATATCACATAGCAACATATATCACATACTCGTCATAGCACATAAGACCTTCCGGTCAAACATAATTACCACTCTACGTAAGGTATAGTGAGAAGACTCACCTCGTATGATGTCTAGTAAACTCTCGTGCTCGATATCCCCGATCTAGCCTCCGCGTAATCACATAAAGTAATTTATCTCTAATTAACAATGATTCTCATAGGCTAGACTAATCCCTTCCTATAATCTCTCAGAAGGGGAAAATACCATTTTACCCCTGTAATGGTCCAAATATCTAAATGCTGACCAACCCTAAAAGTCAACGAAAGTCAACTCCAGTCAACGGTCCAACTCTGACCAAACTCGCCGAGTGCACTAAGGTGACTCGGCGAGTCCATGCGTGTCCTCTAAATCCTCCTAAGGCCTTACTCGACTCATCGAGTTAACCTTTCACTCGACGGGCTACCACTGATAACGAATCGTGGGGCAACTCGATCCGACTCGTCGAGTCCTCTTATGGACTCAGCGAGTTTCCTCCATGAAACACTCATTTAACCTTCTAAGGTCAGATCTGCTTCTCTAACTTATAGATCTGGCCTTCTAATACCCAATAATCACGTAAAGGTCTGAACTTGAGGCTCATGCATGGTGTATTTTGCTCTCTACACCATTATGACTCCATTGAAGCTTCATAGCTTCAAGGTTCCAAAGTTACTCACTCAAAGCTACCTACTTTCTGGTTCTCTGGACCTCACAAGGTCCAGATCTACAAAATAACCCGAAAAAAGGGTTTGGATGCACCCAAAACCCCATCAAATGGTGATACAAGCCCTAACTCAACAACCAAAGGAAATTTATTCAAACACCAGGGAGACAAGAACTTGTACCAGATCTGAAGCTTGAATGAAGATGAAGCAGATCCACCAACTCTTCTTTGAGATCCTTGCAACACTTTTGACCTTCTTCTTCAAAGAAATGGCCTCCAATTAGCCTCTTACCCTCTCTAGCTCACAAGAACTCTAGGGTTTCTCTCAAGGGACGAAGACACTGGTGGGAAGGGCCAAGGAGGCTATAAGTTCCTTTAAATAGGCCCAAGCCCGAAAGAATTAGGGTTTCTGCCAACAGCGCTGACTCGGCGAGTCAGCTTGTCGACTCGTCGAGTCCATTGATTTTCCACGTCACCAAGTCGCGATCCTACTCGACGAGTTAAGGCGCCAACTCGTCGAGTAACTCCTCATAACTTAGAAAATAATGCTCACTTTATCATACCTGGAAATCCGGATGTTACATACATGGTTGTTCTTTATTTCATTAGATATATCTATTAGAGTTTATATATATAACTCTATATCTGATTATTGTTTTATTAAAGGTTTTTTTATTAACTCTATGTTTTGTACATCAAGACAATCAAGTAAGGATTGGCCAGGTGAGAAGTGCCGGAGGCCAAGACCATTTTAGCATATAGTCATTCTGAAATCCAGCAACCCAAGCAACAGTTGAAACTAGTCACCTCTCCCGTAAATAGTATATCAGTAGTGTAATTAATAATAATACTTTTAGTTATTAGGCTTAAGTTTTAAACCTAATTATAATATATGACATAGGTTATAGTCGTAGTTCGTAAGGAATTACTAGTTTACTATAATCTTTAGCTTTCATACCAATTTGTCACACCCCCGGTTGGCAGCGGAAACACCGAGCCGTGCGACATTATAATGTTGGATCTTGGAGGCAGGTATATTGAACAATACACATAAATATAACATAAAAATTTCTTTAATTTATTAATAATAATGCGATACATTATTTGATAGAAAGGAATACTTCCTAAACATAAACTAATCAAATAAGACTTCCTTCAACCACTTGTTAACTTCCTTCAACACTCCACTGCCTCTGATACTCATATCCCTGAGAATACATGGGTTTTAAAAATGCCATAGTAATGTTGGTGAGTTTATAGGTTTTTACGGTTTTATAATTTTAGAATAGTTTTCTCATTTATTCTTTTAAAAGATTCCTATTATTTATATCTTATTTTCCTAGGATACATTGGTCCTTTCGTAGTTATCCTACAACTTATCCATTTTATAGATTTTTTATCCTGTTTTCTTATCCTTTTCACATTATGATTACTTTCAAGTCGTTCCCCTCTAGGTAATTTAATTAATTAAGGTTGATGGACAATGTTACAATGACTTCCTATAATTGAGCTATTTGACTTGATATTTGCTCCACCACGACACTTTATCGAACGTCAAAAGACTATAAACTTATGGCTACGATGGTTGTAGCTAGCAGTCGCAGGTGGGGTGTCAACCATGTATATATCTACACATACCTTTAACGCTCAATTAATGTTAACAATTACAGGCCCGAGGTTAGCTGAACTTAATCGGCTAAAGGATGAATAATAAGACTAATTTCACAAATGTTTTATTTAACCTTTAAAGTAAGATTATTTCTCTTTATTATTCTTCCCTTTAGTTTTCCCTTTAGTATGATTTCCTTACTTAATTATACATGTATATATACCTAACCATATATAGATATATATATATATATATATATATATATATATATATATATATATATATATATATATATATATATATATATATATATATATATATATATATATTATCTTTGTTTTGATATTCTTTGATAGGATATTAGGGTAGAGTATAACTAAATACATTGCTTATCCTTAATTTTTCCTTTAATATAGTTCTCTTACATAATTATTCTGATACGTATATATATATATATATTTTCATGTACATATAATAATTATTATGATTTTCATGTACATAGGATATTAGGGTAGAGTAACAACTTGGTACAATGCTTATCCATAAATTTGGCCAGCATAACGACTAGGTACTATGTTATTTTAGGGAATTGGTCATCATAATAACTAGGTATAATCCTCCAGTGTAATTTTTGGAATTATAACGACTAAGCATAATATTATTCTTAAAGTTCAGGCAGGGTAACTATCGAGCATAATATTATCCTAACATTTGATGTATTGTATTAACTACAGATATATTACAAATAATAATATTTTTGTAAAATCATTGATATGGTTTATAAAATGTATTACCCCCCGTCATAAAACAATTAAAAACAGTAAAAGTAAGTCGTAGACTCACCTTAGTAGAATGATTCGTTAATGTAGGGTAGATTCGGGACTCAGAACTTCGGAGATCGCCTCGGGATGACTGACTCGATCAGAGAGAGAGGGAGGTGCTTTAGAGGTGACTATCCCTAGTCAACTCCTAACTCAAGGAAAATCCATTTTACTTGACACTTCTATTCATGATGGTAAATATATATGCGAACATATGAAGTTTGAGTTTTTATGATTGGCCAATGTTAGTTCTAAAACAAAACTCACATGCCATGCAACTCATCTATGGACATTTCAAGTTGTTTATATCGAAATCAGAGTGAAGTGATCATATGTACAACTTAGCTAGTTGACTATCCCTAGTCAACTCCTAACTCAAGGAAAATATACTTTACTTCTATGTCAGTTTACAATGCACACTTGATAATACTCTTTCTAATAGATTAGAATGTGGTGGTTGGAGGAACCTTAGGAAGAGCTATATCAAAGGCATTATATTTCTTTTTGTTTAGGAGAACTATTATGAAACTACGAATTTAAACAAGATTGATCATCCTAATAGCTTATCCTTTCAAAGATTTTGAATCAGTAGATTTTAGTGCATAACCTTATAGACATCATTCAATATCAATTTCCATTGTATTTCTTTTAATAATCCTTTGAAAATAATTACCCTAATGAAAATTATTTAGTTAAGGTTAGGATCCATATTTGGTTGTAGGATGTATAAGGGGATACCATAAACACACCATAAAGTTATTTAGGTAGGCAAAGCCCTTTACCCATTTCGATCATGATGAAATTCGTAGATCTTTGATATTTATTGATTGTCAATGGCATGTTAATCTCATATTATATTCATCTCAAATTTAATGACATGGTCACCGTGAATCACTCAACAAATCATGAATCATCCATAAAAAATTATGTGGTCCTCGACTCAAGTTATGCTTGTATGTTAATGACGGGGTCGCCGCAAATAACGTAAGATTTAATATTTTTTAAGAAAACAAGATTTTTTTATTCTTGTATTGTTATTACTTGTAGATTGACCATTATCACTATCAAACCCTTTCGGTAAATCTACTCTCAAAAGAAAATCAGGTGGTGAGTGTGGTAAGCGTGAAGCATATTAAAAACCAAGCCCAATAGGAATCATAGAGACATCCTTAAACCTCTACAATAGGATGGGTGAGCCTAATCATGGTATTAATGACAACGTTAATATTTAAACATACGAGGACACATATTCTAATTTCTTTATACATATAATACATAGTGTTCTAACATATATAAAGGGTAAATTTAAAACTCTTTAAATTTAGTTGTCAATTATTAATTCTGTATAATTGCAAGGACGGAATGTAATAATTAATAACTCATGAAGGGTTAATATTAAAATTTATAAATAATATTTAAATCACTATTTGCATAATATAAATATTCAAATTCAAATAATCATATTTATAAAATATTGACATTTTTCCATATTTAAAACAATTTAGATTTGGTAATTATGCATATTTGAAATTTGAAAAAAAAAAATAGCAAACCCTAATCTGGTGGGGCGTGTCACACCCAAAAGGAGATTAGAAGGTTTCTTTCATTACACATTTTTTTTCCTTTTCCAATTTCATACAAGCATTTACAGAAAATATAGGTTAAGGGTTCTAATAATTCTAACCCACTATCTTTGATACCACTGTTGAGTTTTGTATGTATCAAATACACCTAAACTAGGTAGCGGTAAAATCAAACAATGATATACCTAAGTGTAAATGCACCTAAGGAACTACGTTTCATACTAATTATAGCTACCATATGAAAACATTAAACACTAAGAAGAATAACATACCTCGTATGTAGCCCTTGATCGCCATAATTGAGAAGGGTCAATTTCACAAACCCTAAGAGGGTTAGAAATTGTCCCTTATAGGGAGAGGAAGAAGGGTTCACGAAATATCAAGCCAAGGTGCAAGGAATAATAAAATCCCTAGGGCCCTATTTATAGCCTTGGATCCCTTCATATGTTTTGTACTCCTACCCATTTCGGAAGGGATGCCAAAACCAAAATTCCTTCTTATCCAAGTGGGATTTTGTATGGCCGCACCTTATGATCTGATGAGTTAAACACTCTACATCATATGTCAGTGTCAGCATCTACAACATCGACATGGTCAGCGTATCAAGCTTATAAGCATCAGCGTATAGCGTAGTTATTCTATGTAATCTTTTGTATATTAGGTAATAATATAGATAAGTATAGAATAGATCACAGATCCGGTATCATTGTGGTAAGATCGATTCTTAGTATAGATTAGATGATATCCCTTCAATTAAGGGACACACTTGTATAGATTAGTATATAATCTACATTAGGGTAAACCCTAATGTAGAGAGTTCGTCTTGGTGACCGTCTTTGTGACAAACTGCCTTCTTGGTGAAGACAAAATTCTTTCTTGGTGAAAGAACAATTTGGAGAACTCTCTGTGTCATTTAATTTCCGTTCTTTATTTTCTTTGATTAAGTTTCTTTTTCTTCTTTATACTTGAAGTGTATCCGATCGATACAAACCTTCAATTGGTATCAGAGCGGGTTTGTGATACACTCAGGTAATGATGTCGACCTCCCTCACTCCCAAATCAACTATCTGCAACAAGATTCCTCCATTCGATATATATAACTTTTTTACTTGGAAATCAAAGGCCATGGAAGCTCTCGAGTTCATGGACTTTGACATGTTCGATGTCATCAAAAAAGGTACTATCGCCGCTATGCATAAATCAACCAATGATGTTGCATCTGGTAGTAAGCCGAAAGAGAAATTTGTTCATGGATACAACACGGAGGAGAAAAGGGTGATGAATCTTGATGTAAAGGCGAGAACTGCTATTGGGAACTCAATTCCTTTTTTTTCTATCGTTTGGTTCAAAACTGCTCAACCGCTCAAGAGATGATAACTTTATCATCATCCTTTGAAAAGGAAAATTCTTCAGACGATGAAGGTAAGTGTCTCATGGCTAAGATTGTTGAATCTCATGCTGAAGATTCAGATGACAGTGTTGGAACTCTTGATGCCGATCTTTCTCACACTGATAAGGATCTCAAGTTAGAATGGGACGATACCTCAGCATATCAGGTAAAGAAAGTTGTTGAATTTTCTTCTGTTGATCATATCGAAAAACATGACACAATCAATCTATTACGTTTTTATTTATTTGTCTCAAATGAAAAAAAATCTGATCTTAATCTTGAGCTAAGGAAAGTCAAGGAAAATCTCTCTTTTCTCAAAAAAATATCTTTCTATATTAAAAAAGGAAAACACATGAATCTCCCTGACCAATAATTTTCTTAGCACTGAAAAAGAAAAGGTTGTTGATCATGCTAAAAATATTCAACTTATTTTAAAAAATTGGGCATCTTCTCACTTTAATGTCACAAGAATTGTTAATGCTCAGATTCCAGATCAGTGCGAGAAAATTCTTGGAGGTGATAGAGAAGGTGTTGTTTCCTTAACCAAAGTCGTTGAGACTAAATAAACCTTCTATAAAGTTGTCTGTTTAAAAGAAGATTTGAAATGTAGATTTGTGATTTCTTTTTTTATAAATCAAACTTTAATTGATACTCATTCCTCTACTGATTATAATGGCATTTCTAAAAGTGTTTCTAAATTATCTGCTCTTGATCCTTCTCACCAAAATTCTCATCATGAGTATGTTCTTCCCTCCACTAATATTTTACCAAAGTTCCCTATATGTAATGGTGAAGTTCATTCTGTGAACAAAATTCTTAGCATGTTTCCTCAGTGCTCAATTAGCAAATCGGAACCTGAAGATCAATCAAAGTCTTCTACTTCTGATGAATCTTAAATGTATCATGAACCTCATGAAAAAATAATATATGAGCATACCATAGATGACATTCCTTGTTCCAAAACTAAATCAAGAACTATTAAATTAAAAAATAAATGTTCTTAAGACTCAACAATTGAAAAGAAATCAAAATCTAATGTTAAGGAAAAAAATTCTGGAAACAAAGTTTGTTATCGATGTGCTGATGCCTCTCACAAAGTCAGCGAGTGCACATTTGAAAAGAACTTCGTGCGCGCTGACAACATCATGACTCGCAATGATAAGTTGATCAAAAAGGGAAACTCGTTGAACTGTCTCCCTAATGACTATTATAATATATTTTCATGAGTGACCCTTTGCAAATGGGTCAGTGTATATTGTGTACATTTTTTTTAGGACTTATCGTGTATTTTACTTTCAGGGTAAAGAGCATATTTGGTATTTAGACAGCGGATGCTCAAGACATATGACCAAATTCAAGTCACTTTTGGAAGACTTTATAAAGAAAGATGGACCGACTGTTACGTATGGAGATAATGGCAAGTGAACTACACATGGATTTAGGTCTATCAAGTGAAACTTCGTTGTTTTCAAGAATGTCTCTGATGTGAATGGTCTTCAGCATAATCTCATTTCTATTAGTCAACTATGTGACACTGGTTATGAAGTTCTCTTTAACAAAAGAGAAGGAAAGGTTGTTGATCATAAGAGTGTCACTGTTCTTACTGCAGATAGATAAAACGACATCTATGTTCTGGATATGTTTTCTGCGGACAGCTCTCTTCGTCGTTGCATCTTTTCGCGTGTGCAATCTCATATAAATTGGCTTTGGAACAAGACATTATCACATCTTAACTTCAAGAACATGTTGAAGATTGCAGGGAATCAGCTTGTAGAGTAATTCCTACAGTGCAATTTGTCAAAGACAAGATGTGCTCAGCATGTGAAAAAGAGAAGAAAACCAAGTCTTCCTTCAAGCTAAAGTCCTGCTCTTCTATTATCAAACCTATTCATCTTCTTCACATGGATCTATTTGGACCAGTTTCGGTTAAGTCAAGATCTGGAAAGAAATACACTCTTGTCATTGTGGATGATTTTTCAAGGTTTACGTGGGTTTTATTTTTTAGAAAAAAGAGTCATGCCGCTGATGAAATCATTGACCTCGTTAAGCAGTTGGAAGTCCTCTATGATCACAAAGTAAGACAAATACATAGTGATCATGGAACTGAATTCAGAAACTCATGTCTAGAATATTTTTGCTCAATATCAGGAATTTCTCAAAACTGTTCGGGAGTTAGAACTCGTCAACAAAATGGTATTGCAGAGACAATAAATAGAATTCTCATTGAAGCAGGAAGAACTATGGTCGTTGAAGTTGGTCTTTCCTTATCATTTTGGGTTGAAGCTATCAATACAACTTGCTACACCCAAAACCGGTCTATCATTATTAAGCGTCATGGGAAAACTGCTTATGAGCTACTGAAAGGAAGGATACCGAACATCTCTTATTTTCATGTGTTTGGATGTGTTTGTTACATCTTGAATCAAAGAGATCAACGTTCGAAGTTTGAAGCTAAAGTTGATAAAGGAGTGTTTCTAGGTTACTCCAACCTATCCAAGGCCTTCAGGGTATTTAATCTTTCAAGTCAAGTTGTTGAATAAACAGTTCATGTCACCTTTGATGAATACTCATTCATTCATGATCGAATTGATCACCCCTCATTAATTATGAATGAACTTACTTACCGTCCCTTTCATCCCGTTCTTGAGCTGTTGCCAAGGGACGATAAGCCTGTTGTACCAAATGTTGATCAATTAATCAGTTCACAACCTATCTCTGAAGATCAGGTTGCCATCCCTGAAGAAGTTGAACCATCAAATCAGAATAACTCTGCTCAGTGTAATAGAAACAAAAGTTCAAATCCAAGAATTCTTCGAGATCATCCTGAATCTCAAATCATTGGAGATGTAAATTCTAGAATTCTCACTCGTATCAGAGGCAACAATAACTTCTGCATGTTTCTTAATTTTGCCTCAATGATTGAACTAAAAGGTGTCGCTGACACATTGTAAGAAGCTGACTAGATCAAGGCTATGCAGGACGGACTGAATGAATTTCAACGACATCATATGTGGACTCTTGTTCCAAAACCTCAAGGGGAAGACTATCATTGGCACTTACTGGGTTTTCAGGAACAAAGTGGATGAGGTTGGGATTGTTATAAGAAACAAATCTAGACTTGTGTCTCAAGGTTTTTGTCAGCTTGAAGGGTTGGACTATGATAAAACTTTTGATCTTGTTGCTATACTTAAAGAAATTCATTTGTTTCTGGCTTTTGCTTCCTTCAAGAACTTCAAACTTTTTTAGATGGACGTCAAAACTGCCTTTCTACATGGTGATCTTCAAAAAGAACATTTTCTAAAGCAACCTCCAGGGTTCGAAAGTGAAGAGTTTCCAAACCATATGTATTGTCTTGATAAAGTTGTTTATGGTTTAAAGCATACACCTAGAGCATGGTATGACACATTGGCTAGTTGTCTCATTTCAAATGGATACAATCGAGGAAAGATTGACAATACTTTGTTCCTAAAGAATTTAGGATCTCATATCATTCTTGCTCAAATTTATGTGGATGATTTCATCTTCGATTCCACTGATGAGAAGCTAAGTTCATAATTCGCAGAGATCATGTCCAAAACGTTCGAGATGAGCATGAAGGGTGAACTAAATTTCTTTTTAGGTTTGTAGGTAAAACAACTAACAGATGGTATTTTCGTTTGCGAAGCTAAAATATTTAAAATATGTTGAAGTAGTATGGATTCTCTGATTGCAAGCCGGCCAAGACTCCAATGTCCTCATCAACGTCTATTGGCGCTGATGTGAATGAAACCCTGTTTCAAGGAATGATAGGCTCTCTACTTAATCTAACTGCCAGTCACCCTAACATTATGTTTGATACAACATTTTGTGCTCATTATCAGGCCAGTCCTAAGGAATCTCATCTACTCTCTGTGAAAAGAATACTTTTGTATTTAAAGCATACACCCAATCTTGGGTTATGGTATCCTCATGATTCTTAGTTCAAGATGGTGGGATACGTTGACTCTGATCATGGTGGATGTGGCATCGATCGAAAAAGTACTTCAGGAAGAGCTCAAATGCGTGGTAATAGATTGGTAAGTTGGTCCAACAAAAAACAGATATCAGTGGCTTGTTCTACCGATGAAGCTGAATATGTTGTCGATGGAAGGTGTTGTGCCCAAATCCTTTGGATTTAAAATCATCTCTTAGACTATGGTCTAAATTTCTCGAAGACTCCCATTTGCTGTGACAACACTAGTTCCATTCAGATGAAACAGAATCCACTGCATCATTCCAAGACCAAGCACATTGACATCTGTCATCATTTCATCAGAGACATAGTTCAAAAGGGAAAAGTGGAGTTATTTACATTCCATCCACTGATCAGATGGCTGACATTTTCACTAAGGCATTGGATGGGAAGACTTTAAATAAATTGATTGCAGATCTTGGCATGCTTTCAATGACTTAATTGCTCTCTAACTTTTGATTTAACATTACATCTATTTGCTTTCTTAAAAACAGAAATACTCAAAAACGAATGCTACTTTTATTATGTTTATAGACTTATACATCCTATGTTTAAGCTTTTTCTTCTAATATTTACAAATATTTACATCTACATCTCCGTTCTTCAGAAATTGTAAGAGAAGAAAGATCTCATTGCCCTTGGTGTTGAGAAAAAGTGTGGCATCATGTCTTGTTTTCATCTACTTACACAAAATCTAATAAAACCTCGAACGCCCTCGTGTTGATCTTGAATACATGATGGTTTTATGGATTCGAGTCAGTTAACTCGTTGGTTACAAATACTAATCATTACTTCTCTCTTTCTCCATACGAATATTAAGCTTGGAATCCCTCTGTAACGCTTCAATAATAAAAGGCCTCATCACTTGTGGTTTATTGTGAATTGTATATTGATGTGCTTACCGTTGTTTGTTTGCTCTTATATATAGCTAAAATATTCGAGGGGTAGATATCTTGGAAAATGGAAGTGCATTAATGACCATTCAGTTTTTAAAGATTTTATGGAACGATTCTTTATCTCCATTCTGGAAAAGATACACATATTTTGCTGTAAGGAATATTTTTTGGTTTGACTAACTCTCTTGTTTGTATTTCTATATTATTATTTTGTACTTTAAAAAAAAGGATCTGACAGTGGCAGTTCTAAGCCTAGTATGAAACTTTTGACACATCATTGTCCCTAGAAGCATGCTACTGTATGTGACAAAATCTCTCTAAGTTTCTCATCAGCGAGACCATCTACTGAGAACATTGTGTCGCCCCCTCACGCTGACTATCTAGCATTGTCTAAACTTTCTAAGTGAGATTGCCAGGTCCAAATAAAAAATCTATAGAAAGGATGGGGTGTTTATTTTTTTTATTAATCATCTCACCTAACCCTATCCTTGGAAGCATGTTTTCTGTATGTATCAAGTCTCATGTTCTGCTGAAACATTGAGCAAAACCAAATGACTTACCCTGATTGCATAGTCATCAGCGTTAGAGATACTTGCATGGTCCTTAAATGACAAAGGGTTATTCATGTCCTTGACATCCTGGTCTGAGGTATGACATGATACCATTATGAGTTAACGGTGGATCTTTGATTCTAGATTGCAACTTACTCTATAATATGGAAGCTTAAACTACTTCTTTTTGATGAGTTAAACTGTTAATGATTCACACTAATTTCACCTCAGCGTGACTGAAACAATCCATTCTCTCCTTTATCTCCTTAATAAAACTTAACGAGTCACTGTGACATACCACACACTAATGAATGTTTGAAACTCTGTGTCGATGGTTAATCTATGTATCGTAGGCTATCACACTCACCAATGCATTCTTTCCCTTATATTCTTCTTTAAAAGCTTTACAATACCGCTTAATGTACCATACACTAACGAGAGCTTGACAAATTTGTGCCGATGGATATATCATTCTCCATGATATGTTACACGCACCTATCTACTCTTGCCATTTTTCTTCTAATAAAAGTGAGCTATGATTCAGAGAATGAAACCAAATGCTGATGAGATCTCGCAATACCATGTCAATGAATGATAGTTTAAAGCCACACTATCAGGAGACATCACAAACCAATGCTACACTACAAGGTTGCATCACTGATACTCTCCTTCAGTTTTGTTCTCCTGCTGATGTCAAAAAGGGGGAGAACTGGATATTCAACCAATAGTTAATCTAAGGGAACAAAGCTCAATATAAGGGGGAGTTAAGTTGATTTAAACATTATGAGCTCATATTCATCCTTAGCTTATCATTTCTTCGTTCGTCCGCTGCACTTCATAACCAAGTCGGATCTGCTGTCTCAACTGCTTGAAAAATCAAAAAATTGGGAAGTCACTCTTATTCTAAGGAGGAGTATTCATTATAGCTAAAAATCTAAAGATTCATTCTTCTTCTTAAAGGGACCACAAGCTAAAGAATTCATTGAAGATTGGTTTTGAAATCATCAGATAAGGGAGAGTGTAAGGTGACACCTTATGATCTGATGAGTCAAACACTCTACATCATATGTCAGTGTCAGCGTCTACAACATGGACAACGCTAGCGTGTCAAGATTATCAGCGTCATCGTATAGTGTAGTTATTCTATGTTATCTTTAGTATATTAGGTAATGATATAGATAAATATAGAGTAGATCACAGATCCAGTATCTTTGTGATAAGATTGGTTCTTAGAATAAATTAGACGCAGTCCCTTCAATCAAGGGATATACTTATATAGATTAGTATATAATCTACGTTAGGGTAAACCCTAATGTAGATATTTTGTGTAGGTGACCGTATTTGTGACAAACCGTCTTCTTGGTGAAGACAAAACTCTTTCTCAGTGAAAGAACAATTTGGAGAACTCTTTGTGTCATTTAATTTTTGTTCTTTATTTTCTTTGATTATGTTTCTCTTTCGTCATTATACTTGAAGTGTATCCGATCGATACAAACCTTCAGAAACTTCAAAAGTATAATGCTATTTTAAGAAAGGTGTAAAAATAGTAATCATCGAGAATGGTGCATTCTTAATTTAGTGATTCCAAGATAGCATTCTTTTGGAGGATTGGTAATCGTAACACTCAAAACTTTTTATGCTTTTAAAGAGGAAAAGAAACATAAGAATATATATTCGTCACATATATTTTCCGGATTTAGAAAAATGATAAGCACAAGGGTATTCATCTCTGTGTTTTAATTGTAAGGAAAATACAATCAAAATTGCACTTTTAATCAAAATTCTAAATTTAGAACAAAAGAAGAATGAAAATATGGATTACTCATTTACGATAGATTTCATAATAAAAACAACAAAATGTATATGATAAGAGGTTTAATTTAATATATTAAGGTTGACAAATTCAAAATTATGCCTCATGACTATACACGTATTAATCGCTCAGAACGAAAAGGTAGACTTCTAGTCTGTATGTGTATGGATATGGTACCAAGGGAAACAAAATAGGCAAAAACAAAGTTAGACCATGCATTGTGTTATTATTGTGGGTGTATGAAATTTCAAATAAGATAGAGAGCAAGAAATCAAGTGTGGGGGAAAGAAAAGGAAGGTAACAGCAGCAATAATTGCTATTGTTAAAATTTCAAGGACAATATATGTATGTAGATTTAAAACTAGGTTGATATATATTTCGAACTTCAATCGGTGATGTATGTTGATGGTTACAAAGACATGTGGAGGTTTTAAAGTGTTGCTAAGGTTTGCTAAAAATTCATGAGTTATCTATTAATTTAAACTCCATTTGTGTAAAAGAAGAAGCACTAAAACTAGTAATTGAAAATCTGACAATTTTGACTTTCAGGTTGTAGTCCAACAATGGTTAAAAGGGATAAGGTAAAGACTCAATATATTTAGAAGAATAATTATACATTGTTGAAAGTGCGTCCATGGAAATCTAAAAGTGAACACTAAATTTTACAATGCTGTAAATTTTAAGAACTTTATAGATTATAAAACTAAATTGAAATAAAATACACAAATGAGGTCTGTTTTGTAATGTAGGCTTTAATGATGTCCTATAAACATGTTTAGAGTAGAAAGTTATAAAGATATCATGCGAAATTTCAAGAAAAAACATTTAAGTAAAGTGTAATGCCTAAATAAGAAGGAGGTCAAAAAGAGTCAAAACAAATGTGGTTTGAAAGATCCGATGAAGCTTTTACACATAACATGAACGTCATTGTCATATGTCTAAGTTTTATAAAGAATATGTTTTTAAGTTTTTGAAAGGTGATAAAATGGTAACAATGCTAAAATGGTTTATATGCCCTTAAAAGCACATCTAGCTATTGAAATGGATTTGAAACGAAATTGAAATTGCAAGGTTAATATCAATTTTCGTTAAATTATGTTTTGAAGAAAAGTGCTAAGTTAAAGTAAATTAGCAAGGTAAAGTTGGTTTTCTTCAACGAGAAATAGGGCTTACATAGTTAGGAAAGGTCTAGTAAGTTATATGAAGTGGTTATAAAATATTGTATTGCTGGTAAATAAAACCGGTGAAATAAAATAGGTTCTTAATGGAAGACTAAGAAGTAAAGAATAAGTGGATTAGTGTAGCTAGTCATACCTATTACTAAGACGAGCACAAGGCGAGTACCGTTGATTTTCCTCAAAAATAAACGACATGAAAATTGTTTGTATAACGTTTATAGTATAGACGCAGTTCCACACCTTTTATAGCGGTCAAAGGTTAACGTAAGAGGATATAATCCTTGGTAGCGATAGGAATGTCAGTAATGTCAATAAGGACTCAAAGAAATGTAATAAAATGATAAGGGTTGAAGGAGGATCCGAAATTATAAGAAATATTCGTACAATGACGTAGTGAGATGTTTGATCGACATGAAAATTTAAGGCTTGATACGAATGCAAAAGGTAACCTTAGAAGTTCCAAGTTGGGTCTGAATCGTGATAGCGAATGGATGAGGTCCGAGAAGGATGTTGAACGCAAACCGGGAGATGGATGTGAAAGGCTTATGATTGCGAAAGTGATATTGAGTGCGAAACTGGTCCATGTTGTGACTGGATGTGAACAAATGTGAACGATCGTAATGGATCACAGTCCAATGGTTATGGATGTGAATGGATGTGAAGGACTTATCTGATGCGAATGTGAACCATTTCAGAATGATAGTTGGAATGCAAACGAATGGTGGGTGTGAAAGCCTATAGGAATCAACAATGCTACATGTGTACGAACAATTATTGGATGCTAACATCTTATGGATGCACACAATCTATTGTTGGATGCGAAAGTTAGTTGGGCCAAGTTCCTAACACGAATATATTTGACTGGTTAATTGCATGGACGGCCTATAAGACTCTATTTTATTTCTAGCAAAGATTTTATTTATTTCCGCAATGCTCCAATTGTCGTCGTCCTTCTCGTATCGAAACGCTTTTCCTACTCGTAACTCTAGTATCCAGTCGATAAAGAGGTATTGAGGTAATATTGATATTAGTGTCGACTTATGATTGGAATTAGTCGTTCTCTATTTGTTAACCTTACGTCTACAGACAGTAGTTACCGATGAATACTTCATCTTAGTAGTAAGTGCATTGTTCCTAGAACGGCTAGTGATATAACCTAACTGGTTAGCCTAGCACTTGATAAAGGATAATAATATTTCTAAATAAAGACATTATGATAAAAGTGAACTTAGTTTCTAAGTGTACCTAGGTGAATTCCTTTAATATACAATGCCCATACGCACACTGAAAAATCTTGTTTTTCAAAAGTTCAAGTTGAAAATTCTTTTGAACATAATTCTAGGATAACTGCTTCCAGTCTCACATTAATTTTCCTTAATTATGCATAGTTGGCCAGGCTATACTTTATTAAAGTCCAATAATGCATACTCGACTTAGTTATACCAGTAGTATATTCAATATTTTTAAAGCCGTTTTCAAATTTTTTTTGTTATAGTTTGGGTTCTCCAAAAGAAAATTGGTATTCTCTATAACCTTCGGCACTGATACCATTCTCTTTCATACCCCGCTAAAGTGGAAACATGAGGCGTTACCGTACAAGGTGATGGGTTTTAGTATACTACAACATCTTATGGTGCACATACAACCCTAAATGCTTTGGATCTATGTTTTCTCTAATTATACATGCAATATTGTTTCCAAAGCATTAAGCCTACAACTACCATACAATTGACATTATCAACCTAGAAATGATTTATAGAATTACCTATTTGTTGTAGCTTGTAGAACTTCTTGAGTTTGGCCTTTAACAACTTAGTGCCCCAATGGAAGCACAACACACCTAGAACAAAGGAGACTTTTGATAGAGTATTTCTTGCACCAAAATCGGCTCATGGAACTCCAAGGATCACTAGTGTCTCTAGTAGCCCACTTTGGATGCTAAGGGGCTTCTTATATAGTGTGGCAAGATTAGGGTTACACCATGTAAACCCTAATGTGCCTGACCTTCCATATTCCTTAGGCTCCATGGGTTGTAAAATTGGTTTAGCCCAACCTAAAGAATCATGGATCATTGGCCCACACCATAAGAATGAATGATTTACCAAATCAATCCCCATATATTTAATTAGTCTCTTTTGATCACAAAATTATCTCCAAATTAATTCTTGATTAATACTAATTAAATAATATGATTTCATATTAATATATTAGAACTTATAATATATTAAAAAATCATAAATAACCTCTTCTCAAAAGTCCATCCTATCAAATTGTCCTGGTGATATGCAACGCAAATGGACCATGCTGCTCTCGGGTCAAGTACATACCAATTATAGTTATGGGCTTAGACACCTAATCCAACAGTCTCCCACTTGGATAATTCTAGATATCATATGGACTGAGACATGGTTTTTAATCATTCTCTCTATCCATCTTTTGTTTCCTGATTTCCGATTTATGACGACCGACTAATTGAACAAATCAAATCAGTCCAGGCTTGGCCAAGCACTTCGGGGTGTCATCACTAAATCATCGAGGGGCCCACAGATATCGCTTTTTATCTACATGGAGTAAAAGGAACGGATAAACTTCGAACCAAATGCTTGCTTGTATTTAATCATCAAATTACACACAGCAATATGTTTTATGACACCAAGTTCCTGGTGCGTTTACATACGTCAATGTGCAACCGACTCGCAACTACAACTCACATGTCTCCGTTTCAAGAATATAAGATATTATCGTCTCACAATCACTCGTGATAAAATCCATGAAGTGATTTAGATGAGCGTGGGTTGACTCCAATACTCGAATCTTATTCCAGGAGTACTCATGAACATGGCAGCCACCTTGTCCTAGACAAACTACAGACCCATTCATGACAGTCTTGCCTCAATACCTACTTCCAAAGTATGATCGACTGTGGATGGTTTGAATAACCTAGTTATTCAGGAAGTCAAAACATGCAAAGTGAAACACAAGAATAATACTAATCCTATATGGCCCCAAAACTTTTGAGTGCCATATTGATTACTCATTATTCATTGTATAATGTTTCGATTTATCAACTTAATACTTGAATTAAAACAATAGCTATGCCATGCTCCAAGCATGCACACTATGTTTGTATATGGTCCTGACTCTGTGAAATAGATCAATTGAAAAGCATTTCAATGATGCTCATTTCACAATTTCAAATCTTTATTGCAAGTGTATGAATTCCAAATTCTTGTCACTGCTTAAACTATCATGTAATGCAGCCTTCGTAATGTCATGGTACCAAAAGTCACAAAGACTTGACCAACGATATTACAAAACTTTCCACTAGAAATTGATAAAAAAAACAATTCCAAGGAAGCGAAGTCTCAAATTCATAGTACATTCCTTTGAACATCCTTCTAACTTTATCATGTATTCTTAATCTCCAACTCCCAATATGGAAACATTTCCATATTCCCATTTTGACCATCACTTCTGAACAAGAGTTACCTCTTTTCAAAGTATGTGTATATGGTCCTTTCCAAAATTTAAAATATACTTCCAACTGTCCATGAGCAACCAATCTTTGGTAAACCTCAGATTATCCTCGACAATTGCTTAACCATTTTAGACATATCCGGTTCTAGTCCTTTTTCCCTCTTAATGCCCTTGGCATTTGGAAAATTTAGAACGCGAGAATATTATAGCATATGCAATCGATCCTATACCCGAAGCATATGGGATGCGATTCATAATGTCTAACATAAAGACATGATACTTGATCAGCCTTTTGTTATAATATTTCTATCTGCCATGTTCTCATAATTTTGATTATGAAGAGGGATGTGGTAATCATAATCAAATTTTTGAGAACGCAATTAACATTTCCATATATAGAATTTCCTTATGTTGAACCATTCCAACATAACATTCATATATATATGACTAAATTTGATTAAAAACTCAATCTAAGCTTCTAGATTTGAAATGAATAATAATATCCTATCCCTTAATTAAAGCAAAACAACTTTTCAAACCCTGCAACTTTGCGAATTGAAACCTTTTTTTTCGATAATTAACATTTCTAACTTGCAACACTTACCATAATAATTATGCTCCCACTAGCATAATAAATATTATATTACTAGCATAACACTTATGCTCCCACTAGCTTTGACATGTACCCATAAATCAGTTGGACTTCTCGAAATCAATACTTATTGACTTTCATTACCAAAGTTCAGATTTCTGATAGGAGATGCTTCGATAAGACTTTATCTAGGCTTCTCAAAATCATACACCTTTCATTAGACAGCTTCCATGTATGTCTAAACTATTCAGAACTTACGACAATAAGTTCCAAATGTTTGGACCCTTTTGCCATTTCTCACAATTCGAACTATGAAGAGGGATGTCGTAATCATAATCGAATTTGAGAATACGAATATCACAATTGCTAACTATTCAAATCTACTTAGTGAAAGCGTTTCCTCACAATCATTTTCACGAATTGGAGAGAAACCTTATGACACTTAGATTTTATGGTGTAGGTATTCCTATCCATGTGAATTTGTCAAACCATAATCACAAGACAAGGTTAGTGACAAATACAAACTCATATGGACTGAACTTGTTCAATCTTAATTTCTTTCCACCTGGCAGCACAAGGGCCTACCATTGCTTCCATGGTTGTTATGCAAACAACTGAGAACTCATAGAACTCACATGCATAGTCAACTTTAACTGGAGTGGACGCAGAAATAAGAATATGTCAACACGATAGGTTACAAACCTCAAGTCGTGTGCTAGTGTTTAACAATAGGTTTACTCTTGATTAGTTCTTGAAACTTTCAAGATCTTTAAGACTCCCACTGACCTCTTGACATATAAGACTCTCTTGTCAAGAACCATTCCTTGACAAACAAATATTCAAGAGTTAGTGCAGATTCTCATCAAGAATGACACTTCATACAATTGGCCTTAGTTTGTCTTTGTTTTATCCAAAACATCACAACTTTCCAATTTCAAATGTACAAGAGTGGAAAACATTTTATTCTACATTTTATAAGTGTTATAAACCTTTCTTAAGATTATGTCACTCAAGGCTCAATCTTGGAGTATGACTCTAAGACTCGATTTGGAACGAAGTATGATTCCCCTTTTTGATTTAACCATTCCAACAATTCACGATTCCTCTTCTTAGCCATAGAAATGCACTAAGATGACCTTAGAGGATCAATTGTGATACGGTTTTCATAATCATTAATATGATCATAAAACACGATACTAAATTACTCTCCCATCTTTTTATATTGGAGAAAACTTTATCTTTCTACATAATTTGATTCTTCTCATTCGTTCTACCATACATTGAAACCTTTCCAATGTTCAGAATTACACTTAAACTTGTAAGCATAACCATATTTACTAAAGTTTAGTAAATCATGACGAATAGTCTTATCGTTCTTTGTGGTGGACCTGACCAGCGCACACCCAGTGTACCCGACCCCTAGTGCTTCACTTGAATCACATATACATGTGAAAAAGGAATTAGTCTTAATTTACCAAAGATGAAAATTCTCATTCATCACACAATACAAATTGCATGATTCCGAGTTTCTATCCAATTGAAACTTGGGTGATGAGAATCTTTCCTTATTTGGTAAATTTTGACACAACCATAAACGAAAGAATCAAATCCATTTTCCAATATTGCTATCAATGGAACTTAATAGAGTTAGACAGTGGACTTACCTGAAGTAGAGTCAAATATTTTGACTTTACCATCCTTGGATCTTTCAGGTATATATGGTAGCTTCGCAACCAATGTCCCTTTAAATGGCAGTAGAAACAAATGGTTTCTTTCGCATCGGCACATGAGACAATCCCAGAACTGGCCTTTCTCTTAAGTTCAAACTTTTTGACTCTAGCCAATTTCTCTCTCCTAGTAGAAGAAATCATTTCTGGATTGTCACGGTTGTCCATGTAAATTTGGGAAGTAGATCTTCCAATCAACTTTGCTTTACCAGTGTGCCAAATCATTTCTGATTCAGCAGCAATAAGCAAATAGGTAAGATCAATAAGGGTCATGTCGTGGTCTGTCATATAGTAGTCCTTAATGAACCCACTATATGACTCAGGAAGTGATTGAAGAACCCAGTTAACAGCCAACTTCCTCGAGACTTCGACACCCAACTCTCCCAGCATGTCAATATGTATCTTCATCTCTAAGACGTGAGTACACACAGACTTTCCTTCCTGCCAATAGGGCTTTGAGTGACCTTGAACTTGTGGGTTAGGGAGAATAATTGGAGGAGATGGAGGAAGTGAAGTTCCACTACAGCACGAAGAAGGGATTAATCTTTCACCTTGATCGCCTTGTGGAAAATCATCTTCATGAGGAAAGCTTGTTCCAAAAGATTTGGGTAGACCATAGTTGTCTGAACTAGACATATACAATGGGAGAAATTCAAGTTAGTTGATTTAAGTCCTTAATATAACACCCAAATGAAATATTAAGGCTAGGACCCAATACAATATTTAACAATTCGGAAGAGGGATGTCGTAATCCGAATGCAAAATATTTAAAGGTAGGTAAATGACGATTTTCCAATTTCCACCATGAAAAACAAAATTGATTATTAAGTTTTAAATGGATTGAAATTCCTAGATCCTTTGAGATTCATTGAACTTTTCAATGGCATGTTTAAATCTCGATTGTGCCCTTCAAGTTTGTGACTGGGATGTCGAGGATCACAAACAAGGTGTGAGTAACCATGCAAATTAGATTGGTACACTTAATGTTACAACCACCTAATCAATGTGCCGGTTAACCACACACGCTCCATTTATAAGTGTTTAGTTACTTAGTATTTCATTATCCTTTTAATGAAAATTTAAATTTACTGTCAAACCCGTTCGGCTAACGACCCTCCACCAGTCAAGGAAGTTGTGGGTGAGAGTGGACACCCATTAAACTGTCATTTTATAGGCAGTAACCTTATACCCCCCTTATAGACCGACTTCGTGAATAACGCCTACTAACAATGACTGACTTTACTCTTATACATATATATAAATATTAAACCTATAATATTATAATAGTATAAGGGTTGAATTTTAAACTTTTAAAATTCTAGGGTTTGGAACTAAATGTTTCAAAGTGAGACTTTGCATTTACAAATTCCAAAACTTGAGGGCAAGTTTTGAACTATTCAAAAACTTTTGGTTTCCATAACTTATAAGTTTAATATAGGTTTTATGAAAAGACTCTTGATATTCCATAACTTGAGGACAAGTTATGGAGTTCATAAAAACATTTATGTAAAAGACTCTTCAAGTTACATAACTTGAGGACAAGTTATGGAAGACTTAAAACCATTTAAGATGACATTTAAAAATGAGACCTTTCATTTTCCATAACTTGAGGACAAGTTATGGATTTCACCAAAAACAATTAGATCAAAAATTCCAACTTACAAAATCAAACAATTTGCCTATGATCTAATTAAACTCATAAGTTAAGGTAATTCATATCAAACAAGTTTCAAGAAATTTTCCTAATCATATAAACTAATACAAATTATGAAACCTTGACAATTATCTTTTTCTTTGGATGAGAATAATCATTACCATATCAACAAAATCAAATTTTATGAACTAAAACATTTTGTGGTAACGATTGTAATCCAAAACAGGCCAAAAAAACTCGAAAAACTGCCCACTGGAGCACCAACTCGGCGAGTACATGAACTGGACTCGTCAAGTTGGACCTTGTCTGAGTGGACTCGTCGAGTCCCCCAATGGACTCGGCGAGTTCGCTGTCCAGAAAGCAGAAAATTCGATTTTTTTTGCTTTGAAGAACAATAAAACATCAAGTATAGTGGAAAACAACCCTAGGCTCTGATACCACTGATGAGTTTTAGTATACTACAACATCTTATGGTGCACATACAACTCTAAATGCTTTGGATCTATGTTTTCTCTAACTATACATGCAATATTGTTTCCAAAGCATTAAGCCTACAACTAGCATACAATTGACATAATCAACATAGAAATAAGTTATAGAATTACCTCTTTGTTGTAGCTTGTAGAGCTTATTGAGTTTGGCCTTTAAGAACTTAGTGCCCCAAGTGTTGCACCTCAAATGGAATCACAACACACCTAGAACAAAGGAGACTTTTGAGAGAGTATTTCTTGCACCAAAATCGGCTCATGGAACTCCAAGGATCGCTAGTGTCTCTAGTAGCCCACTTTGGATGCTAAGGGGCTTCTTATATAGTGTGGAAAGATTTGGGTTACACCATGTAAACCCTAATGTGCATGACCTTCCATATTCCTTAGGCTCCATGGGTTTAAACCCCCATGGATCATCCATGGGTTGTAACATTGGTTTAGCCCAACCTAAAGAATCATGGATCATTGGCCCACACCATAAGAATGAATTATTTACCAGATCAATCCCCATATATTTAATTAGTCTCTTTTGATCACAAAATTAATTCCAAATTAATTCTTGATCAATATTAATTAAATAATATGATTTCATATTAATATATTAGAACTTATAATATATTAACAAATCATAAATAACCTCTTCTCAAAAGTCCATCCTATCAAATTGTACTTGTGATATGCAACCCAAATGGACCATGCTACTCTCGGGTCAAGTACATACCAATTATAGTTATGGGGTTAGACACCTAATCCAACACAAGGGTCTCATAGCAAAAGTTAAAAGACGACACAAACCATAATATTAAAAGCACTACAATTTACAATGAGTTTGAACAACTTTTAAAAGAAATTACAACGTATTTGAAAAATCACACGTGCGAATGCTCCTACAAGTGATGTGTCTCTATGTGCCACTTTCTAGATGATCCCTGAAAAAGCATGTGAAATGAGCGGTCAACCAGTTCGTAAAACAGTTGGGTGCAAATAGATCTTCAAAAAGAAGACAGACATGGATGGAAAGGTGCACACATTCAAGGCTCGACTGGTTGCAAAAGGTTTCACACAAACCCGGGGAGTTGACTATGATGAGACCTTCTCGCCAGTAGCTAAGATTAAATCTATTAGGATATTGCTCGCCATAGCTGCCTTCATGACTATGAAATCTGGCAGATGGATGTCAAGACTGCTTTCCTTAACGGGAAGTTGGCTGAGGATGTTTATATGAATCAGCCAGAGGGTTTTGTTGATGCAAGGTTTCCTAGTAAAGTGTGCAAGCTTGAGAAATCCATTTATGGATTGAAACAAGCATCTCCTAGTTGGAATCTTTGCTTACATGAGAAAGTCAAAGAGTTTGGTTTCTCTTTGAGTGAGGATGAGTTATGCGTGTATATCAAGGCTAGTGGGAGTATAGTGACTTTTCTAGTGTTGTATGTTGATGACATATTACTCATTGGTAACGACATTCCAACCTTGAAAGACGTTTAGTCTTGGATTGGAAAGTGTTTTGCCATGAAAGACCTTGGAGAAGCTGTTTATATTCTTGGGATTAGAATATTGAGAGATAGAAACAAGAGACTAATTGGACTTAGTCAGAGCACGTACTTGGACAAGGTACTAAAGAGGTTTAGTATGGAAAATTCCAAGGGAGAGTTACATATCCAGAGCAATACCAAATGGGGTAAGTCTCAATTCCCGAGTACAGATGAGGAAATAGCTGACATGAGCCGTTTACCTTATGCTTCCATTGTCGGATCGATCATGTATGCTATGACATGTACTCGCCCTAATGTGGCCTTTGATTTGAGCATGGTCAGTCACTATCAGGGAAGTCCGGGTAGAGATCATTGGATAGCGGTCAAGAATATACTCAAGTATTTGCGAAGAACAAAGGACTGGGTCCTTGTAATTGGTGGTAATGATACTTTGAGAGTAGATGGTTACAGTGATTCCAACTTTCAAACGGATAGAGACAACTTTCGTTCTCAATCTGGCTGGGTATTTCTACTGAACGGAGGAGCAGTTACTTGGACAAGTTCCAAGCAAGATACGGTGGCTGATTCTACTTGTGAATAAGAGTACATAGCAGCGAGTGAAGCGTCGAAGGAAGCAGCTTGGTTGAGGAACTTCATTAGAGATCTCGGAGTTGTTCCAACCATCCCGGATCCTATGGAATTGTTATGCGATAATGAAGGGGCGGTTACGTTAACAAAGGAACCCATAGATCATGGTAAAACCAGGCATATCAAGAAAGTACCATTTCATCATACATAGAGTAGAAGAAGGCCATCTTGTCGTAAAGAGGGTATCATCTGAGGATAACCCAGCAGATCCCCTCACGAAGGGTCTGTGTAGGTTTAATCATATTCAACATGCTCGGAGCATTGGACTGAGAGATGATATTACTTTTAGCAGTTAGATTAGTTTTATTCTGAAACTTGTTACAAAGTAAATGTAATTGACTTTAGGTGATTAATTAATAAAGTATTATTTATGAGTTTGTTTACTGTCTTTGTCAATTGTTTATTATTGTGTTTCATATTTTGCATGTTTTACTTCCCGAATAATGTGATTATTCAAACTCCACAGTGTTTCATACTTTTGGAAGTGAGTAGTGAATTAAGACTGTCATGAATTGGATTGTAGATTGTCTAAGGGAGTTAGACATAGCAATAGAATTGATGCAATGTTCATGAGTACTTAGAAATAGAGATTTAAGTATTAGATAAACCCTTTCTCAAAGTATTACTTCATGGAATTCATTACGAGTAATATTGAGACGATAATATCTTATAATCTTGAAACCGAGAAATATGAGTTGTAATTTACAAGTCGGTAATGCATTGTTGATGAGAAAACGCATCAGTAACTTCGTGTTATAAAACCCGTTGTCATGCATGGTTTGATGAGTAAAAGATGCAAGCATATGAGTCAAAGTTTATTCGTTCCTTTTTCCCTAACGGGAAAACCGATATATGTGGGCCCCTCGATGATTTGGTGTTGACTTATGTGTTGGGCCCAGCCAGGACTGAATTGATGTGTTCAATTAGAAGTCCTATATCATCACAAATCAGAAATTAGGTAACATAGATTCTGGACAAAGAGATTGATTACATTCCATGTCTTATGTCTAGATATATCTTGCAGAACGAAGGATTATATGATCACTTATCTTAGGACACGTGACTGACTAGGTTAGAGTTCGGCAGCAGCTTTTCAAAGCTATAATTTGCTGGTTGATTTAGAAGTCATACTAGCAATTATAGTTACAGACTTATCCAAGTAGGAGACAGTTGGATTAGGTGTCTAAGCCCATAACTATAATTGGTATGCACTTGAATTAATAGCAGCACAATCCTTTTGGGCTGCCCTCAAACCTAGCAACTGGACAAGGAAATTATGAAAGCAGAGATATTAATTTATTATAAGATTAATAAATTAATATAAATGATTCATTAATATGTTAAAAGATTAATATATTAATAAGAAATCATAATGTTTAATTAATACTTAGCCAGAAATTAATTAGAATTGATTTTGGGGTTAATTGTATTAATTATAAAGTGCAGGGATTGGTTTGCAATTATCCAATAGTTGAGTGGAGGGTTCCAGAACCTCCTTGGAAGGTGGTGGACGAAATCTTTAGGGGAAACCCTAATGATTTCGTCCAAGGGGCTTGGATAAGGCCTTTAGATAAGCTTAGGCCCTAAGCAAAGGAACATTAGGGTTTTCCCTAAACCCTAGACACCTCACCTATATAAAGAGGCCTCTGGCTCCCAAAATAGGCCACTCCTTCCATTGAAGAAACCCTATGCCGAAAATTGCATACCCTAGCCTTTCTCCTCATAGGTTTCCTTCTTGCTAGTTCTTGGATGTGATTCCATTAGAGGCATTGCATTTGTGGTGCTAAGCTTCCAAGAAGATCAAGATCAAAAGGATTACCAATTGTTTACTATAACAATTGAAAGGTATGTAACTCTAAAACCCTAATTGGTTAATTTTGAAAATAGCCTCCTCTCTTAGGGTTCTTGTTTTGAAATTCAAAGTTATATGTTCAATAGTTAAAACATAGATCCAAAGTAGGTTACATATATCGAGCCCTGCCCAAGAATGGGCCTCGCTCGGTTAACAGGCCCATCCGTAACATGTGGTGGTCGCCACCCAACACAGTCATCAGGCCCCGCCCGGTATACATACAAACACATGCAAGAGTCACAAAGACAGCTAGCACTCTACATATATAATCTACTAGGCCGGTAATGGTGCCTTCGACCCACAAATACAGTGAGGAGACTCACCTGAACTACTCAACAGAAGCTCAACAGCTACCCCCAACAATAGAACAACCAATCCAAGATACCTAAATTTAAACCAAGACCAGCCCCTAGTTAAATACTTAGTTCTACCGAAGTTTGACCAGAAGTCAAACTGGTAAAAAAGTCAACGGTCAAAGTCCACAAGGTCAACGATCAACTTAGTTAAAGTCAACGTCACGTCATGACCATTCCTTGGTCACGTCGTGAGAATGCAACGACAAAACAATCGCGATTCTAGGCATCATCATGTCGTGGCACATAATAGGTCACGCAGTGACTTTTGGTCAGAAGGTCAAAATCTTCATTAAGTGCCTAATCTCTTCATACCAAGGCCCATAACATCATATCTAGTTCCTAAATAGCTTCATAATGGATAAAGTTCCCAACCTTATCCATTAGGATAGTCCAAACAACCAAGATCTAGTCTTTAAGTCTCAAAGGAACCAAGAATGCATCTCTCAACATAATCCATTAAGTCCAAGTGTCCAACCTTCAAATCTGAATCAACATGATGTTTATATGGATAAAGTTTCCAACTTTATCCATAATAATGTCTCAAACTTTCAAGATCAAAAATCTAATACACCAAAATGACCTAAATGACCAAGATAACTTGAATGGCTGAAAGGGAAGAAAAAAGATCAAAAGTCTCCTAGTTCATGAGGTCCAAGAAAACACTCTAAACTGATCCAAATGTGTTGGAGTCCAGATCTGAAATATACAATGTTCTTGGGACCTAGTAGAGTAATAAAGTTGCAAAATTTATTCCTAACTCTCACTCAAAACTCATTAAAATGGACCAAAACACCAAATACATTTAGATCCAAGATGAAAATGCAATAATGCTTGGAACTTTATAACTTACAAAAGTCTAGAAGGTAGATAAAATTTGAGATCTTCAATTGCATGAAAACATTGCTCCAAAACCTCCAAAAACTCCAAAAATAGATGAGAGAGGAGAGGGGATACTCAAATCTTGAAAATTAAGGCTAGGCTTCTCCCAACGGGTTCCAGATATGATCGAGGCTATGAAATTCCGTAAAACATGAACCCTTTCCTTTAAATACCTTGAAAACCCTAAAAATTTGTGGGCTTGGGCTGCATAGTTCTCACGTCATGAGAATATATTCTCACCTCGTGAGACCAGAAAAATCACGTCGTGAGAATATACTTCTCATCTCGTGAGAACAGATTTTCACCCAATTTCACTCCTACTTCAAACAGTCATAACTTCTTCATTTCAACTCCATTTTATGCGATCTTTATATGCACGGAAAGGTATTTAGGAGCCCCATAACTCTATATAATTAAATTTGACTTAAAACATACCGAACTAAAATACTTAATTCATGAAAGATGTCTGAAACATCACTTTTCCCATTTTACCCTTTGACTCCAAGACATAAACCAAGGCTTAGATCACATAACCAATATTATCAACATATAATAGGGTTTAAACCTTATTCCCTTGAAGCTCAAGGCCTTTACTTGATCCATTTATTGTCTACAATCCTAAAATAAGAAACTTCTCGAAACAGGATGTTATATTCTTCTCCAACTACAAGCACATGTTGTACTTCCTTCAAATCAATGCTAGACAAGTGCTCGACTTTGAGCCCAGATTTAGATAGTTGATATACCTTCTCTTTCAATACTTCCATTTTGTTTGAGGTTTTACTAACCAACAAACTTCTTGTTTGTATTATACAATATATTAATATTATATTAAATACATAGGAAGTGTTCGAATTCGACAGATAGTAAAATTTCTAAAATACTTTTCATAAATGAGAAGATAGGGGAGTGTTTGGGATATATGTGTATTTGTCTTCTTCCAGACAACAACCTCTTGAGTATCCATTCCTTGATAATTTATATCCTCTTCAAACTTCTCCTATAGTTCATGGCTTCTCATTGTTAGCTCCCATTTCTTACTTCCTGGAACCTGTCCTAAAACCAATGCAAATAACAACATGAGATAAAATGATACTAATTCCCTCATTATTTTTTTGCAATTAGTTTTTGTCTAAATAAACTACTTGATGAGAATTAAATTCTCTAAGATCGTTTAGATTCGTAACAGATTTAGACAAACACAATAAAAGCAAAGAATACCGGACGAATCAAACAAGAGCTGAATGATTAATATGCTCCACCTCAGAAGAGCTTGATAAATAACTTCGACTGTAGAGGTGTGCTAGGGTTACAGTACAATGAAATGAATAATTATTAAGAAGCCTCCAGAGAACGATGCATGCATGCATCTTATAAAGTAAACCCTAATATCATAAACACGGCTGGACAGGCCCAGAACCGTGATAATAATGGACCGAGGTAACAAGCCCAATGACACAACTCGTAGACTCAACAATCTCCCCCTTTGCATCAATTGAGGCGAGAGGTCATTTCGGATGAGTGAGAGTAGATTTCTTCACAGTCTTGAATAGCTTCGGTATGATGGCGAGAAGAGTTTGACAGAAGTCAATATAGCAACGAAGCATATCCGAAAAAGTTTTCTTATCAGCTTCACTGTTTTGCCTACACCTGTGAATGATGTCAAGAATGTGCTCCAGACAAGTAGTGGAGAACATGTGTTTATCGTCAAGAGCGAACAAGCACTTTTGTCCTTCGGCTCTGGTGAACATGACTGTGTGATACTTCGGATCAATCCTACCCATCTGCATCTTGTTAACATCGCTTGCCTTCCCAATTGGTTTAATTGTAGGCTTCTTCCTTAAGGCATAGGCGATCTCTTGATCCATCTTGGCAACCTTATGAATGTAAGAAACTAACATTTGCTTAATGTGATCGATGATAGGCTCGTACTGATGTTGATCAGTTAGCAAAATGTTGTTCAGGAGGATCCAGTCGTGTGGGTTTAAGTTTGGCAGATCAGCAAGAGAGATCATATGAACCGAGTTGTCAGAGCCCCGGGTCACTTTGAACTTCATATTTATAAAATTCCCGGCTGAAGTTGGTTTCAATACCATGACCGTTGTGATCTTTTGTGTGCTCCATGTCAAGTATTGTGGTTGAGAGAATGCGAGATAGTAGTCAATTAATTCTCGGTCAACCTTCGGGTCAGGAGAAGGAACAGCGGCGATTGGCTCAAAGCAATGAAACACAAATGCCTTTCGGGTGATAGGCATGTCGAACTGAGAGTCTCTCGAATTCTCACGATCAACCGAGATGACCGGTTCAATCCAATGAGTGCTAGGAGACTCGGTTACTTCTTTTAAGAGTTTCTCCAACGACCACAAAGGAAATAGAGTTTTTCTACTTTCCAATGCGTCGTGAGCTTCTTTTCTTTTTCTTTCCCTCTCTTCTTCTTCTCTTGCGATGTGAAGATTTTCATCAAGCTCTCGGTCACGTTGCTTTCTTTTGAGAGTATCTTCTTTGGTTTCTTCCTCGTCACTATCATTGATTATCTTTTTGTCTTTGTCCTTCACACTAGAACCCGAAGCTTCATTAACCTTCGGTTCAGTGGTGACTTTTGGTTGTGAAGAGATTTGAATAGGTTTGCTTGTTGGAGGTTGTGGGGTTTGACCCTGACATACCTCCCCCCTTGTTTCGGAGGGACACCAGTCTCCGTAACACCTTCTATACTGCTCAACATGTCAAGAGCAGGTCTAAGCTTCTCAGCCAAGTGTCGTCGGACGGTGAGAGTAAGAACCGAATCATGTGCCTCTAGGAGATTGGACAGAAGAGAGTGCACATCACTAACACAACTTTTGATAACTGCTCTCTCAGACTTGAGATCATCAATTTCCTTGGTCTCCTGATTGAGCTTCAAGGTCTGAGTTTTGATCTGAGTAGTACGAAGAGCCAGTTCATCCATGATTTTGTTTTCCACGGCTAACTCAGTCTGGAGTTGATCAAGACGAGACTTTACTGAAGATACGAACTCTGCATTAATTAGTTTTAATCCCCGTTCTAATGCTTTCAGAATGCTTCTTCTCAGCTTGAAGCGATTTGTTGAGATTCTCAACAGTGGAATTAACAACTCCAACATTCTTTTGAGCAGCCGCCTGAAGAGAATCTAGAAAGAGATTAGCATCAGAAATTAGTTTTTTGGCGTTTTCGGTCGCTTTCTTGCATTCGTTTGTTGATTCTTCAACAGCGATGGTAGCTTTCTGGCAAGAGGAGGTGGAGGCTTCAATGGCTTTAGTAGCTTTGGAAATAGAGGAGTCATGCTCCTTGACAAAAGTTGCCAACATAGCTTTGATAGAAGTCTCTAAGTAAGTCTCGCTTGGAGTGGAAGATGAAGAGGAAATCAGCTTGTCAAGTTTCTCGTTAAGATCCTTTAAATGCCGTTTCGTTACAGGTGCATCATTATCTTCATCATCGCTCTGAACTCTATAGGGGCTATAATAGAAGGAATCAAAGTCAACATCCTCCCCACCGAGAACGGTGTCAGATTCGTTTGAGATAGGTGGAGATAGAGGTTTAGGGGTAATCGGGGTTTCGGTCCCTGAAGTAAGTGCCCCCGTATCAGATACGTTGACACGAACTTGAGGTTCGGTTGTAGTAGTGGTGGTGGTGGTAATTTTAGTGAATAAGGGGGTGGGTATTGGTATAGAGGTTGTAGTTGAAGAAGAGATTGGAGGAGGGCATGGAGCAATTGTGATAGGAACAGAGCGAGTAGGAGAGGAAGGAGGTGAGTTTCAGTTAACCTTATGAGCCGGTGAAGTTGGAGGCAAATTTCCTCGGAGCAAACTCTCATCTTGAGAATGTTCACTATCGCTTGACTCTTGTTCGGGTTGTTGGTCAGAGGGAACATAGTCTGAATCACTTGAAGACTGAGCCTTTGGCTTGGGCGCCTTCTTCTTGATCTTTCGCTTCTTAGGAGCGGAAGTAGCTGCTTGTTTTGACTTTCGCTTTTTAGGCGTAGCAGCTTTAGATGATGGTCCTTCCTTCTCGCTTTTTCGTTCAACCTTCTTTCCTCGTTTCACTGGTTTATCAGCAGCATCCAGTGATCTTTGCATTTCAGGGGTTAGCTTCATCGGTCCCGTAGGAGGAAGCTTCTTGTATTCGCTAATGAGCTTGCTTTCCCGAGAAACACAGTTGTACATAGTCTCAGGAATTGAACCAATGAACAGAAATTTGGTTGGATCGGAGAAAATAATCTTTGTCGTGTGAAAAGTGGTGATTGATGACATCAAAGAGTCTAGCATTAATGGAATGTGGAATTTATCCATTGCCCATTGAGTAACTAAGGTCCAAAACCTGCCACATGAGATTTCAGAATAACGAGAAGCTGAGTTTAGGCTTTGTACCAGTTGAGTCCAGAGAATAGACCCATAGTCCATGTTGATCCCATGGTAAAGACCATAGAGGAGAGTCATAAATGCTTTGCTTGCCCCCGTCAAACCCTACAACCCTCTCCGATAAGCCCTTGAAAAGAAGAGTAAATAGACCATTCCATTGTGGAGGAAGGCATGACTTCTTGAATTTTTTCACTGTTGTAAGAACTTCGGTGTACCCCATATCGTAAAACATGGTGAAAAGCTGAGTCGTGCTAATCGAGTCTGGGTTGACCATGGATTCGTTGATGATTAGCCTTAGCAATGAGCAAAACCTAACCTTTGAAATCGAAGTCTTCAGATCAAAAATCTCAACGAAAATCCTTTCCTTAGCTTTGTCGTATGAAGCCGATGAATAAATTTGAGACAAGAGAGACATCGGAACAGATTCAAACTTGGTGAGGCCAATCACGAGTGGTGAATATTGGAGGCATTCAACCACCTGAAGCATGTATGGATCATACTGAAAAGGAGAGAGTTCGATGATCAGGTTTTGATTCGGCTTGATGGTGAGAAGCGAGGACTGTGCGCTTTGTTCTTGAACAGAGGATGAGTCAGCCATTGTTGAAGTTTGAAGTGAAGAAGATGAACAGTAGAGAGAAATCTCTGTTTAATGCTCGAGAGGATTTTGGAAGTGGTAAAGAGGTAAAAGTGAGGTGAGAAAACCCTTTATACGATTACCATGAGACAGAAAAATCCTGAGTGATGATTGCACTATCTTCTGAAGCGACGCCTGAAAAAGCGTGATTTGAAAACTGTTACCCCGAAAAGTGTGTCAATCATGTTAGGCGGCGTGAGAAAAGGAAACGGTTCAAATTCACGTGCCTTTTCAAGTCTTATCCATTCACCGCCTCTTTAATTTTAAAACTGTTCAAATTCCCTTTGAAATGTGGACTCACTCTTTCGCTTTCATTGGTATTGACTAGCCTTCGCTCCCAAACATAGTCTAACATCATAACGTATTGAACCGAAACTATATATCTAAGAAATAGCCATTAGTACCATGATTAAGACTTGTGGAAAATCATAAAGATCTTCGTGCAAGAGTGTGCCAAAGAAAAAGAAATAAATCAAAGTATTTGTGGGATATAAGTGATGTCAATTAAGACACAAAACTGTGGATCTCGAGCACGAATCTCTTCCCTCAAAGTCAAGAGAGACTTAGAAGTGTCTGTGTGGTTTCCCGTTAAAATACGATCAAATGCTTATTAAGAAGCACTGAAAGGCATCTTTTCAGTATAAGGCTATTAGGGTGGCTTTCACTTCGATCAAACGACGGAACTTGATATAAGACCGAAAGTTGGATGAAGTACTTGTGAGACCAGTGTAGCCTATTAAACAAGTAGGTTTGATCAATTTTCAGTGACTTGGTGATATTGTGGAAATCTCAAAAACAAAAATAAACTAGATCTTTTGGGTAGAAAAGTCTAGGTGTTAGACAATTGCATAAAGATCGCTCAAAAATAAATGAAAAGAGATTTCTTGGTACCTCCCACTAAAGTGGTTTCGTTAATATTTCGGTGAAAACTAGAATGTGTGATTGTTCACCGTCAATTCATTGTCGGTGTTGGATTTTGGGTTTCACATAGTACGTGGTGAAACAAAACTATAAACATGAACACAGATGTTGTGTAACCGTAAACCTCAGTGGTAAATTCTGAGAGTCTCAAGGGTTACGTTTATGAATCGAAATGTGATCGAGAAAAGTGTGAAGGTGGTTAAAGAACCGAAAGTACCTCTGCTATATAGTAAGGACCGAGTAGAAGACTCTTAACTCAATATGAGAAGAGTAAGGTAGCTCATGACTTGAGTGATTTTAGAAGCCTTATTGGGAAGAAACAATTTGTATATATTGGAACAGTAAGGCTTCACTTAGAGTCGTCGAGGCTTAGGACAACATGTAGCAGCATGCTTCGACGGACACTTAGCTAGTACAAAGATAAAGAGAGTTATACATGTCCCGGCTCCATCATTGAAAGTCGTCCATGAGTCCTTTCAGTGTGATTTTATTTTATTTTTGATCATTTTGATTTTTCTGAAAAATAACAATAAAAACAGAAAAGAAAATATTTTTGGATTTTATGATTTTTTTGAAAAGAAATAAAACCAGAAAAGAAAATATTTTTGGATTTTATGAAAAGAAATGAAAACCATAAAATGAATTTGAGAAAAGATATGCATAGTGTACAAAATATACAACCGAAATTTCACCTTAGAAGTAATGAAGCGAAATAGACCGAGCGTTCGGTTCATTTCGGTTCCCGAAAAATCTGGAACCGAAATAGACCGAGCGTTCGCTCTATTTCGCTTGTTCAATGTTAATGAGGCGAAAGTGGTTTCGGTACTGATTCAGCTTCCATCATTCCTAAGCCTTGGAGTATTTTATTAAAATTTGCTTATGGTAAGGCTTTCGTGAAGATGTCAGCTAATTGATCAGCGGATCGAACAAAGTGGATCTCCACGTTACCATCTTCTACGTGATCCTTGATGAAGTGATATCTTAGTGTTATATGTTTCGTTTTTGAGTGTTGCACTGGGTTGTGACATAGCCGAATAGCGCTTTCTGAGTCACAATAGAGGGGAATTTTCTTCATGTTTAGGCCATAGTCTCTAAGTTGACTTTGTATCCATCTGACATGTGAAGTGCAAGACGTTGCGACGATGTATTCAGCTTCGGCCGTAGAAAGAGACACGCACGTTTGTTTCTTGGATTGCCAGATAACGAGTTTTCCATCAAGGAATTGACACCCGCCAGTTGTGCTCTTTTGGTCTAGACCACATCCTCCAAGATCGGCATCGTAGAATGCTTGAACAAAGAAGCCTGATTTTGCAGGGTACCAAAGACCGAGAGACGAGGTTCGCTTCAAATATCTGAAGATATTTTTCATAGCCATCATATGAGGTTAATGTGGATTAGCTTGGAACCTGGCACAATAACACACAGAAAACATAATATATGGTCGACTGGTTGTTAGATACATTAGAGACCCTATCATTTGACGATATAGGGTCATATCAGCAGCTGGTTTATCCAGAGATGGTGTTAGCTTCGTTCCGAATGCCATTGGAACCTTTACTTTAGAATCTCCCATCATACCGAACTTTGCCAGTAGAGTCTTCGTGTAAGCCTCCTGATTAATGAATATGCCTTCTGGTCCCTGTCTTATGTTCAGTCCAAGGAAAAAGTTAATCGGACCCATTGAGCTCATCTCAAATTTAGTGATCAAGTGTAGTGTTTACTGTTTTCGGCTCAATCTTGGACACAAACGAAATAAACATGCAGAATTCCACTTGAGAGAATAGAGCTGTTTGATTCGCTTTCAGTTAAGAGCGTGTAAGAACTCCCTCAGAGGAATCATCAATAACTTGAGTTTTCGGATGATCTTTTGTCCATTTTGTGAGAGGAGGGTAGTTAGGATCATAAGCAGGATTCAATTCGACATTGACTTCTTCTTTAAATTCTGACTGAATGTTGTCATCATTCGTAATACCATTCTCCCCCTCGAATGATGAAACAATTTCAACATCAGGTTCTGAATTCTTCCCTCGATTGGACTTTCATGGTTCATTGTTGGAGATGGGTTCTCCCCCTGGAAAGGCAAATCAGGTCGCTTTGATGTAGACGAATCCTCCCCCTGGAAAGTGGTGCGGTCATTTGTGGTTCGCTTGGACCATGAGGTTCGCTAGGATCTTGAGGTTCTCTTTCCATGGCTTTTGCAGCTTCGTTGATTATCTCCTTCAGGTTGTCAACCTTGTTATCAGCCGCTTTCGCTTCAGAGAGAATTGCATTCTCCGGTTCATCAAAGAGCAACATGTACTCTTCATACAGATTTGAAATCGGAGCCGTGACTTGACCTGTTTGTGGAATTATCTCCTCCATTGGACTTTCGTTGGATTGAAGTTTCTTCACGTAATTGTCATCAAATGTGACATAATAGGTTTCTTCTATCTTCTATGATCTTTTATTCAGAACCCTATATGCCTTGGAGGTAAGAGAGTAGCCAAGAAAAATCCCTTCGTCTGCCTTCACATCAAACTTGCTTCGGTTCTCTTTAGAGTTAAAGATGAAGCACCTAGAACCGAAGACATGGAAGAATTTAACATTAGGCTTGCAATTATTCAAAATTTCATACGGTGTGATAGAAAAACGCTTATTGAGAAAGGTTTGCTTCTGGGTATAGAAAGCGGCAGAAATCGCATCAGTCCAGAAGTACAGAGGCAGAGAAGCAAAGCTAAGCATGACGATTTCGTCTTTCAACGACACCAATCTGATGCGGAGTATAGGGTGCGGAGAAGTTGTGAGTTACTCCCTTTTCGGCCAGAAATTATTCAAAGTCGTTGTTTTTGAATTCTAACCCATTGTCACTTCGGACATTTCTCACTACCTTTCTAAGCTTTACTTCCACCTGTTTTATGAAGTTTTTGAGTTGTGGAGTTGCCTCTGATTTCAGTTTAAGAAATAAAACCCAAGTGAAACGTGAAAAATCATCGACAATAACAAGAATGTACTTATTACCACCAATACTTTCTATGGCCGATGGACCGCATAGATCGATGTGTAGAAGCTTAATAGGTTCGATGATCTTTGTGTTAACACGTGTGGGATGACTCTTCCGGCTTTGCTTTCCCATTTTGCATGCAGCACACAAATGTTCCTTGTCAAACTTTAGAAGTGGCAGTCCTCGCACATGATCACCAAGAACCAGCTTGTTGATGTCTTTGAAGTTAAGGTGCGAGAGTCTTCGATGCCATAGCCAGCTTTCATCAAAATGATCTTTCGTTAAAAGACATACAGCAGGCTTCCCTCGTATCGGGTTTAGATTTAATGGATACATTTTGCCTTTGTGTTGGGACTTCAACAGAACTGTCTTAGTTTTCTTTTCAATGATCTCGGATCCTTCATCATCAAATGAGACCTTCAGGCCAGTCCCTACAACCAATTGCGAGACACTTATGAGATTGTGTTGCAATCCTTCCACGTAGGCCACCTTTCGAATGGAAAAATCTCCGTTCGTTATCATTCCATAGCCTTTTATATTGCTATATGAGTTGTTTCCATACTTGACACATCCACCATCTTTTAGAGCCCGAAAATCCCTAAGCTTTTCCCATCTTCCTGTCATGTGACGCGAGCAGCCACCATCAATATACCATTCGTCATCGAACTGCTCGTCACTGATAACCTGCAAAAATTAAGCAGATTTAGGAACCTAAAGTTGCTTAGGTCCACGTGAGCCTTGTACAGAATAGGGAATAGCAATAGAAAGATCAACCAAATATGCTCTTTTTATTAAAGTGGTTTCGTCTTTCCTTTTGATGCTGAAAAATTTGATTTTGTTAGCTTTCATTTTGTTTGAATCAGATTGTGGAATTTTATTTTGATTCTTAACAAAAACTTTCTTTTGTTTCCTAGTGTCACAACTAGGAATTCTGATACGTTGCAGACACTTAACAAAGAATGACATTGTACCTAAAACTAGAAAACATGTATGGTGTTATTCAATGACAACAAAATTCCATCAAATACCCTATACAAACTTTCAAATAGTCAACAAAAGTTGGAAACCCTAAAAATCCCGGTTGAAGTCCATTTTGGACTAGGATTTTCTTATTGGGCCTAATGGACCAATAAGCTTCCAATTTGACTATTTCGGGCTTAGAACTCTTATATGGGCTCTAATTGAACCCACTTTCATTTATTTTAACATTTTGGGCCATAATGGACCTAGAATGAAATAAAACATTCTTATTGGACCATAACAAACTTAATTAGCTCTAAAGGGCCATAAAACTCATACCTTGATTGTTTTAGGCCGTGAACCATCTCCAAAGACCAATTGGGCCGAAAATTATCAAATTGGGCTCATAATATGGATTTAAGCACAAAAAGGCCCAAATTCTTTTCTTTCTTCTCCCTCTCTCGGCCCAACTACAAAAAAAAAAGAAGGAAAAGAGTTGACTTATTGATGCCACCTCACAATTGTACATGGGGTATCCATGCACTCTTCTCATGTTCCCATGCATGTTCACTCAACTCACTCTCTTCTCTCTCTCCTTTCTATCCCCGGACGAAGACACCCAACACACACACACATTTCATCCATCTTTTGGAAACAAAACTTTCTCTAGAAAAGTTCTTTCTTCTTCACAAATTTTCGAAGATCTAAGGAGGATCAAGGAGATGTCCACCAAAAACTCACTCCTTCCTTAGTAAGTCCTTACACATCTAAGTTGTATAACTTCATCCTTGTGTTAAGATCATTCATTATAAGCATTTTTGTGATCATACTCTTAGAAAACCTCCATAAGTTCGAAAGCAACCCAAGAAAGCTTCCTAGGGCCGAGAATAGCATCAAACTTCTTCCATTTCTTCAAAACCGAGATCCACAAGAAAAGGTGAGTTCATACCCCTCTCTTTTCGGTTTTCACAAGTTTTATGGGGGAGAATACAAGTAAAATGTGTAGATCTATGTGTATGTGTATGCTATGTATGATTTCATGCATGTATGTGTGATTATATGTGTTTATGTGGTAAATATGTAACAAAAAGGGAAGAAATCATGAAATCTATGGCACAAGAAGGAAAACAAACGTGAACTAAGATATATTACACTAAACAAGTCAAGAAAAATACCCTCTAAGATTAAAATAAACATATTGCAACATAAAACCCATTTTTTTGGCTTAAATTGTCAAATAAACAAAAGTTGGGTTAAAATTGCCATTCACGGGTTTTCTTAAGGATCAAAAGGGTCAAAACAGTTATAATAAAAGTTTTTATGAATATTATACTCTTCAAAGGACTAGAAATGTAAATTGTAGCTTAATGGGCCAATTTTTGGGCTTTTCGGCCCATTGAGCCCAAAATTGCGAAAAACCAAATTTTTAAGGGATTGAATGATAAACTTCACAAAACAGGAGGTAAAAAGGGTAAACAAAACCAATTCAAGGGTTAAAATGATTTATTTTCCAAACAAGGATCAAAAATGTAAACTTTTTGGATTTTGGGCCAAAATTGTAAAAGTTGCGAAAAGTTTGGGTTTTAACTGAAAAATTCCTTACTGGAAGGGCTGAAACTTCCAAAGAGAAAATTTTGAACTAAAAACATCACTTAAACAAGTCTATGGGTCAAAAATGCCAAGAAAATGGTTTAAGGGCCTAAAATGTTCTTTTTTCAAAATAAGGGACTAAAATTGTTATTTTCATTAAAGAAGGGCTGAAAAGGTCAAACCAACATTTTCAAGCAATTATTTTGTTTTTAAGATATTTGAGTCAAAAATACCAAACTACAACTCATGAAAATAGAAAGATGAATATACGTATAATTCCAAATATCGTTATAAACAATCGACCGGCCTCGTGCCGATACGAAGATAACAATCGTTAAATCAAACTTTCCAACAATTATACTATACCTAAAACAAGTCAATATCCAAATAGTTGGGCTTGAAAGATCCTAATCATGCTTATTGGACCTTCGTGGCCTATTGACATGAGTTTTGGGGCTAACACTAATTATAAATGTTTATTGGGCCTCCGGTGACCCAATTACATGTTTAAGGGACCCTCAATGGCATATATATGCTATTGGGCCTTGGTGGCCCATTAGCATTGCTAGTAAGGTCCAAATTTAATCAAATATGAAATGGGCCAATGTGTCCTTCGTATAACCAACAGCCTTAAATAACACGCGTAATTAGCAGGACCTTGTATTCCTCTTCTCCGTGTCTGTTAGGCTTATTTTAAATCAAAGTAAACAAACCCAGGTCGTTAATCAACAGTAATCAATTTTGTTTGGATTAAGTGAGTAATAACGGGCGACACCTATAAGGGTCGTTTGTAGTCTGTAGTTATAATCAAAGTCTCATGGAAGGAGAGCGAGAGTTTGTGTATAGATCTATACGAGGGTGACTCCCCCACACCTCAGCTGTTCGCTACAGTTAGACTCGGCCAGTCTAGGGTGACAAAATCTTAGGATCAATCCCGGCGTACGTTAGGTTGCCAAGACAGACGAACTAGTCATTATTATGCATGGTTATAACGACTCGCATAATTAATTAAATCCAATACCATCCGAGTAATCAAGGAAGAGTAATCAAAATCATTCGTTGTGGCAGTATAGCAACTTGAAAAACAATTATATTTTATGTTATCAGAAAACATCGGGTTTTTCGAGGAAATCAACACCACTCGCTTGTATTTTTCTATAACTATAATACAAAACTTCCTTTTATACACGTTTTGAAATCATTCATGCATTAACTTATGGATCTTCACACTTTGGTAAACAATTGTCTCTTCAGAAAATATCGGATTTTCTGGGTTTTATAAACTACACAAATCATTTTTATCACAACCCTACTTATGAACTCACCAACATTTCATATGTTAACCGTTTTTCAAAATAACTTGTATTCTCAGGTAACAGGTAAGCTGAAGGGTAATATCAAGTATATTAGGATGTTATGTTTTGAAAACTCTCCAACAATTTATGTTATGGATGTGTAATATTTAAAACAATATACTGGATGTGAACAATATCAGTTGTAATGTATTGATGCATGGTGATGTTTATGTTGTGATTCATGTATATTCATTGTGATGATATTCAATTTAAGTCACGCGAGCCCTCGGACGTTTCCGCCGTCTGGTTTCGGGGGTGTGACAGGTTGGTATCAGAGCTCTGTTTATAGTGAACTGGCATATCTAACCACGCATTGATATGCAACTATAAACCAAAGAGGGACTAAAATAACTCTGAACAAAACAAAATAAAACACAACGATAAAAACATCTTTACTTGTGCGATATAGGAAAAAGAAGAGAATACCAAATCAAATTAGATAATACTGACATATCGGTTAAGTCGGGACTGTTCATGGTTGTATTAAGGGGTGAATGTAACCTGATCAACTACATTTTCTCCGAAGTACAACTAATACATACCCCGGTAAAAACCTCGATGGACGGTAAACCTAAAAACATACCCCTTGTTACCAAGAAAAGAACATCAACTCAAATTACATAATAACTAAAACATATTAGGAGTAATAATAGTTTACTCATATACCTCCTCTCAGTCACCATGGAAGGAGAACACCAGGGCATTCAGTTTCATCAAGTCTTAGTGGCCCACGGGATGATCGAGGACGAACCCGAGGGAGATCAAGGGGGAGCACACGGCATTGGGCCGGACGAGTACACGGACACAGACTACGAGTTTGATTGTACCGACGACGACATGGATGAAGAACAAGACTCAGGCAAAAATTCTGCCACATCACCTACCAGCGAGATGCAGCAGGACCACCCCGCCCCACCAGGGAATCCCGCGAGGGAGAATCGCTCTCCGGAAGCTGAGATTGCTGCTCTGCGGCAACAGCTATTCGCCATAGAAGAACGAGCGGTGCAAGCTGGATAGGAAAGAGATGAATTCATTGGAGAAATGACTGAGATGGCCCAGTTGTTGGCACAACACTTCGGTATATAACCTTACTACCGTCGGCGAGCGCTCCTTAGAGTGTTAGGACTAGTCATATCTATCCTTAGTATTATGCTTATATGATCTATGCCATGTACCAGCGACCCTATGTTTAAGTGATTACACTACTCATAGAGTCGTTACGCTGCCGAACTTGCACCACTTATGCATGCATCCTATTTGATACCGGGGCAGAACGAAGTTTTGTGAGTAATAAATTCAAACACTTGTTAAAACAACAACCCCAGAATCTTAATGAAACCTTTACGGTGGAAATGGCTAATGGGAAAACAGAATCCACTGGGGAAATCTACATCGGATGTACCCTGACCTTAATTCATCACATCTTTCAAATAAACTTAATGCCTGTTTCCATTAGGAGTTTTGATGTGATTATCGGCATGGAGTGGTTAAGCCCCCACCATGCTGAAATTATGTGTCACGAGAAGGCCGTTCGCCTTCACCTCCCAAATCACGAAACCCTAATTATATACGGAGACAAACCCAGCACGGACCTTCGTCTTATCTTGTACATTAAGGCACAGAAGTATCTACGAAAGAAGGACTTCACGTTTCTAGCTCATATAGTGGATAGGTCCAAAGAATAGATCAATATTCGAAACATCCCTGTGGCTTGCGATTTCCCGGATGTCTTTCCGGAGGATCTTCCGGGGATACCCCCAGAAATACAAGTCGAGTTCCGAATTGATCTAGTGCCAGGAGTTACTCCCATCGCCAAATCGCCCTACAGATTGGCTCCTGCAGAGATGCAAGAGTTGTCCAGTCAACTCAGCGAACTTTTGGACAAAGGATTCATCCGACCCAGTTTCTCACCTTGGGGAGCTCCAGTTCTCTTTGTTAAGAAGAAAGACGGTACCTTCAGGATGTGTATTGACTACAGGGAACTTAATAAGCTCACCATCAAAAACCGCTATCCACTTCCGAGAATCGACGATCTATTTGACCAACTCCAAGGAGCAAGTTACTTCTCTAAGATAGATCTGCGATCTGGATACCACCAACTCAAAGTCCGGGAGGAGGATATCCCCAAAACCGCCTTCCGAACTCGTTATGGACATTATGAATTTGCCGTAATGCCCTTCGACCTAACGAATGCCCCTACCGCATTCATGGACCTAATGAATCGAATCTACCGACCATTCCTCGATAACTTTGTCATCGTTTTCATCGACGATATCCTAGTCTATTCCCGAAGCGAAGAGGAGCACGGCCGACACCTCCGACAAATCCTGGAAACCCTACGAACCGAAAGGTTATACGCAAAACTCTCTAAGTGTGAGTTTTGGCTCCGTAGTGTGAACTTTTTAGGTCATGTTGTTAGTCAAGAAGGGATACATGTGGATCCTTCTAAAGTCAAAGCCATCGAAGGATGGGCAATCCCAACAACACCCACCGAAATTCGTCAATTCTTAGGTCTCGCAGGCTACTACAGGCGGTTCATTCAGAACTTCTCCAAAACAGCCAAGCCACTTACCTTGCTTACACAAAAGGGCGTACCCTTTGAATGGACGGATAAGCAAGAAGCTGCATTCCGAACTCTGAAGCAAGCACTCTGCAGTGCGCCGGTACTATCACTACCGGAAGGAACAGAAGACTTTGTAGTTTACTGTGATGCGTCGAATCAGGGTTTAGGCTGTGTACTCATGCAGTGTGGAAAGGTGATAGCTTATGCGTCCCGGCAACTAAAGACACATGAGGTGAATTATACAACCCATGATCTGGAATTAGGAGATGTGGTCTTCGCCCTGAAGATTTGGAGGCACTACCTTTATGGTACCAAGTGCACCATTTTCACCGACCACAAGAGTCGCCAGCACATCTTAAATCAAAAGGAGTTAAACATGAGGCAACGAAGATGGGTTGAATTGCTGAACGATTACAAGTGCGAAATCAAGTACCACCCAGGTAAAGCTAACATAGTAGCTGATGCCTTGATTCGAAAGGATTACTCGAATCGTCGTTTGAAGACTCTCTCCATAACCATCCAATCCCACCTGACCTCGCAAATCAGAGCAGCCCAGTCGGATGCCATGAAGGCAGAAAACAGAACGAGCGAAGCTTTACGTGGAATGGAAAAGAATTTCGAAGTGAAGAAGGACGGAGCATATTACTTCATGAACCGCATTTGGGTCCCTAAACTTGGGGGATTCAGAGATGTAGTCATGAATAAAGCCCACAAGACACGATACTCCATCCATCCAGGTTCAGATAAAATGTACTTGGATATCAAGCGACATTATTGGTGGCCTAACATGAAGGCAGAAATTGCCACTTACGTTAGCAAGTGCCTCACATGTGCTAAAGTAAAGGTGGAATATAAAAAGCCCTTGGGATTATTACAGTAACCAGTAATTCCCGAGTGGAAATGGGAAAGGATTACTATGGACTTTGTGACCAAACTACCCAAGTCGACTGATGGTTTGGATACCATATGTGTAATAGTTGACAGATTAACAAAATCCGGTCATTTCCTGCCAATAAAAGAATCATACAAGATGGAACGTCTGACAAGGACCTATATCAAGGAAATCGTGAGACTCCACGGAGTGCCAATATCTATCATCTCAGATAGGGATAGTAGGTTTACTTCACGCTTTTGGCAATCGCTTCAGAAGGCTATGGGAACACAACTTGACATCAGCACTGCCTACCACCCGCAAACGGATGGTCAAAGCGAGCGAACCATTCAAACATTAGAGGACATGCTTCGCGCATGTGTGATAGACTTTGGAAGGTCGTGGGATACCCACTTGCCTCTGATCGAATTCTCGTACAACAACAGTTACCACTGAAGCATCAAAGTTGCTCCTTTCGAGGCATTGTATGGGCGTAAATGTAGATCACCGTTGTGTTGGGTTGAGGTAGGGGACACTCAGTTAGCAAAAGGACAAACGTCAAACAATGCACTAACGGGACCAGAAATCATACGCGAGACGACCGAGAAGATAATTCAGATCAGGGCCCGACTGCAATCATCACGAGACAGACAAAAGAGCTACGCCGATAAGCGGCGAAAGCCCTTGGAATTTAGAGTCGGGGATAGGGTGTTATTAAAGGTCTCTCCCTGGAAAGGGGTGATTCGTTTTGGGAAGCGGGGAAAACTAAACCCTCGATACATTGGACCCTTCGAGATTCTTGCCCGAATCGGTCCAGTGGCTTATAGACTGCAGCTACCCGCTGAGCTCAGCAGTGTACACCCCGTGTTCCATGTTTCCAATCTAAAGAAGTGCTTATCCGACGAGACTCTCGTTATTCCATTAGAAGAAATCGAAATCAACGAGAATCTCATGTTCATTGAAGAACCAGTCGAAATCATGGACCGGGAAGTGAAACGTACTAAGCAAAGTCGCATTCCGATGGTGAAAGTTCCATGGAACGCGAGACGTGGACCAGAGTTCACATGGGAACGCGAAGACTAGATGAAGCAGAAGTACCCTCATCTATTCTCACATTCTCGAATCTAGCTTTAAAAAGAATTTCGGGACGAAATTCCCTCTAACGAGGGGATGCTGTCACAACTAGGAATTCTGATACGTTGTAGACACTTAACAAAGAATGACATTGTACCTAAAACTAGAAAACATGTATGGTGTTATTCAATGACAACAAAATTCCATCAAATACCCTATACAAACTTTCAAATAGTCAACAAAAGTTGGAAACCCTAAAAATCCTGGTTGAAGTCCATTTTGGACTAGGATTTTCTTATTGGGCCTAATGGACCAATAAGCTTCCAATTTGACTCTTTCGGGCTTAGAACTCTTATATGGGCTCTAATTGAACCCACTTTCATTTATTTTAACATTTTGGGCCATAATGGACCTAGAATGAAATAAAACATTCTTATTGGACCATAAAAAACTTAATTAGCTCTAAAGGGCTATAAAACTCATACCTTGATTGTTTTGGGCTGTGAACCATCTCCAAAGACCAATTGGGCCGAAAATTATCAAATTGGGCTCATAATATGGATTTAAGCACAAAAAGGCCCAAATTCTTTTCTTTCTTCTCCCTCTCTCGGCCCAACTACAAAAAAAAGAGGGAAAAAAGTTGACTTATTTATGCCACCTCACAATTGTACATGGGATATCCATGCACTCTTCTCATGTTCCCATGCATGTCCACTCAACTCACTCTCTTCTCTCTCTCCTTTCTATCCTCGGACGAAGACACCCAACACACACACACATTTCATCCATCTTTTGGAAACAAAACTCTCTCTAGAAAAGTTCTTTCTTCTTCACAAATTTTCGAAGATCTAAGGAGCATCAAGGAGATGTCCACCAAAAACTCACTCCTTCCTTAGTAAGTCCTTACACATCTAAGTTGTATAACTTCATCCTTGTGTTAAGACCATTCATTCTAAGCATTTTTGTGATCATACTCTTAGAAAGCCTCCATAAGTTCGAAAGCAACCCAAGAAAGCTTCCTAGGGCCAAGAATAGCATCAAACTTCTTCCATTTCTTCAAAACCGAGATCCACAAGAAAAGGTGAGTTCATACCCCTCTCTTTTCGGTTTTCACAAGTTTTATGGGGGAGAATACAAGTAAAATGTGTAGATCTATGTGTATGTGTATGCTATGTATGATTTCATGCATGTATGTGTGATTATATGTGTTTATGTGGTAAATATGTAACAAAAAGGGAAGAAATCACGAAATCTATGGCACAAGAAGGAAAACAAAAGTGAACTAAGATATATTACACTAAACAAGTCAAGAAAAATACCCTCTAAGATTAAAATAAACATATTGCAACATAAAACCCATTTTTTTGGCTTAAATTGTCAAATAAACAAAAGTTGGGTTAAAATTGCCATTCACGGTTTTTCTTAAGGATCAAAAGGGTCAAAACAGTTATAATAAAAGTTTTTATGAATATTATACTCTTCAAAGGACTAGAAATGTAAATTGCAGCTTAATAGGCCAATTTTTGGGCTTTTCGGCCCATTGAGCCCAAAATTGCGAAAAACCAAATTTTTAAGGGATTGAATGATAAAATTCACAAAACAGGAGGTAAAAAGGGTAAACAAAACCAATTCAAGGGTTAAAATGATTTATTTTCCAAACAAGGATCAAAAATGTAAACTTTTTGGATTTTGGGCCAAAATTGTAAAAGTTGCGAAAAGTTTGGGTTTTAACTGAAAAATTCCTTACTGGAAGGGCTGAAACTGCCAAAGAGAAAATTTTGAACTAAAAACATCACTTAAACAAGTCTATGGGTCAAAAATGCCAAGAAAATGGTTTAAGGGCCTAAAATGTTCTTTTTTCAAAATAAGGGACTAAAATTGTTATTTTTATTAAAGAAGGGCTGAAAAGGTCAAACCAACATTTTCAAGCAATTATTTTGTTTTTAAGATATTTGAGTCAAAAATACCAAACTACAACTCATGAAAATAGAAAGATGAATATACGTATAATTCCAAATATCGTTATAAACAATCGACCGGCCTCGTGCCGATACGAAGATAACAATCGTTCAATCAAACTTTCCAACAATTATATTATACCTAAAACAAGTAAATATCCAAATAGTTGGGCTTGAAAGATCCTAATCATGCTTATTGGACCTTCGTGGCCTATTGACATGACTTTTGGGCCTCACACTAATAATAAATGTTTATTGGGCCTCCGGTGACCCAATTACATGTTTAAGGGACCCTCAATGGCATATATATGCTATTGGGCCTTGGTGGCCCATTAGCATTGCTAGTAAGGTCCAAATTTAATCAAATATGAAATGGGCCAATGTGTCCTTCGTATAACCAACAACCTTAAATAACACGTGTAATTAGCAGGACCTTGTATTCCTCTTCTCCGTGTCTGTTAGGCTTATTTGAAATCAAAGTAAACAAACCCAGGTCGTTAATCAACAGTAATCAATTTTGTTTGGATTAAGTGAGTAATAACAGGCGTCACCTCTAAGGGTCGTTTGTAGTCTGTAGTTATAATCAAAGTCTCATGGAAGGAGAGCGAGAGTTTGTGTATAGATCTATACGGGGGTGACTCCCCCACACCTCAGTTGTTCGCTACAGTTAGACTCGGCCAGTCTAGGGTGACAAAATCTTAAGATCAATCTCGGCGTACATTAGGTTGCCAAGACAGACGAACTAGTCATTATTATGCATGGTTATAACGACTCACATAATTAATTAAATCCAATATCATCCGAGTAATCAAGGAAGAGTAATCAAAATCATTCGTTGTGGCAGTATAGCAATTTGAAAAACAATTATATTTTATGTTATCAGAAAACATCGGGTTTTTCGAGGAAATCAACACCACTCGCTTGTATTTTTCTATAACTATAATACAAAATTTCCTTTTATACACGTTTTGAAATCATTCATGCATCAACTTATGGATCTTCACACTTTGGTAAACAATTGTCTTTTCAGAAAATATCGGATTTTCTGGGTTTTATAAACTACACAAATCATTTTTATCACAACCCTACTTATGAACTCACCAACATTTCATATGTTGACCTTTTTTCAAAATAACTTGTATTCTCAGGTAACAGGTAAGCTGAAGGGTAATATCAAGTATATTAGGATGTTATGTTTTGAAAACTCTCAAACAATTTATGTTATGGATGTGTAATATTTAAAACAATGTACTAGATGTGAACAATATCATTTGTAATGTATTGATGCATGGTGATGTTTATGTTGTGATTCATGTATATTCATTGTGATGATATTCAATTTAAGTCACGCGAGCCCTCGGACGTTTCCGCCATCTGGTTTTGGGGGTGTGACACCTAGGGCTAGCAGACGTCTTCTTTGCTTGTTCTTCAGAGTTCGAGACTAACTTTCCCTTCCCTTTAACATCCTTGACTAGATTCAGCTTCGGTTGATGTTGGGGAAGATGGGATTTAGGACCGAAACTGCTCTTTCCGTTCTTTTGACTACAAGAGTTGCAGTGTGAGCATTGACTGAGTTGGTCTGTGAGCTTACTTTCGCTTTTGAGTTAGACACCTTTTCTTTGCGAACATAATTGGAGTTTTGAGACTGCCGAAACTGCTTTCGCTCATTGATTTTCTTTCTATATCTTCTGTTCCGCTGGCGTTTTTTTAGTCAGCTGCTTTTGAGACTTGTGAATGTTTGCCTTCGGCTTCGGTCTTTCTGCATGAGTTTCGCTCTTCAATGAAGAGGTTTCGCTTGCTACCTTTACAGGTTCTCTTTGAATTTCTTTAGTACCACTTGTGCTTGGTACATCAAAGCTTATCGGCTTGTTGAGTGGTTCTGCCACGTATCTGCCCTTGACTCTCGATGAGGTTCTTTCCGATAAACCGACAGTTTCGTCTGCATTGTCAATTGGAGTAGACCAAAAATAATCATCACAGCCGCCTGCGTTGTCTTCATTTACTAAGGCTGTAAGTTCGGCGGTGTGATTCTGAGTAAATCCTGTTGTGGTGTATACCTGATTTGGTACTATTTGTACCTTTTGATATACCACAGCCTTCTCTTTCAGAACTTTGACTTTGTCTTGGGATATCCGAGCGAACTCAACTGAATTTTCAGATATAAGACCTTTGGTAGATTCTCTTTTGAAAAATTCTGAACAGTCAACTACATCTTCTACAGATATTTCACTCATATCACTGCCCTCGTCAAATTCAGAAGTGTTTTCCACATTTATCTTGTTTTCTAAACTCAACTTGGTACTCAATGAGTCAAATTTCTGTACAGTTTCGGTCTTGATTTTTAATTTATCATTTTCGTATAATAGGTTTTTAAGCATATCCTTATGGTCTTTGGACTTGATAAAGGACTCGATTTTATCCAGACCGAATCTGTAGGCGTTAGAAGTTTCTTCTGATGAGACCATTGATTCACACTTATAGCAATCAACATCTATTTCGTCTTCCTTTAATTCAAGGAAAGGCAAAATCATTTTGTGAATTCTATCTCCAATCTCACAAGTTAAATACAACTGAGTAATATTGGAATAAAGACGTTTAGCAATTAAGAAAAAAATATTCCTTTGTTTCAAAAACTTTAAATTGTCACGTTGCAAATAAATCAGTTCATCTCTTGCCCTAACCAACTCTAATTCCTTCTTCTCTATCCACATCCTTCGCTCCTCACTCTTGGAAGACACCCTGCTAAGTTGATCAGTTAGGTTAGAATTTGTGAGGCGAGTTTGTTTTAGACTACCACTTAAACTAGAAAACTTGAATTTTAATTCGTTTAATTCCTTTTCATAGTTATTAACTGGTATTTTCAGTGATTCGGGGATAGATTGTACCTTCTTGATCAACTGATCACATTCGTTGATCTGCTCACCCATCAGTTTGGCAACGAAGCAACTGTCTTCTCTTTCCTTCGCCTCATCAGACCCGTCATCCGTTGTGTAGCCTCTTATTTGTGATACTCCAGCAGTCACCATCAAGAACCTTCCAGCAAACTCAGCATTATCTTCCTTCGCCACAAAAGCCCTACCATGCGTAGGTTTGCGAACTTCTTCATCTTCAGACTCGGTAGACCAGACCTCTACTCATCCGAACTAATCATCAACTAAGTTCTCCTGCACAATCAAAGCATTCATAGAATTTTTAGAGGTTTTCTTCTTCTTATTTCTTCTAGTTTGCGTAGGTGATACGCTTCATCCTCTTCTCCATCCTTCTTCTCGGATAGCTTTCTCAACGTACAATCTTTGGCAAAGTGATTTTTGTCGTGGCAGAAATTGCGGTCATATCCGGAGTCACCTACAAGCTTGTTCTCCTTCTTCGCTTCTTCTTGCTGAGGAGCGTTTTTAACCTCCTCTTTCGCCTTTTCAGAACAGTAGCCCCCTTGCCAGTTTCGGTTCTTGGAGGTAGGAAACTTTTTGCGAGCAAACTTCTTGGGATTAGAGATCATTAATGCATATTCATTATTTGTCAGATCATATTCAGAGAGATCCAACGCTTCTTCTTCTTCAGCCATGTTCTTGCCCTTTGAGAGAAGAGCCAAAGATCCCATACTAGACACCACCTTCGTTTCCTTAGTCACTACATTTTCATGTGACTTGAGTATTCCCACAAGCTTCGCCAACAAATAGGTTTTGAACTGTTCATGAGCTTTCACAGTCGAAACCACAGCCATCCATTCGGGTCTTAGGCCATTCATGAAGGTGACCTTCTGCTCGATTACTTCTCTGCCAATTCCATGCTTGATCATCTTGCTGAGAAGATGATTGAAACGATCGAATGCCTGAATGCGTTTTTCTTCTGGCTTTTGCTTGAAAAGAGTTTGTATTGAATGCTCCAGATCCTTATCTGTGGAATACAGCTCCTTAAGCCTATCCCAGATTTGTTTTGCCGTCGTGCATGAACTGACCAGACGAAAAGTATCAGATTGCAAGGAAAATCTGATCATCCTCATAGCTTTAATGTTGCTCATCAGTTTGTCCTTCTCGTCTTGAGGAACATTCTCCACGTCGATCATCAGCTGATTGTACTCCTTTTGAGTTTTGATGATTTTATTTGTTCCAGGGTGAGCAAACGGACCCAAAGTGATAGCCTCCCAGATTAGATACCCATTATCCTCTGAACCAAGAACATAGTCTTCAAAGTGATGCGTCCAGACTTCATAATCTTGGGTATATAAGAACGGGATTCTCGTAGTAGATCCGATGTTGTTGGATATGTTGATGGGGTTTGTTTGTGAATCTTCATGAGACATGATGACCTGTTTTGAATATCTGTCAAGAAACAGACTTGTAAAGGTTGAATTAGGGTTTTATCAGAAACGTGGAACAACGTCAATAATGAGATGAATGCTCCAACAATTTCAACAAAAGCGGAAACCCTAACGAGATTCTTCCAACAGAAGAGATGCGTATGAATTACACAGTCTCCTGCTCTGATACCAATTGATGAGAATTAAATTCTCTAAGATCGTTTAGATTCGTAACGGATTTAGACAAACACAATAAAAGCAAAGAACACCGGACGAATCAAACAAGAGCTGAATGATTAATATGCTCCACCTCAGAAGAGCTCGATAAAGAACTTCGACTGTACAGGTGTGCTAGGCTTACAGTAAATGATAGGAATAATTATTAAGAAGCCTCCAGAGAACGATGCATGCATGCATCTTATAAAGTAAACCCTAATATCATAAACACGGCTGGACAGGCCCAGAACCGTGATAACAATGGACCAAGGTAACAAGCCCAATGACGCAACTCCTAGACTCAACACTACTATCTAGATAGATAAAATGATATGTAAAAAGGATTTGAGAAAATGGTAGTATACTTAGTAAAATTTGTAAAAGAGTTAGGACTTAAATGAGGAAAGCATCTTTTTCCTAAATTTCTTTATTAAGTCCTTTCACTAATAAGTCAAATAAAACCACTTGTATATTGCTTACCAGATTAAGTTTGGTCCCCGTTAAGTCAATGACATAGGGCATAAATTTTTTCATCATCCAAAGAGTAAACTATGACAATAACATAAATATATGTAGACACATTAAAAAAACTTTTTTCACCCACCCACAAAGTTCATAGATTGTGTCTGTAAGTTTATGACTAAGAGAGTAATATATGTAGAGTATCGATGCCAGAACATCAATTGTTCTTCTATTAATGTTTTTCAAATAGGAAATGCTTATTGATGAACAAGCCTTAGCCTTGTAAAATGTGTGCAATAAATTAATTGTGAACGACATAATCGACTACCATTTTTTTAGTGGTGTCTCATTACTAATTCATGATTTTGACTGTCAAATGTGTGTAAAACATAACTACGTGTGTTTTTGTCAGACTCCATTGAAAGAAATATGCATTTCCCTTATAGTGAACAACAAAAATACACATAAAAACACCTACTTAAAGGTGAAAACAAAGCAAAATCTACACTAAACGAAATGTGCCCATGTAAGAAAACCTTGTCTAACCTCCGCTCATGAAAACAGAGTTTAGAGACCCACTTCTCCATATTTTTTCAAGAAAGATTCACCTTCGAAGAGAAACAACAAAAAAAATTTGATTTTTAGGGTGAGTTCTAGTTCTCATTTCACATTAGAAAATGGTTCAGTAAAGGGAAAAATTAAGGGTAGCAGCAGTAGAATATATAGTGGAAATTATAGGGTGGGTTGGGTGGGGTTCGAGGGGGCATGTACCCCAACTTTCCCTCAAAACTAATCATCATGCAGATTCTGAAGTAACAAAGGAAGTGAAGAAGGTGGCTTGTGTAGGCCAAATGTTTTAATTTCCTTCGTCTTCTAATAACAGGAATGATCTTGTAACAAGAATGCTAATAGTTAAAAGAGAATAAGATGATGGTTTACCTATTTAAATGGAGGTTGTTTTTTCCAATTTCTGTTGAAAAGACATGTAATGCCACTTTATACTACATTCATGTGAAATCTCTTGCATCATTTGAAGATTTATATATTTAGTGGGAGGTTATGCCTTCAATTTCTTGATAAACTAAGAGCATCATTGTTTCCCTTATATCTTTTACTTGATTAAAAGTTATTGAAAGAATGTTTATTAAGTATTTTGATGAGAATAAAACTCGTAAGATCGATTAGATTCAAACAGGCAAAAGAACTAAAACACAGAATAAAGATCAACCTTATGCTGAATGATTAATTGTCTCTGTCTTAGAAGAACTCGATGAAGAATTGCTACTATAAAGGCAAAGTATGGTTACAAGATGACGACACTAGATACGGTGCATGCATGCATTATTCATAGCTAAACCCTATTCATTAAAGACACCGAGTGGTCAGGCCCAACCCGTTACATAAAATGGACTATATAAAATAATAATAATTGACACAATCCATTAGGCCCAACAATCTCCTCCTTTGTGTCAATTGAGGAAGGAGACTCTTCACTGATGTGTTCGTTTCTACGTCTTGAAAAGCTTGGGCATGAGAATTAGCAAAGTACTGGGAACAGCTATATACCATCTGATCATATCTGAATAGCATTTCTTCGCAATTGCATCATTCGCATTACATTTCTCCATGATCTCCAGAATGTAGTTCAAGCATGCAGTGGAGAATAGGTGTTTATCGGGCAGAGCAAACAGACATTTATGGAAATCGCCTCTTTCTCCCGATCCTCGTTGAAACATCACGCTCTAGTTTTACTTTTCAATTTTCCCCATCTTCATCTTCTCGATGTCTTTCACAGAAGCTTTGGGAAGGACTGTTGGTTTCTTTCGCAACACAGATGCAATTTCAACGTCCATCTTTGCTACTTCATGGATGTACGAAACCAATATTCTCTTTATATGAGCAACAATTGGTTCATAATTCTTTTATTCCTTCATCAAGAGATGTAGCAGTGTAATCCAATCGTAGGGATTTAGACATGGCAAATCAGCGAGAGAGAACTCAAACACCGAACTCGCCAAACCTCAAGTTGTCTTGAACTTGGCATTGACAAGGCTATCAGTTTGAAAACGTCCAATTACTTTTACAGCTGTTATTTTCATTACACTCCAAGTGAGGTGTTGTGGCTTGCCATGCTTCAGGTAGAATGCCATCAAGAAATTATTCACATTCTCATCCGAATCTGCTACGAAACAAAAAGGCTTTCGGAGTGATAGGGAAATCCAGTTGCAAATCCAGTTTGTTCTCCAGATCGAACGATGTGACCGGTTCTAACCAGTGATTGCTTGGGTTGTCAATTGCTTCGGTTAAAATTCTCTCCATGGACCAAGGAGGAAATAACGTCTTCTTAGCTTCCAGAGTGATTTAAGCATCACAAATCTCTCTCTCCTTTTCTTCTACTTCTCTTGCAATTCGCGGGTTTTCATAGAGAATTGCATCACCTGCTCTGCGTTTGAGTTTCGCATTTTCGTCCTCTTCTTTCTCTTCATTATCATCATTGATGATCTTTTCCTTTCCCTTTGATCCCGAAGCTACATTATCCTTCGGATCATTAGACTTGGGGTTTTCATGAGTTTCACCAAAAGTACATGCTTGTTTTTAGGGTTCTTTCGAGGATTGCTTCTCAGTATCTCCCCATTGTTTCGGAAGTGTGCCAGACTCCGAAACACCCAGAAGCCTGTTGAGAATCGCAAATGTAGGACTAAGTTAATCATCCAGATGCTTCTTGACAGTGATCGAGATTAGAGAATCATGAGTTTCAATGAGATCGGAAAGTAAGGTGTAACGCCCTGTTCCAAATCGCTTTCCTAATTTAGGAATGTGGCCTGAAGATAGGTTATCATAAGGCTTAGGGCCTTTGGAAAAGAGAGATCTTAACCCATATAGGTACGGATAATGTAATTGAGGTGATCCGGGAGTTTGGGTTATGCCTTGGAGCCAAGGGGTATATCGGTAAAGTGGTAGTTCGAGCTCTTTATGAATTTTGGATTTTTGTTTGGGATGTTTTTACGTGAGGATAAGTTGATAGATGTGTAGAGCTTCTCACCACTATTTCGTGGATATAAAGAACGTCGAAAACAGAGTTGAAACGAAGAAGTTATGGTCATTTGAAGTTGGAGTGGTTCGGGTGAGTGATCGTTGACTTGTTGACCAAGCTCATTTAAGACTCACGACATGAGAATGAAGTGCTCACGATGTGAGATGCACCTGATGCACCAAAACCCTTATTTTCGGGTATTTAAAGGTATAAGATGATTAGGGTTGCTTCTCCTCAGCCTCCTTCAGCTCCTAGACCTCTGGAAACCCTAATCTCAGCCCACATTGAAGTCCTTGATCATTCTTGGTGTATTCATGAGTTTTTGGGGTCTTTGAAGCTTATTGAGGAAGAAGAAGATCATTGTGGTACATTTTTTGGCATCTTGGCTTCATCATCAGCTAGTTGGGGAGCTTTTGGACCTTTGTAAGTCCTCAAGCTCATTCCTTTCCTTTCCTTGCTTACTAGATCAAAGTTTCCATGCATTTCATGGCTTGTAATGTTGGTTAGCATGCATGGGATCCATAAAGTTGGCAAATTTATGGATCATGGTGGTATCTTAAGTCCTATATGTTCTAGATCTGGAATTTGGTCATGGTTTTGGACTCCAAGTTTGCGTCTTGGCCCTTTTTCCTTTATTTTGATCTAAGTTGGGGTTTAAGTCATGTATTGGACATATGTGACTGGAAAGCTTAGATTTTTATGGTCCTTGGGGTTAAGGAATACCCTCTAGACTGTCTCATGTTAAGGCTTAATGGATTCGGAGCTTAGTGCTCATTTTTTGTCAGATCCGGACTCAGGACGCGAGGAATGAAGCCTCACGACATGAGAATGGGTTCGAGGAAGTTTCTGGACAGAAATCACGACCTCAAGACATGAGCATAAGGTGATCACGACGAGAACATCTCTTGTGCAAGTGTTGGACTCGTTAATGGTTGGCTAGCTTGGTATTGGACTTATCCTTTGGTTTTGGCTCATAATGGACTAAGGATTTTAGAGTAATGGACTTCTGGTTTGGCTTGCCTTGCTGGGCTTGCCCTAATGGGCCTTAGATGATGAATTGGGCCTTAGTGGGCCCAATATAGTTAGACCTTGATTGGGCCCAATGGGCTTGGACCTTTGAGTCATCGGAAAATCATTGGTTCATAAAAGTAAATGGGCTTTAGGGAAAGGCCCATGTAAGGGTTTGGGCCCAATTTGGAAAATTGGGCCATTGATGGATTTTTATGGATTTGATAGTTTTGGGCTTTGGTTGTGAATCTTGTTGGGCTAGGGGTGAAACGGTCATTTCACCCCAAGTAAGGGTTATGGAACATGGTTTGGAACCTATTCCTAATTGGGTGACATTTTGGTATTGATAGCTCGGGGAGTCGAAGGATCAGCAGTTCATGGATTTGCCAGTTAGCAGCCAGAGGATTATCCAGGGGACTTCAGCAGTGCGAGGTGAGTTTCCTCCTGTAGGAACTGGTCGAGTGCACCAATGTCGGCCTGTTTATGTATGTTAGTAGGTCCCAGACTAAGGTCCGATGTCAGGCGGTGGCCGATGAATGTTTATATGCTTTCCTGATTATGGTCCGATGTCGGGCGATGCCCGAGGAATGTTTGTATGCTTGCTGTCTTCGTGATTCTTGCATGTGTTTGTATTTATATGTCTCCGGATTTCGGTCCGATGCCGGGAAATGCCCGAGGAATGTTAGTATGCGTCCGGATTTCGGTCTGATGTCGGGCGGGGCCCGAGAAATGTTTATATGTTTATTTTATATGAATATTTTATGTGTATTTGTTGATATGCTATTATGTATACCGAGCCTTGCTCGATGCCGGGCGGGGCTAGATGTCGGACTATGTCCGATGCCGGGCGGGTCCCACGATATGTTTATATGTTATTATGTGATTATGTGTATGTTATGCGGTAATTTGGGGAGACTCACTAAGCTTCGTGCTTACAGTTACAGTTTTTGGTTTCAGGTACTTCCGGTAGCAAAGGGAAGAGCTCGGGATGACTGCATTGCACACACCATGATGTTTAGCCTGTGATGTTTTACTCTGATAGATTTACATGTGTTTTTGATATGATATTTTGAGATACTATGATTTATATTTTGATGAGATGTTTTTGATAACTATGGTTTTATTTATGATTTAAAAACGAAATTTTTGGTCTTGTATTTTGGGATGTTTCATAAGGCGTTCACATTGGCAACACAACTCTTCATCACAGCTCTTTCGGACAAGAGTGCATTAATCTGCTCATTAGCATGTGCCAGCTTGACAGATAGAACTTTCACCTTTTCTATTTTGACAGCGAGCTCATCTATTATTTTGTTTTCAAGAGCCAAGTCTTCATGAAGCTTGTCTATTTTGGAAGAGATGGAGGTTTGAAACTCTGTATTGTCAGATTGAATGCCAATGCGAACATTCTCAAGAGCATCCTTCTCAGTCCAAAGGGTAGTTCCAAGACTGGTTATAACTGCATTCGCCTTTGCAGTGTTCGTTTCAAAGGAAGTCCGGAAAGTACTTATAAAAGACTGAGCATCAGAAATTAGTTTATCGACTCTTTCGGTCGTATCCTTGCAAACAGTTCCAGAGTCAGCAACAACCTTGTTTGTTTTGTCAAGGTTCGCAGTGTGCTCTTTGGTAAGGGTTTCAAGGAATGCCTCGACAGTTTCTTGAGAATAATCACTACTAGAGGATGCTTTGGTAGACTGAAGCAAGGTATCCAACTTCTCATTGATGGCCTTGAGTTGTCCTTTGGTAACTGGAGCATCATCATCACTATCTTCTTGAACTGTGAAAGGACTATAAGTGAAAGCTACAAAATCTTCATCACCCCCGAAAATAGTATTCGGGTCATCTTGTCGGAGAGGTGAGATAGGAGTAGAATCTTGACCAAGAGTGAAACCTGAAGCACCTGCCCCCACATCAGATGTGTTGACAGAAACTGAAGGTGCCTTAGTGGTTGTGGTTGTTGTGGATGTAGATTCGGTGAACAATGGAGTGGATTGTGCAACGGTGGCTTGAGGTTGCGAAACTCCCATACAGAAAGTTGGACATGGTGCGATAGTAATTGGAGTATTAGTAGTAATTGGAGAGTGAGGAGGTGTGACACCGTGAAAGAAATCATCTGTAATTGGAACAGATGTAGGCATATGAAAAGTAACCTCGGGGTTCGTAGGTATTGGCTCTGAAACCTGGGGATGCGAAGTCGCAGCTGTATCATCTTCATGTCGGACTTGCTCTGGACTGCAAATATCCTATACGGTGTTGGACAGCAAATCCTCCTTGTCACTTGGGGTAAGAGTCATTGGCCTGCGAGCGGCTTTCTTAAGTTTCTTCTTCTTTGAAAGTGGATTAGTTTTGGAGGGTCCTTCGTTTGGTTTTCTTTTACCTCCCTTCTTTGGAGATTGAGCAGGTTCAGATGGACCATCCTTCCCCTTGCATTTACCCCCTTCTTTGGCTTATCAGCCTCGTCAAGAACCTTTCATATGGCATCAGTCATTGGTCGTGGACCAAAAGCAGGTAGACTGCGATAGTCTTGAATAACTTCACTCGCAGTTAGGACATTACGACGCATCGATTCTGGGATGGATCAAATAAAAGTGAATCTGGAAGTGTCGGACAGAATGATGTTCGTGGTGTGGAAAACTGGAATAATAGCAATTATCGAACCGTCAATCTCTGGAATATTAGGGCGTTCGATTGCTCTTTGAACGATGATTTCCCAGAATCATGCACAGGAGATCTTGTTGTGTCGTGTTGTAGAAAGAGTACTCTGGACCAGTTGAGCCCAAAGCACTGTCCCATAGTCGAGATTGATGCATGAGTAAACACCATACATGATGGTCATGAAGAGTTTGTTAGCACAATCTGAGTCTATTACCCTCTCAGAAAAACTTTTGAAAATCAGGGTGAACAACCCATTCCACATTGGTGGCAAGTTAGGCTTTTTGAATTTGGAGACGGAGGCCAAATACTCCTTGTAGCCCATTTGATAGAACATCGCCAACATAGCAGAGTTGGAGTTGGATTCTGGATTAACTAGGTCACGGTCTTGAGGAATCCCCAGCAGGCTACAGAAACTGGACTTGGTGATGTGGGTCTTTTTGTCTCCTTGGACAGATGAACCAAGGGAAAGTTCTCAGTTTTTGTCAGAGCGATAACCAAGGGAGAATAGCGCAGGCAATCAATTAGAGTTTGAAGAAAGGCATCGTACTTGGTTGGTTCAAGGTCCAGAATGAGATTCTGGTTAGCCTTGATGTTGAGTAGAGTTGAGTGTGCCATTTGATCAGCGACAGAAGGTGTTTCAGATGAAGCTGCCATTGTTACTTGGTGAAGAAGATGATCAACAGGAGAGAAATCGCCGGTTAAATTTCGAATGCTTTTGAAAGTGGTAATAAACAATGAGGCGTCAAAATCCTTATATACGATATGATAGGATAGAGAAAATCCGACGGTTGATAATCCCAAATTACTGAAAAAGCACCTAAAAAGGCGTGACTGATAGCTATGACGTTAGGCGGCATAACTGACAGCAAGCATCGTTTCAATATTTCACGCGCCAAAATTCAAATCTTATCCACAAATACCGTCGTTAGAGTTGCTGACATTCGCAGTTTCATGCTTTTGCAATTTCATACTTTCGCAATTGATCACTGTTTACTGTACTCGGAATCTGAAAGTAACCATTAGGACAATGATCCAGATTTTTGAAAATCATAATGATCTTCATGCAAGAGAGTGCCAAAGATAAAGAAATAAACAAATTCTCTAAGGGATTCTAGTGATGTCAACAAAGACATAAAGCAGATGGATCTCGGGCAACGATCTCTTCCTTCGCACTCAAGAGAGACTTTGAAGTGCTTGTGTGAATTCCCGTTGAATTACGATCATCTGTTTGATCAGAAACAGTGAAAGTCTTCTTTTAATAAGGCAAAAGGGGTGGCTTCTTCTTCAACTAAGTTCAAAACTTAAAATAAGTCTGAACGTTCGTATGAAGTACTTGTCTGACCAGTGTAGCCATAAGAACAAGTATGCTTAGGAATTATTTTTAGTGGTTGGATAAGTGTAGAAATCTCAAAAAATAAAAATGGATCTATTGGGAAGAAAAGTATTAGGTCTAGAATATTTCATTAAGATCTCACAAAAATAAAAGGAGATTTCAGGGTAAAAATCATGAAGGTAGACATTCGTTAATTCCTTGGTGAAAAAGCTAGAACATGTTTATTGTTCACCGTCACTTCTTAAATATGTGTTGAATTTTGGGTTTCACTCAATTCGTGGTTGTACCGAATTTAAGATCATAAACACAGATCTTGTGCAAGCATAAACCTCAGTGGTAATCTCTGAGAGTCTCAAGGGTTACATTTATAAATGCGAAAGTGATGGAGAAGTAGTGGTAGGTGGTTCCAAAGAAAAATGTACCTCTGCTATGCAATAGTGACCAAGAGTAAGGTAGCTCATGACTTATGTGAATGAATAGCCTAATTTGGAAGAACCGATTGGTATTATCGATTCATTAAGGCTTCAACATAGAGTCTCAGAGGCTTCGGACTACATGCAGCAGCATGTTTCTAGGGACACTTAACTAGTGTACAGATTACAAATCCAATACCTGCTCCATCATTCGTAATTGAGATTATCATGAAATGATATGCCAGTCCTACTCAATTATCTATTGTTTTGATGTTATATATAAAAGAAAATAAAAATAAAAATAGAAAATATTTTTGATCTTTTGAGTCTTCTGAAAATGAAATAAAAACAGAAAGAAATAAAATATTTCTGGATTTTGAATTTTCTGAAAACAGAAAGAAATAAAATATTTTTGGATTTTGAATTTTCTGAAAAGGAAATATAAACAGAAAGAAATAAAATAATTAAAAACACATGAAATATACAAAAGTATACAAGATGCTCCGAACCTTCGAATGAACAGTGGACTGGGAGCCATTACGAGCGTTCGTGGATGAATAGTAGACTACGAATAACTACGAACTTTCACGGATGAACAGTAGACTACGAATCACTACAAACTTTCGCGGATGAACAGTAGACTGCGAATCACTACGAACGTTCGCACCCATTCGCAGTTTAATCAATACTTTCCTAGAGCGAAGGTAGTTTCAGAATTGATTCAGCTTCAATCATTCCTAAGCCTTGAAGAATGTGATTAAATATTTGTTCTGGTAAGGCTTTTGTAAAGATGTCAGCCAATTGATCAGCGGATCTAACAAAGTGAATCTCCATATTTCCATCTTTCACATGATCCTTAATGAAGTGATACCTCAATGCAATGTGTTTCATTTTAGAATGTTGCACTGGGTTGTGAAATATACAAATGGCGCTCTCAGAATCGCAATATAAGGGGATTCGCTTCATATTCATACCATAGTCACGAAGCTGACTTTGAATCCATATAACTTGTGACGTACAAGAAGCAGCGGCTATGTACTCTGCTTCAGCAGTTCATAGGGAGACGCAGGTTTGTTTCTTTGATTGCCAACTAACAAGTTTGCCATTAAGAAATTGACATCCTCCCGATTGTAATCTTTCGATCTAAACCGCAACCTCCGAGATCAGCATCCAAAAACGTTTGCACAAAGAACCCTGAGCTTGAAGGGTACCATATTCCGAGCGAGGAAGTTCGTTTAGGATACCTAAATATGTTCTTAACAGCAATCATGTGGGGTTCGCGAGGATTCGCTTGAAACCTAGCACAATAGCAAACAGAAAACACGATGTCTGGACGACTAGCGGTTAGATACATTAAAGAACCTATCATTTGACGATAGAGTTTCATATCAGCAGTTGGTTTGTCCAAAAACGGTGTTAGTTTCGTTATGAATTCCATTGGAACCTTCACCTTCGAATCTCCCACCATTCCAAACTTAGCAAGTAAAGTCTTCATGTAAGCCTCTTGGTTGATAAAAATTCCCTCATTACTCTATCTTATATTCAAACCAAGGAAAAAGTTAATCCGACCCATAGAGCTCATCTCAAATTTAGTTTCCATCAACTTTCGGAACTCTATAGTTTAACTGGGATTTGTAGAACCGAAGATGATGTCATCAACATAAATTTGGACAATCATCATATGGTCACCATCTTTCTTGCAAAAGAAGGTTGGGTCAATCGAACCTTGTTTAAATTTAGCTTGTTTCAATAATCTAGTAAGAGGTTCATACTAGGATCGTGGAGCTTGCTTCAGACCATAGACTGCTTTATCTAGAATGTAACAGTGGTTCGGATATCTCTCGTTTACGAACCCTGGTGGTTGTTCCACATATACTGTTTCTTCTAGTTCCCAGTTCAGAAAGCCACACTTAACGCCCATTTCGAAGACTTCGAAGTTCTTGTGAGCTGCATACGCCAGAAAGATGCGAACATACTCCAGCCTTGCAACTGGTGCGAAGGTTTCTTCGTAGTCAATGCATTCTTCTTGTCAATATCCCTTAACAGCTAGTCGCGCCTTGTTTCGTATCACAATTCCCTCTCTGTCTAGTTTGTTTCGAAATACCCATTTTAGACCGACAACAGATACATTCTTCGGAGTGGGAATCAATCTCCAAACTTTGTTTCGTTCGAACTCATTGAGTTCCTCCTACATTGCTTGGACCCAATCAGAATGATCAAGAGCAATCTGAACATTTTTGGGTTCGATCTTGGAGATAAACGAATTAAACATGCAATACTCTACTTTGGAGAACAATGAAGTCTGCTTCACCTTTTGTTATGCTCTCGTAAGAACTCCTGAAGATGATTCTCCAATTACTTGTGTTTTGGGATGATCTCTGGTCCATTTGGTTAGTGGAGGGTAGTTTGGATCATAAGTTGGATCCAGTTCAGCATTTACATCCTCAAATTGTGACTGCACATCCGTATCATCATTCGTCTTTTCATTCTCCCCCTCGAATGATGTATGTTCCTCTTCTTCTAGAATTGGATTCTCCCCCTGGAATGGACTTTCGTGGGTCACTTGAGGAGTTGAGTGCTCCCCCTGAAAAGGTGTACCAGGTGTGGCGATTGATGTAGAACTCACCCCTAAAATGGAGCATTCACAACTTCTGGATCTTTTGGATTTTGAGGCTCGCTTTCAAGATTCTTTGCAGCTTCATCGATAATTTTCTTCATTTCATACTCCTTGTTATCTGCTGCTTTGGATTCTGAAGATATCGCTTTCTCTGGCTCATCAAAGAGATTCATGAATTCATCGTAGAGAGTGGAGAGTGGAATCGTTGTTGAATTCTGCTTGGGAAAAATCTCCTTTGATTGACTATCATACTTCTGATACTTCTTTAAATAATTTTTATCGAACGTGACATAATAGGTTTCTTCTATCTTTTTAGACTTTTTATTGAGAACCCTAAATGCCTTAGAAGTCAGAGAATACCCTAAGAAAATTCCTTCATCAGCCTTTACATCGAATTTGTTCATTTGCGCTTTGGAATTAAAAATGAAGCACCTGGAACCAAATACATGAAAGAACTTGACATTAGGTTTTCGATTATTCAATATTTCATAGGGAGTAACAGAAAATTGCTTATTGAGGAGATTGGTTTCGTCTTTCAACGACCCCGTTCTGTTGAGGAGTGTAAGGAGTCCAAAAGTTGTGAGTGACTCCTTTCGTAGTCAGAAATTCTTCAAACACTTGGTTTTTGAATTCTAAACCGATGTCACTGCGAATGTTACGAACCAGCTTTCATAGTTGTATCTCAATTTTATTTATAAAATCCTTGAGCTTGGGAGTTGCTTCAGATTTCTGTTTAAGAAAATGCACCCGGGTAAATCTGGAAAAATCATCAACAATTACAAGAATATATTTGTTACCACCAATGCTTTCAATTGCAGAAGGACCACAAAGGTCTATATGCAAAAGCTCAAGTGGTTCTATGAATTTGGTGTTCACAACTGTTGGATGACTCTTCTTGCTCTGCTTCCCTAATTCGCAGGCTGCACAAAGATGTTCCTTATCGAATTTCAAGAGTGGAAGCCCTCGCACATGATCACCAAGAACAAGTTTATTCATGTCTTTGAAATTGAGGTGTCAGAGCCTACGGTGTCACAGCCAGCTATCATCTGAAGAAGCTTTCGTAAGTAGGCAGATAGCAGGTTTCCCTTTAATGGGATTCAGATTTAGTGGATACATCTCTCCTTTTCGCATAGACTTTAAGAGTACAGTTTTGGTCTTCTTTTCAATGATCTCAGATCCCTCATCATCGAACGAAACTTTCAATCCAGTACCTACAACCAATTGAGAAACACTTATTAGTTTATGTTGCAGGCCCTCCACGTATGCTACCTTGTGAATGGAAAACTCCCCATTTGTGATCATTCCATATCCTTTTATTTCTCCGAGTGAATTATTGTCGAACTTCACTCTTCCACCATCCTTTAGTGCTCTAAACTCTCTCAGCTCTTCCTTCCTTCCTGTCATGTGACGTGAGCAGCCACTATCAATGTAACATTCAGAGTCAAACTGCTCGTCACGAATCACCTACAAAAATCAAAGAGATTTAGGAACCCAAAGTTGTTTGGGTCCTCGCGAGGCTTTCACAAGAAAAGTAATTGCAATATCAACTAAATATGATCATTTAATCAAGGTGGAGTTATCTTTCTTTTTTATCTTAAAAACAGAAATTCTATTATCTTTTGAGTTCTTATCCTTTGAGGATATTTTACTTTGTTTGTCTTTGATTTGTTGCTTGACAAACTTTTTCTCATCACTCTTTGAGATAGTTTCGGATCTTTTGGAAGGAATTTTAGTTTCCGAAATTACCTTTCTTTTTCCCTTAACATCTTTCGATCTCTTAGCAAAATGTGAAACATTCTTGTTAGGAGTGATGTGAGACTTTGACTTCTCCATAGGTTTCGCTTGATTTGAAAAAAAGGGTTTTTGAGAAACTTTTTGTTTTGAAACCTGAGGAGACTGAGACTGAGTTTTTGGAAAACTTATAGGGTTCGCATGTGAAGAGACTTTCGCATTTGGATCAGATGATTTTTCTTGATAAATGAAGTTAGGATTTTTGGATTTCCAGAAATGCTTTATTTCCTTTAGATTTTTTTATATCTCGCATTTCTTTGACGTTTTTGAGAAGCAAATTGCTCAGAAGACTTATGAATACTGGCCCTAGGTTTCGATTTTCTGATAGGAGTTTCAGCATGTTCGGATGATGTATTAGTTGGAACATTCTTGGTTCCACTCGAACTCCCTTTCTCGTAGCTTGAGTTGACCTTTTTCAGCGGTTCTGCTACATATATTCCTTTTGTTATCCAAGAGGTCATTTCAGAGAGACCTTTGGTTTCATCTGTATTGTCAATTGGGGCTGACTAGAAATATTCGTCACACCCATCATCATTGTCTTCTTCTACCAGAGACGTTAGTTCTACAGTCTGATTTTTGTTCAGTCCGGTAGTTGCGAAAACTTGGTTAGGAACTGTTTTAACCTTTTGGAAAACTAAAGCTTTTTCTTTTAAAATCTTTGGATTATTTTGAGAAATACGAGCAAACTCAACTGAATTTTCAGAAATTAGGACTTTTGCAGGTTTAGATTCGTTTTTAACAAATTCTGAACAATCAACCTCAACCTCTACAGAGATCTCACTCATGTCACTATCATCGTCGAATTCAGACACATTTTCAACATTAAGTTTATGTTATGAACTCAGCTTAGTGCATAGAGAGTAAAATTTCTATACAGTTTCTGCGTTTGATTTTCTCTTTATCTTTTTCATCCAAAATTTGTCTTAACATTTCTTTAAGGTCTTTGGACTGTATATAATATTCAATTTTGTCCAGACCAATTTTGTAGGCATCCGAGACTTCTGATGACACGATTCATTCACACCTGTAACATTCTGCATCGATTTCGTCCTCTTTCAATCATCTTGTGGATTGTCTTTCCTATTTCACAGTCAATATGCAGCTCTATAATATTAAAATAAAGTCATTTTGAAATCAAACAAAAAATGTCTTGTTGTTTTAAAAGCCCCAAATTGTCACATTGCGAATAAATTAAATCATCCCTAGACCTAGCTAAATCCGACTCTAACTTCTCAATCCACATGAGCCTCTCTTCATTTTTGTTTGAAACCCTGCCGAGTTGATCGGTTAAGTTAGAATTAGTTAAACGAGTTCGTTTTAGACAATCACTGAAACTTGAAAATGTAAATCTTAGGTCTTTTAATTCGGTTTCATACCGGGAAATAGGAATGTTTAGAGATTCGAGAATAGAATTTACCTTAATGATCATCTTCTCACATTCACTAATTTACTCCAAAACAGGTTTCGCTGCGAAGCAGTTGCAGAATCCCGCCCGCGATCAGTAGCGTAACCCCTTTGCTCTGAAATGTCACTGCTGACCATCAAGCATCTTCCACTGAACTGCGAAACATCATCCTTCTCAACGAAGCTTCTCTCGTGAGTTGGTCTACGAACCTCTTCAGCCTCTAAATCAGTCGACCACACTTCGATTCTTCCAAAATCATCATCCTGTTCCTGTACGATCAAAGCAGGTTTAGCGTCATCTGCATTTTTCTTCTTCGTAATTTCCTCCAGCTTCCTGAGAAAATAAGTCTCATCATCTTCTTGCTCTTTCTTTTCGTTCATTCTTCTTAGCCTGCACTCCTTAGCCAGATGATTTTTGCCATGACAATAATTGCAGTCATAGCCGGAGTCTCCTAAGAGCTTTTTCTCCTTCTTCGCATCTTCCTTTTGAGAGTTGTTAGAGTTTTCATCCTTCACCTTCTCTGACTTGTAACTTCCCTGCCAGTTTTGGTTTTTGTTGCGTCCAAAGTTCTTCTTTGCGAACCTTTTTGGATTGGACGCCATCATAGCGTACTCTTCTTTTCACAGTTCACAATCGGAGAGATCAGACTCCAAACCATCATAAGCAACCTTCTTACCCTTTGCTACAAGAGCTAATGAACCCATGCTTGAAACAACTTTTCCCTCACTTGTCACTTCATCCTCGTGTGACCTTAGAATACCAACAAGCTTTGCCAAGGAGTAGTTTTGGAACTGCTCATGCACTTTGACCGTCGACACCACAGCTTTCCATTCGGATTTTAACCCGTTCATGAATGTGACCTTTTGCTCAATCAGTTCATGTTTTATCTTGTGATTCACCATCCTGATCAAGAGATGGTTGTAACGGTTGAAAGTTTAGTCCAGTTTCTCCTCAAGCTTTTGAACGAAAGCTCCAAATTTCGAAAGTAACAAAGTCTGAATAGAATGCTCAAGATCAGCATCACTTGAGTAGAGTTCCCTAAGCCTTTCCCATATTTCTTTTTCTGTTTCACAGGAGCTCACTAAGCGAAACGTGTCAGCAGGCAAAGCAAAACGAATCATCCTCACAGCCTTGACATTACTGGTTAGCTTATTTATTACATCTTTAGGCATATCCGTAACTTCCAAAAGAAGATCGTTGTACTCAGCTTGAGTTTTGATAACCCTTTTTCTACCAGTGTGAGCAAACGTTTCCTTAGTTATGGCATCCCATATCAAAGATCCATTATCTTCATGTCACACCCCTGAACCAGAACGGTGGAAACGTCCGGGGCGGATGACTTCATCTTGTAATATCATCACAGTCTATATAATTGAATCAAAGACAACATCATCATCACACATTCAATAATACAACATCCAAGGTTTTACATCATTGTATTTGTTTCACAAAAGATACATGCCAAAATATTAAATGTATGATGGAAATTACAACAAAAGTCCACACGTTCTTGACGACCGACCTGCTTAACGAGTCCCTGAGAATACAAGTTATTTTGAAAACGTCAACATATATAATGTTGGTGAGTTCATAAGCATGTTTGTATGAAAAGTTTTGTATCATTTGTAAACACCATAAAATCCGATATTTTCCGTAAAATTGGTTTGAGGGTTTTGTTTCAAATCTTGTATTAAAGCATGTGTGTTCATGTTTTTGAAAATGTATAAAGAGAGAGTTCCAGAAAATCCTATATTTTCCGTAGTAAGTAAATGGTTGTGTATAATGTATTTCCCAGAAAAGCCAATATCTTCTGCTTGTAAAAGAGTTGTAGTCTTAAAAACCATAAGACCCGAGTGTTGTAGAAATGAATAGTTCGTACATGTATCAAAAGTATAGTATATGTGTTCCGTAAACTTATTATGTTTGTTAATCTCTATGTGAGTCGTTATAACCATGCTTGATGTGACTGATATGTCTGTCGTGACGTTTTTCAGGCGTCGCTTGTTTAAGGTAAGACATTTGTCACCCTAGACTGGCCTAGTCTAGCTATAGCGAACAGCTCGGGTGTGGGGTTGTCAACCCCGTATAGATCTATACACAAACTCTCGCTCTCCCACCAGGAGACTCTGGTTATAACTACAGGACTTAAGGTTGTACACTAAGTAGGTACGAATGAAGGCGTGTCTCACAAGAACCTTAACTAAATTTACGCGAATAGTGTATCACATTATTTACCGCTTTAAAATAATGTTTCGAGTATGCATTTGATTACCAAAACATTGGTAATGAAAATTACCATTTGTTTTTAACAAAGTGTCAACTATTGTTTGTTATTAGCCCGATTAACATAGAATGTGTCGTGAGGCTCAATTAGAAAATCAATGGGCCTATAAGGCCCAATAAACATGAAATGAGTATACGAAGCCCAATAAACATGTATTTGAGTATAACAGGCCCAATAAGCATGTAATGAGTATAACAAGCCCAATAAGCATGTTATGGGTGTTATAAGCCCAATTCGAGTAAAAATGTCATAAAGAGCCCATTTATTTTGAAAATGATCTTTTTAGTCCGAATTATGCTAAAAGTGACATAAACGGCCCACTTTTCTTAGAAATGACCTTTTTGGCCCAAGTAATCAAGATTTTTCAATAAAGGCCCACTTTTGTCAAAATTTAATTATTTGGCCCACTAAGACCAAAAATTTACAATAAAGGCCCATTTTCATTTCAAATGACATTTTAAGCCCAATAAAAACCGAAAGTTTGTAAATAAGGCCCATTTGGATAAAAATGACATTTTAAGTCCATTAAGGCCAAAAATTTACATTTTAAGCTTATGAAATTGTGAATTTCCAAATAAGGCCCCCTTTTATGACAAAATGACCATTTTAGCCCATTAAAAACCGTGAAGGCCCAAAAGAAGCCTATTTAGTCAAAAATAACACTTTTGATCCCTATAAAACCGTGAATGTCATAGAAACCCATTTTTATCCAAAATGACTCTTTTGGTCCTCTCAAAACCGTGAGTTATCATAAAAAGCTCACTTTTTTTATTTTGTCAAAAATGGCCCTTTTTGCATTATTTCTTTGTTTTTCTAGTAACTTTTGCATGTTAAGACTTTTCAACATTTTGTAGAGTCACTTCAAATATCTTACTTTACTAACATCAACATGATTTGGTAGGTATTTCGAGTTTTATGAAAATTTAAAAAGCTTTCATGACATATTCACACCATATAATATAAAAATACACCCAAACATGCATAAATACTTAGATCTAACACCAAACCAACTTGTATTCTCCCCCAAAACATATTAAAACCGAAAACAAAGGGGTATGAAGCTCACCTTGAGTGTTGGATTCGGTTTTGATGAAGAAATGAGAGGGAATGAAGGTGTTTTTGGTCTAGCTTGCTCCTTTGATGAGGTTTTCGGATATAAGGAGTTCTAAGAAGCAAGAATCACGAAATGAAGTGTTTATGAGTGATAACTTTATCATAAGAATGAAGTTAAACTTCTTGAATAGAAGTAACTTACCAAGGATGAATGAACTTTGATGAAGTATTCTTGAACTCACACACAAGCACACATGATTTCTTGAAGGAAGGATGAAAGAGCTTTTGGAGGGTTGAGAGGAGTGAGGAATGTAGATATGTTTTGAATTTGCAAAGTGATGGAGGCGGTGATGTTGCTCCTTGGCCGAGAATAAGAAGAGAAGAGAAAAGAGATTAGTTTGGTTATTGCTTAGTGGATTATCATCTATGCCTATATGTTTGGTGGCTAAAATGCATGGATTACGCCCATGCATTAGTGAGGTGTCACTAATTAAATGAATTCAATTTTTTTTATTACAACCGAGAATGAGGGGAGGAAAAGAGAAGAGAAATGTTTGGGCTTAAATTGGATAGTAATCGAGATCTTATAGCCCAATAAGAAATCTTTCGGCCCATTAGGCCCACATACAAGTTTTCGGCCCAAATGAGTAAAAGGAATGGGTTTTCAGCCCATTGTGATTAAATAAGTGGGCTTTCGGCCCATGGAAACAAATGAATGGTTTTCGGCCCAATAAGGCCCATGAAAAATCTTATGGCCCAAACATTATTGTTAAATGAATGTGGGTCCAACTAGGGCCCAATTGTGGATTCTTGACCTAAAAGAATCAAGTGTGTGGGTTTACTGGCCCATTACGCCCAATAAATGTATCCTGGCCCAATAAGAGTTTGAACCGGGAAGTTAGGGTTACAAACCCAAGGTTGAGTGTATGCAGCGTTTTGGATTAGGTTTGGAGCTTCATGAGTGAGTTTCGATTCGAATTGTTGTTGTTGAATGAATAACATGTATAACATCATACATAAGGTTACAAGATACATCAAAAGTTAACTATACATGGACATAATTTCCTGTCCGAAAATGCCAGTTGTGACACTTCAAGCCCCGTCACGTAATCCTCAAAGTGTAGTGCCCACACTTCATAATCGTTTGGAAAAATTATAGGGATCCATGTTGTAGATCTGATGCTGCTAGATAGATTGATGGAGTTAACGTGAGAATCGTCAGGCTGCATGTTTTTCGACTCAATAATAACCTGAAAGAATCAGATGTGTAAACCGAAATTGAGTTTAGGTTAGAATATGGATCAAATCCAATGTCTACAATCGATCAAGACAATGAAGACGGCTTATAATTGATCCAATAAAAGCGGAAACCCTAATGAAACTCGACAAAAGGTTTGCGTAGATTTACACAATCTCCTGCTCTGATACCAATCGATGAGAATAAAACTTGTAAGATCGATTAGATTTAAACAGGTAAAAGAACTAAAACACATAATAAAGATCAACGTTGTGCTGAATGATTAATTGTCTCCGCCTTAGAAGAACTCGATAAAGAATTGCTACTGTAAAGGCAGAGTAGGGTTACAAGATGAACGACACTAGATACGGTGCATGCATGCATTATTTATAGCTAAGCCCTATTCATTAAAGACACCAGGTGGACAGGCCCAACCCATGACATAAAATGGACTATATAAAATAATAACAATTGACGCAATCCATTAGGCCCAACATATTTCGACAAGGAAGATGTAGAAGCACCTCTTTGTTGACATAAGGTTCAAAATGATTTCGGTATTTGTCCGCAAATAGATAGGGGATGCACTTTCTTACCTTCTTTTCTCTATAGATGTAACATCCTAAAAATCATGACCAAAAATTTTGTTTTTTTGATTAAGTAACTTATAAAACAGTTTACTGAAAAAACATCATCGATATCATATCAAACCCATAAGCCCATAAGCCAATCGTCATAAAACAAGTCATGAAGTAATAATAATGTCAGAGTACAATCCCAAGAGCATCATGGTGCGGAAAATAATATTGTGATGTGCTGCTACCGAGCCGGCTCCTTTCCCTTCGAAGAGGAAGTACCTGAAACCAAAACTGAAAACTGTAAGCACAAAGCTTAGTGAGTTCCCCCATCATACCACATACCATACTATAAACATACTTCTAGGCATATCTGGGTGCCCGACCTACCCTCTTAGGCATACCGGGGTGCGTAACCTACCACTGTCAGACATACGGGGGTGTCCGACCTACCGCTCCGGTTTATCTCAACCGGTTACGGGGACTATTTCACCCCCTACTACTACCACATAATAGAATAACATAATCTTAATGTCAGACATACCGGGGTGCCCGACCTACCCCTTCGGTCCTTACAACCATAACATGGGGACTATTCCCCCTACTACCACTATCACCTAACATCATATCATACTAGCATATAAAACATATCAGATAGTGGCAAAAACAGGTAATTATCACAAAGACAATTACCTGACAAATAATCCCTACTAGTGGGCCGGCATAGTGGCCATAGACCCACTTCTATTGGAAGGTAACTCACCTCGATGTCGTGCAGTAACCGAACTGTCCTCGGTGCTGGGATCAACTTCTCCTCAAACTCCTACACATAACAACCTTCCTTAAATACTATTTCATACTCGTAACCCTTTCAAGGGTCAACTCAGGTTAAAGTCAAAGTCAAGGTCAACGCCCTAGTCAAAGTCAATATCCTGGTTGACTCAACTCGCCGAGTTGATCCATCAACTTGTTGAGTTCCATAATTTAGAGAAACTCGAATTCGCGATCGGACTCGTCGAGTTTCTCCTTTTGACAGAATCGGGACTTTCCACTTGAACTCGTCAAGTCCTTCCTTGGACTCGTCGAGTTCTCCTTCATACAGATCGGAACATTTGCTCATTGACTCGTCGAGTTCATCCTTGAACACGTCGAGTCCTGCTTCATATCAGTTGGGACATTGTCTTGAACTCGTAGAGTTCTTTGATCTTTAAGTGCATATTCATGTCCATCTTGTGGAGTCCTCTCCTAGACTCAACCAGATTACTCAGAAACAGAAAAGGTTGGGGAACCATGACCCGACTCTCCGAGTCCTATGAACGACTCGACGAGTCCCCGAAAGTCCAAGTCCATACAGTCGATTTCAGTCAAGTTTATTGCATCCAAAGAATAGATTTGGCCTCCTAGGGTCGATATAACACGTAAAGTTACAAACTTTACGTGCATGCATGGGTGTTATGAAGCTAAAACACCAAAACTAAGTCATAAAGGAGTTCTAATGCATGGGATAGGGCCATAGCTTAATAAAGGTGGCAACCTTAAGCTTCCTGAGCTCAAAAGTTCCCAGATCTGAAGTCATTACTCTAATATGCACTCAAATCCCGAAAGTGCCTTAGAAATGCCCCAAAAATGACAAGATGCAAGCCTTAAAGAAGATCTAAGTGATGGAAAGCCAAGGTTGAAGCTTTTTACCTCAAAAAAACTGGAAATGCAACCAAAACTTTGGATCTACTGCCATCTTCTTGAATCTCCAATCCTTTCCTTCCTTCTCCAAGCTTCAAATCACTAAAATTGCACAAAATAGCTCAAGAACACTCACAAGCTGATTAGGGTTTCGAGAATAGGGTCTGAAGGTGATGGAGGTTGGAGTGGAGGCCATATAAGGTGTTTAAATAGGGTGCAAACCATAATATTTAGGGTTTCATTCAGACAGATCTACTCGTCAAGTCGGGGCTTCCGACTCGTCGAGTAGACTCTTTCACCTGCGTCCAAGATTCGCCCCTACTCGACGAGTTTAGGGTAGTGCTCCCCCACTTATTTTAGACTTCGACCTCGAAGTGTGCTGCTGCATCTGGAAAAAGTTCGGGGTAGTGCTCCCTCATCTCGTCCTTCGGGTCCCAAGTCCATTCTTAGCCCTTGCGATGCTGCCATTGCACCTTCACCAGCTCGACCCTCTTGTTCCTCAGATCCTTCGACTTCCTGTCGAGGATAGCTACTAGTTGCTCGTTGTAGTTCAGGCTGTCATCCACCTGAATATCCTCTAGAGGCAACACTGTAGAATCGTCTACCAGGCACTTCCACAGCTGGGAGATGTGAAAGGTACTATGAATCTGGCTAAGCTCGGCTGGCAGATCCAGCCTATACACCACCTTGCCCACCCGGGCTGCAACCCTGAAAGGACCAATGTATCTGGGGCCCAACTTGCCCCGCTTCCTGAACCGGATGACACCTTTCCAAGGTGACACCTTCAGGAGAACCATATCCCCGACCTGGAACTCCAGGTCCAAATGGTGCTTGTCGGCATAACTTTTCTGCCGACGTTGAGTAGTTGAAGCCTGCTCTGAACCTGTTGGATCCTCTCCGTCGTCTTGAGTACCACTTCGGTACTCCCCATGACCCTCTACCCAACCTCACCCCAGCATATCGGCGTCCTGCACTTCCTCCCGTATAATATCTCGAAGGGAGGACGGTCAATACTCGCGTGGTAGCTATTATTGTAGGAAAACTCTGCCAAGGGAAAGTAGGTACCCCAGCTACCACCGAAGTCTAAAACGCATGCCCGCAACATATCCTCCAAAGTATGGATGGTCCGCTCGCTCTGACCATCCGTCTGCGGGTGAAAAGCGGTGCTAAAGTGAAGAAGAGTACCCAACTCGTCATGGAATTTCTTCCAAAATCTGGAAGTGAATCGCACATCACGGTCAGAGATCACAGAAACTGTCACTCTGTGTCAAGCTACTACCTCTATTATGTAGATATCGGCCAGCTTCTTGGCCGAGATGCTTTCCTGGATCGGTACGAAATGAGAACTCTTGGGCAACCGATCCACAATGACCCAAATCGAATCCACCCCTCGTGCGGTCCTGGGAAGCTTTGTGATGAAATCCATAGTAATATCTTCCCATTTCCACATGGGGATATCCAACGGCTGCTTCTTGCCGTGAGGCCTCTGGTGCTCGGCCTTGACCTTCCTGCAGGTCAGGCACCTCTCGACGTACCAGGCTACATCCCGCTTCATGCAGGGCCATGAATAGTCAGGACGAAGATCTCTGTACATCTCCGTCGCCCCGGGATGAATAGAAAATCTGGATTAGTGTGCTTCCTCCATCAAAACCTGGCCCACGCCTCCATGATATGGAACCCACACCCTACGGTGTAGTTTCAACAACCCACGGCTATCATAGTCGAATGAGGAAACCTGACCCACAATACGCTCGCTTTTCCGATGTTCCTCCTTTTTAGCCTCCTGTTGGTCCTCTCTGATCTGCTCCAGAAGTAGAGTCACTACTGTCATCCACAGGCAAATATCTCTGATCGGGGCTGCCTTGTCGCTAAGAGCATCGGCCACAACATTGGCCTTCCCCGGGTGGTAGAGGATCTCACAGTCGTAATCCTTCACCACATCTAGCCACCGACGTCGCCTCATGTTCAGATTCGGTTGATCCATGAGGGTACCTCAGACTCTTGTGATCCATGTAAATGGTAGAACGGACCCCATAAAGGTAATGTCTCCAAATCTTGAGGGCGAAGACAACCGTCCCCAACTCCAAATCATGCGTTGCGTAGTTCGCCTCGTGAGGCTTCAGCTGCCTCGAGGCGTAGGCGATAACGTGCCCTCTCTGCATCAGCACTACGCCCAAACCCGATATGGACGCATCGCAGTATACTAAAAAATCCTCTATGCCCTCTGGCAGGGCTAAGATTGGCGCTTCGCACAATCTCTACGTCAAAGTCTCAAACGCTGCCTGCTGCTCAGGCCCCCAGCGAAATACGATGGCCTTCTTCGTCAGTCGGGTCAAGGGTACTGCTATCTTGGAGAAGTACTGAATGAACCTCCGGTAATAGTCTGCTAACCCTAGGAAACTCCGAATCTCATATGGAGACTTCGGAACCTCCCATATCATCATGGCCTCTACTTTGGCCGGGTCAACCAAAATTCCGTTCTGGTTGACGAGGTGCCCTAGAAACTGCACCTCGCGCAACCAATACTCGCACTTGGAGAACTTGGCGTACAAGCTCTCCCTCCTCAGGGTATCCAACACCTCCCACAAGTGCTCCTAATGCTGCTCCTGCGTCTTGGAGTAAACCAAGATATCGTCAATGAAAACTATCACAGACCGATCCAACATCGGTCTACACACGCGGTTCATGAGGTCCATGAATGCGGCAGGGGCATTGGCGAGCCCGAAGGGCTTCACCACGAACTCATAATGGCCATAGCGAGTCCGGAAAGCAGTCTTTTGCACATCCTCCTCTCTGAATCGCATCTGGTGGTAGCCTGAACGCAAATCTATCTTGGAATACCAAGATGCTCCCTGTAGTTGGTCATAGAGATCATCAATCCTCGGGAGTGGGTAACGGTTCTTCACTATTACCTTGTTCAGCTCCCGATAATCTATACACATCCAATGCGACCCGTCCTTCTTCTTCACAAACAGGATCAGGGCTCCCCAAGGCGAACTGCTCGGTCTGATAAATCCCTTGTCTAGCAGCTCCTGCAGCTGCGTAGACAACTCCTGCATCTCGGGAGGAGCCAACCGATATGGTGCCTTGGCTATCGGAGCCACACCAGGAACTAGGTCGATCCGGAACACCACCTGCCTCTTCGGAGGTATCCCAGGCAGCTCCTCTGGAAATACGTCCGGGTACTCTCGCATCACTGGCACATCGCTCACGGTCGCCTTACCCTCTTCCTGGGTATCCATACGCAACCCTGCTGAAGGTAGCGCCTAGCCCTCGCTGCTGAGCACAAAGCTGGTCCTCACTGCGGCCTCTCGCCCTGAATCACCAGCTCTCCCCCACTTGGGGTCCTGATACGCACCAGCTGCTGCGCACAGTCGATCACCGCCCCATAGGGCTCAACCAGTCCATACATATGATAACCTTGTTCCCACGTAATGGAATGGGAACTAAATCCACAAGGTATAAAAGTTTGAATATCATGGTATACCAACCAATATATATATATATATATATATATATATATATATATATATATATATATATATATATATATATAATCTTATATTTCAATTGTCAGTTATGTTTATTGTTTACAGTTTTCAGAATATTATATAAATCATTTAGTCGAATCAGTCAATAGTTATTACCATGTTAAAGTACAAAATTAAAACGTTACTTTAGCTTTACTTAAATAGAATTATTTCGTTAATTAAAAAAACTATGTAACTAATTTCTTTACTAAACGTCAAAATTACGCGATTTCTATGTTCAATTTTAAATCTTAAAGAAGAAAATTTAAACGTTGGTATATATTATTACCAATTTGTGTCAACCAAAATTGTTGGTAGCCAAACATATTTGTACCAAGTATACTTGGTACGGTAATGATAGCAAATATTTTATGCCAGCTATAGGTCGTATAGTACACGGTTTTTTAAAAAAACAAATCGGCACCATACTAATTTGACACTAATTTACTGACTACTGTTATAGTATAAACTAATGATATATATATATATATATATATATATATATATATATATATATATATATATATATATATATATATATATATATATATATATGGATCTTTACGTATGTTTATATTTAAAAGAACATAAGTTGGTTGGTTAAACAAATAACAAATAATTTTCAAAGTTTCGTATGCATGAGGTTAATTATATTGTAATTTTCTAATAGTGATATATCAATAACACCTATTAACTTTAAGCTTTGTTGATTAATAAATAACTAGATGAGGGCCATTAGTGCCGTTGGCACGGGTTTGAATGATCATAAGTTTAAAGCAAAATGTTTTTTTGATACATTGAATAGAAAGCCGGTACATCGATGTATAAAAAAAATCTGCACGTTATATTAGAATAGATTTGAAATCCTGGACACATGCAGTTTGGTTAAGGACATTTTTTCCGTTAAGTGTTATTAGGAGAAATGATATAGAAAAATGCTAATAAAGAAATCGTATTAATGTGAGACTGATGAAGCCGACCATTGATGTGATTGTGGAGACGAATTATCAGACGCTACTCGATGGTTATTGGTAAGAATCAAGTTATGGGTTTGTAACAAAACAATATTTTTTAGCTAATAGTATATCCATCGCATTATTTGAACTTTGTTTGTCTGAATTAAATTTGTAACTTCAAAACAAGTTCCTCTATATAAATACAACACAAAAATTCTTAATTTCAAATTTAATATAAACAATGATAAAAAAAATTAAATCCATTTGTCTTTAATTACGGAGATACTTCTGATTGTCTACCAAAAATAGCACTAAATTACAACTTTTTGAAAATATCTAGTTACATTTTTTGGTAAAAGGAAGAAGAAGATGAAGAACACAAAATGATTATGATGTTTGGTGGTAGCTTCAATGGAGAGTGTGGCTGGTAATCAAGAGGTGTGTGTGTGTGAGAGAGAGAGAGATTGGCTATTTTTTTTAATTATTAAACTAAATAAATAAGTATTATATTTTTTTAAAAATGAAAGAAAAATAGAAAATAAATACCTCAAGGGCGTTACAGTCATTTCAAAATTCAGAGGGACCAAAATACCGAATGAAACTAGTTTAAAAGGACCACAATGGTCCAATCTTAAGTGACAGAAGGTTATTAACTTTATGTTAATAAATTAATCAAATTAAATATACCTTTAAGTATCCTTCAAAATTATTGCATTTAATTAAAATTAAATTTTATAATGTCGTAAATAGAAATAAAACTTAAATCTAATTTTATTTTATTTTTTACAATTGATACAATTATTGAAGATATTCATGCGTTAATGTGTGTTTGGTATTTCTTATCGGTATTGTGCAATTACATTGAAGTGTAAAGTGATGTGAGAGTATGGTTTTGGGAAGTAGAGCTATAAATGCTACATAAATAAGTAGGCAAATTTTTTTTTGAAACGGGCGAATAAGTAGGCAAATGGACGAGCCTTGCTATAAATTTGTTGAAAATAAATCTGATTGAGTAAAATGTTTTATTAAGGTTGTGTCTAGACCTGACACAACTTGACACGACACGACAATCCGACACGAACCTGACGCGAAATTAGCGGGTTTGGGTAAGAGATTTCGACACGTTTATGTAAACAGGTTGACACGACACGACACGATAATTAAACGGATAGGGTTAGGGTCAAGACTTTCAACTCGAAGATGGCTCGAATATGACTCGTTTAATTATATATAATTTTTTATAGATTTCATATTTTTATAAATATTTTAAATATTATATATTTGTAGTGGCCTAAGAATTAAAAGTAAAATTCAAACTTTCAAAGTGACTTAATTTTACTCCTCCTCACTACCTATCTCATTTGTTTCCCAACTCTAACTTTTTCCATTTTGCTTTCTAAACTTACTATATTTTTTTTCCGTTCTACCTCTCAACTCCAGCATTTCACTTTTTTATTTTTTTCCTCCATTACTCTTACTTTTCAACATTTAAAATGTTTCAACCCAATATGACACAACATATTTATAATGTTTAAACCTTAACCCGAAACCCGACACGAAAATAAACGGGTTGACACGACACAACACGATAATTAAATGGGTCGGGTTACGGTCAAACACTCTCAACCCGTTTAATGTCTTGACACGACACGACACGTTTGTCAGGTCTACTCTAGCACCATACACTCGACTTATTTTTTATGTTTTTTTAAGATTTTATGTTTGGTAAGCAAAAAAATTGTTTATAATCAATATATATATATATATATATATATATATATATATATATATATATATATATATATAATCTTATATTTCAATTGTCAGTTATGTTTATTGTTTACAGTTTTCAGAATATTATATAAATCATTTAGTCGAATCAGTCAATAGTTATTACCACGTTAAAGTACAAAATTAAAACGTTACTTTAGCTTTACTTAAATAGAATTATTTCGTTAATTAAAAAAACTATGTAACTAATTTCTTTACTAAACGTCAAAATTACGCGATTTCTATGTTCAATTTTAAATCTTAAAGAAGAAAATTTAAACGTTGGTATATATTATTACCAATTTGTGTCAACCAAAATTGTTGGTAGCCAAACATATTTGTACCAAGTATACTTGGTACGGTAATGATAGCAAATATTTTATGCCAGCTATAGGTCGTATAGTACACGGTTTTTTAAAAAAACAAATCGGCACCATACTAATTTGACCCTAATTTACTGACTACTGTTATAGTATAAATTAATGATATATATATATATATATATATATATATATATATATATATATATATATATATATATATATATATATATATATATATGGATCTTTACGTATGTTTATATTTAAAAGAACATAAGTTGGTTGGTTAAATAAATAACAAATAATTTTCAAAGTTTCGTATGCATGAGGTTAATTATATTGTAATTTTCTAATAGTGATATATCAATAACACCTATTAACTTTAAGCTTTGTTGATTAATAAATAACTAGATGAGGGTCATTAGTGCCGTTGGCACGGGTTTGAATGGTCATAAGTTTAAAGCAAAATGTTTTTTTGATACATTGAATAGAAAGCCGGTACATCGATGTATAAAAAAAATCTGCACGTTATATTAGAATAGATTTGAAATCCTGGACACATGCAGTTTGGTTAAGGACATTTTTTCCGTTAAGTGTTATTAGGAGAAATGATATAGAAAAATGCTAATAAAGAAATCGTATTAATGTGAGACTGATGAAGCCGACCATTGATGTGATTGTGGAGACGAATTATCAGACGCTACTCGATGGTTATTGGTAAGAATCAAGTTATGGGTTTGTAACAAAACAATATTTTTTAGCTAATAGTATATCCATCGCATTATTTGAACTTTGTTTGTCTGAATTAAATTTGTAACTTCAAAACAAGTTCCTCTATATAAATACAACACAAAAATTCTTAATTTCAAATTTAATATAAACAATGATTAAAAAAAATTAAATCCATTTGTCTTTAATTACGGAGATACTTCTGATTGTCTACCAAAAATAGCACTAAATTACAACTTTTTGAAAATATCTAGTTACATTTTTTGGTAAAAGGAAGAAGAAGATGAAGAACACAAAATGATTATGATGTTTGGTGGTAGCTTCAATGGAGAGTGTGGCTGGTAATCAAGAGGTGTGTGTGTGTGAGAGAGAGAGAGATTGGCTATTTTTTTTAATTATTAAACTAAATAAATAAGTATTATATTTTTTTTAAAAATGAAAGAAAAATAGAAAATAAATACCCCAAGGGCGTTACAGTCATTTCAAAATTCGGAGGACCAAATACCGAATGAAACTAGTTTAAAAGGACCACGAAGCCAAAAAAAATTGAGGTTTGGACTAAACCTCGGAAAAAATACATACCACAGGGACCATTTTTGCAATTTTGTTTATTTAATAAGAATTGTCATTTCACCTGGGAGTTTTCTTGTCAATTTGACTATGAAAATATACAATTTGACTATGAAATTCAGATATTTAATAAGAATTGTCGTTTCACTAGGGACTTTTCATTTCACCAAGGACTTATCATGACAATTGAACTATGAAATTCAAACATTTATTACGAATTGTCATTTCAGTGGGGGTTATCAAGTCAATTTGACTAAGAAAATGTACACTTTGACTACAAATTCATACATTTAATAAGAATTGTGATTTCACCAATGACTTGTCATTTTAGCAGGGAGTTGTCATGCTAATTTGACTACGAAAATATACACTTTGACTATGAATTTCAGACATTTAATAATAACTGGCATTTTACCAGTGACTTTCCATTTCACTAAGGAATCATAATCTCAATTTGACAATGAATTTTAGACATTTAATAAAAAAATTCATTTCACCAATGACTTGACATTTCACTAGGGAGTTTCTCATGCCACTTTGACTATGAAGATGTACACTTTGACTACGAATTCCATACCTTTTATAAGAACTGAAGTCCACTACATATATTGTGTATTCTGTCTTCTTTTCTTTCATTCACTACCAAATATTCGTAATTGTGTTTTATTATTGTTTCAAAAAGACTTTATCGGAGAGTGATCATGAAAAACGTTTTGCCAACTTGCCTACTTGCTTGCATAACCTTGGAAGAACAAACTCCCATAGTTGCACCAACATCATAAAATATGTTATAGATCGGTTTAACTCTGTTTTGTGACTCTTTTTCCCTAACATCCATTGGAATGTAATCAACCTCGATATTCTAGAATCCATTCACACATTATCGTTTTATGAATGCAATTTACCGATAACAACGCTCATTAAGGTTATCCATGAGTACACTTAACGAATTTTTATTCAACTCGTTGACTTGGGAGGTAAAATACTATACAATAATAGAATATTATGTAGATGTAAACTAACAAAAATCACAATATTTTTATTTTCAGGGGTTCGCTAGTATACTCACCCTGTATGCAAAGATGGTGATTCAAAGGAGGATGCACAAGTTTGTTCGGTATCAGGAAAGAAAGATATCGTCCGAGATGCATGTCGACATGTTTTAAGAAACACATTTTATGGATACTTGTGTTGTAGATTTTCAACTTCGAACGTATATGATGGAACGATTATATTCAAAATGAAAATGATTAAGATATTCACAAGAACACGCAAGTTAAATAATATTTCACTTTCATTAATGAGTCAGCAGAACAGTTTGATACAAAGAAAGAACTATCCTATCCAAAACTTTGTCCCATTTCTCTAACTAGCGTTCATTTATATAGGCTTCATAAGAACATCGGAAAGGCATCTTATGCCAACAGATAAACTGCGAACTTAAGGATACAAAATATGCGAATTTTGAACTTAAACAATTCACATGAAGTAAAGTCATAGAAAATACACAACATGCGAACACACCGCATTACAAATTAACACAGCTAATACATTCTAAACTCTAACAATCTCCCCCTTTGTGTTAAATTGCAACTGTTGTCTTCACTTCAGGTTTCTTCACTGCATCAAAAACTTTTGGCATAGTCTTCAACAAGATTCCACGAACGCCAATCCATCACTTCATCATGTTCGAAATACACTTTACATCACGAGCATGATTTGATTTAAACTTTTTCAGCATTTGAGAGATTTGATTCAAAGCAACAGATGAATACAAATCCTTATCCCTCAGAAAGAACATGCACTTCTTCACAACATCATTCTACTTAGTCTTAAGCACCACACCCCATCTCTCATTTTCAATAAAACCAGCTTTCATATTATCAATGTCATCAAGAGCTTCAAAGGGTTTCATAATAGGTCTCTTTTTCAAAACAAAAGAAATCCCTATGTCCATCTTTGAGGTTTCAATGATGTACGCCTTGATCAATCTTTTCATGTGCAAACAAATGGGTTCGTACTTTGTAGTGTCATTTGAAACAATGTTGAGAATTTAAATCCAATCAAATGGATTCATCGTCGGAAGATTGGTCATAGTAAACTCATCAACTTCATGATTATGACCACGAACAGCTTTGAAATGAATGTTTGAGAACCCATCAACACCAACTGTCTTTCCAAACTTCAAACCTACGATCTTCTTCAAGCTCCAAGATTCGTATTGAGGTTTTGAATTCTTCACATAGAAGTTAAACAATCTCCTGTTAACAGTTGTGTTCGCCATTGGCACTTTATGAATGTTATCAAAACACCGAAATTGAAAAGCCTTCGCAGTAATTGGCAAGTCCATTTGACACTCTAGTTCATTCTCAACAGAAAATGAAGTTTGAGGCTCTATCCAATAAAGGTTTGGAAAATTGATTGCTTCATCTTCAATTCTTTCAAGCGTCCAATCTGGAAACATTGCTTTCTTGTCTACCAAAATTGATTCAACATTTTTCTGTTCAGCTTCCTCTGTAATGATTTTCGCATTTAAGGCTTTGAGTTCATCAAGCACAACACCACGTTTTGCTTGTTCAGCCAATTGATCCTTAGTCAATTCTAGATGTAGATCATCCACTTTCTCTGAAACGATCTTCACTTTTCCTTTTCCTGAACCAAAAGCTACATTACCCTTTTGTCCAGTTTTCTTTTCTTTCATATTTTTCAAATTTTCTTCCAATGTTCTATTTTCCAAATGAATCTTCTCATTATTCTTCTCCATTGGACCAGTTTGATAAGGATTGTTAATGTTGACCTCCAGAAAGACTCCTCCAACTCCTCCTTGTTGAGATGCATCCTTGCTACTCGTGACATTAGATATAGTGTTTAGCGTTGTGAGAATGGGTTTCAATTTTGCATCCATACGTTGCGAGATATAATTTGCATATGGAGCATCTTTTGTTTGAACAATTTGAACGAGTCTCTTATTGATTGCAAAATTATGTCCTTTCACCAACAATAGTTCTTCATTTGCTTTACCACGATCCATAACTGCATGTTTCAATTTCTCCTTAAGAACTTTTATTTTCTGAGTTGATTCAGCCAAAGCATCCATTACCTTGTTTTCATGAGCAAGACTTGTCTGTAAAGTGAAAATTGAATTTGAAACCGAAGTGTGATGATCATCATTATCCATTTGCATTCCAAACCGAAGTCGAGATACCGATTCTCTTTCATTTTGCAATGAAGTCCGAAAACTAAGAATCACTTTGTTCACCTCAGAAACATTGTTGTAAAATGTAGTTTGAAAGGAATTCATGAATGTAACTTTCTTTGTTTCCATCTCATTGATCTCAGAAACAATTTTGAAAACTTTTAAACTAGCTGCCTCAATCAGCTGAGAAGAATCTTCACTAATTGCTTTTGATATGCAAGAGTTTCAGCATTGGATTGAACTAACTTCTGAATTGTTACTTGATGAGAAGTTATCAATTCTTCACATTTTTAGTCATAAAAGCAGCGGACTAAGAAAGAATATCATCTAAATTTTGATTCAGCTTGCGATAATCACCTTTTCTCATTGGAGCATCATCATCACTATCACTTTCAACTTGAAAAGAAAATTTTGAAACAAGAAAATCTTCAATTGACCTTGAATCCTCTACCATTAAGATTTTGTCATCAAAATCATCAGAAATAGGAGGAACTGAAGTAGAGGCGGGTTCAAAAATATGAGTCTAAGATAAATTCACAAAAATATTAACATTTAATCCCACATCATATGTGTTTCCAATGATGCTTGAGGTTCTAATCTCCTCCCTATAGGATTCGAAAGTAGAAGCCTCTGGTGGAGGTTCTATTGTCGTTGTTGTTTTTGATACATAAGTTATTGTTGAATCGTTGAAAATCGGTTCCTCCAAAGGTGTTGTAGAGATATGTGAAATTGGATCAAAAGTGGTACTTGTAGGAATTGGAGTGGAATAAGAAACATCAGAATGAATAGGTGGTGTTGGATGGATTTGCGAAAGAGTGATGAAAGGTTTATCAATAATCTATTTGTAGATATCAGCTTCAGTCTCCATGTGAAAAGAGACAAGTGGAGTAGAGACAAATGTCAGAATCGGCTTCGAAATGGTTGTTGTTTTCTGCGAATCATTTGATGTACCTTCTTCATTGTTGATAAGAGACTCCTTGTCATTACGAATAAGACTTTGAGTGTGTTCACTTGAATCTTCTTCAATAACAACTTGCATTAACTTTCGTTTCTTATGACTTTTTAGATTTATTGGAAACATCAGCAACTGATTTTTCTTTTCGCTTGGAACTCTTTCGCTTCTTCTTTGGAACATCTTCTTGTAACTATTCAGAACCCTCTCCCTTAGCATTAACAACACTTTTATTGTATTCAACAATGATTGGGTTATCAGCAAGAACCCTAAATAACATTGCTTCAGAAATAGATCCCACAATCATGAAATTTTTCGGATCAGAGGTAACAAATATCGTAGTTTACATTTTAGGAATACCAACAATTACAACATCTCTCATCACAAGAATATGATAATGATGCATAGAATTTCGAACGATAATAGACCAAAAACAGGCACATGAAATTTCCGTATCCTTTGTCTTCCAAACAGGACTTTGAAAAAATTGCTCCCATAAAACTGTACCAAAATCAACATTTTCCCCAGAATAAAGTCCATACAATAGAGTGTGGAAAATTCAACTTGCACTATCAGACCCAGTTGCCCTTTTAGAAAAACATTTGAACATGATTGTGAATAGAGCATTCCAAATAGGAGGAAGAATAGACTTCTTAAATTTGGATAGAACAGACAAATCAGAATTGTACCCCATTTGTTGATAGATCTGAATGATATTCGTTGCAGTAACTGAATCGAAAGCTGTAGAATCCTCAGCAATCAGAAGCCCTAGCAACTTGCAAAAGTTTGATTTTGAAATAGGAGTCTTGTGCCCTAGAATTTCAAAATTCATAAGCTCCAATTTCTTGTTGTAAATGGCAGTAGATTATGTTGTCGGTAATTGAGAAATGGGCACATGTTCAAACATAGTCAAATCCTTCTTCAAATCAGAATGATCCAGATAGACGATCAAGAGTTGAACTAAATGAGAGTACTTCAATGGATCTAGAACAACAATAATATTCTGATTAAGCTTGATGTTCAGGCGTTCGACATTGTAGTAGATGTATATTGTTCCATGAAAGAAACACGATCAGAAGAAGCCATATGATGAGAGTAGAGAATCGGAGATCGATATGTTCTTTGAAGAGTTTATGAGCATAAAGAGTAAAAAGGATAACTCTTAGGGTTTATATATGAAAAGAGAATTTGAATTTGAATTTGAACCGGTTAATGGAGTGGAAAGAGAAAAACCGCCACCACGCATTAAATCGGTTTCAATTCAGACGTCAGCCATTGTAATCACGCCCATCATTCCAAATATAATTGTCCATTAAGATGTTGTCAGCGCATCATTTTCCTGAAACAGGCTCAAACGCCGTTTATCGATCATCATAATATCATCCCCTTAGAATACGCACCTTGAATTTAAAATTCAAATGAAACATGCCATTTCAGATTGCAACAGTTTCGCAATCACTGATCTACCCTTCAATTTTCGAAAATTGAAATAGTATCCATTGGAATTACGACCAGTATTGACTTTCTCAAGCGCATTGAAATTTGTAACCAATCAGAATCCATAGTGAGTAAATCAGAGATTTCAGTGCAAATGTGTGCCAAATTAAAAGGTAAAATCAAATTAAAGAAAATTTTGGATAAGTAGTGATATCCAAGAATCTTTGATATAAAGGCAGTTAGATCCCAGGCACATATTCTCTTCCTTCAAAGTGAAGAGAGACTAAGAAGTGCTTGTGTATATTCCCGTTGAATTACGATCATCAACTTGTTAAGAAGTTACAAAAGGCATCTTTTAATAGGTTTCAAGGGAAGGCTCATTTCCGATCATAGATGCATGTTGGGGTTCGAAGGTTGTGAGATTTCGAAATTATCTTTGTTACTTGTAATGATGAAATCTTGGATTGTATGTTTATTTTAAGGACTACTTTTGTAATGAAGCTTAGATGTCAAAGTCCTTATACTTTTTCTGCTTTCAGTTTTCCCTATAAATATGGGAAGGATACTTTAGAGGTTAAGAACTTTCCTTATTGTAATCGTATTCTCTTTCAACCTCTTGTATTCAACTGATCAAGCAATACAACGTGCCAAACAGATTATATTTAGATCTCTTGTTCTAAATCATTTCTAACTCTGATTTTGTTTGATTTACTCGATTCAATTGGAACTACATTTGGTATCAGAGCAGGAATCAAACTGTTTTGATCTGATTTTCTTCTGTATCAAAAGCTTTTTGAATCTCATTCTAGATTCAAAAGTTTCCGCACTTTTGATCCTGAAAATCTTTGTAGATCTTCAGTTCTGATTTGATTCTGCATTCCGATTGTCAAATCGAGTGTTCGGTGTTCATTTGTTGTTTGATTCATCTTATTCATCTCAAATTTCTCAAGCTTTTCTCTAAATTTGTCCGTACATCAATGGCGAATTTCAACATGAATAATATGACTTGTTTCTCTCATTTGCTAGGATCTTCAACTAAGATTCATATGCTTATTCCAGAGTATTACGATCAATGGGCAGATCGTATGGAGGATTACTTGAATGGACTCGATGAAGAGTTATGGAAGTGCATTACTGATGATGTTCTTCCACCTTCATCTATTCAAATCATTGGTAATTGTGCATCAACTCAAAGTGTTACTGAACAAACCTAAAGGCTACAGAAGAATGATAAAAGATGCATGAGAGAGCTTCGTGGTGCTCTTCCTCCTGTGGTGTATAATTACGTTCGAACTTGCAAAACATCAAAAAAAATATGGAATACACTGAAGGAAAAAAGCCAGGGTAGTGAGAAGACCAAAATCAGTTCAGTCAAACAATGTCTGATTGAATTAAGGGAGTTTAAGCAAAAAGATGGTGAATCGATTGAATTATACTACGATCGTCTGAACGAGCTCATCTACAAGTGTAATAGGTATGGAATTACCAGATCTGTTATGGAATACAACCTTACTTTCATAATGGGGCTTCGCAAGGAGTGGAGGAATGTGATTTTGATGATGAAGACACAACAAACCTTCGATTTTTTTGACTCTTAATGATCTTTGCAATCTGCTAAAAGCTCACGAAACTGAAGAAAATGAAATAGTTGAAGAGTCAAAAATCAATCTGGGAGGTCCATTATCATTGGTTTCGAAAGTATCGGGAAGAGTAGGTGAGGTGGAAGCTACTGAGAAGGAAAGCTCTGAAGACGAAGGTCTTATCGTCAACTCTGATGATGAAGCGGTGGCTTTTTACTCCAACAACAGAGTACAGAAGTTTTATAAGTAGCCATTTAATGAAAAGTCGAAAGTTGGTGAAATGAGGGGAAGTAACAGTGGAAAAGTTAGTGATGAGAAGAAGTTTGAGAAGAAAGAGGTTAAGAGTGAAGATTCGAAACAAGAGAGAAAAAGCTAAAAGGTGATTTGGGAATTGATTGTCACTACTGTCATGGAGTAAATTACATGGCTAATGACTGTATGCTGAAAAAGAAAGAAGAAAATATGAATAGGGTTAGGGATGAGGCATATTATTCCGAAAAGTTGGAAGAAGTGAGGGCAAAGTCGAAAGGGATGTCATTGGTTGCGAGAGGAGAAGATGAGGATGAGGGCAAATACCAAATATGGTCTTCTGGCTCGGATGATGAAGAGATGAGAAATCCGACACATGGAGCCATGTTTGCAAAGTTTGAGGAGGATGAAGAAGAGAAGATTACTGGTCGTTGGTTTGTTTCGACATCAGCATACAAAGCACCAATGACTTCAAAGGTACGGTCTCTACTTCAATCCTTTAATATTCCTTCAAGTGATTATAATTCTATGTTAACTGAGTTTGATGACGCTGTTACTTATGTTAATAATCTAGTGATCTCTGCTAGCAATGAGGCTAAAAAATCTAGTACTCAGTTACTAGAACCCAAAAGATGTTGGAGGCGAAGAAGGATAAAATAGATCATCTAGAGTTGTAAATAACGAACATTATGATTGATAGAGATAGTTTGAATGTAGATAATAGGATTTTGTTAAAACAAAGGAATATTTACTGTAATTCTGCTAAAAGACTCTATTGTAAACTGACTAAATTGCATCACTCTAGTGACATAAGTAAAGAAAAACATAGGAAGCTTCTACCATTCTTATCTTTCGAAAGGGAAAAAGTTGATGCAACTTCTTATGATTGTGAGATGACTATTTCAGACTTTGATAAAGTCCCCGATAATAGATATCCCTATGGAATAGTGAAAATCGATGAACATTTAGATGCTAATGATCTTGTTGAAATAGTTAATAAGACTTTGACTGTAAATGAACAAATCAAGATTTTGAAAAAGACTGAGAATTCGACTTCTGACTCTGAAAACAACTTTGCTGATATCGAAGATGACAATATCCGTGAAATTGAAGCAGAGGAAGTTGTTGACTGTTCTCAGTTATCTGTCATTAATGTCAAATCATTAGCTAAGGGTAAAGAAAAATGTCATGATTCGAATATTAAAGTTGACAAAGACCAACCCTCTACTTCGAAAGTTTTTGACCCTCACCATGTGACTGTCGAAGATAGTCAGACTGACAGTGATGATGATGATGAGGTTTCGAAGGAAACAATAGATCCAAATGTTTCGAAAGAAGCAAAAATTTCTCGCATTGTTGAAGATCAGGTGTATGAAGAAACAAAGAAATTTGAAAAAATCATGAAAGAAAAAGGTTCTCATTATCTTGAACCTAATTATGTGGTTTATCCAAACTTCAAGTGTATTGATAATGTTGTCTTTCCAAACCAAGTTTTTGTCACAAAGGGTAATGGAGACAGTGTGAATCCAGAAATCAACAAACTGGTTGAAGAGGACAATAAGAAAGCTTCGAAGGAAGGATTTTTCTCAAATCAAAGCACCATTGAGAACAATCTTACCAAAAACTCATCCACTTTTCAAAGACAAAAGCCAAGTCGAACTTAGGTGGTTAAAACTGAATCGTCAAAGGTTGAGAAACAAACAAATGATAAAGTTTTTGAAAAACCAATTAATAAAATTCAGAGCCAAAAAGAAAAGATTCAAAAGATTTCACAAGAAAATGGGATTTCAATGAATAAGGCACAAAACAAAGCTTATTGGAATACTTATGTGTCTAAAAAGAAACATCAGAATTTTTCTTCCAAAAAGTCTGAAAAGAAAAAGTCTGAATCTGTTAAGGCAAAATCACAAAATTCATTTTCTGGTGAAAATAAATCAATGTCAAAACCTTCGAAATCACAAAAAGATTTTTCTAAAGACAAGGAACATGTTTCGTAACCAAATCAAAAGTCAAATGTTCAAACTTCTTATCATGAGAATTATGTGAAAAGTCAACAAAAAGATTTTGTTAAGAATTCTAACAATCCAAGGTTTTCACAAAATAATTTTCAGAGAAGTGATTTTCAATCAAACAAACAAAAGACTTATCATCGTGTTCCTTATCAAAATCAGTTTTCAAATTCACAAACAGTTTTTCCAAAGAATAACGTTGGTTATCAAAAACGATTTCACAATCGTTATAATTCTCATGTTTCGACAAGAAAGCCAACAAGACACTTTGATAAATTCAAAGTTCAAGGGAGAAGAAACGAATCTTTCAAGCCTGATCAACCTCATTTTCAAAACCCACCTTCGAAACAAACCACAAAAGCTACATTTGTGAGAGGAAAAACAAATGTACAAAATATCAATCATTGGTTGGAAGGAAAGGGAAAGAGTTTTCAATCTGGGAAATTCTCTCAAGAACAGATTAAGGATGCATATGAGAAGTATCTGAATGAATCCTCAAATCGAAGTTCTTCGTCAAAAGAATCAAATCCTTCTATTCAAAAATGGAGAGAAGTTTCGAGAGAAAAAGTCAGTAAGAAAGAACCTAATAAATTCAAAAATAAAATAAAATTATAATTCATAGATACGAAAGGAAATAATTGATTGACCAGTGTAGTCAAATTCAAGTTAGCAAAAATGCTATAGTGATCAGTAAATATCAAAAAAAATGTCCAGATGGAAATCTCATAATTTCAAAAATAAATTTGGACATTTTTGGAAAGGAATTAATCTGGAATCAATGAATTTCATTAAGGTCTCGCAAACAAAAATTATGAGATTTTGAACATTGAAGAATAAGGAATTGCAAAATATAAGAATTTCAACCGTCAATTCGTTTCTTTCATACTAGAACATAAATGTAGGGGTGTTCATCTGGATGGCTCGGTTTGATCCGATCCAATCAAGTGAATCCAAATTGATTTCAGTTTTCAGAACATGGATTTGAATAGTCCAAACTAAATTCAAATCTGATCCGATCCGATCCAATTACTATTCAGTTGGATTAGTTTTTATAATCAGTTTTCAAAAACCGAAATATTTTAAAACGACATATAATTATAATATTACCCAATTTTACACAAGAAGCGAAAAAAAAATTATTTAGCTGTGATTTGAAATTTATAAACAACTACTAATAAGGTATATTATAGTTAAATATTTTGTAGATAGAAAACTTTTGAGAGAAAATGCATAATGTTTTTTTATCGGGTGAAACATTTTGAACCTATTTGAAAAAATAAATTACAAATATAATAAATAACTATAGATATATATATTAAAAATAAATAAATAATAAATGTTTATTCAGTTTTTTTGGACTATTTGGTTCTTATTTTATAAACCAAACCAATCCGAAATCCAAAATAATAAGTCGGTTTTGTTGAAAACCAATCCAAAAATTCGAATATTAGAACCAAATAGTCCAATCCAAATTGTCCAATTGGACAATTCAGTTTTATCCAAATAGTGAACAACACTACATAAATGGTCACCGTCAATTCATTTTGGAAATGGATGTTGGGTTTCACCAAGATCATGGTAGCAATGACCAAGAAATCATAAATACAGATGTTGTTGTAACATCAACCCCAGTTGGTATTTACCAGGAATCTCAAAGTTACAATTTATATGAAATGAAAGATGGAGAATAATAGATTTCAAAAACAATGGTTAGGGGTTTCACGAAAATCATGTTGACAATGATTTTACGATCATAAACACAAAATATGTGTAGCCCATATACCGAAGTTGGTTATACCTGGTAGTCAAGGGTCTACATGAAGTCGAAATAGTTATAGTAGAAAGAAAGTATGGTAAGTGACCGCCAATCCATCGTGAGATACACGAACATATTAATGTTCAACATAAAAAAAATTTGGATCTTTCAAAATATAAAGAAAATAAATTCTTTTTGTATTTTTGAAAAGAATAATAAAATATTTTTGGATTTTTGAGTTTTTGAACAGAAAACTAAGAAATGCAAATATGAAAAGATAAGAAAAATGCTTAGTGCAACAGCCTGCAAAAAATCACACTTTCTCGCAACTAAGTATGTTTTTCGCAAGAAAATCCGAAAGGTTGCGAAGCTCGCAACACATCGGAGGTAAACAGTAACCATTTCGTTATTTGAAGAATTCGACTTTGGAGTTGATTTTGTTTCAATCATCCAAAGTCCTTGTAAAATTGTGTTAAATGGAATTTTTGGTAACGCTTTCGTGAATATGTCAGCCAATTGATCTGTTGATCGTACAAAATACACTTCAACATTCCCGTGTTCAACATGGTCTTTGATAAAATGATATCTTAAAGCAATGTGCTTCGTCTTTGAATGTTGAATAGGATTATGACAAATTCATATAGCACTTTCTAAATCGCAGTACAAAGGAATACTTTTCATACTTATGTCATAGTCTCGTAGTTGATTTTGAATCGAAATTATATGAGAAGTACACGAAGCAGCAACAATGTATTCAGTTTCAGCAGTTGATAACAAAACACAAATTTGTTTCCGTGATTGTAAGCTTGCAAGCTTTCCATCTAAAAATTCACATCCACCCAATGTACTTTTGTGATCAAGACCACGAGATCAGCATCTGAATATGCCTGTACAAAGAACCCAGAGTTATACAGATACCACAACCCAAGAGAAGTAGTCTTACGAAGATATCTGAAAATATTCTTCAATGCCATCATATGTTGTTCTCATGGATTAGCTTGAAATGTCGCACAATAGCAAACTGCAAACACGATGTTAGGACGACTTGATGTTAGATATAATAAAGAACCAATCATATTTCTGTATAATGTAAGATTTGCTGCAGGTTTATCAAGAGAAGGAGTGAGCTTTGTCCCAAATGTCATCGGAACTTTAAACCATTGAATCACCATTCATGCCAAACTTAGCAAGTAAAGTTTTGGTAAAAGCTTCTTGATTGATGAATATGCCCTCCGAACTCTGTCTAATATTTAGTCCAAAGAAAAAGTTAACTCGACCCTTAGAACTCATTTCAAATTTAGTATCGATCATGTTATGAAATTTAGCAGTCAGATTAGGATTTGTTGAACCGAAAAATGATGTCATCAACATAAATTTGAACATCATCAAATGATCACCTTATTTCTTATGAAAGAAGTTAGGATCAACTGAACCTTGTTTAAATTTTGATTGTTTTAGGAATCAAATTAGAGTTTCATACCATGCATGAAGAGCTTGCTTCGGACTATACACCGCTTTATCTAGCACATAACAATGATCATGAAATTTCTCATTTACAAAACCTGGAGGTTGCTCGACATAGACAGTTTCTTCAAGTTCTCCGTTGAGAAATGTGCACTTCACGTCCATCTGAAATACTTCAAAATTTTTGTGAGCAACATAAGATAAAAAGATGCAAACTGACTTCAGACTTGCTACGGGAGCAAATATTTCTTGTAATCTATTCCTTCTTCTTGACAATATCCTTTGACTACAAGTCGGCTTTGTTCCAAACTAAATTTCCTTATTTATCCAAATTGTTCTTAAAAACCCATTTCAAACCAACAACCGATGCATAGATTTGATCCAATTTGCATGATCAAGAGCTATTTTAACAGTTTTAGGTTTGATTTTTTGATATTAAGGAATTAAACATGCAAAATTCTTGATTAGCATTTAAGGATGCTTGTTTCTCTTTTTGTTGTGAACGAGTCAAAACACCCGAAAAAGTATCTCCAATGACTTGAGTTCGTGAATGAGCTCTTGTCCATTTCGTCAAAGGTGGATAGTTTAAATCATAATAAGGATTTAACTCAGCATTGACTTCTTCAACTTCTGATTGAGTATCAACTTCATTTTCTGAAGTTTCTCCTCATCGATAGGTTGGAATTGAACTCTCCCCCTGGAAATTTGGATTTGAACTCCCTCCTACACAAAATAATTAATATTTCTTTCAGTTGACTATGCAACATTTTCTATTATTGGAGATGAAGAAGAAGTAGAAGGAGAATCAAAATATTCTTCACTCTCCCCCTCGACAGAATGAGTTGTAGAAACAACATTTTATTCATAAGTTTCAACATTTTGTAACACTTCATCAACTAATTTTAACAATTAATCACCATGATTGTCATTTGCTTTGGTTTTAGAAGATATTGCCTTTTCAAGTTCACCAAACAAATTTAAAAATTCATCAGAAAGATCCGTGATAGGAGTTGTTTGCATGCATGATTTCAGAAACATTTCTCCTATAGGGACAACTTCTTTCTGAATTGATTTCACATATTTGTCTTCAAATGTAACATACTAAGTTTATTCTATTTTCTTTGACTTCTTGTTCAAAACATGATATGCTATTGAGTTAAGAGAATATCCCAAAACTATTGCTTCATCAACTTTTGTGTCAAACTTGTTACGATGTTCTTTGGAGTTAAAAGATCTGGAACCAAAAATATGAAAGAATTTCACGTTAGGTTTATGATTATTTAAAATTTCTTAAGGTTTAATAAAAAAGTGTTTATTGATATAAGAATGATTTTTTGTAAAATAGCCAGTTGCGATTGGATTAACCCAAAAGTATAATGGCAATTTGGCGAATGACAACATGGCTCTCACAGCTTCACACAAAGAACGATTTTGTCTTTCAACAAGACCATTTTGTTGTGGAGTATGTGGAGATGAAACGCTATCACTAATCCCTTTGTTTGTTAAGAACTCATCAAAAACATGATTCTTAAACTTCGTTCCATTATTACTTCGTATCTTCTGAACAAGCTTTCGCAATTGAAGTTCAATTTGCTTGATAAAATCAATCATCTTCGAGGTTGTTTCGGATTTCTGTTTAAGAAAGAATACACAAGTGAAACGATAAAAATCATCAACAATAACTAAAATATATTTGTTACCGCCAATGCTTTCAATTGATGATGGACCACAAAGATCTATATGTATTAATTCTAGTGGTTCAATTATCTTGGTATTCATGACCAAAGAATGACTTTTCCTGTTTTGCTTTCCCAGTTCGCAATCAGCACACAAATTCTCTTTATCATATTTTAGAAGAGGAAGACCTTTGATAAGATCATCGAGAACAAGTTTGTTAATGAATTTGAAGTTGAGATGCGAAAGTCTCCTATGCCACAACCAACTATCATCTGATGATGCTTTCGCAAGCAGACATACAGCAGGTTTTCCTTGAATAGGATTCAAGTTGAGTACATTTCGCCTTTTCTTTTTGACTTCAAAATCGTTTTCTCTAATTCTTTGTGTATGATTTCTGATCCTTCTTCATCAAGAGACACTTTAAGACCAGTACATACAACAAGTTGAGAAACACTAATTAGATTATGATGTAAGCCTTCTACATATGTTGCCTTATGAATTGTGAATTCGTCATTTGTTATCGTTCCATATCCTTTGATTTCTCCAATTGCATTATTTCCATATTTCACTCTTCCACCATCTTTTAAAATATGAAATTCTCTCAGTTGTGATTTCCTTCCAATCATATGACGAGAACATCGACTATCAATATACTATTCTAACTCATACTTCTCGTCATGTATCACCTACAAAATTAAGCATATTTAGGAACCCAAGCCATCTTGGGCCCTGATGAGAACTTTGATTTAGAAGATGAAAAAGGAAAAATCTTTGTTTTATGAATCCAAAATGATATTCTGATCAAATTATCATTCACCCCTTTCTCTATTTTGAAAACTTGAGTTTTTGCATCACAAAGATTTATTTCAACAAAAGAAGTTTTTCGATTAGAATTTGCTTTTATTTGTTGTGCCATCTTTTCCAAAAAAAAAATCATCTTCTTCCTTTAATTTTGCTTTATATGCTATGATATTAGCATCGTGTTCTTTTAGATCTTTATTTGGAATATACTTTGTTTTTGTTTATGACTTGGATTTACTTTTTGAAAGAATATGTGGATTAGTATTTTGATTAGAAGCTCTTTTCGCACCAACAAACTTTTGATTCTTATTATTAGAACAAGAAACATTATTATCAATTTCCTTTTTTCTTCCAAAACTGTTTCCTTTTAATCAAATTCTTTTTATATCTAGCATTCATTGCTCTTCCTTTTCTTTTATTTTTTCAACAAAATTTTGATATGTCACATGTTTTTTCCTTTTGGAATTGCTTTTCACCACATTTTCCTTTTGAATATTGATTGGAACATCTTCCGTCCAACTTCATTTTGTGAAAATTTCACATTATGCAGTGGTTCTGAAACATATTTCCCTTTGGTTTTCCACGAAGTCAATTCGGATAAATCTTCCATTTGATCATCATTGTCAATTGGTGCTGACCAAAAGAATTATTCACAACCTTTCGCATTATCAAGGTTGACCATTGACGTTAATTTCGAAGTTTCATTTTTGCAAGTCCCTTTTTCACAAAAACTTGATTTGGAGTTTTCTGAATTTTTCGAAAAACTGTAGCTTGAACATTTAAATGTTTCATACCATCATTTTGAACAAACTGTTCACACTCAATTGAATCTTCAAAAATCAAATTACTTTTTGGTTGTTCAATATTTGTCACAAAAGAAGAATAATCAACTTCATCTTCAACTAATATTTCACTCATTTTGCTTTCATCAAATTCACACATATTCTCAGAATTGAGATTTTGTTCTGAATTTAATTTCTTGCATAACAAGTTATATTTCTCAATTGTATTAATTTTGATTTGTTGTTTATCCTTTTTTGTTAAAATATCATTTAGCATCTTTTTGTTCACTTTGGACTTAATTTATTCTTCAATTTTATCAAGTCCAACCTTGTAAGAATCACAAACAGATTCATTTAATGATACCATGGATTTGCATCTATAACATTCAACATCAATTTCATCTTCTTTTAATTCTAAGAAAGGCAAAATCATTTTGTTCAAGCATTTTCCTATCTCGCAATCAAGATGTAGTTGTTAATGTTAGTATAAAGTCGTTTCGCAATAAGACAAAAAATATTTCTTTATTTTAACACAACCCTATTGTCTTTCTTAAGCTTTATTACATCATATTTAGACCTATCTAGATCTAAATCCAATGCCTCTATTCGTAAACGTCTTTCTTCATTCTTAAATTGGTCCTGCTAAGAATATCATCAAGATCAGAATTTCTTATGCGAGTTCTCCTTAGACTATCACTAAAATTATAAACAACATAACGCAAATCAGTTAATGCGGTATTAAAATGAGAAACAGGAATATCGAAAGATTTAAGAATAAAATGTACCTTATCAATTACCTTTTCGCATTCAAATGTGTGCTCTTTGACTATCTTTGTTGAGAATAATCGCCAGACACTGTTTCGTCATCTGTAAAATAACCTTGACTTTATTCACCATCAAATACCTGCCTCTCCTATTTTTCTTCTCAGTCTTCATCATGAGTTGGTCTACGAACTTCATCATCTTCTGAGTCAGTTGACCACACTTCCGCGTTTCCATCATCATTGTTGTCTTCAGTCACCACAAAAACTGGTTTGCTTGATTTCTTGCGAAGTTATTCAATTTTCTTCACATAATAGGATTCATCTTTGTCTTTCTCCTTTTTATCATTCTGTTTTCGCAACATGGATTCTTTTGTGAAATGATTCTTTCCATGACAATAATTGCAGTCAACAACTGAATCACCAAGTAACTTCTTCTCTTTCTTTTCATCATCCCTTTGAAAATTCTTGTAACTTTCACTTCTTGATTTTTTAGAGTTTGAACTTCCTTGCTTGTAATTGTTTCAAGCAGATTCCTTTTTGTTGTTATTTTTAAACGAGAGAAGTTCTTTTTGAATAATTTATTTGGATTAGTTACCATCAGAACTTTATATTCATTAGTAAGCTCCTCATCTTAAATATCAGATTTTGAATCTTCAAGCACAATCTTTTTCTTTTTTTTCTTTGAGCTTTCACTTTTCAAAACCAAGGCCAATGGACCAACACTCGTAACCAACTTTACTACCTTCATCACTTCATCTTCATGAGACTTCAGAATACCAACCGTTTGTGCAAGAGAGTAATTTTTTAATTATTCATGAGCTTTAACAGTTGAAACGATTGACTACCATTTCGATCTCAAACTGTTCATGAACCTGAACTTTTGTTCAATAACTTCTCTTTTTAAATTTTGTTTAAGCATACGACTTAAGAGATGATTAAATCGATTGACTGTTTGTTCAATAGTTTCATCGGACTTTTGCTCAAAAGATCCAAATTCAGACAAAAGTGACGTTTGCAGAGAATAAGTGAGATCAGCATCTCTAGAATATAATTCTTTCAATTTGTCCCGAATTTCTTTTGCAATCTGATATGAATTGTGTAAAACCCGATCTATACGTATCAATCGAAATAACTATAATTGGTCAGGAATCCCAATCAAGTGAATGCCACAAATCGTAAATATGAAATAAGAACACAGTGATGAATCTTCAATGCACACTATATTGATAATAGTCTAGTACATAAGATTCAAAATTACTCTCTTGGTTCTCTCTTTCTCTCTCAGTTCTCGAAAAACATCTCTTCTAGAATAGGCTGATAACAAACATTTTTTTACCTAATACCTAGTTACAAAGGCCCAGCCCCATAACCCAACCGAAATCACATGGTGATTTCGGTCCAAACACCACCGAGATCATAGAGATTTCGGTCCAAAACCGAGAACTATAAAAGCCTTGAAAAGCAAAGTATAAACCACAAATTTATGTCCTAAGAATCTCCCCCTTGTTTTATAGCTTTCTTTTCTTTTCAATCTTCCTTGATCTTGACTTTCAGCTCTTTCCTCAATCTCTTCACGACTTGACTACAAGATGTACATATGAATCTTCTACTTGAATAACTTCATCTTTAGTAGTTGAACTTCCCTCAAATTTGATTTTGAACGCACATTGGGTATAGATGCTTCTTGTAAATCAGCACTTTCAGCTTTGAGAAGCGTCAGAGATAATAACAGAGAGACTGATTCTTCTGGATCACTTCATCAAGTTCATAGATAGCAACAAATTGATTGAGGAGGCTTCAATGCAATTCGTCACATAACTTCAAAAACAGCTTGACCTTGCTTCTGGGGTTGAAATATGGTGTGTTGAAAAAAAACCTTCACTTCTTGTTCCTTTGAATGAAAATTCTTCTTCGATCATAGATGCGTCTTAAAAGTAACCATGACTAAAAAGTCCCTGTGGATCACAGAGTCACAAAGACCCTTCTCACCACAATTGTTCAAGGACCTAGCATTGGCTCAGATGGAGAATACTCGCAGTATCTGTGTGAACACGGAGGAACGCACTGCTATTTGTTGAGTATCAGAGAACTACTCGTGGATATTTTTGATGTTAGCCCCTGCATATTCTTGATCAAAGATCTCAATACAGTTTTTCAAGTTAACAAATTAACTTGGCCCTTGGCGAGACGTTCAATGGTTTCTGAATCTTAGCTGAGTGTACCATTCTAGTGCCAGTGAGAGTTAATTAGGAATAACTCACAAAACCATCCTGTGACAAAAAATATCCAAAGACATATTTCCACAGTTTAGCATGACACGAGGTCAAGGCCCTTTGGCGGGACGTTCAGCGATAATCTTGCCTTGCGAGGTGCATCGCCCTAGTACCAATAACCGTTAATTCCTTTCCTACGAAGAATGTATCCGAAAATACATTTGAGTCTCCGCAGTTTCGCACGACATAGAGATTGTCAAGACCCTGGGCGGGATGTTCAGCGATATCTATTTCCCGGTTAGGTGAATCGCCCTGGTGCCATGACAGTTCTTAGGTAAAGATAAATAACAAGACCAATTTGACAATCTGTACAGTTTCAGACTTCCAATTCCTTAAACACGACAGTTCGTAGAAAGACATTGCCTAACTGACAGTTTGTAAAGTTTCATGCCTTCAATTCCGTGAATATGACAGTTCTTAGAGAGAAACTGCCTAACTGACAATTTGTACGGTTTCATGCCTTCAATTCCTTGTGAAAGTAGTGTGAAGTGTAAGTATCGTCAATTCCCTTCCAAGTTTCTTATTCTTGCTCAGAAAATTCTGATACAGTCTCCTTGAGTCTCTTATTCTTTTGAATTCGAATTTTAAGAAAAATGATATTTTTGAGATAAAAAATAAAATAAACTTAGCACACAATAATTAAAACTAAGAAATAAAATTAAAAAACGCTCAAAAACAATATTTTTGGATTTTTAATTTTCTGAAAAGGAAATAAAAACAGAAATAAAATAGACATATTTTATGGATTTTATTAATGTTATGATTTTTATTTGGTTTTAATTCTCCCCCTTTAATTTGTGCATAGATGAAAAATATGAACAAATCTAACAAAAACAAAAATAAAATAAAATAAAATAAACACATTGTAATAACTAAATTTAAAACTTTTGGGATCAAAAGTTGTCAAACAGTTTAATATCGTTTATCAGCACACACCTGCATGAATAGCTCTGGTCAATCACCAATATTGTGGTCCACTTAAACACAAATGATATTTGTAGGTTGGACAGATTATTAGTGACAAAACATTGCGATTATATTCCTAAATAGACCATTTTGCTGACGACGACCAAGGATATTGCTGTCCACTTAAATTCAGCAGCGAGATCTACAGTCAACCTTTAGTCATAAACCAAATCAATATTAAGCACACTAGAACGTGTTCCCCACTTCACGACATACCCTCGCAATCAAGGAATTCCAAAGAGCTCTTTACTTTAGGTGAGTGTTCAATTATTTGAGAGAGAAGATGGATATAGAGATGCATATGTTGTATCCCAGGTCAGATCTCTTCCAATCACGCAGAGGGACAATATATGACTAACATAGATGGAGGGATAGAGAGATAGAAATGGTGCATATGTTGTGTCCCAGGTCGGATCTCTTCCAATCACACAGAAGGGACAACATATGACTGACATAGATAGATAGAGAGATGCATAGAAATAGAGATACATATGTTGCATCCCAGGTTGGATCTCTTCCAATCACGCAAAGGGGGCAACATATGATTGACATAGAGGATAAGAAAGAAAAACAATTTCACACATACCTACTTTATCAGAACCCCCCAGTCATCCTATCAGCACCAGAATTAAGGACATAAGTCCGTACTGTTGGGTTTTGAGCATTCTAACACTCATGTGGTGTACATGCAACCCTAGAAACCTTGGATCTATGTTTTCTCTAAATACATGCAAATTTTATTTTCCAAGGTTTACTTCCTATCTAGCATGTTATGGGGAACTTGTAATATAAAACTCAAGTAGAATAACATACCTTTTAGTAGCTTGGATTCCTTGATGACTTTGTGAGCCTAGCACCCCAAATGTGATGCCTCAAATGCTTCACACAACACCACAATTCTTCGAATATCCTTGAGAGAAGTTCACTATACTCAAAAATCGGCTAGCCCTCTTACTTGCTTGTAGTAGTGCCGATTTTGCTTGTCTAGGGGTCTTTAGATAGTTGTGGCACAAGTAGGGTTACACCATGTAAACCCTAATTGTCATGGCTTTCCATATTCCATGATCGATGGGTTTGTAACCTCCATGGACTATCCATGGAGCACCTTATGGGTTTTAACCCAATCCATACAAACCATGGATCATTAGCCCACTATACAAGAATAGATTATTTACCCAATCAACCCCATATATTTAATTAGTCTCTTTTTGATCACTTAATTAATTCAAGATTAATTCTTTGATCAATACTAATTAAATAATATTATTAATATATTAGTACTTATAATATATTAATAAACCTTAAGTGTCCTTTATCTCATTTTGGTCTATCCAAGTATTGCAATGCCATGCAACCCAAATGGACCATGTCGGGTCGGGTCAAGTACATACCAAATATAGTTATGGACTTAGACACTATATCTAACAGTCTCCCACTTGGATAAGTCTAATAACTATAGTTGCAGATATGACTTCAGAATCCGACTAGCAATCATAGCTCTTTCAAAGTCTCTTGGAACTAAGATGATGATGATGATACGCCATTTAAGATAAGTGATCATATAATCCTCTTCTCTCAAGATATCAGCCGGACAAATACATGGAACGATGTCGTACTTATTGTCCAGCAGTTGTTTCTCGATCTCTGATCTGTTTGACATAGAACTAAATTGAACACATCAATTAGGTTCTGACCGGGCCCGGTACATAGGTCAAAACAAAATCATCGACGGGCCCAGATATCGCTTCTAATCCTAGAAGGAACGGATAAACTTCGACTCATATGCTTGTACTGACTACTTATTGAATTATGCACAAAAGCACATTTTATAACATCGAGTTACCAATGCGTTTTTGTACAATCAATGTATAACCAACTCATAGTCAACAACTCATATCTCTAGGCTTGAAGATTTATATGATATTATCGTCTCACGATCACTCGAGATAAATTCCATGAAGTGATACAAGTGAGCGTGGGTTGAGTCCAATACTCAGAACTTATGAGCACTCATGAATGTTGCAGCAACCATTGCTATGTCTAATACACCTTAGACAATCTACAAACCCAATTCATGACAGTCTTAATTCAATACCTACTTCCAAAGTATGACTGACTGTGGAGAGTTTGAATAATATAATTATCCTGGAAGTCAAAACATGCAAAATTGAAACAATAGTAAACGATTAACATAATATAGTAACACTTTACTCATAAATAAATAACAACTTTTATTTAATCATCAAATGTAAATTATATTTTACAAGTTTCAAAACTATCTAATTATTAAAACTAATATCATCCTTCAGCCCAATGCGCCTCGCATGTTGTAAATGCTTAACCCTACTCAGTCCCTTCGTGAGGGGATCTGTTGGGTTCTCATCTGATGATACCCTCTTAGCCATGAGGAGTCCTTCTTCTATTCGATCTCTAATGAAATGGTATTTTCTGTCAATGTGTCTGGATCTCCCGTGATCCCTTAGCTCCTTAGCTAAGGCAACCGCACTTTCGTTGTCACAGAAAATTTCCATTGGCTCTTTTATAGCTGGTACAACTCCAAGGTCCCCAATGAAGTTCTTTAGCCATATCGCCTCCTTTGCTACCTCGTTTGTTGCTATATACTCTGATTCGCAAGTTGAATCAGCTACCGTCTCCTGCTTGGAACTTTTCCAAGTAATTGCTCCTCCGTTTAGGATAAAGACCCAGCCTGACTGTGAGCGGAAATTATCCCTATTAGTCTGAAAGCTAGCATCGTTATATCCTACCACTCTCAAGTCATCACTGCCACCAAGGGTAAGGACCCAGTCCTTAGTCCTTCGCAGATAGTTGAGAATGTTCTTTACCGCAGTCCAAAGAGCCTTGTCAGGGTTCCCTTGATATCTACTGACCATGCTCAAAGCAAAGACCACATTAGGGCGAGTACAAGTCATAACATACATGATTGAGCCCACAACGGAAGCATATGGTACATGACTCATCTCAGCTATCTCAGCCTCTGTACTCGGACTCTGAGTCTTACTCAGTTTGGCGTTACTCTGGATCGGTAATTCCCCTTTCTTGGATTCCTGCATAGTGAACCTCTTCAGTACCTTATCCAAGTAAGTACTCTGACTAAGTCCAATTAGTCTCTTACTTTTGTCTCTCAATATCCTTATCCCTAGGATATAGGCAGCTTCCCCAAGGTCCTTCATAGCGAAACACTTCCCAAGCCAGGACTTAACCTCCTCCAAGGTTGGGATATCATTTCCTATGAGTAGTATGTCATCCACATACAACACCAAAAAGCTAACTATACTCCCACTAGCCCTAACATATACACAGGACTCATCCTCACTCCTCGAAAAGCCAAACTCTTTGACTTTCTCATCGAAGCAAAGATTCCATCTGCGAGGTGCTTGTTTCAATCCATAGATGGATTTCTCAAGCTTACACACCTTATTAGGGTTCTCTGTACTGACAAAACCCTCTGGCTAACTCATGTAAACATCCTCAGCCAACTTTCCATTAAGGAAAGTGGTTTTGACATCCATTTGCCATATTTCATAGTCATGAAATGCAGCAATAGCTAACATAACCCTAATAGACTTAATCTTTGCTACTGGTGAAAAGGTCTCATCATAATCAACTCTCGGAGTTTGAGAATAGCCCTTTGCAACCAGTCGCACCTTATAAGTGTGTACATTACCATCCATGTCGGTCTTCTTCTTGAAGATCCATATGCACCCGACTGTCTTTCGACCTGGTACGTTGTCAACCAAGTTCCAAACTTGATTGTCATACATGGACTGTATCTTGCTGTTCATAGCCTCTTTTAATTTAGTAGCCTCAGGGCCTACCATGGCTTCGGTGTAGCTATTAGGTTCATCCATACTTACCAGTGTACTATCACTGATAAGTGTATCACCTTCTGCAGTAATATGGAAACCATAGTAATGCTTAGGTGCATTCCTAACTCTTGTGGAATGCCTCAAAGGTATGGGCTCGTCAGTCGGATCAACAGGAGTTTCGTCCTCAGGTTGATCACTACAGTTTGAGGTTCCTTCACCACTTGACTCTTGAATTTCTTCAAGGATAATTTTCCTTCCACTGTCTCCTTGGCTTATGTCACACCCCCGAAACCAGACGGCGGAAACGTCCGAGGGCTCGCGTGACTTAAATTGAATATCATCACAATGAATATACATGAATCATAACATAAACATCACCATGCATCAATACATTACAACTGATATTGTTCACATCCAGTACATTGTTTTAAATATTACACATCCATAACATAAATTGTTTGAGAGTTTTCAAAAAAAAACATAACATCCTAACATACTTGATATTACCCTTCAACTTACCTGTTACCTGAGAATGCAAGTTATTTTGAAAAACGTCAACATTTGAAATGTTGGTGAGTTCATAAGCAGGGTTGTGATAAAAATGATTTGTGTAGTTTATAAAACCCAAAAAATCCAATATTTTCTGAAAAGACAATTGTTTACCAAAGTGTGAAGATCCATAAGTTGATGCATGAATGATTTCAAAACGTGTATAAAAGGGAGTTTTGTGTTATAGTTATAGAAAAATACAAGCGAGTGGTATTGATTTCCTCGAAAAACCCGATGTTTTCCGATAACATAAAATATAATTGATTTTCAAATTGCTATACCGTCACAACGGCTGATTTTGATTACTCTTCCTTGATTTCTCGGATGGTATTGGATTAATTAATTATGTGAGTCGTTATAACCATGCATAATAATGACTATTTCGTCTGTCTTGGCAACCTAACGTACGTCGGGATTGATCTTAAGATTTTGTCACCCTAGACTGGCCGAGTCTAACTGTAGCGAACAGCTGAGGTGTGGGGGAGTCACCCCCGTATAGATCTATACACAAACTCTCGCTCTCCTTCCAGGAGACTTTGATTATAACTACAGACTACGAACGACCCTTAGAGGTGTCGCCCGTTATTACTCACTTAATCCAAACAACATTGATTACTATTGATTAACGACCTGAATTTGTTTACTTTGATTACACATAAGCCTAACAAACGAGGAGAAGAGGAATACAAAGTCCTGCTACTTTCGTGAGTTATTTTAGGCTGTTGGGTATACGAAGGACACGTTGGCCCATTTCGCATTTGATTTACTTGGACCTTACTAGCAATGCTAATGGGCCACTAAGGCCCAATAGCACTTAAAGCCATTGAGGGTCCCTAAAATATAAAATTGGGTCATAGAAGGCCCAATAACATTTATTATTATTATCCCTTGGGCCCAAAAATCATGTTAATGGATCACAAAGGCCCAACAAGCATGATTGTAACTTTTAAGCCCAAAGTTTCGAATGTTTACTTGTTTTAGGTATAGTATATTTGTTGGAAAGTTTGATTGCCGATTGTTATCTTCGTATCGACACGAGACCGGTCGATTGTTTATAACGATATTTGGATTTATACGTATATTCATCTTTCTATTTTTCATGAGTGGTAGTTTTTGGTATTTTTGACTCAAATATCTTAAAAATAAAATAATTCGTTCAAAATGTTGGTTTGACCTTTTCAGCCTTTCGTTAAATAAAAATAACAATTTTAGTCCTTTATACAAAAAAAAGACATTTTAAGCCCTTAAACCATTTTCTTGACACTTTTGACCCATAGACTTGTTCAAGTGATATTTTTAGCTCAAAACTTATTCTTTGGCAGTTTCAGCCCTTTCAGAAAAGTGTTTTTCGGTTAAAGCCCAAACTTTCTGCAACTTTTACAATTTTGGCCCAAAATCCAAAAACTTTACATTTTTTATCCTTTTTGGAAAAGAAAAGCATTTTAACCCCTGAATTGGTTTTGTTTACACTTTTTAGCTCCTGTTTTGTGAAATTTATCATTCAGCCCCTTTAAAATGTGGTTTTTCGCAATTTTGACTCATTGGGCCGAAAAGCCCAAAATTTGGCCCATTAAGCCATAAATTTCATTTCTAACCTTTAAAAGAGTATGATATTCATAAAAACACTTGTTTTTACTGTTTAGGCTCTTTTAGTCCTTGAGAAAACCGTGAATAGTAATTTTTCAACCCAACTTTTGTTTATTTGACAATTTAAGCCCAAAAATGGGTTTTATGTTGCAATATGTTTATCATAATCTTAGAGGGTAATATTCTTGACTTGTTTAGTGTAATATAACTTAGATCATGTTTGTTTCCCTTCCTATGCCATAGATTTCGTGATTTCTTCCCTTTTTGTTACATATTTACCACATAAACACATATAATCACACATACATGCATAAAATCATACATAACATACACATACACATAGATCTACACATTTTACTTATATTCTCCCCCATAAAAGTTATGCAAACCGAAAAGAGAGGGGTATGAACTCACCTTGAGTTTGTGGGTTCGGTTTTGAAGAAGAATGGAAGAAGTTTGATGCTATTCTCGGCCTAGCAAGCTTCTTGGAGGATCTTTGGCTTAGATGTGTTCTAAGAGGCAAGATCATGAATTTGAATGAATTAAAAGATGATTTTTGATGAGGTATAGAAGTTAAACTTTGGATTTAAGTAAGAACTTACCAAGATTTGTAACTAGAAGTGATTTTTGAATGAAAAACTCCTTGGAATACTTTTAATTCTCGAAAATTTGGATGAAAAGGAGAAGAGAGTTCTTATGTGTTTGAGAGAGATTTTTGAGAGTGTGTGTGTCTTTCTTTGGTGTTCTCGGCCGAAGAAGAAAAAAGAGGGGAGAAGAGAGAGAGAGTGAAAGGATGGTTGCTTGGAGATATGAGATGTTGCATGGAAGACCATAATATAATTGTGAGGTGGCATGTAAAAAGTCAACTCTTCCTCCCTATGTTTTGTGGTTGGGCCGAGAAAGGTAAAAGGAAGAAAAGAAGTTGGGCCTTTTTGTGCTTAATTCCATAATATGGCCCATTTAAATGATTTTCGGCCCAATTGGTCTTTGGAGATGGCTCACGGCCCAAAATAAATCAAGGAATGAGTTTTATGGCCCATTAGGGCTATTTAGATTTGTTATGGCCCAATAAGGCCCATTGAATATAACCTAGTTTATTTTAGGCTTATAAGGCCCAAAAAATTAAGTTTCATGCATATGGGTCCAATTAGGGCCCATTTAAGAGTTCTAAGTCCAAAATAGTCAAATTGGAAGCTTATTGGCCCATTAGGCCCATTAAGAAAATCCTAATCCAAAAATGAACTTAAATCGGGATTTTTAGGGTTTCCAATCTTTGTTGACTATTTGAATGCTTGTATAGGAATTTTGTTGTCATTGATTTAATCACAATACATGTTTTCAAGTTTTAACTACAATGTCACTCTTTGTTAAGTGTTTACAGCGTATCAGAATTCCTAGTTGTGACATCATCCCCCCGTTAGAGGGAATTTCGTCCCGAAATTCTTTTGAAAGCTAGATTTGAGAACGTGAGAATAGATGAGGGTACTTCTGCTTTATTTGGTCTTCACGTTCCCATGTGAATTCTGGTCCGCGTCTCGCGTTCCATCGGACTTTCACAATCGGAATGCGACTTTGCTTAGTACGCTTCACCTCCCTGTCTATGATTTCGACTGGTTCCTCGATGAACAGGAGATTCTCATTGATTTCAATCTCTTCAAGTGGAATGATGTGGGTCTCGTCGGATAAGCACTTCTTTAAATTGGAAACATGGAACACGGGGTGTACACTGCTGAGCTCAGCGGGTAGCTGCAGCCTATAAGCCACTGGACCTATTCGGGCAAGAATCTCAAAGGGTCTAATGTATCGAGGGTTTAGTTTTCCCCGTTTCCCAAAACGAATCACCCCTTTCCAGGGAGAGACCTTTAATAACACCCTATCCCCGACTCTAAATTCCAAGGGCTTTCGCCGCTTATCGGCGTAGCTCTTTTGTCTGTCTCGTGATGATTGTAGTCGGGCCCTGATCTGAATTATCTTCTCGGTCGTCTCGCGTATGATCTTTGGTCCCGTTAGTGCATTGTCTGATGTTTGTCCTTTTGCTAACTGAGTGTCTCCTACCTAAGCCCAACACAACGGTGATCTATATTTACGCCCGTACAATGCCTCGAAAGGAGCGACTTTGATGCTTGAGTGATAAATATTATTGTACGAGAATTCGATCAAAGGCAGTCGGCATCCTACGACTTTCCAAAGTCTATCACACATGCGCGAAGCATGTCTTCTAGCGTTTGAATGGTTCGCTCTCTTTGCCCGTCCGTTTGTGGGTGGTAGGCAGTGCTCATGTCAAGTTGTGTTCCCATAGCTTTCTGAAGCGATTGCCAAAAGCGTGAAGTAAACCTACTATCTCTATCTGAGATGATAGATATGGGCACTCCGTGGAGTCTCACGATTTCCTTGATATAGATCCTCGTCAAACGTTCCATCTTGTATGATTCTTTTATTGGCAGGAAATGAGCGGATTTTGTCAACCTACCAACTATTACCCATATGGTATCCATACCATCAGTCGTCTTGGGTAGTTTGGTCACAAAGTCCATAGTAATCCTTTCCCATTTCCACTCGGAAATTACTGGTTGCTGTAGTAATCCCGAGGGCTTCTGGTATTCCACCTTTACCTTAGCACATGTGAGGCATTTGCTAACGTAAGTGGCAATCTCTGCCTTCATGTTAGGCCACCAATAATGTTGCTTGACATCCAGGTACATTTTATCCGAACCCGGATGGATGGAGTATCGCGTCTTGTGGGCTTCATTCATGACTACTTCTCTGAATCCCCCAAGTTTAGGGACCCAAATGCGGTTCATGAAGTAATATGTTCCGTCCTCCTTCTCTTTGAAATTCTTTTCCATTCCGTGTAACGCTTCGCTCGTTCTGTCTTCTGCCTTCATGGCATCCGACTGGGCTGCTCTGATTTGCGAGGTCAGGTGGGATTGGATGGTTATGGAGAGAGTCTTCAAACGACGATTCGAGTAATCCTTCCGACTCAAGGTATCAGCTACTATGTTAGCTTTACCTGGGTGGTACTTGATTTCGCACTCGTAATCGTTCAGCAATTCAACCCATCTTCGTTGCCTCATGTTTAACTTCTTTTGATTTAAGATGTGTTGGAGACTCTTGTGGTCGGTGAAAATGGTGCACTTGGTACCATAAAGGTAGTGCCTCCAGATTTTCAAGGCGAAGACCACAGCTCCCAATTCGAGATCATGGGTGGTATAATTCACCTCATGTGTCTTTAGTTGTCGGGACGCATAAGCTATCACCTTCCCACGATGCATGAGCACGCAGCCTAAACCTTGATTTGACGCATCACAGTAAACTACAAAGTCTTATGTTCCTTCCGGTAGTGATAGTACTGGTGCACTGCAGAGTGCTTTCTTTAGAGTTTGGAATGCAGCTTCTTGCTTATCTGTCCATTCAAAAGGTACGCCCTTTTGCGTAAGCAAGGTAAGTGGCTTGGCTGTTTTGGAGAAGTTCTGAATAAATCTCCTGTAGTAGCCTGCGAGGCCTAAAAATTGGCGAATTTCTGTGGGTGTTGTTGGGATCGCCCATCCTTCAATGGCTTTAACCTTAGAAGGATCCACATGTATCCCTTCTTGACTAACAACATGACCTAAAAAGTTCACACTACGGAGCCAAAACTCACACTTAGAGAGTTTTGCATATAACTTTTCGGTTCGCAGGGTTACCAGGATTTGTCGGAGATGTCGGCCGTGTTCTTCTTCGCTTCGAGAATAGACGAGGATATCGTCGATGAAAACGATGACAAAGTTGTCAAGGAATGGTCGGCAGATTCGATTCATTAGGTCCATGAATGCGGCAGGGGCATTCGTTAGACCGAAGGGCATTACGACAAATTCATAATGTCCATAACGAGTTCGGAAGGCGGTTTTGGGAATATCCTCCTCCCGGACCTTGAGTTGGTGGTATCCGGATCGCAGGTCTATCTTAGAGAAGTAACTTGCTCCTTGGAGTTGGTCAAATAGATCGTCGATTCTCGGAAGTGGATAGCGGTTTTTGATAGTGAGCTTATTAAGTTCCCTATCGTCAATACACATCCTAAAGGTACTGTCTTTCTTCTTAACAAAGAGGACCGGAGCTCTCCAAGGTGAGAAACTGGGTCGGATGAATCCTTTGTCCAAAAGCTCGCTGAGTTGACTGGACAACTCTTGCATTTCCGCAGGAGCCAATCTGTAGGGTGATTTGGCGATGGGAGTAGCTCCTAGCACTAGATCAATTCGGAATTCGACTTTTCTTTCTGGGGGTATCCCCGGAAGGTCTTCAGGAAATACGTCCGGGAAATCGCAAGCCACAGGGATGTTTCGAATATTGATCTCTTCTTTGGACTTATCCACTATATGAGCTAGAAACGTCAAGTCCTTCTTTCGTAGATACTTCTATGCCTTAATTCACGAGATAAGACGAAGGTTCGTGTTGGGTTTGTCTCCGTATATAATTAGGGTTTCGTGATTTGGGAGGTGAAGGCGAACGACCTTCTCGTGACACATAATTTCAGCATGGTGGGGGCTTAACCAGTCCATGCCGATAATCACATCAAAACTCCTAATGGAAACAGACATTAAGTTTATTTGAAAGACGTGATGGTTCAAGGTCAGGGTACATCCGATGTAGATTTCCCCAGTGGATTCTGTTTTCCCATTAGCCATTTCCACCGTAAAGTTTTCATTAAGCTTCTGGGGTTGTTGTTTTAACAAGTATTTGAAATTATTACTCACAAAACTTCGTTCTGCCCCGGTATCAAATAGGATGCATGCATAAGTGTGGTTTAGGAGAAACGTACCGGTAACAACAGCGGGATCCTGAATCGCTTCTCCCTGACCCATAGCTAGCACCCTTCCTGTTCCTCCATTCCCAGGGTTGTTGATGTTGGGGCAGTTTCGATGGATGTGCCCAGTCTTTCCACATCCATAGCAGGTGGGGCTTGATCCTGTATTATTGCTGATATTGTTGGTGTTGTTGTTGTTACGGTTGTTGTTGTTTCCTTGTTGCTGGTTTTGGGGAGGATAGGTCCTGCAATACCTTGCCGTGTGACCCTTCCGATTGCAACTGGTACAATGCATCTCTCTGCATTCGCCATTATGATGAAGACTGCACTTGTTGCACTTTGGGAGATTCCCAGAATACTGCCTAGGGGCACTTGGATTAGCTGAAGCTGCAGCATGTGGTGTGGAGGGTACTTGGGTGGTTGCAGCATTGACTGTCACTGTTTGTTGTTTCTTTGACGACCCCGAGCCTTGTCGCCCTTTTCTCTTGTTGTTCTTTCCCTTCTTGTTGTCACTCTCCTTCTTGTCTTCAGTTTCCACTGGCTTCTCGCCCTTCTTGTTGTTGTGGTCGTACAATTTCTTAGCCAACCTCTTGGCACTGTCGAAGGTTTCAGGATTTGCAGCTATTACATTTCCTTGAATTGGGGAGGTTAATCCCCAGATGAATCGTTCGATTTTCTTTCCCTCTGAAGTGATCATGCCATGGCACAACAGTGACAGCTCACTAAACCTTGATATGTATGCATCTATGTTGGAGTTTCGGACGGTGAGATTCCATAACTCTTGCTCCATTTTCTGGATTTCGCCTCGTGGGCAGTACTCGGCCATCAACATTTCTTTCAACTCCGCCCACGGCATAGCGTTGGCTACGGGGAGAGTCATGGTCTCTACATGTCCATTCCACCAGGTGAGAGCCTGGTCAACAAATGTGCATGCGGCGAACATCACTTTCACCTCCTTGGAGCATTTACATATCTCAAATACCGATTCCACCTTCTCAATCCATCTCTTTAGGGTTATCATTCCACCCGTGCCATTAAAAGTTCGTGGCTTGGCGTTGGTGAAGTCCTTGTAGGATCATGTCTTGGTAGGTCCTTGATTTATTCCGTTGTTCGAACTTCCAGCTCCTTGTCCATTGACTCCACCATTGTTCCCTTGGTGGATTTGCGCCATGGCTGCGGTAACCGCAGCAGATACAGCTGCTTGGAATGCAGCTGAGTTGACTTCGGGTGGGGTTGGTCCAGGGTTTCCACGGGTTGGTCTTTGGGGCATCTTTCTGTCATTGAACGGAAAGATGTTGAGCGCCTATTTATTTTTGTGAGATTGTGGTCCTATAAACTAGGTGTATGGTGTATACTTAAGTGGTTCCGCATGTTAACATACAATCATGGATACATAACACATAACAGATAACAACATCACAATAGAACACATAAAATTTTCCATTAATATTATCCGCATTTTTGTTACATGAAAATTTGCTCGAAGGAGCATACATAAGTGGTGCAGGTTCGGCAGCGTAACGACTCTATGAGTAGTGTAATCACTTAAACATAGAGTCGATGGTACATAGCATAGATCATATAAGCATAATACTAAGGATAGATATGACTAGTCCTAGTCATGTCGGGATGTGCCGGGGGGTGGTGCTGAAGAAGTGGACGCTCCCTGAAGGCGAGCCACCTGTTGTTCTGCGTCTCGGAGGCGAGTCTCCCACCTCACCTGCCTCATGTGGAACTCTCGGATAACCTCTCGCGTCTCCTGTTCTGCACGCTCAACTCTAGCCCGCATCTGGTGCATCTGATCGACGGTGCTCTGAGCTTGGTCGCCAGTGTTCCGCAATCGTCTCACCATGACCGGAAGCACGCGATCAGCTGGTCCTCCCTCCCTAAAGTCGTAGCACTTGCGTGCCATGCCAAACGGAGGTCGCTGTCCCTGCTGTCTGCTCCACCTCCAAAGATCGATACCCCAGGGGGGTGTAGGACAAGTCGGACCCATCCGGTGAGCGGACGCCCTAGTCGGGTAAGGAGGGTTGATGACTTCGGACTCCGTGTCCGAATCACCGTCATCGCTAGGTTCCTCCCCGAAGTCCTCTTCGGCTTCTTCTTCTTCCAAGACCTCCACGGGCTCGGCAGGTCCGCCCTCGACTTCTGCCTCAGGTTCCTCTTCAGACCCTTCCTCAGGGTCTTCTTCAGGTTCCTCCTCCAGCCATCCGTTATTTCCCTGATTAGGGAATCACGGATCTCCGGGGTGATGGAAGCCGGCCATGCAGTCTGCGAGAGTATATAAATGTACTAATATTATTCCTAAGATGTTTTAATTATTATGTAGATTGAGTTGATGTTCTTTTCTTGGTAACAAAGGGTATGTTTTTAGGTTTACCGTCCATCGAGGTTTTTACCGGGGTATGTAATAGTTGTACTTCGGAGAAAATGTAGTTGATCAGGCTACATCCACCCCTTAATACAACTAAGAACAGTCCCGACTTAACCAAGATGTCAGTATTATCTTATTTAACTTGGTATTATGTTCTTTTTCCTATATCTCACAAGTAAAGATGTTTTTATCGTTGTGTTTTATTTTGTTTTGTTCAGAGTTGTTTTAGTCCCTCTTTGGTTTATAGTTGCATATCAATGTGTGGTTAGATATGCCACTTCACTATAAACAGAGCTCTGATACCAACCTGTCACACCCCCGAAACCAGACGGCGGAAACGTCCGAGGGCTCGCATGACTTAAATTGAATATCATCACAATGAATATACATGAATCATAACATAAACATCACCATGCATTAATACATTACAACTGATATTGTTCACATCCAGTACATTGTTTTAAATATTACACATCCATAACATAAATTGTTTGAGAGTTTTCAAAAATTAACATAACATCCTAACATACTTGATATTACCCTTCAGCTTACCTGTTACCTGAGAATACAAGTTATTTTGAAAAACGTCAACATTTAAAATGTTGGTGAGTTCATAAGCAGGGTTGTGATAAAAATGATTTGTGTAGTTTATAAAACCCAAAAAATCCAATATTTTCTGAAAAGACAATTGTTTACCAAAGTGTGAAGATCCATAAGTTGATGCATGAATGATTTCAAAGCGTGTATAAAAGGGAGTTTTGTGTTATAGTTATAGAAAAATACAAGCGAGTGGTATTGATTTCCTCGAAAAACCCGATGTTTTCCGATAACATAAAATATAATTGATTTTCAAATTGCTATACCGTCACAACGGCTGATTTTGATTACTCTTCCTTGATTTCTCGGATGGTATTGGATTAATTAATTATGTGAGTCGTTATAACCATGCATAATAATGACTATTTCGTCTGTCTTGGCAACCTAACGTACGCCAGGATTGATCTTAAGATTTTGTCACCCTAGACTGGCCGAGTCTAACTGTAGCGAACAGCTGAGGTGTGGGGGAGTCATCCCCGTATAGATCTATACACAAACTCTCGCTCTCCTTCCAGGAGACTTTGATTATAACTACAGACTACGAACGACCCTTAGAGGTGTCGCCCGTTATTACTCACTTAATCCAAACAACATTGATTACTATTGATTAACGACCTAAATTTGTTTACTTTGATTACACATAAGCCTAACAAACGAGGAGAAGAGGAATACAAAGTCCTGCTACTTTCGTGAGTTATTTTAGGCTGTTGGGTATACGAAGGACACGTTGCCCATTTCGCATTTGATTTACTTGGACCTTACTAGCAATGCTAATGGGCCACTAAGGCCCAATAGCACTTAAAGCCATTGAGGGTCCCTAAAATATGAAATTGGGTCATAGAAGGCCCAATAACATTTATTATTATTATCCCTTGGGCCCAAAAATCATGTTAATGGATCACAAAGACCCAACAAGCATGATTGTAACTTTTAAGTCCAAAGTTTCGAATGTTTACTTGTTTTAGGTATAGTATATTTGTTGGAAAGTTTGATTGCCGATTGTTATCTTCGTATCGACACGAGACCGGTCGATTGTTTATAACGATATTTGGATTTATACGTATATTCATCTTTCTATTTTTCATGAGTGGTAGTTTTTGGTATTTTTGACTCAAATATCTTAAAAATAAAATAATTCGTTCAAAATGTTGGTTTGACCTTTTCAGCCCTTCCTTAAATAAAAATAACAATTTTAGTCCTTTATACAAAAAAAAGACATTTTAAGCCCTTAAACCATTTTCTTGACACTTTTGACCCATAGACTTGTTCAAGTGATATTTTTAGCTCAAAACTTATTCTTTGGCAGTTTCAGCCCTTCCAGAAAAGTGTTTTTCGGTTAAAGCCCAAACTTTCTGCAACTTTTACAATTTTGGCCCAAAATCCAAAAACTTTACATTTTTGATCCTTTTTGGAAAAGAAAAGCATTTTAACCCCTGAATTGGTTTGTTTACACTTTTTACCTCCTGTATTGTGAAATTTATCATTCAGCCCCTTGAAAATGTGGTTTTTCGCAATTTTGACTCATTGGGCCGAAAAGCCCAAAATTTGGCCCATTAAGCCATAAATTTCATTTCTAACTTTTAAAAGAGTATGATATTCATAAAAACACTTGTTTTTACTGTTTAGGCTCTTTTAGTCCTTGAGAAAACCGTGAATAGTAATTTTTCAACCCAACTTTTGTTTATTTGACAATTTAAGCCCAAAAATGGGTTTTATGTTGCAATATGTTTATCATAATCTTAGAGGGTAATATTCTTGACTTGTTTAGTATAATATAACTTAGATCATGTTTGTTTCCCTTCCTATGCCATAGATTTCATGATTTCTTCCCTTTTTGTTACATATTTACCACATAAACACATATAATCACACATACATGCATAAAATCATACATAACATACACATACACATAGATCTACACATTTTACTTGTATTCTCCCCCATAAAAGTTATGAAAACCGAAAAGAGAGGGGTATGAACTCACCTTGAGTTTGTGGGTTCGGTTTTGAAGAAGAATGGAAGAAGTTTGATGCTATTCTCGGCCTAGCAAGTTTCTTGGAGGATCTTTGGCTTAGATGTGTTCTAAGAGGCAAGATCATGAATTTGAATGAATTAAAAGATGATTTTTGATGAGGTATAGAAGTTAAACTTTGGATTTAAGTAAGAACTTACCAAGATTTGTAACTAGAAGTGATTTTTGAATGAAAAACTCCTTGGAATACTTCTAATTCTCGAAAATTTGGATGAAAAGGAAAATAGAGTTCTTATGTGTTTGAGAGAGATTTTTGAGAGTGTGTGTCTTTCTTTGGTGTTCTCGGCCGAAGAAGAAAAAAGAGGGGAGAAGAGAGAGAGTGAAAGGATGGTTGCTTGGAGATATGAGATGTTGCATGGAAGACCATAATATAATTGTGAGGTGGCATGTAAAAAGTCAACTCTTCCTCCCTATGTTTTGTGGTTGGGCCGAGAAAGGTAGAAGGAAGAAAAGAAGTTGGGCCTTTTTGTGCTTAAGTCCATAATATGGCCCATTTAAATGATTTTCGGCCCAATTGGTCTTTGGAGACGGCTCACGGCCCAAAATAAATCAAGGAATAAGTTTTATGGCCCATTAGGGCTATTTAGATTTGTTATGGCCCAATAAGGCCCATTGAATATAACCTAGTTTATTTTAGGCTTATAAGGCCCAAAAAATTAAGTTTCATGCATATGGGTCCAATTAGGGCCCATTTAAGAGTTCTAAGTCCAAAATAGTCAAATTGGAAGCTTATAGGCCCATTAGGCCCATTAAGAAAATCCTTATCCAAAAATGAACTTAAATCGGGATTTTTAGGGTTTCCAATCTTTGTTGACTATTTGAATGCTTGTATAGGAATTTTGTTGTCATTGATTTAATCCCAATACATGTTTTCAAGTTTTAACTACAATGTCACTCTTTGTTAAGTGTTTACAGCGTATCAGAATTCCTAGTTGTGACAGCTTATGAACACTCTCTCATGAAAGACTCCTCTTCTAGCTACAAAGACCACATTAGCACTAGGTCTGTAGAAGAGGTAACCAAAGGATCTTTGTGGGTAGCGGATGAAAATACACCTCTCACTTCGAGGTTCAAGCTTATCATGAGACTCACGCCTCACGAATGCCTCGCAACCCCAGTCCACATCTCATGATGTTTTTTGGCAACCTTCTTTGTAGGGACTAGATTAAGGATGTGGGCGGCAGTCTCTAAGGCATACATCCAGAATGAGATTGGTAACGAAGCTCGACTCATCATGGAACGAACTATGTCCAACAAGGTTCGATTGCGCCTCTCGGCCACACCATTCAGTTGTGGTGTCCTAGGAGCTGTCAATTGTGAGACAATCCCACATTCTTTAAGATAGTCAAGGAACTCGATACTAAGATACTCTCCTCCCCGATCGGATTGGAGCATCTTGATGTTCCTGCCCAGTTGATTCTCCACTTCCTGCTTAAACTCTTTGAATTTCTCAAAAGTTTCTGACTTATGCTTGATTAAGTAGATATATCAATATCTACTATAATCATCAGTAAAAGTCACATAATACCGATTAGCATCCCTTCTGGCAGTTTTGAAGGGTCCACAGACATCAGTGTGTATGAGGTCCAACAAATCCTCACCCCTCTCACAAGAACCAGTGAAGGGTGACTTTTTCATTTTTCCAAGTAAACAAGATTCGCAACTATCATCCGACTTTAGGTCGAATGATTCCAAAACTCCATCCTTTTGGAGTTGGCCCATGCGCTTCTTGTTAACATGTCCAAGACGACAATGCCACAAGTATGCTTTGTCTAAGCTATTTGAAGAATCAATACACAACACATTATTTCCTAGATTATCTACAACATTCACAGCTTCATATACACCATCACAAGGTAATGCTTTAAAGTAAAATACATCATTCTAATAAACACTAATAGCAACATTATCATTATCAAATGAAAAGGAAAAACCTTGTTTGTACAAGCCATGAAAGGAAATAATATTTCTCGCTATTTCAGACGAGTAACAACATTTATTCAAATCTAACATTAACCCATTATTAAGCAATAAAGAATAAACTCATATCTTGGTAACAGGTGATGCTTTCCTATTCCCCATGATTAAGTTTATCTTCCCGTGCTCCACTTTCTCACTTCTTCTTAGGCCCTGCAAATCAGTACAAATGTGAATACCACAACCTGTATCAAGCACCCAAGAGTTAGTATGTAATGAGTTTTTAGACAATATAGTGTAAATACCTGCATGGGTGGGTTTAACTTTCCCATCCTTTACATCCTGCAAGTATTTGGAGCAGCTTCGCTTCCAGTGCCCCTTTTCCTGGAAGTAGAAGCATTGTGCCCCTTTTGGGTTTGAAGAAGTAGGAATGGAACCTTTCTTGGTTCCACTTGAAGAGGAGCCTTCAAGAGACTTTCCCTTGGTACCCTTCGAAGGGGTCTTTCTCTTCTTCCCCTTTCCCTGCCCAATTGCCAAGACAGGAGCAGTAGTAGGAGTAGGAGTAACAGCTGATTTACTTTTAAGGCCACTTTCAGCGGTCCTTAAAAGTCCTTGAGGCTTACTTAGTGTGACTTCCTCCTTGTTCATATGATAAGTCATACGAAACTGATCATAACTTGGAGGTAAGGAATGGAGAATGATGTCAATCGCCATGTCCTCAGGAAAGTCAACATTAAGCTTCAGTAACTGGTCCACGAACCTTTGCATTTTCTGCAAGTGACCGGTGAGGGCTTCTCCCTCTTTCATCATAGCTGTTATCATGGAGGAAATGATTTCATACCTATCCTGACGAGCACTCTGATGGTACCTATCCATCAGATCCTGGTGCATCTCAAAAGGGTAGAAATCTTCATAGGATTTCTGGAGTTCTGCTGTCAATGTGGCCAACATGATGCAAGACACCTCAGTGGCATCTTTCTCATGGGTAGTGTACTCAGCAATCTCCTCAGGAGTAGCAGTAGACTCATCGATAACCTTTAGCTCCTTATCGAGTACATACTCTTTGCCCTTATAGCGAGTAATCATTCTGATGTTCCTAATCCATTCATTGAAATTGGAACCATCAAAAGTGATTTTCCCACACAAGTTCATTAGGAAAAAGGAGCCTGTAGGGTTTGAGCTAGTAGCAGTGTTGGAAGACATCTGAAAAGAAAGAAAGACAAGTTTTATTAGATAAAGAGTCCTTAATAAGTCACCCAAATGAAGTATTAAGGCTAGGATCCAACAAACTATTTATAGTTGGAAGAGGGATGCCGTAATCCAAGCTATAAAATATTTGAAGGTAGGTAAATGACGATTTACCAATTTCCACCACGAAAACGAAATAGATTATTAAGTTTTATTGGATTCGAAATTCCTAGATCTTTTGAGATACATTGGACTTTCAATGGCATGTATGAATCTCGATTGTGCCCTCTCAAGTTTGTGACTGGGATGCCGAGGATCACAAACAAGGTGTGAATAACCATGCAAATTGACTTGGTACCCTTAACTTTTATCACCTAATCGATGTGTCGGTTAACCACACGCGCTCCACTGATATGTGATAAAATTAAGTTACCCTTTGCCACTCTTACTAGTCCTTCTTAGCGTGTCGTTTAACCACACGCGCTCCACTAACGACTTGGTAAGGTACAAAGTGTAATTTCATGGGCTAGCACCTATTTCACATTTTCCTAAAGTAACTAAGATTGGGAATTATTAAAGTGTAGTTACTTATAATTTCATTATACTTTTAATGAGGATTTAAAGTCCTTGTCCTACCCGTTTGGCTAATGACCCTCCACCAGTCAAGGAAGCGATGGGTGAGAGTGGACACCCATTAAGCTGCCATTTTATAGGCAACAACCTTATACCCCCTCTTATAGACCGGCTTCGTGAATGAGGCCTACTAACGGTAAGACTGACTTATTCTTATACATATCTATATATTTAAACTTTTAATATAATAATAGTATAAGGGTTGAATTTTAAACTTTTTAAAATTCTAAGGATCAATTTGGAATTTAAAGTATTAGGGTGTAAGACTTTACAAATTCCAAAACTTGAGGGAAAGTATTGAAACTATTCAAGACTTTTCATTTCATAACTTATGAGTTTAATGGTCCATTAAAATGAAGACTCTTCATTTTATGTAACCTCTTATTCTTTAATGACACTTTTAAAGAAGTGACTTTTGGTTATCCATAACTTGAGGACAAGTTATGGACTTCATCATTAGCCATTAAGATCAAGAATCATCCTTACAAGCAAGTTACACATAATTCCTATGATCTTCTAAAACTCATAAGAACATGAACATTCATATCAAAATTTCAAGAATCATATTAACACATATAAAACATTGAATTTTGATATTAGCCATTGTAACTGGATTAGCATAAGCATTACACCATCTAAAACAAGTTTTAAAACACCAAAATAGTTTAGGGTAATGTTTCTAGTCCATTTCCAGCAACAAAACTCGAAAATCTGCATTCATGGGCCCCAACTCGTCGAGTGCAAGAACCTACTTGACGAGTAGGATGAATTTTCACATGGACTCGTCGAGTCCCCCCATGGACTCGGCGAGTTCATGCTGCAGAGTCCAGATTTTTGAGCTTTTTCAACAAGTTTGCATCAAATATCAAGAAAACAAGCCTAGGCTCTGATACCACTGTTGGGTTTTGAGCATTCTAACACTCCTATGGTGTACATGCAACCCTAGAAACCTTGGATCTATTGTGACAACCGTCAAATTTCGGTCAAGTCAAAGTCAAACAAAGTCAACAAGTCAAACCGGTCAACTCCAATAACCCTTGTATGTTAGGGTTTACGTTATGTAATCACTATACAATTCGCTATTTTAATGAGAAATCATCATTTGGAAAGTTCATGTGTTTGATTTTCCTTAGCCTTAACAGTGCTAAACAACGAACCAAGTGATTATAATCAAAGTACAACCGATACATTCAAACATTTAATAAACTATTTTGAATATAGTTTGCATACATTACTACGTACTACCCTTGGTTGATAAATTATAATAGGTATAGTTTATGTTACATTACATAATACATACATTTAAAAAGGGTACATTTATACAAAGGATATTTTCATTAAGCAAGGTACGTCCATACGGTACCAAGTTTTCATAACACGTAATTCCGTTAATGACTTTATGAAACATTACATAACACATACATTTAAAAAGGGTACATTTATACAAAGGATATTTTCATTAAGCAAGGTACGGCCATACGGTACCAAGTTTTCATTACACTACACGTAAATTCGTTAATGACTTTTGTGAGACATTCGATTCAATTTACAAATAAGTCATGTATTATAACCAGAGTCTCCTCGAGGGAGAGCGTGATACTTGTGTATAGATCTATATTGGGTTTGACAAACCCACACCTAAACTGCATGCAACAGTTAGACCGATAGGTCTGGGGTGACAAATGTCATAACATTTCCGACGCCTGGAGAACGTCGTTTCAGGCCAACTAGGTCATAGCATGGTTATAATAACTCACATGTGGTATTAACAAACATAGAATTTACGGGGATTTCACTAAAATCAAACGAGTTTATGTCTATTTAAACTTGCATTGTTTTACTATAAGGAACGAACACTACTTGTACATTTCGGTCTTTGGGTTTTAAGACTACATTTACACATTAAGGAAAATATTGGATTTTCTGGAACGAACACTACTTTTACAAGAAAAGGCTTTAATAAACTCACATAAAGTATTAATGAATATTGGAATTTACGGGAACTTCATTTAAAATTAAACGAGTTTATGTCGATTTAAACTTACATTATTTATTATAAGTAAGAAAAGTTACTTATACATTTCGGTCTTTGGATTTAAGACTACATATACATTTTAAGGAAAATATTGGATTTTCTAAAACAAGTAATACTTTTATAAACGAAAGGCTTTTAATAATACTAAACAAATGCTTATGAATTCACCAACCTTTGTGTTGACACTTTTTCAAACAACTTGTATTCTCAGGAAATCATTAAACAGGTAACCAAGTGCATTTGAGGATGGGACGCTAAGGCGTCTACTATTTCATATTTTGTCAACATAATGTAATTGATTCGTAAACATGTAATTCATACAATGATGTAACTTTTTCAATTATATATATATGTTGGTTGGGTTTGCTTGAATTACTATTACAATTGTTGTTATGATACTATACATGAAGTCCTCCACCCCCGGACGTTTCCGCCATCCTTGGTTTGGGGGTGTGACATCTATGTTTTCTCTAAATACATGCAAATTTGATTTTCCAAGGTTTACTTCCTATCTAGCATGTTATGGGGAACTTGTAATATAGAACTCAAGTAGAATAACATACCTTTTAGTAGCTTGGATTCCTTGATGACTTTGTGAGCCTAGCACCCCAAATGTGATGCCTCAAATGCTTCACACAACACCACAATTCTTGGAATAACCTTGAGAGAAGTTCACTATACTCAAAAATCGGCTAGCCCTCTTACTTGCTTGTAGTAGTGCCGATTTTGCTTGTCTAGGGGTCTTTTATATAGTTGTGGCACAAGTAGGGTTACACCATGTAAACCCTAATTGTCATGACTTTCCATATTCCATGATCCATAGGTTTGTAACCTCCATGGACTATCCATGGAGCACCTTATGGGTTTTAACCCAATCCATACAAACCATGGACCATTAGCCCACTATATAAGAATAGATTATTTACACAATCAACCCCATATATTTAATTAGTCTCTTTTTGATCACTTAATTAATTCAAGATTAATTCTTTGATCAATACTAATTAAATAATAGTATTAATATATTAGTACTTATAATATATTAATAAACCTTAAGTGTCCTTTCTCTCATTTTGGTCTATCCAAGTATTGCAATGCCATGCAACCCAAATGGACTATGCCGGGTCGGGTCAAGTACATACCAAATATAGTTATGGACTTAGACACTATATCCAACACGTACGTCGAAGAAGTGTTGAGCCACAGTTCTAGATGATAAGTAACTTTAATGTATATCGCAGGCTCCCATGTTTATCTCAATGCTCAATATATCCAAGCGTCGTATGGTCAGTCCAAATGTAACTATCTAAGTCCAGATGAGTTAACACTATCAAGTTCTTTCATTTTTCAACAGTGTCTAGTCCTTTCATATTGAATCCTTCGTTCCTACCAGCACATTGAACACAAAGTTTAAACAATTTAGCTTCAGAGCATTACACGTATTTTCAGATTTCCCTTTAACACTAAACTTCATATCACTTCCCTAGAACACTTACGAAAGAAGACATATTTTTTGTATTTTTGATTTTATAATTTTTTGTATTTTTGATTTCTCCCCCTAAATTTGTTCATAGGGAAGAAAGAAAATAAAATAAATGCGCAAATTTAAACAAACAAAAAAAATAAAAAATTAGTTTTTGAAACGAATCATTTTATGAAAACTCAGGAGTATTGAGAAAATTCAAACCGTAATTCAGCAGTTGAAGATGCATCCAGATGACCTGAGAAAAGCACGCAGAAATAGCAACGTATTCAGCCTCAGTTGTGTTTCAATTCCGGAATGAAGTTAACATATTCAAAATTCATCACGCCGTTAAATATGATCCCCATTTGAGTGATCTTTTCTTCCTCCCTTCCCGCAAAGGACACATGCTCTCCAATAAGATTCTGAATCAACCAGTTGAGAGATGTCTCCTGTCATGTGCCTGGAACAGCCACTATCAACATACCGAAGTCTGATGATATTCCTCCATAGCTGTGCCGACACAGAGTGCGAACTTAGTTGGATTTGGGAACCCCGTCCATTTTGAAACCGGATTTACCATTACTATCTACACAAGATACTCTTTCCCATGACATATCCTGTTTATCAGAAAAAGAACATAAAGAAGTTACAGGATTTTTGGACGATTTTGAAAAGTGACCTTTGGGAACCCATTGGTAATTAGGTTTAGGTACTTTCTTGTTGAACCGAAAGGGACCTTTCTCACTAGCCTTTGGGGTGGGACAACCTTTCGATTTGGGCTTGTATTGTGAGTATGAGCTAGAGGACGACCCTTTAGATGAATTCGAGGTCACCGATTTCGGTTTGGCTGAACCATCTCTTGAATTAGGCTTCTTGTCCGACATGCCCTTTTTGTCCTTGGGAGTTTGAATATTGGCCTTTTTAGAATTCCAATCACCATTGCGTGAATGTGACCTCGAAGGATTTCTTTTGGAAGATCTCCCCCTTGGCACGTTCTGCCAACCTTGTTCATAGTAAGGAACATATGAACGATGTGGGCAATTTCTAGCAATGTGACCGGGAGTCCCACAGTTAAAACAAGTTTGTCTTTTCATATAAATAAGATTGCGACTGGGTCCTTGTCCAACTGAAGTTCGTTTCGAAGAACTTCCACAAGCACAAGCACATGAACATTTATTAGACTGTCGTGGCTTGAATTTTTCAACAGTGAAAGTATCATCATCACACGTTTTTGAATCATTTTCAGCAGAACTAGAATTATTTTTGTTCTGCTCATGCCCATCTTGCACTGAGACCTTATCTGCACATGAGGTAGAAACATCAGTATCGTTCACACTATCATTATTTACTGTCTCAACTACAGTAGGTTTGTTATACTATAGGTGTGCTTCCCTTGCCTTTTCTTCCTCAGTCATAGGAGTAAAAGTGTAGTTATCATTGCATGGAGGAGGAACACTATCATACCCTAGACCTGCATTCTTTTTCTCTTTCCATCTAAGTTGCTTTTCAATCATTGTCTCAACTTTCTTACTTGACACATCAAATTTTTTAAAATTAAAGTCTACATTTTCAAACTTAATTTTCAATGTGTTAAGCTCGGCAGTTAGACTGGAAATCTTTTCTTGAGCATAATCATAGTGTTCACATTTAGTGTTGTATTCTTCCTTAATTCTTTTTAGATCTTTGGTTTGGGCCTCTAATTTTTCTTTTAAGGGTTTTTGGGCCTTTCTGAGAGTATATCCTTCATATTTAAGGTCCTTAATTTCCTTAATTAATAAATCATTATGCTCACGGTATTTATTTACTTTATCTTCACAGGACTGAGAGCATGCGGTTTCACTTACCTTTTTCGTATTGTTTTAGGAACTCATTATTTACCAACGAAAGGAATCTGATTGTGTAAATAGATTTTGACCGAAAACCAATAAAATAAATGTCCTTTGACTGAAAAACTTGACAATCAACTCTTTGTCTGAAAAGAAACCTGACCGAGAACAAGGTTTTCTTGATCGAGAACCTTAACTGAAATCTTCAATAACCGAGAAGCTGGACCGAAAATGCGAAGCCAAAATTCTGACCGAAGACGTTTACCGAAGACCGAGAAGCGAATCTGATCGAACCGAGATCACAAAGTCACCGTCGAGAACTCCGAGGGTTTTGACCGAGATCTCCGAGGTTAAGTTGAGTCCTCACTGAAGTCGAGTCTGAGGAGCTGCCCTAACTGAGAACTCCGAGGGTTTTTTTAACTCTTAACCCTAACCGAGAACTGAAGGTCTGCCGCCGAGAACTCTTATCCCTAACCGAGAAATGAAGGTCTGCCGCCGAGAACTCTTAACCCTAACCGAGAACTGAAGATCTGCCGCCGAGAACTCTTAGATTTTGACCGAAAACCTCCCAAAATATGCCAAAAACACGAAATTTGCAATCTATCACAACCAATCTCGATAAAAAAAACTCTAAAATAGTGAAGAACACGAACAACAACGACAATAATTACGTCAAAAAAACTCAAAAACACCAAGAAAAACTCCAAGAAACGGTTGATATTTGGTCAATTTGATTGATACCAATCCAAGCTCTGATACCAATTATAAAACCTGATCTATAAGTCCCCAATCTGCTTGTGTATCAATCAGATCCGTTTGATGGTGCGGAATCCCAATCAAACGGATGATGCAAGATCTAATGAAGGAGAAGGAGAAGAAGAATATGATGAATCTTGTATGAATTGATTAGAATGAAGATCCAGATACAAGAGATTCACACACACACACACACACACACACTATTCTTCTCTCTAGTTTCTCTCTCTACAATATGCTCTCCTTCTCTCTAGCCTTCCACTCTCTCACTCGCCTCTACCACTCCTCACCCACCTAACATCTATTTATATACTTATGGGAACATGGGCCTTAGATGGGTTCACGGCCGTAAACACTCACTTGGTCGTGAACACAGCCGCAAATATATATTACATTATAGAAAAATATATTTGTCTAGAAAACCAAAGTATAAACCAATATTTTGACCCAACAATCTCCCCCTTGGTTTATAGCTTTCTTTTCTAATTGACCCAACAAGCTCCCCCTAAAAAGTAGTTGGCTTTTCTTGTCAATCTTCATCGGGAGCTTGGCTTCAGCATTAATCTTCAAATTCTTCACAGCATCAAGATGAACATATGAATCTTCTATGAATGACTTCATCTTGAGCAGTTGGGCTTTTCTTCAAAATTTGACTCTGAACGCACATTGGGTGAGGAGGCTTCTTGTACTGATTCTTGAAAGATAGCGCTTTCAGCTTGAGAATCTTCAGAGAGAACAATAGAGAAATATAATCTTTTGGATCACTTGAGCAGGTACAAGATAGCAGCAAATTGATTGAGGAGGATTCAATACAATCTGTCACATAATCTTCAAGTACAGCTTCACCTTGCTTCTGGGGTTGAAGGATTGAATGTTGAAAGAATAGTCTTCATTTCTTGCTCCTTCGAATGAGAATTCTTCGATAATCACGGATGAAGCTTTGGCTCAGAAATCTCGATACAGTCTCCATGAGTCTCATCTACATCTGAATTCACTTTTCAAGACACATAAAGCTAAAAATAGAAATAAAACTTAGCACACAATATTTTTGGATTTTTCATATTTTCTGAAAAAGAAATAAAACAAAAATAACACTATTTTTGGTTTTTTTTAATTTTCTGATTTTTGTTTGGTTTTTAAAATTTTTAATTATCCCCCTAATATTTAAATTAGAAGAAAACTGTGAACAAATTTAACAAAAACAAAAATAATTGCTAACTTTAAGAGTGACTTGGGATCAAAATTTTTAGACAGCCTTTATCCGTTTATCAGTACCTCTCCCTTCATGAATAGATCTAGTCAATCGCCGGTATTGTGGTCCACTTAAACACGAGAGATTGTGATAAAATTAGGACATACTACAAGTGACAGGACAATGTGATCCTATGTTCCTAGATAATATTCCTAAAGAACCATTCAGCTGACGACGACCAAAGATATTGTTATCCACCTAAATTGAGCAGCGAGATCTACAGACAACCTAGTGATTGTTCAATTTTAAATGTACTAGAACATGTTTCCCGCTTCCTGACATACCCCAATAATCAGGAACTTCCAAAGTACTCCTTACTTTAGGTGAGCAGAGAATTATTATGAGAGAATTCAGATTTATAATACATATGCTATACACCGAGGTCGGATCTCTTCCAATCACGCAGAGAGTGAAACATATGACTAACCAGATTTAGAGGGATTGAGAAGTAGAATGGTGCATATGTTGTGTACCAGGTCAGATGTATTTCAATCACGCAAAGGAGACAAAATATGACTAACAGACAGGAAGAATTGCATAGATAGAAGATGCGGAGAAATAGAATTGCATATGTTGCAGTCCAGGTCGGATCTTTCGATCACGCAGAGGAGGCAACATATGACTAACAGAAAGAAAGCAAGAAAATAATTTCTTACAGACCTACTTTATCGGAATTCCCCAGTCGCCCCATCAATACCAGAATTAAGGACAGAGTCCGCACATCGAGGAAAAGTTAATCCACAGTTCTAGATACAGATCATTTAATGTATCCGCAGATTCCCATGTATATCTCTCTGCTTAACCTACCCAAGAGTCGAATTGTCAGGCTAAATGAAACTATCTAGGTCAAGATTTGTCAGGTCTCTAAATTCCTTAAGTTCATCTGATCCTAGTCAAGTCCATTTTAAATCTTTCGTGCCTACCAGCGCATTAAACACAGAGCCTAGAAAATTCAGATTCAGTCCCTTACACATGTTTAGGCTGCCCGTTATCACTTGAATATATCACCTCCCAACACATCACCTGCAAGCACATTCCATTAACAACATATTTTTGGATTTTCTGATTTTCTAATGTTTTTGGATTTTTTAAACTTTTCTAATTTTTGTTTTGTTTTTATTTCACACCCTAAATTTGTGCATAGGAGAGAAACAAAAGTAAATGCGCAAATTTAAACTATCCTAAAACAAAAATTTGTCTTTGAAGCGAATTAGCTTAAGAAAAACTCAGGAGTATTGAGAAGAAAACTCAAACTGTAAGTCACCGATTGAATTTGCATCCAGAAGGTCTGAGAACAGCACGCGTAATCTCATATTAGATCCAAAAATTCTTCATGTCATTAAGCACAAACCCCATGTGTGATCCCTTCCTTTCTTCCCTTCCCGCAAAGGACACATACTCTCAAACAATGTTCTGAGTGTTGTAAAGTTGAGAGATGCCTCCTATCATGTGCCTGGAACAGCCACTATCAACAAACCGAAGTCTGATGATATGCCTCCATAGCTGCTCCGACACAGAGCGGGATCAGTTGGTCTTTGGAACCCAGTCCATTTTGAAACTGGGTTGACCTTTGTCATCAACGCAAGGTACCCTCTCCCATGACATATCCTGTTTGTCACAAACAGAAGATGAAGAAATATTAGACGCATTATGAGATTTAGGAGATTGACCCTTTGGTACCCATCTGTAGTCAGGTTTAACTCATTTCTTTTTCGAGCGGATGGGTGCCTCGGTACTTGCTTTCGAACTTGAAGCCTTGTCTCTTGATTTCGAACTTGAAGCCGATCTTCGAGATGACTTTGACCTAACCGGCCTTGGTTTCACTGGAGCATCTCTTGAAATTGGCTTCTGGGCCTGCATTCCCTTCTTGTCCTTCGGATTTTGATTATTGGCCTTCGGAGTTGAACTCTTGCCCTTCGTGGCATTCCAGTCACCAATGTCTGATCATGACCTTGAGGGGTTTCTTTTTGAAAATCTCCCTCTTGGCGCGTTCTGCCACCCTTGTGCATAGTAGGGAACGTATGCGTGATTTGGACAATTTCTGGCAATGTGTCCAGGTGTTCCACAGTGAAAGCAAGTCTTTTTCTTCACTGGGAAGTTGTTTCTTCCTGCCCCTGGTGGCGTATCCATGCCTTGTCTCTTATTGTTCCCACAAGCACACTTGCAGCAAGTAGTCTGTTTCGCTTGTTTTGGTGGCCTGTATTTCTCAACAGCAGGTTGATCAGAAGCAACTGAGTTCGAAGCAACAGATTCAGAGTTCAAGGAGACATTGGTTTGTTCAATAGTTTTCTCCTTGTTCTCATCTTCCGTTACTTTACCTGCACAAGACATAGAAGCATTAGAATCGTTCAGCTTAACACTTTCTGGCACAACCACGGCAGAATTATCAAAGATATCATCAAATATATCGAAAAAATTTGAGTCATCAGACTTTGATACAATTTTATTATCAGACACACTCTCTTCAGCTTCTTGCTTGCAATGACTTAGTGGTTGATCTGCATAAGAAGTAGAAACATTAATACTCTCAACCTGAGGACCACATCCCGGCATAAATACAACAGGTTTGCCATATTTGGGATATGGCTCTCTGTCCATTTCCTCTTTTGTCAAAGGGTTATACTGATAGGTGTGATTAAAAGGAGGAGGCACTTTATCATACCCTAAACCCTTTGATTGGTTATTTTTAAATCTCAAACTATTTTCCATCATTGAGGCAACTACTTCACTCGACGCATCAAATTTTCTAAAATTAAAATATGCATTTTCAAACTTATGTTTTAATGCGTCAAGTTCAGCAGTTAACTCTGCAAGTTGTTCTGTTACATATCTATAGTTTGCACATTTGTTGTTGTATTCTTCCTAAAGTTTCCTAAAATCTTTTTTTTTGCTTCTAATTGTGCTTGCAGAGGTTTCCGTCCTTTCCTAAGTTGATATCTTTCGTATTTTAGGTCCTCGTTCTCTCTACGTAATAATTCGATATGCTCAAGTAAATTTTTAACATTATCAATGCATGTTTGAGAACAAGAAATTTCATTGACTTTGGTGTTTGAAGAACTCATTGTTTATCAAAAATGCCCTTTGACTAAAAACTCAAAAGTCAATCTTAAAAGTCAAATTTAAAAAGTCAAACATAAAAGTCAAACCAAAAAATTAAATTTGAAAATTTGAAAGTCAAACGAAAAAGTCAAAGTTTAAAGTCAAAGGTCAATCTTGAAATTCAAAGTCAAAATTTTAAGTAAAAAGTCAAAATTAAAAGTCAAAAATTAAAAACTAAAATTTTTGGGTTGAAAATGGAATTTAAAAATAAAAGAAATTTAATTTTGGGCTGAAACTGACAAAAATGCGAAAGTTGGAACCGAGAAAGGAACGCCTTATGAATTAAATTTGGAAGGAGGATATCATCTCGCAGCCTAGATGAGTTGGAAGGGGCGTTGGTTGAGTTGGGAGGAGACCCGGGTTCGATCCCCGACACCCCCAATTTCGTTTCCTATTTTTTTCAGATGTGCGTGCGAGGAAACGAGGATGTGAGGACGACTGCTGCGAACTTCGGACTATCTGATCGAAGTCTCGCACACGCTGCTGACCGAGACCGAGGCTGGCCGTAAACTCCGAGCCGTAAACGTCCGAAGCGAGGCTGTAAACTCCGAGGCCGTAAACTCCGAGGCCGTAAACTCTTCGGAAACCCTAGCTGTCGGCCGTACACGCCGCCACCCCCTCACTGGTTACGACCAAAAACAACGTTTTTTCGACTTTGTAGCTCCAAAACTCAATCTAAAACCCCCTTTTATCAAAAACACGAAGAACAAACCCCCCTATTTTGCCAAAATCTATCCAAAAACGCAGAAATCCTTCAAAAATATGATCAAATACGCTCCAGATCTGGAAAAATTGATTGATACAATCCAAGCTCTGATACCACTTGTAAGTCCCCAATCTGCTTGTGTATCAATCAAATCCGTTTGATGGTGCGGAATTCCAATCAAACGGATGATGCCTGATCTAATGAAGGAGAAGGAGAAGAAGAATATGATGAATCTTGTATGAATTGATTAGAATGAAGATCCAGATACAAGAGATTCACACACACACACTATTCTTCTCTCTAGTTTCTCTCTCTACAATATGCTCTCCTTCTCTCTAGCCTTCCACTCTCTCACTCGCCTCTACCACTCCTCACCCACCTAACATCTATTTATATACTTATGGGGAACATGGGCCTTAGATGGGTTCACGGCCGTGAATAGGTTTACGGCCGTGAACTGGTTTACGGCCGTAAACACTCACTTGGCCGTGAACACAGCCGCAAATATATATTACATTACAGAAAAAATATATTTGTCTAGAAAAGCAAAGTATAAACCAATATTTTGACCCAACAATACGTATCAATCGAAATCACTATAATTGGTGCCGAATCCCAATCAAGTGAATGCCACAAATCGTAAATATGAAATAAGAACATAGTGATGAATCTTCAATGCACACTATACTGATAATAGTCTAGTACATAAGATTCACAATTACTCTCTTGGTTCTCTCTTTCTCTCTCAATTCTCGAAAAACAACTCTTCTAGAATAGGCTGATAACAAACATTTTATACCTAATACCTAGTTACAAAGGCCCAGCCCAATAACCCAACCGAAATCACATGGTGATTTCGGTCCAAACACCACCGAGATCATAGAGATTTCGGTCCAAAACCGAGAACTATAAAATCCTTGAAAAACAAAGTATAAACCACAAATTTATGTCCTAACAAATTGACGAAACGAAAAGTATCTAGAGGAAGAGCAAACCTTATGATTCTTAATGCTTTCAGATTGCACATTAATTTGTTTTTCTCAACAGGATTAATTCCAGTGTCATGAGCAACAATGGTATCATAATCAGCTTGAGTTTTGACTTCAGCCTTCGTCTTGGAATACTTGAATGTTTCGTTTGTGATTGCGTGCCAAATGCTAGAACCATGAGTTTCAATTTCTAGAAAATAATATTCAAAGCGAAGAACCCAAACTTCATAGTTTTCAAGAAATAGAATTGGAATTCTCGATATAGAACCGATACTACTTGGTAGGTTGAAAGAAATTGAATGTGAATTCTCTTTTGACATTTCGAATCAGATCAATGAACTTGAAATAGAGTTTTAGAATCAAATCGAAAGATTCAAACAAGGAATTAAAAATCAAATTGCAAAATACGGAATAGATCTAGAACACGATGAACAAATATGAAAAATACGATGAACACGAAAAACACAATGAACAAGATGAACTTCGACTCAGTTGATATTCGAAAAAGTTCAATTGATCTCCTGCTCTGATACCAATTGATGGAACGATTAGATTCAAAATACAAATTATTAAGAGATTCACAAGAATACACAAGGTAAATAAGATTTCACTTTCATTAATGAGTCAGCAGAACAATTCGATACAAAGAAAGAACCATTCTATCCAAAACTCTGACTCATTCCTCTAACTAACATTCCTTTATATAGGCTTCACATGAACATCGGAAAGGCATCTTATGCCAACGGAGATACTGTGAACTTAAGGATACAAAATATGCGAATTCGGAACTAAAACAATTCACACGAAGTAAAGACATAGACAATACACAACATGCGAACACAACGCATTACAAATTGGCACAACTAATACATTTTGAACTCTAACAGTATACATGTGGTAAATGACGCAATCATGGTATAGCGTGCGGCCATGCTTTAATAATTGCATGCTTTTTAACCTACACAAAATTTTACCATATGATCCATCTTTTTTTAGAGATGTGATGTGTATCGAGTTGCATACCAAATAACAAGTGTGTATACTATGTCGCCTCCATCTGAATGAGAAATACCAGACCTAATTAAAGTTGTTTTAACCTCTATGTAATTGAAGAATTTATTTTCAATCAAAATTAATTATGTTCGTAGTTGGAATGACGAAAGGCAATTATTATTTATTACTTATCACAAATAACAAAGAAAACATAAATTAGAAATACAATACATATTTTAAAACATTCCAAGAGTCTTTGTGTCAAAGTTGTCCCCATTACCTAAGATTTTGTATTGCTCCCTAGCCCCCTACAAAAATACATCTTCATCTTCATTCGACAATTCATTGTCGATATTGTGATAAATTTTGTTGAAGATCTTCACCTCTCTTGTTAAATCCTTCAACTTAGTCTTCATTTCTTCTTTTGTTCGATACACTCTACGACTTAAATCATTGTGAAACACATTTTTCAAGTAGACGCAAAGTGATTCGTACATCAAATGTAGGAGACCAATGCCAAAAATATCATACTTAATGATAATCCAAACCGAACAAGCGCAATATCCTCTTCTAAAGTCAATGGAAGGGGTTCATTTGTTTCCATTTTCGAGGTGTATAATTGAATCACTCCTAAGTCTTATTTATAGTCGATAAAGACAATTATTATCATTACTTATTATTACATGCCACAAATAACAAAATAAAACTATAAATTACAAGAATACTTTGGACCAAAAAATATGACTTTCCGACATCCAAATTTAGAGTGTGATATGTCCTAAGATTTTCATTCTTACATAGAACACAATGTAAAAAGTTCATCACAAAATGAACTTCGTATGAAAGAGTTATGAATGTTAAAAGTTGAGTATTTTTTCATATTCATTCTAAAGGGGCCTACTTTGGACCTAAAAATGTATTTCTTCCTAACATCCAAATTTGGAATGTGATATATAGATAGCTCTAAAAATATATTTCTTCTTAACAACCAAACTACATACGAAAGATTTATGTTCAAAGTTATGGAAAAAAACAAGATTTTCGTAAGCCAAATCTGCTAAAAAGTTAACGCTGCAATTTTTGCAAACAACTTTGCAAAACAACGCGGTTTTGCAAAAGAATAAAAGATGCAGATGGTCATCTACGGAAATGATGGGTATTTGGATAATTTTTCATTCTTTAGCTATTTTATTATAAAAAAAATTTAAAATGACTTGTCACGGCGATTTCAAAGAAAGCAAATAACTTTTGCGTAATCAAGAAATTATTACTTTTTTTATGCAAGAAATGATAGGTGTATTGAACTTTGTGTACGGATGTCTTTATTCAAAAAATCTCAATTGCCTATCCTGAGTTCCTGACTAATGTACTTTGCTTATAAACCAATATGGTTAAAACCCGACCCGTATAAGACATCCGAGATCAGGAAATGATAAGATAAGTGGTGGAGCAGTGGATATTAAAATGATAGGGTATTGCATGTGAGCGTCCTTTGTATGTGTGTGCCTGTGTGGGCCCAATGTTGTTGAAATAATAGACAACCCGTACTACCTTAACAGTTAACAGCCTTGTACTATTTGGTTCTCTTTTTCTCCAAACATCAAATACTCTACTTTATTTTCTTTCTTTATTAATAATAAAATTACTTAAATAATTATTAGTAGGTATGACTGTAAACGAACCGAACGAATACGAATGGGGATTGTTCATATTCGTTCGTTTAAGTTAGCCGAACAAATGAACGGACACGAACGGTAAACAAACGAGTTTTTTTGTTCATGGTCGTTCGTTTAACAAATTGCATTGTTCATGTTTGCTCGTTTATATTCGTGAACATGCTAAACGAACATAAACGAACGAACATAAATGAACATATAATATAGTAATGTAATCAAATACAATTAAACATATATGAACATAAAAATAACTTATATGAACGAACATAAACAAACGTAAACGAACAACATAAACATATATGACACCAAAATGATTATTTTATTAAGTAGGTAAAAGTAGGTAGATATCGTGTTTGTTTAGTTTCATATGACACCAAAATAATTAAATGTTTTCAATGCGCATAACGCACCACGCAATTGTAATACCGTACCAATTAATATCCATACTTAATAATGACAAACTTTGCTTTTGTTCCGATTTTATATAGTCGTTCAAATTTATAAGGTTCGATTTATAAAATGTTATTCGAAATTTTTAATAATAATAAAATATAAAAAAAATATTTAAAAACCGATTTTATATAGCCGTTCGAATTTATAACGTCGTTTGAATGTTAAAATTTTATGCGAAATTTATAACAATAATAATATTAAAATATAATAATAATAATAATAATAATAAATTAAAAAAGAATTAAAAACAAAAAAAAAAAATAAGAAAAAAAAAAAACAACAATAAAAAAATCAAATCAGATGTGAAATTGGAAAAAATGGATACTTATACAAAACCGGTTGTTTTAATATCTTTTTCGTTTTGTTCCCTTAGACATAGATGCAAATTACAAAACACACCCTTATATTTTTTTATTCTTTCAAATTACAATAACTCTATTTGAAATATATATATATATATATATATATATATATATATATATATATATATATATATATATATATATATATATATATATTCAAATAGAGTTATTGTAATTTGAAAGACTAAAATAGTCCAAATCGGGTAGAAACCCAAAAATTGATAAGAACCACGATGACGATCATCCACCAATCATTTCGTCAAGGGTTTGTCAAACTCATTTATTTGTTCATAATTTTTCTTTAGGCCAAGTTTTTATCGAATAAAATTGAATATATCGTTGTTCATAATTTTCCGTCCACTTTCATTATAGACCCATATTGATGTATAAAAAACGTTAATGTTTATTTTTTTTTTATCACTTTGTTTTGTTTGTTTTTTGGAGAGTTGATGTTTATTTTTTATCGAAAAAATTAATAATATATCAAAATTCATATTTTTTCGTACTCTTTAAATATAGATTAAAACTAATGTAGAAAATATATTTTTTTTCAAAACTTTAGCTTAGATTTTCATGTGAATCTGATATGTATCGAATTTTTATAAGTTATAAAAATTCACATGTGCTCCAATTGTCACAATATGCACCAAGATACAATATTTATAAGGGGTAATTATGAAAAAAAAACACTATTTTTTCAAAAGTTCGATTTAACCACAAATTTTAAATGAGTTCTAAAAAACTACAATTTTTTTGTAAAACGTCTGAGCGAAACCACTGTAACATGTTAGAGCTGGGTTAATTACGGATTAATTACAAAAAAAACACTATATTTTTTCAAATGTTCTATTTAACCATCAATTTATGGGTGTTTTTAACACAAATAAAAATTGATGAGTTTTTTAGCAACTAAATACAAGTCATAATGGTCATGATAGAACTTTTATCCAAAAATAAATGATTTTTAAGCACCAATGAAAATTGGATTGTTAGACTAAAAGAAACCCTATTTATAGTTATTAAAAGTTGTAAGTTAATTAAATTGTGTTCTCCAAACAATAAAAATATAAAGTAAAAAAAATCAAAACTCAAAATTTAAAACAAATTATCTACGACATACATGAATATTTATGGGGTATAAACTGAAATATTGAAAGAGTTATAAACTTTACAAATCAAACATTATTTAAATAATAAAAACAATAAAAACATAAAAAATAATCGTTTCAATGATTCCAACATAAACAATAAAGTATCAAATATTTCATTCATAGTTACAATTTCATTCGTGAAATTAGAATTACCCTTTTAAAAGGTGTCTTTTATCCGGATGTTGCACACCTAAATAATAGTAAAAACCATTTACCACCTGTGACCATGATTAATTCATTACTGTAACATAAACAAACTTTATATTTATAGTACTTTATATTATATATTATTATATCTATTGTCCCTTATGTTATATATCATTATCGATTATGATCCTTTGTATTTTTGAATATAACCAATCAACCGCTTATAAACAATTTTTACATGTGGTTCTTCATTTTACAAATAATTTTCTATTACAATCCTTTATATTATTTACATATTATTTTTAATATATATTACATATTCATAGTTAGAGTTGGTAATGGGTCGATCTAGAATGAATTCAAGTTCAATCAATTTATTAATTGGGTTGAAGTTTTCAACCAAACCCAACCTGTTTACTTAAATGAGCTGATTTTTTCATCCAAACTCAACATTTTTAGATAAATGGGTGGTCACCGGGTTGACATGTTTATGTAGTTCCCGTCTTCCCGACCGAACATACTATATAAATTGGTTAAACTTGGGTTAACTCATTTAAAATAAAAAAATTAACTAAAGATTATATCACTTAAAATTAGTTCCAAACGTAAATAAAGTTTCAAAGTATGACAGAAGAACAATCATAATTCAAAAAAACATATAAATTGTTCAAATAACATTAAAAAATATTTAATTTCGAAGTGATTTTGGAGAGTGCTTAATATTATTATTGCTAAGAAAAAGAATCACAATTATAAATATATATATATCATAATACAACATTATAATTTATAAATTAATATTTTAATTAATATATGATAATATTCAAATAATAATTAAATTAAATATATAAAAGTTAAATTAGTTAGCGGGTTGAAAAAGTGTTGTTAATTTTATCCAACTCAACCTATTTAATTAAATGGGTTAACCCGTTTAACTTAAATGAGTTGTAAATCTCAACTGAACCCGCTAACTTTGGATTGGGTTCGGGTTGGGTTAGTGGGTTGAGTCGTTTTTTGTCCGCTCTATTCATAGTGGGTTGGGTTCGTGTTGGGTTACGTTCGGTAATGTTCATAAATGAACATTCAGATTCATATATGTTTGTAGATGGATATTGACGAACATTCATAAAAAAATTAATGTTCATATTACTGGAGACGCAGATGGCGGACGAGATTTGTTTCGGAGATGCAGGTGGTCGAAGTGGAAACGGAAGTGATAGGTAGTATCGTCGGAGCATCTGTGATGGTCATTTATTCCGGTGTCAGAAATGGTGGTTATTATTGCCTAAGGTAATGGTTTTTCGATGAACGAGGCATGGGAGATAAGGGGTAACAAGTAAGTCTCGAAAGGAAAGAGGTTGGGGTGGGATTTTAATTTTTTTTAATAACATAAACAAAAAATATGCAATAAAAATTCAAAAAAGAAATAAAAAAGGTGAAATAGTCTTTTTAGGTCGGAAGGAGACTACGTGCACAACAAAAACATAGAATACGGACCATTCGAATCAGAAAAAGTTAGTAATCAAACGTAAAAATTATATCAAACTATAGGGACTATTTTTGTAATTTACTCAATAATTTACATTGTTCTAAAATGCTATTAAAAGAGCATCCAAATATATAAACATATATACTTGAGGGACCTATCTGTAACTAATAAAATTAAATAATAATTGTTGAAAATATAAAATAAACGATTAATATAATAAAAAATTAAAACCAAAGCATATTAATGACATTGAGTAGAACGTGTGAAAGGAAATATATGCATTTAAAGGGTTGACTGGTGGGTGCGATTAAAATCATTCATTATTTATTCCATAGATAATTTATTAAAAAAATATTTTTATTAAAGATGCATAAATATTTTTATTCAACTTTTTTTTCTAAAAAAAAGTTAAACACAACACAATAATAATAAAATAATATTTTGACGCAACAAATAATAAAAATTTCATATACTTAATCTTTGATATGTATCCAATATGTTTCAGTATTATGAGGTCTAAGTTGATTCTATAATTCAAAACACGGCACATACATAGTTTCCAATGTAGATGCATACAAACTTTAATGGGCATTCCAATACATTATGGTTGGAGGCATTGGGTAATTTCCTTTCAAAAACACTGAGATATAATGGTTGCCATCATATGCCAATGTAATGGCTCGGTGGGGTTGAAATTCTTCACGACCTCTCCAAAGAGAGAATCGAGTTGTAGATTGTTCGTGACTTAAACAATGAACGATCACACCAAACTTGTTGGCAATCAGGTAACCAGTCAATGACATATGCATCTAATATTGCAAAGGTGTAGGTGACTAAAACCAACGCAATAACTCGTATATCTCATTGAACCCGTCAGTAAAAACACTATGGTACGCGTAATACTGACTCTCTAACTCTTGAAGAAATTGTTGTTGAATGTAAAGCCATTGGTCTTCATTGTAACCTAGAAAAACAGCTAAAGCTCGAACCCACAATTTTCATCACCGTTTACATCATGTATACCGTCGATATAATCTAGAAACATATATGGAATACTATTCATTTGGAATGGATCATACCTTTGGGGTTCATCATTTAAGTCAATCCCATATGAATAGTTATGCCTTCAAGGTTCTTTATTTAAATCCATCCCACTAAACTCGGATGTGGTTGAGAAGCTGCATCTACGAGGAGCATGATTTGGAGGTTTGACTTTCTTTGTCTATTATTTGTCCACAATGTTTTTTTGAACTGTAGGTTCTCCAACATCAATTTTATGCGAATCGTATATCTCTTCTAGCTTTTTCACATAAAATATTTTCCCGGATTTTGATTGCATGTTGAAGTTTTCTTTAAATTTTTCCACTACATCATCATAATAAATATCGTCGTCTACTACAGACGTCGTATATGAAATATCAAGCTTCTTCCAAAATATATCTATTGAATCCAAGGGTATATTTCCACATGCATTGAAATATAAAATAATTATTTCTCTAATATTTAAAATTCTATTTGTGTGTTGTAGTTGAACGTACTAACATGAATTTGAGTAGATAAAAAGCATGCAAGCACATGGTAACCAATAGCTGTTACGAAGTTTGCAACCATAATTCGAGGAGTCTAACTTTAAATCACCCAGCCTTTGAATATCTCCCAATATTATATCTAAAGCTTCGTTTGAAACATGGCCCCACAACAATTGGAAACACAACAAGTTGTGGTGATTGTAGCGAAAAATCATGTGATTTTCAAAGCTTTCGTTGATCAAAATTAGTTGTCACTACACATTGATTAACCCGTTTCACAAATTTATCGATATTAGAATTTGCAAAGTTCAAAAATTACTTTAACTTGTAATGTTGACTTTCAGCTCTATTGGTCGTGTGGTTTCCAAAATTGAGATGTTGATCAACCCAAACAGACACAAACATTTCCTTGTACTTGTTTAACCATGTATCATGTAAGTATCTCATAACACATGTGAAGTAAAATCAATTAACAAATAAGTACCTAAATAGTAATATGAAGGTTATGATTTAGAAATATAGTTAATAAACAAGCTTACGTGGATAATTTATCAACATTGATTGAAGTCGTTTGTAGTTTTCCGTGTATGCCATCAATGTTGGAGGCTCAACTAGTAAATTCCATAGTATTCTAAAAGAGTCTCGGTCATCATCCAACGTGATAATTTTTCTGTAAATGTTTAAAATGTTTTACTCAATATGCCATCTACAAAGCAACTGTGCATCATCCAGAAAAACGGTTTCACATACATTGATGAGTGCCAACTCTCTGTTTGTGATTATTACACGTGGGTGTATACACTTATCGAGTATTGACTTAACATCATTTATGTAACGTCCGGAACTTGAGGTACATTTTAATTTATCAGAGTTTCACTTTTAGAAGTCGCCACAGTGTGGTGAAGGATCACAACGATGTGACGAGTCATTTTAAGTCATGCGTTGATTTGACCCGTCATGGATTTGCAGGTATAGGCCACGGCGTGGCCGCCGCTGATGACTAAACCCTACTTTTTGGTCTTTGCTCCCTATTTAAAGGAATGAGGAGGCTAGGGTTTGCTCACCCTCAGCCTCCATAAATCTCCTAAAGTTCTGAAGAAACCATAATCTCCTTCCTCCATTGTTGAAGCGCTTCTTGTGCTCTTGGAAGTATTTTGAAGGAAGAAGGAAGAAGAAGTGACCAAGATTCGAGAAGAAAGTCTTCATTCTCGTCCTAACAGTCTTCTGGACCTTTGTAACTGTCCAAGACTCGATCTTTAACATGATAGGTTGCTAGATCTTGAGTTTTGTCCCATAATCTTCATATTCTAGTTAGTTAAAGTGGTGAGATCTCATAAAGTTTGCAACTTTAAGAATCTCTGGATTATTTGGTATGATTGTGGTTTTGGATCTGAAGTATAGTTGAGTTTTTGAGCCATGCATGTGATTTTTATCAAAAACCCTCATTTTCACTCTTTATGGATTCAAGACATGCATGTCCATAAAGCACCGACTTTTATGCTGGTTTTGGTATTTGGAACCCTTCTGGAGTAAATGAGCTAAGGAATTTCTGGAATAAGTGCTTAATGGGTGAATCCATGTTTTATTTAGCCTCTTTGGAACCTAGGGTTTGAGATTTTGACCCTTTTGAGTGGTCTTAATGGATGAAGTTGGAAACTTTATCCTTCTAGACCTTGTTTCAGACCAGATCTGAGCTTTGGAGCTCTGGGAATTGAATAAAACGGATTAACCCATTAAGATGTTGGAAACCCAGTGCCTACGACATGACATTAGGTCATCACGGTGTGTCGACTGGGAAAATCGCGGTTTTCTCGAAGTATGAGGGCCATGGGGTGACCATGGATGGCCATGGCTGCAGTTGACTAAAGTCAACATTAACTGTTAACTATGACCGTTGACTTTTAACTTGATTTGACTTTTGGTCAAACACCTAGTTTTGGAATAAGAGTTAAGGGTTTATCTGGTATGACTGTATAGGTGGAGCGTAGCATCAGTATTATGGCTGTTAGAGCTGTAGCAGTTGAGCATTGACTGAGAGTTGAGTCCTCTCACTGGACTTGTGGGTCGAATGCACCAATGTCGGCCCACTGGATTGTGTTATGTAGGATACTAGCAGTCTTTGTGAAACTTGCATGTATGATTGGGTTGAAAGAAACACCAAGACTGGGCCCCAAGGCTAGGCCCATGTATGTATGATTGGGTTAAAACATACCCCAGGCTTAGGCCCATGATTGTATGTTGGGTTGGAATATACCCTAGGACTGGGCCCAATTGTATGTATGGTATGTGGTACTTTAGGGAACTGACTAAGATTTGTGCTTAAAGTTTCTGTTTAGGGTTTCAGGTACTTCTGGTACGAAGGCGAAGGGCTCGGCGTGATGGCACAACATCCCCCCCTCATGATTCCGCACTTATGATTATTTTTACTTTGATGATTTTGATACTTTGTATTGTGGTTGACTTTGAGACATTTGATGTATGAAATTAATGATTTTAAAAATGAAAAGTTTTATCACCATTTTTGGAATGTTACTGTTTAACACCCAAGTATAGTTGGCCTTATTTTCTCTATGTATAAATGAAAAAACAACAAAGAATGTATTTCGAGTTGAGGTGACACCAACAATTTCAACAAACGGCTTATTATATTTGTTTGTTTTTGTACTGTCCTAAATATTATAATTGAAAATTTGTTCTTTCAAATAGTTAAACAACCATTTAATCATTAAGAAAATCTCATCAAAGTATAAAACATGTCATATAATCATCAGAGTACAGAACAAAATGATAGAATGCAGAACACTAGTGGATGCAGTGCGATCATGTCGGGCCCTTCCATTTCGAACCAGAAGTACCTAAAACCATAAACATAAATCATTAAGCACAAAGCTTAGTGAATTCCCCCAAAATATCCCATACTAAAACATACATAACATCACAAATCTAAATCGGGTCTATTTCACCCCTAAGTCTATTTCAACACCTTCAGTATTTTTCAACCGATACGGGTCTATTTCACCCCCAAGTCTATTTCAACTCCTTCGATATCTTTCAACTGGTACAGGTCTATTTCACCCTGAGTCTATTTCAACTCCTTCGGTATCTTTTAACCGGTACGGGTCTATTTCACCATTACATCTAAGCATACAATCATAACAACAACAATCACAAAGACAATAAGCACATACAGGCATATCAGCAAGTGTCACAAAGACAACTATCATCCTACACACATAATCCAGTGGGCCAGCGTTGGTGCCTTCGACCCCCTGAGTACAGTGAAAAAAATCACTTCTCAATCGATACTCAGCTGCTGCTGCTCTCACTACCAGAAATACCGAGGCTACGCAACACCTATACCATTACACAAGGTAAACCCTCAGCTCTTCTTCCAAAACTAGGAGTTTGACCAAAATTTAACTCAAGTCAAAAGTCAATGGTCAATGTTGAATTTAGTCAACCGCGACGCAGAGGCCCTCATATGATCGCAGACGAGCATTTCCTACTCGCCATGTCGTGGCGGCCTAAGGCCACGCCTTGGGCACTAAGTTTCCAACAACTTAATGGGTTAAGCCATTTTCCTTGATCCCAAGAGCTCTAAAGCTCAAATCTAGTCTGAAACATGGTCTAGAAGGATAAAGTTTCAAACTTTATCCACCCCAAAAGTCAAAATCCCAAACCCTAGGTCCAAATAAGGCTAAATACCACACTGTCTTAACCATTAAGCCCTTATTCCGAAAAGGTCCCTCACTCACCCACTCCAGAAGAGTTTCTAATACCAGATCTAGCATAAAGATGGGTGCTTTATAGAAATGCATGTCCAATGCATGTCTTGAAGCCATAATGGGTCCAAAATATGGGTTTTTTTTGATAAAAATCACATACATGGCTCAAAAAGTTAACTACACTTCAGATCTAAACCCATAATCATACTAAGTGTTCCAAATATTCATAAAGTTGCAACCTTTATGAAGTCTCATCACTCCAACCATCAAGAACAAGAATATTAACGGCCAAAATTCAAGATCTAGCAATCTAGCATGATAAGAATCGAGTCTTGGACACTTACAAAGGTCCAAAAGAGTGTTAGGGTGAAGAATGGAGACTTGCTTACTGGATCTTGACTTCCTTTTCTTCCTTCTCTTTTCCAAACTTCCAAGAACACTAAAAGAGGCGTTAATGGGGGAAAGAGGTTAGTGTCTTCTTTAGAGCTTTAGGAGGCTGAGGGTGAGCAAACCCTAGCCTCCTCATTCCTTTAAATAGGGGTCTAACCCGGAAATCTAGGGTTTCGTTAATATCACCTGTCATGTCGTGGTCCTTATAGACACGTCGTGTGGGGTCATTAAACCTTCATGGCCAAGAAAACAATCGCTACGTCGTGGTGAAGATCCACCACGCCGTGGCTACCCAAGAATGAAATTCTAATTTTTAACATATTAGCTTATACCTGACACGGGTGTTACAACTCTCCCCCACTTGGATCAGACTTCGTCCTTGAAGTCCGTTGTCGCAAATAGCTCGGGGTAGTGGTCACTCATCTCCTCCTCTAGCTCCCAAGTCCACTTGGAACCCTTTCGGTGTTGCCAATGCACCTTCACTATTTCCACCACCTTGTTGCGCAAGGTCTTGGTCTTCCTGTCAAGAATTGCCATTGGTCTCTCCACATAGTTATGGCTCTCACCCACCCGAATATCATCCAATGGTACCACTACAGAGTCGTCGGCCAGGCACTTCTGCAGCTGAGAGATATGAAACGTGTTGTGAATCGGACTAAACTCCTCGGCTAGATCCAAATGATATGCAACCCAGCCCACCGGGCAATAACCCTGAAAGGACCAATATATTTGGGGCCCAACTTTCCTCACTTCCTAAACTGGATGATACATTTCCAAGGTGACACCTTCAGGAGCACCATATCCCCTACCTGAAACTCTAAATCTGATCAGCGCCTATCAACATTGTTGAGTTTTAGTTCAAAAATAGTTCAATAAACTAGAAAAAATATGGCAATAGAAGACTTAAAAATTTGAACATAACATAACATTTTATACCCACCAAGGATCTTCTTGCAAGTTATAGAAAGATTAAAACACCAACCATAGAAAGGATGAAGAAATAACAACCTTTTTTGTTCTTTGGATCCTATTAGGAGGCTTGGAAGTTGATGAAGAATGTGGAACCTTTGAGACACCAACAATGACTCAACTTGATGTAGATGCTAGTCCATAAACTCCTAATCCCTTAAGCTTTAAGTTCATAACCAATATGAACTTAAAGAGGGCATGTAAAAGCAAGTAATATTCAAGAAAAGATGAAGAAAAGAGAGAGAGTAACCTCCTCTAAGGAGGTTACGGTTTTGGAGAGTGTGAATGAGCAAGCCAAATAAAAGCATCAAGTCTTGTATTTATAGTAGAAACAATTCCCTACTTTTGAATAAACTAATCACAAGACCATGCCCTTAATTAAATAATCAAAGAACCATTATCTCATTTAAATAACCAAAAGGCCATACAATTATTTAAATATTCAAAGAGACATTCTCTCATTTAAATAATCAAAAGCCCATAACTCTTTTCTTCTTCTCTAATTTTCCAAAATTATATATAAAACGGAAGAGTTTGTTTAAATTTTATAAACTCAAGTTTTATAAAATATAAACTTTGTCTTTTGAGTAAAAGACAAAAGGGTTTCAAATAGTCCATAAAGTTGTACATAACTTATTAATTCATACCATATGAATTATGTAATATTACTTGCTAATGAAAATTATTATTTCCATGAAATAAATAATTTCCAATTTAATTATAAGAGTTTTATTGAATATTTATTAAAATCAATTTCTAATAAATAATCAATTATATCAAGTTGTTGTTAGTGTGACCTATTAGTATCATATGTTAATTAGCAATATCACTTTAATATGATTCTTGAGCATACTAGACCTTTCAATCTCCCACTTGCGCAAGACTCATATTCGACTGATATAGATAGTGGTGAACATCTAGCAAGATTTCACTACCCCCATCAACGTACGACTTTGTGCCATTATATCAACGCCCAATTCCCAAAAAGCTCAAAGCTATAATTGGTGTATAAGGTAAGTTGATCAGTTATCCCTTTTCTACAGACATCATGTTGAACATGAGATACAGATCGCGATCAATCTCATTAGTTGTTCAACTTTTGGTAAGGCGCCTTAGATGTCTAAGTCTCAACACATAAGAGGAACAAATCCCATCTTGACTACATAAGTCTCTTGCATAGTTCAAACCATACATGAAAATGGATTTTATAACTGCCCGGTTAAGGAAAAACATTTGGCCATATCAAATCATAGTACTCCCTACACTTAAGTCCCACTATGTATCTCAGGTGTTAAGGATACAAAGATAGTACCTTTTCAATCAAGTATCATTCATGATAGCGATCCATGAGATGATCTTGATGCGGGTCAGTTCAATACTAGTTCGCTGATAAGTACATATGAAACTTGGTTACAACCACTTGACTACTTTCATCTAGTGAGAGTCAACCAATCCAATTCATATTAGTCTTAATTTATAATTTCTCCCACAATTATAACCGACTATGAACTTTTAGAATAATAACATTATTCATGGATTAAACATGTTAATATAGAACACAAGTATTAATGTGATGCTATATCCCAATATATCATAACATTAGCTAATAGTTGTTGTTATAATGTTCCAATATCCAAATACTAGTTCTCTTACAAAATTTAATTTGTGCGAATTCTTGTGAATACTAACATCTCCATATTTAACTTTACTCTAAGTATAGTTAAATATCTTGGAGAATATGATTGGTGTTCTTTCGTGACATAGAGTCTCTTAACTTGATTAAGTATACTCTCGAAGTCACAAAGATTTCTATGTGATCCTTGAATGGCAGAAATCAACATAGTTTTTCAATGGTCCCATTCATCCAATCATATTTGAATTCAACTTCTAAAGTAGTGTATTCTTATTTTCTAGTAGATTGTGTCATTATGTTTTGGTTGGACCTCATTCCAACAAAACTTACTTTTCATTCCATAATGAAGTCAAAATCCAATTATAAATCATAATTATTTATATTTGTTTAGAAATTAACATCTTGTGTAGCTCTTTCCATAAAGATCCTTTCTAAACTGATTGTCTCATATATATTCTCTTAGTTCTTCTAAAAATACTCTTAGAATGCTCTCTTAGTCATCCAGTGACCTAACCATGTATTCAATTAGTATCCTATTACATGCTTAGAGCTTGATCAAATAACATGTCCTATGTATAATATGGCATAAATGATGAATTCATTTGCCAAGCAAATAGAATATAAATCATTTCATCTAGTTGAAACCTATGAGCTATGTACTTTTGAGGCTAGCTCAAAATGGTGCCATATGACAATGCCAAGAATTCTCCAATAGAATCTTGTGTCTTGATCCCTTTCAAGATATTGCCAATATATGTATAAGGACATGAAACTCTTAACAATCATTTTATCTATCCCTTATAGATTTTACATTCCAAGAATGTATCTTCTCCTTCCTAAGTCTTTCATTTTAGAAACACTTTCCAAGTCAAGGTGAAAACGACCTCGCTTAGTCAGAATGTGATTTCAAATGATTAAGTATGTTTCATTGATACAAGATTAGGGATTTCACTATGATCCCACTAGTTCTTAGTAAACACACATGTTCTATTCATTTTGATATAAAAACACACCTTGTGGTTTTACATAAAATGATGATTATAACATTTACATGTTTACTTTATAACCACAAGTGGATCTCAAGCTCTACACATTTTATTAGGATAACTTGGATTAAGAAAACCTCCAGGCTAATATATATAGACATCTTCCAGTAGACGTCTATTAAGAAAAGCGATCTTTCTTGAAATCTATTCACTATATCTCATATTAAGAATATGAATTTATAGTAAATAATATCCTTGTTGATCTAATCATAGCTACTTGTGAAAAAGGTTTGATCACAGTCAATGTCATGAGTATGATGAGGATCATAGTCAATGACATGAGTATGAGAAAATCCTTTACTACAAGTCTTGCTTTAAATGTGTATGGTTATCCATGTACTTTATTCTTTCTAGAAGAATCATTTACTCCTTCTAGCCTTGCTATAGGGATAAATTTTAATCAAGCCAATACTTGATTCTCATACATGGATTACATCTCATGTTCATGACTTTAAGTCATTTATCAGATTCGAGATCTGACGTAGTATCTTGGTATTTGATGGATTTTCCAAAAACCATCAATAAAAGATCTACAATGAGAGATTCCACATTTCTCAAGTCATAGATGATTTCTACCACTAATGCGAACAATTTGTGTTTGTGAATAGCTATTATTCAAGTTTAACAATCCTTGTTAAAACTAGTGCCAACTATTACTACATAAGGTTATGGCTCTTGAGCTGCTTCAAGTTCCATGTACCTCCCTATTGCTTTGTCATTAGAAGCTTGCTTTCTACTAACTTAGCTTTCACAAGAATAAAAGAACCTATTCTTGGTGGGTTTGCATATAACAATCTAAGCCAAATTTAGAGTATTATATATACAAATATGTATTTAGTAGATTTTGGGTTTAGAAGCATTAGTCTAACATCGACTTCAAATCCATAAAACATTAAGTAAGATGAGGATGGAGCCTTTCCATACTAAATCTTATAAAGTGTTTAATCTACTTATTAGTTGGTATTTTTATTTAAGATACAATTAATAGTGATTGAAGTATTATCCCAAAATGATTAAAGGAGGATATTTCTACCGATTAAAAAGTAAATCATACCAAGTAAGATTTAATTCATCCTTTATTATCATTAAGGCCTTAGATGGTTCTTACCGGTTTGTATCTCAACTTTTGAAACCTTCAATAAAGATTTCACAATTATGATTTACCACGTAAAATATAATTAAAACTACTATAGTTGTTAATAAAGTTGATTTGGTATCTTGTGCTTAATCTCAGACATTTATTAGAAAGTAAGTCATACAACAAAGTGTATAGTTCCTTAATTATTTACTCTACACCTTAGTGAAAATATCATTAGGAATCCTTTACATATAAATAAGGTTCACATATGTCAAATAAACTACATTATTTGCCTTCAAAGATCCCTTTCTTGAAGTTAGAATATATGAATGCCATTTATATAATCAAGATACCAATATCAAAGATGAGTTTGACTTAAAACAAGTTTAAGTCAAAAAGTGCTTGCATATAGAACTTAATTTTATTTATAAGAATGTTGATATTTACTTCACAATTCTATTAAGAGATCAAGCCTCATAAATAGAAGTTAATCATTTCAGAATATGAATATTATCGTTATGAAAAACGATTGAGTAAATTATCAAACATTTGAATAAAATAACTGAGACATAAATTTAGACATGCTAAATTAAAACATACATTGTTCCAAAACAAATATTGTTTTACATTACAAGTACTTTATGTTCTAAGCATAAATAATGAACTAAACTCCGAGAGTGTAGTTCTAACTTGATTTTCCTCAACTTGCTTACTCTTCAATAAATATCTGCAAGCCATTTACAAATATTAGATTAACATTTAAGTACCAAGTACCTAATTGTTATATGAAAAGTATGAGTTCTATCTAGTAGATACTAGAAGTACTAGTCTCTTCCAGAATTTCTTTCCAAATAAGAGGAGTAAATCCTCTTCCAGTGTCCAATTTCTTCACAAAAGAAACAAGATCCATTTATGTGGGCTTTAGTAGATTTCTTGGGCTTAAAGGTGTCCAATCCATAAAACATGGGCCTCTTAGATCACACTAGGTGACTCTTTTAGCCTTGCATTATTCCAATGTTTAAACTAGCTTTAAATAAAATATCACTGTATTTATTTGAATATTTCTTGACCTGTTATATCATCAAATATATGTTTAAATTATCCAAGACTTCCTAGAAGTCATGAATAACTATTCCTAGCTTGATGTTAGAAGCGTCTTTAACATCACGGTGATGCATTTACTAGGTATCATTTTCAGGTTTATTGCTCAAAGAAAATAGTTTAGGACTAGGACCTTTAAGTGTATACAATTTCATATCTCTCACGAGATTGTCTCTTAAGACATGAACCCATTCATTGGTGTTGTATCTAGTGAATGTTATTGTTTCATTAAGTCATTAAAGAAAATGACAATTCATGATAATGATAATGTATTATATGTGACAACCGTCAAATTCAAGTCAAAGTCAAAGTCAACAAGTCAAACCGGTCAAACTTAATTAGTATTTGTATGCTAAAAGTTATTCTATGTATAAAAATGTGCATTTGTATGTCAAGAATTCAAGTGTCTCGAAGAATCTATGTGTTTAGCAATGTAAAAACCCTAAAAGGGAGTTAAACGCATCAAAACACGACTAAGTACCCTTTCGGGGACTTAAAACAATCATAAACGAAGCATAACGGGGTTCACGAACCTTGCATTACGAAATTATACGATAATAATGGCTAAGGTTAAATCTCTCCCAAATCTCTCCAAGTATGTGAAATCTCTCCCAAATCTCTCCAAGTATGTGATATCTCTCCCAAATCTCTCCAAGTATGTGAAATCTCTCCAAGTATGTGAAATCTCTCCCAAATCTCTCCAAGTATGTGAAATCTCTCCAAGTATGTGAAATCTATCCCAAATCTCTCGAAGTATGTGAAATCTCTCCCAAATCTCTCCAAGTATGTGAAATCTCTCCAAGTATGTGAAATCTCTCCCAAAATCTCTCTCAAACTTTTTATAGTCATCCGGGTCATCCCGACCCTTAACTTGGCCAAAAACCGCTCAAAACGGGAAGTTACATTGAAAAACAGCTATATAGGACCGAAAACCTCTTAGGAACCGAACCTCTTAGGAACCGAACCTCTTAGAGCCGAACCCTTCTATTAGAGCCGAACCTCTTAGGAACCGAAGATGTCAGAGGCGAACTTGTCAGAAGCGAACTACCCTCCTCGGACCGAGCCTCAGCAGGACCGAACCTTGATACAACCGAAATAGACCGAGGGCTCGACCTATTTCGCCTTCCTCACATTTCGGATCGAGACCCCCACCTTCGGTCCCTACTCCCTTCTCTCGGTTCCTGCTCTACTTTCGGTCCTCAGCACTTCTAAGAGCCGAACCTCGCAGGTTCGGTCCATAATGTCCGGTTTTCGACTACTTTCGCTTCCTAAGCTGTCACAACTAGCAAATTAGGGATAGATCTAAATCTGTGTACAAGATGATTCCTTCATGTAAACTAAAAAAAACTCATCTAGCGAAATTCGAAACTCCAATGCCATTCAAGTTCATACTTTCATATATTGTGATTCAAACCCAAAACTCGATCCAATAAGCCAAGCCCAATAATTTTTGGGCCATAACCCATAAATTCTCAACCTAAAACCCCTCTTGAACCTTATTGGGCCGTAAACAACCTTCTTCAACCTTATTGGGCCGAAAACCCACTTCTTTAATCAAGTTGGGCCGAAACCTCCTATCTTTGGGCCATAAAACCCAAAAACCCTTTCTTTTGGGCCAAAAACTCCCTCTTGGGTTTGGTTAGCCCATTTAAAGAAAAAAAAATGCAATAAAAGTGACACATCATTTTTACTCAACAAATAACAATGTGTTTACCCCACAAACATCTAGGCATTGTGCCATTGTCCAACATGTATCAAAGCCACCAATATCCATTTATTTCCCCTCCCTTCTCTATTCTCGGCCACAACTCATCACCCCCCCTCCATCACACTTCAAACATTTCCTCTCTAAGTTACAAGACATATCCTCCATCCTTCTTCAAAAATTTCGAGTTCATCATCATCAAAATCAGGTTCTAGGCTTTTTGGTAAGATCTACACTAAACTCAAGTGTTTTGTTTCATATTTATGCTTAGAACATTCAATTTACACACTTTGTTGTGTGTCAAACTCCTTAGAACACCCATAATTTTCGAGATCTCTTCAAGGCACAAGCTAGGTTCAAAGTTTCATCTTCTTCTTCATCTACTTCACAAAAACTTCAAGGTGAGTTCATACCCCCTTGTTTTCGGTTTTATAATGTTTTTGGAGGAGAATACAAGTGCTTTGTGTTAGATCTATGAATATATGCATGTTTATGTGTTTAACTTTTAGATCTTTACTTGAAAATGAAGTTTATCACTTGGATCTTCATATAAACCTTGAGAAAAGTATGTGTCCTCACATATAATACTTGTAAACTTGTAGATCTGGGATTTATTCACTTAAAATAGCAAAAACAAGTGTTGTGAACAAACTTAGATAACTTAAACTCAAAAATCAGCCCTTGACAGAAAAGTTTTAGTCCAATCTCAAACTGTTTTGACCCCCTTCATCGTAATATTTTTCAAAACTGTTTTACATGCAAAACGTTCAGGTTATTACCTTTAAAATGACTACTCTCACGTTTTCATACGATTTTTCTACTATTTTGGGCGAATTTTACAAAACTGCCTATCAAATTTGAAATAATTTCGGACCAACCTGTGAAGGTGAGAAATTTCACACTTGTTAGAGGCCAATAAAAATTATAAGAAAAATTGTGAACAAAGTAGACAAAATTTCCAAACTTCCAGAATTTACGGATCTAAATTTCGACTTACGATGGTTTTTCTACAAATTTTCCAACAACTAGGTCAGAAAAGCCAAAAACCAGAAAAATGTGTATTTCACAAAAATCAAGCCAAAAATGATATTTTTGACAAAAATGGGTTTAAAATGTTATTATTACCACAAAATAGTCAAAAACACAAGTTTTGAACAAAATGGGGGCTAAAGTGTTATTTTTACTATAACTGGGCCTTAATTGAAAACTTTATGGTTTATTGGGCCAAGAACGTCATTTTTACAAAAAGTGGGCTTTTTATATCAATTTTGTAAATAATCGAGCTAAAATAAACAAAACAATAACAAACGGGTTAAAAACGATATTCTTATCCTTATTTGGGCCTGGAAATAATATACATGTTTAGTGGGCCTTAGTGTCCTTTTACATGTATATTGGGCTCAGGGTAGATATTCACATTCCTTTTGTGCCTGGAAATAATAGATACGTATAGTGGGCCTTAGTGGTCCACTTACATGTTTATTGGGCCTGGGAATGAGTTTTATATGTGTTCTTCTTTCTTTTCCTTGTAAATTTTCGATTAAGGATCTAGTGAGACCTGTCGGTTGGCACCTTTGAGTGTACAATCGTAGCCTGTAGTTATAACCAGAGTTTCCTGGAGGGAAAGCGGGAGTTTGTGTATAGATCTATACGAGGGTGACACCCCACACCTGAGCTGTTCGCTACAGTTAGACTAGGCCAGTCTAGGGTGACAAAAACCTTATCCTATTCCGTCGGCGTCCCAAAGACGCAAAGACAGGCGAAATTGTCATTATTTAGTATGGTTATAACGACTCACTTAGAGGAATTAACCTTATAAGATTTACGGGAAACCATTCTATTTTCTTTTTGGGATAAAACAGGAAACCATTCTATTTTCGTTTTGGGATAAAACAGGAAACCATTCTATTTTGTTTTTGGGATAAAACAGGAAACCATTCTATTTTCTTTTTGGGATAAAACAGGAAATCATTCTATTTTCTTTTTGGGATAAAACGAGAAACCTTCTTTTTGATAAAACGACAACTTATAAGCACCGATACTCAACGACTGGGGTTGAGATTCCAGCATCAGCTATCGCAGACAACATCGGGTTGTCTGGAAATCATTCTCTTTCTATTTTCGTAAACATTAACACACATGCATTAATATAAAATCAAACACAAATATTTCAAACCATTTCTTTTTAGAAAATATCGGATTTCTGAAAGCGCTATGAAAACTATTCTAAACAAGTACAAAAACCATTTTTATACAAAACTGCTTATGAACTCACCAACTTTTTAGTTGACGCTTTTTCAAAACGACTTGTATTCTCAGGGATCTAGTAACAGGTAGTAAGTTCGACTAGGAGATCAAGTGGTGCAACTTCAAGAAATTTTACTTTCTTACTTTTGTGTAACTGATGAACAAGTTCAATATGAAAACTATGTAAGTGTATATTTCTAATGTATGATGTTTGGTTGCTATGCTTCATTTATATTCAATTGTTATGATACTGTACACGAAGTCATCCGCCCCCGGACGTTTCCGCCGTCCAGGTTCGGGGGTGTGACAGGTTGGTATCAGAGCATTGTTTATAGTGAACTAGTATATCTAACCATACAAGATATACAACTATAAATACAATGGGACTAAAAACACTCTGACTAAAAGTATACCTTAAGAATATAAGTATCTTCTAAAAGTATACATACTTGCTAGAACCGTATCATAATAAGAACAAAACAAAAGTATTTAGATGTTGAACACTACAGTCAAACCTGGGCAATTATGTAATCATATCTGGAATAAATAGAGCCTGATCAACTGTATTTATTCGAGATATGACCAACATGTGTTTGGGAGTGATGGTGGTGTTGCAACAAGTCTAAAACTTACAAATCCTACATGCAAAGGAGCATTAGAACCAAACCCGCAGTTTAAAATACTAGAGGAGTATTTTATGATACTAAACAATAACAACAAGTCTAAAAACGTATCGATTTCGTACATCAGGAAGTCCTAGGATCAAACATGTAATACTATAGTAGCATTTTAGAATACCATATGACCTCCACACTTAAACCATCTACATATATCCCATACCTCCACTCTCTTGAAGACAACATGACTGAGCTTCACCCCGAAGACCCCTACTACCCTACGGTGATAGCCAACGAATGGACCAAGGGAGAACCAGAGGAAGTGCAAAGGGAGAACCCAGAATGGGGTCCTGAAGAATACCAAGAGAGGAACCCCGAGGGAAAGGCTTCTGATAAAGAGTCAGACATGGATGAAGGCGCCAGACAGATCATTAGCGAGCCTTACCCCCTCGGAATGCAATACCGAACCAACACGCAGAACAGGAAGACCTTACCAATCATACTCGCCCCTTAGAAGAGGAGGTGACCACCCTAAGGCAATAGCTCATGGAAGCTGAGGCTAGGGAAGCCTTAGCAGAGCAGAGAGCGGAAGAGGCCACTCGTGAGATGAGCGAAATGGTTGGAGACCTTTACGCTATTTAGGCATATGAGAGTCATCACACTAAGTCCTAGGTCTACCATGTAATTCTTCACAACTAGTAGTAGTAAATCGAGAGAGGTACGCCCTACGAGAACTCATGTAACCTGAGCCAGCTTAAGGATCTGATATCTATAATCTATTAGGGTAACTTAACATTTGTACAATACCTATTTCTACATACTACCATTAATACATCATAGGGATGTAGGTCGAAACCACGAGAATCGTACAACAAAACATGTGATTCATATGCGTACATGCATAATTTCATATCTATAATCATGGATGAGATACGACTAGATATAACCGTAGTTACTCACGAACCAGTTTCTCATCATGCAACATAATCATGTCTTCCCATGGAAACAACCAGCTAGCCGGCGAAACACCAGTTCTGCAGATGGACCCTGCAACCTTCCAAGCCGCTGTAACAGCTGCCGTGACAGCTGTACCTAAGGGCATCTAGACCCTTAGGTACCCATGCATGTAATACCACACTCTTTCCTAGCCCTTAATAGGGATAAGGAAACATGAAGCAAAGGCCACCGAGGGTAACCTAGAGATTTATAACACCCCTAAGATGTTTCCAACATTATTTTTGGAGATATCACCAATATGACAAGTTGAGTTCGGAGATCGACTCATCTCATGGAGCCATTCTCGTAGCCAGACCACCAAGACCACTTAGCACCAACATAAACACCGAAGGTATCCGATTGATGGAACGACCCAGTAAGTATGAAGTTATCAAACCAAGACTTGAACCTCAGAGAAAGCCTATCCAACTCATAAATAGGAAAGGCTAAGTGTCCATAGGACCACTGACTACTAAGAATCAAACAAAACTACCCTCAAGGATCGATATCCCTTATCCCGAATTGAATATTTACTCGACCTACTCGTAGAAACAAGCAAATATCGACCTCCCACTAGTTCAGAACCCCGTAGTAAGAAACTCCCATGGCAACCTAAGAAGTATGAGTCCAACTATACCGCACGCAACCTTAACTTGGTGACAATAAGTGTTCGCCGTAAAGTTTAGGAGACACTACTTAGGGAACATCAAGTACAAAAATCCAAAATGGCCATAACCACCCATTCACCTTGCCATATAAGACTCAAAGGCAGAATACCTCTATGTTAGGTCAAGATGACCAACACCTAACTAACCAAAAGAGCAAGGTCAAAGGCTAGTAGCTAAGGTCCGCTAGAATACTAAGCGAAGACTTCAATTCTCCTAAGCACGAAGAGACTAGACATAACAGAGACACACACACCTTTTCCTTAGTACTTGGGATACTACTTTAGAACGAATTTCGGGACGAAATTCCCTCTAACGGGGGGATGATGTCACAACTAGCAAATTAGGGATAGATCTAAATCTGTGTACAAGATGATTCCTTCATGTAAACTTACAAAAATCTCATCTAGCGAAATTCGAAACTCCAATGCCATTCAAGTTCATACTTTCATATATTGTGATTCAAACCCAAAACTCGATCCAATAAGCCAAGCCCAATAATTTTTGGGCCATAACCCATAAATTCTCAACCTAAAACCCCTCTTGAACCTTATTGGGCCGTAAACAACCTTCTTCAACCTTATTGGGCCGAAAACCCACTTCTTTAATCAAGTTGGGCCGAAACCTCCTATCTTTGGGCCTTAAAACCCAAAAACCCTTTCTTTTGGGCCAAAAACTCCCTCTTGGGTTTGGTTAGCCCATTTAAAGAAAAAAAATGCAATAAAAGTGACACATCATTTTTACTCAACAAATAACAATGTGTTTACCCCACAAACATCTAGGCATTGTGCCATTGTCCAACATGTATCAAAGCCACCAATATCCATTTATTTCCCCTCCCTTCTCTATTCTCGGCCACAACTCATCACCCCCCTCCATCACACTTCAAACATTTCCTCTCTAAGTTACAAGACATATCCTCCATCCTTCTTCAAAAATTTCGAGTTCATCATCATCAAAATCAGGTTCTAGGCTTTTTGGTAAGATCTACACTAAACTCAAGTGTTTTGTTTCATATTTATGCTTAGAACATTCAATTTACACACTTTGTTGTGTGTCAAACTCCTTAGAACACCCATAATTTTCGAGATCTCTTCAAGGCACAAGCTAGGTTCAAAGTTTCATCTTCTTCTTCATCTACTTCACATAAACTTCAAGGTGAGTTCATACCCCTTTGTTTTCGGTTTTATAATGTTTTTGGGGGAGAATACAAGTGCTTTTGTGTTAGATCTATGTATATATGCATGTTTATGTGTTTAACTTTTAGATCTTTACTTGAAAATGAAGTTTATCACTTGGATCTTCATATAAACCTTGAGAAAAGTATGTGTCCTCACATATAATACTTGTAAACTTGTAGATCTGGGATTTATCCACTTAAAATAGCAAAAACAAGTGTTGTGAACAAACTTAGATAACTTAAACTCAAAAATCAGCCCTTGACAGAAACGTTTGAGTCCAATCTCGAACTGTTTTGACCCCCTTCATCGTAATATTTTTCAAAACTGTTTTACATGCAAAACGTTCAGGTTATTACCTTTAAAATGACTACTCTCACGTTTTCATACGAGTTTTCTACTATTTTTGGCGAATTTTACAAAACTGCCTATCAGATTTGAAATAATTTCGGACCAACCTGTGAAGGTGAGAAATTTCACACTTGTTAGAGGCCAATAAAAATTATAAGAAAAATTGTGAACAAAGTAGACAAAATTTCCAAACTTCCAGAATTTACGGATCTAAATTTCGACTTACGATGGTTTTTCTACAAATTTTCCAACAATTAGGTCAGAAAAGCCAAAAACCAGAAAAATGTGTATTTCACAAAAATCAAGCCAAAAATGATATTTTTGACAAAAATGGGTTTAAAATGTTATTATTACCACAAAATAGTCAAAAACACAAGTTTTGAACAAAATGGGGGCTAAAGTGTTATTTTTACTATAACTGGGCCTTAATTGAAAACTTTATGGTTTATTGGGCCAAGAACGTCATTTTTACAAAAAGTGGGCTTTTTATATCAATTTTGTAAATAATCGAGCTAAAATAAACAAAACAATAACAAACGGGTTAAAAACGATATTCTTATCCTTATTTGGGCCTGGAAATAATATACATGTTTAGTGGGCCTTAGTGTCCTTTTACATGTATATTGGGCTCAGGGTAGATATTCACATTCCTTTTGTGCCTGGAAATAATAGATACGTATAGTGGGCCTTAGTGGTCCACTTACATGTTTATTGGGCCTGGGAATGAGTTTTATATGTGTTCTTCTTTCTTTTCCGTGTAAATTTTCGATTAAGGATCTAGTGAGACCTGTCGGTTGGCACCTTTGAGTGTACAATCGTAGCCTGTAGTTATAACCAGAGTTTCCTGGAGGGAAAGCGGGAGTTTGTGTATAGATCTATACGAGGGTGACACCCCACACCTGAGCTGTTCGCTACAGTTAGACTAGGCCAGTCTAGGGTGACAAAAACCTTATCCTATTCCATCGGCGTCCCAAAGACGCAAAGACAGGCGAAATTGTCATTATTTAGTATGGTTATAACGACTCACTTAGAGGAATTAACCTTATAAGATTTACGGGAAACCATTCTATTTTCTTTTTGGGATAAAACAGGAAACCATTCTATTTTCGTTTTGGGATAAAACAGGAAACCATTCTATTTTGTTTTTGGGATAAAACAGGAAACCATTCTATTTTCTTTTTGGGATAAAACAGGAAATCATTCTATTTTCTTTTTGGGATAAAACGAGAAACCTTCTTTTTGATAAAACGACAACTTATAAGCACCGATACTCAACGACCGGGGTTGAGATTCCAGCATCAGCTATCGCAGACAACATCGGGTTGTCTGGAAATCATTCTCTTTCTATTTTCGTAAACATTAACACACATGCATTAATATAAAATCAAACACAAATATTTCAAACCATTTCTTTTTAGAAAATATCGGATTTCTGAAAGCGCTATGAAAACTATTCTAAACAAGTACAAAAACCATTTTTATACAAAACTGCTTATGAACTCACCAACTTTTTAGTTGACGCTTTTTCAAAACGACTTGTATTCTCAGGGATCTAGTAACAGGTAGTAAGTTCGACTAGGAGATCAAGTGGTGCAACTTCAAGAAATTTTACTTTCTTACTTTTGTGTAACTGATGAACAAGTTCAATATGAAAACTATGTAAGTGTATATTTCTAATGTATGATGTTTGGTTGCTATGCTTCATTTATATTCAATTGTTATGATACTGTACATGAAGTCATCCGCCCCCGGACGTTTCCGCCGTCCAGGTTCGGGGGTGTGACATAAGCCCGTTTTTGACGGGATTTTTTCACGAAATTCATATTTTTACCATTTTAATCCCCCAAAACTCATATTTTATTTATTTTTCAAGGATTATTAATTAAAAATCATTATTTTATAGTAAGAGGAGTATTCTACCCCACAAGTGGGTCAAGTGTGCCCACTTGCCTCCATGTGTCATCCTCTCATTAGCCAACCTTATCCACATCACACAAACCAAGGCAAACATCACTTCAAACTTACAAGTTGCTCCAGCAACCTTCAATATATATATAGAAATCCCTGGAGGATTTCTTGGCTTACTTGATCATTTCAAACACTTACACTTCTCAAACCACCAAAAGAGCCTCATTTTCTCTCTACTTCCCACCACTTTGTGAAAGTGTTCTTGAGCTACTACTGCACTTTTTGGTAAGTATTCCATCTAAACTCCAGTTTTACTCCATAATTTCATAACACTCTTGGATCATCGACTCATATCTTAACACCAAAAATCGTTCTTAGGATCATCCAAGCTTTCACGTGTTCATCAAGTGTTCTTGACTTGATACTCCTTGTCTTCAACCTTCCATTCTTCAAGAAATCACTCAAGGTGAGTTCATACCCCTACATTTTCCTTAGTTTTCAGGGGGGGGGAATACAAGTTAAAACACCAAAGCATATTTGAAACTTAACTTGACAGCTTATAACAGAAAAGTTGTGACCTGTTCACGAACTGTTTTACCCAACTTAAGCTTAATATTTTTCAAAACTGTTTAATATGCAAATAGTTCAGGTTTATACCTTTAAAATGACTACTTGCACATCTCCATACGATTTTTATATAATTTATGGTGATTTGTACAAAACTGCCTATCACTGCAGCATCAAAGTCGGATCAGGTTGTGAAGATGAACATTTTCACCCTGGTTTGAGACCACCAAAAATTATAGGAAAATTTATGTATATAGTAGACTCTTTTTCCAAATACTCAGAGTTTACGGATTCAGTTTTCGACTAACGATGATTTTTATATATATATATTCTAAAACAGTGACAGTTAAGGGTAAAACTGTCAAATACATGTTTAAGAGTTATTCACACCTTGTAACACGCTGAGCAAGGTGTGTACGATTTACACTTAGTATTTTAAATGTCATCTTATGGAAATACAAAGACATGCATAACAAGGTTTCATTCAAACACACAACACTTTTGCTAAACTATAATAGGTATAGTTTGAACACTTCGTTTGACAAAGAAAACAACAACTCAATCGACTTACAAAACAAGTATTTCATTACACACTACATGAACTTGTTAATAAATAAATTTGTGAGACATTGTCCTTCGGGGTACTCGTAAGTACTACAGTAAAGTCATGTAGTTATAATCAGAATCTCCTGGAGGGAGAGCGTGATAGTTGTGTATAGATCTATATTGGGTCTGACAAACCCGCACCTAAGCTGCTTGCAACAGCTAGACCGCCAGGTCTGGGGTGACAAGTGTCATAACATTCCGACGTATGTAGAACGTCGAGTATGAGGTCTTCGAGTTTAGTATGGTTATAACATCTCACATGGGAAATTAACAAAACACACAGTTCACGGGGATTTAAGGAGTTTTATTTAAATATAAAACCACACACACACACAAGTATGACGATTTACTTACATACACTAAATCTTGGTTCAGTTAAGACTATAACAACTCATTAGAAAATATTGGATTTTCTGGAAACAAACTTGTAACAAACAAAAAGGAACATCATTCATTTTTCATTCATAAATTTGCTTATGAACTCACCAGATTTATGCTGATACTCTTTCAAAACAACTTGTATTCTCAGGTAATCAGTAAAACAGGTAATCACAAGATTTCTGAAGTCTAGACGCTAAGGCGTAGATTCTTTTGCTATATTTTGACATCATATGTAATTTATTTGGAAACATGTACTTTTGAAACGATGTAACCTTTTAAATTATATTTATGATGGTTGTGTTTACTTTCTTCACTATGGTTATTATACTGAGCATGACGTCCTCCGCCCCCGAACGTTTCCGCCATTCTGGTTTGGGGGTGTGGCAGATTCGTATCAGAGCTTTGTTTATAGTGAACTAAGTATATCGAACCACGTAAGATATACAAACTATAAATACAACAAGACAAAATTCTCTGACGTAGCTTTTCAAAAAGATACTTTAAAATAAAAATTTATATTTTTATAAAAGTATTCGCACAATCGCACATACTAATTCAGTATCATAATGGCAATAACATAAAAGTATCAAGACAAGTTGAACACCATGATTCAGCTTCGGGGTATGTAGTAAGATATTGGATGAATATAGCTTGATCAACTATATTTAGCCAAGGTAGGACCAATGTATGCCGAAGAAGGATCATGATGAGCAACAAGTCTTCAACTTACCAAAAACTTCGAGGATCAAACATAAAAATACTATAGGAGTATTTTAACTAAAAAAAACCGTAATAAGCACATTATAAATTGCGATAACTAACTTCTTATTCCCAAAAGTTCTCGCGATATCCTTCTTATCCCTATTCTCGTACAGGCGCAATGGAAGGATTTCACTTACCAGGTGATCCTTACTTTCCCAACCAAGGGAATGCCGGTTGGATTGTGGAAGACCCAGAGGAAGAACCCGAAGAAGAGCCCATGGAGGATGAGGAACCCATGGAAGAGGAAGAATCCGTAGACGGTGAAGAGGAAGAAGACTCAGATGGAACCGACTCTGAACCCGAAGTTTACAATCCACACCCTGCCCCTATTCCTCCGCAACACTTCCAGGGCCCGACGCCCCAGTGGACTGAAACTATACATCGATGGAGCCGAGAGCAAGGTCAACGACCTCCCCATGGCATGCAACGATGTTTCTACAATCTCAGCAGAGGAGGGTCAGCCGACCGAGATCTCCCTGTCATAGTTCACCGTGTCACATGCCACGAAGAGCAAACAAGAGTGAACACCCGACATCTCATGGAAGTTGGTGCCACCAGCCAAGTCAACTCCGTTCGCATTTGCCGGTTGGACGATGACCACGATCGGACTCGAGACCGCACCGAGCTTCTTCGACGGGAAATGGCTGCAACCCGAGCTGAAGTGCAAGAACTCCGAGAACACCGAGCCACTCTAGAAGGACGTCTAGCAAAAGCAGAGCGCCAAGCGGCGGAATCCAGAACCGAAATGAGGAACTTCGTGTCTACACTTCGTGATCCTCAGAGCTTCAACCGCCGCAAGTAGTGTTGCACTGATCGCTCCAGTTTAATCTAGTTTTGCGGATAAATATTACTATTATTTTCTAGTATTTTATGTCCGATCTCGCGATTTAAGTGTTTACACTTCCGGGATCAGTTAGGCGGTCAAAATTTTCCCATACATTGATGTAGCATAGGCCCCTTGTAGGGTCAAAATTTCCCCAATATTGTATACTAAGTTATATCAATGAAATTGACACGCTATTTGCTTTATTACATCAAGTTCAGGATTGTTTTTAGATTAAATTACTGATGTCCGATTTATGATAATTTGGTGTATAAATCAAAGTTATATATATGATTAAGACCATGTCGACCTAGAAATGGTGGTTCCGCCTTGGATCATATTCCTTGTTTGATTGTGGGCCCAGGGCAGACCCATTAGATTCGAAAGTTTATTTAATCTTAATTATATATAAATATTATACCTCAAACGATCGTTGGATGGGCCCGGTATGGATTCTATTACAGACAATTCATGTGGGTCAAAACTATCAGCATTCATAAAGTCTATATTTCATTATCTTAGACCTCTAGTATGAATGGATTCATACAAAATCTTTACAAGTCGGAATCATGATGCATATAAAGAACTAATAATGTTTAGGTTTAAGCTCTCGACTTGTGAGTATTATCAAAGACTTATTGTCTTTTCATTCTTGATATGGCAGAAAATGCCACCTCGTAGAAATCCTAGACGTGGTGGTGCCGCAGGAGCTGCACCACCGCCACCACCACCACCCCCTCAGTTCGATCGAGTAATGTTCCAGGCTGCCGTGACAGCCGCAGTAGCAACCGCAATATCCCAAATCAGCACCAATAATGCGGGTGGTGTGGGTAATGGTGCCACAAATTCTAACCACGGGGACAACCAGGGACACTCGAGAGTGTGTACCTACAAAGACTTTACAAATTCCAAACCCAAAACCTTCAATGGAAGCGGAGGAGTGATAGCATTGCTACAATGGTTCGAGAAAACCGAATCCATTTTTGAAATATGCGCATGCCCTGAAGCAAGCAAGGTCAAATTTGCAGCATGCACATTCTCCGAAAGGGCCCTCACCTGGTGGAATGGCCACGTCAAGGCATTGACACTTCCGGTGGCTAACTCGATAACATGGGAAGACCTGAAAACCATGTTAGTTAAGGAGTACTGCCCAAGGGGCGAGATACAGAGGTTGGAAGAGGAACTTTGAGGTCTCAAAATGACGGGCTCTGACATCCTGTCCTATACCTCAAGGTTCAGCGATATAGCCATGCTGTGTCCCGGGATGGTTCCGTCGGAAAGCAAAAAGGTGGAAAGATACATATGGGGGCTATCTCCCCAACTTCAAGGAAATGTATTGGTCTCAAAGCCAACTACCTTTGACAGTGCCAAAGAATTGGCACAACAACTCATCGACCATAAAGCCAGCCATGACACTGTGAGGACCAACCCCGAGCAAGCGAAAGGGGGAAGCAACAAAAGGAAGTTCTGGAACAAGAAGAAGGGTCAACCTGCTCAAGTCCCTGCCAAAAAGCAACAAGTGGTTGCGGTGCACGCTGCTACAACCACTGCCAACCCAACTCCGATAAGGCAATACGTCAGGAACCTACCCAAGTGAAACAAGTGCAGCTTTCACCACAACGGCGCCTGCCGTGAAATGCATTGCACCAACTGTAACAAAAAGGGGCACACCGCCCGGTTTTGTAGAACTCCGGCCCAACCAAACGCACAAGCTGCCAACGCCAGAGCCAGCTGAACCTGCTATGGATATGGAGAAGCAGGACACTTCAAGCGAAACTGCCCAAAGGCAAGAAACCCCAACCCCAACGAAGTGGACATAGTTCTGGCGATAGCTCATGAGGAAGCTGTCGCAGATCCAACTGTGGTTACCGGTACGTTTCTCCTCAACAATAAATACTAAAAGACACATTCACCGTAGAAATGGCTAACGAAAAAACAGAGAACATTAACGGCATTTACACCGGGTGTACCCTCACCTTAAACAATCACTCTTTCCAAATCGACCTTATGCCGATCACCATAAAAAGTTTTGATGTTATCATTGGCATGGATTGGTTATGCCCTCACCATGCTGAAATCCTATGTCACGAAAAGGCCGTTTGCCTTAATCTGCCGAGTGGCGAAACTCTCGTTGTCTATGGCGACAAATCTAGTTCAAACTTTCAGATCATCTCTTGTGTCAAGGCTCAAAAGTATATCCGCAAGGAATACCACGCCTTCCTAGCCCACATCGTAGACAAGGAACAAGGAGTGAAAGACATTAAGGACATTCCGGAGGTCTGTGATTTCCCTGATGTATTCCCAGAAGACCTTCCAGGAGTGCCCCCTGCTCGCCAAGTCGAATTACGAATCGACTTAATTCCTGGAGCTACCCCCGTAGCCAAGTCGCCATATCGCCTAGCCCCGACCGAAATGCAGGAACTGTCCAGTCAACTGAACGAACTGCTGAGCAAAGGTTTCATTAGACCAAGCTTCTCGCCTTAGGGAGCACCGGTTTTGTTCGTCAAGAAGAAGGACGGATCGTTCCGCATGTGCATTGACTACCGAGAATTAAACAAACTCACCATTAAAAACCGATACCATTTGCCTCGAATCGATGACCTCTTCGACCAGCTTCAAGGGGCAAGTTTCTTCTCGAAGATTGACCTTAGATCTGGGTACCAATTTGTAGTGATGCCTTTCGGATTAACAAATGCTTTCAGAACGCGCTATGGTCACTACGAATTTGTAGTGATGCCTTTCGGATTAACAAATGCACCCGCCGCGTTTATGGACCTGATGAATCGGGTGTGTCGACCTTACTTAGACAAGTTTGTGATTGTTTTCATCGATGATATACTAGTCTACTCCCGAAGTAAGGAAGAACACATCCAACATTTGCGTCGAGTCCTGGAGACGCTGAGGGCGGAGAAATTGTACACAAAGTTCTCAAAGTGTGAGTTCTGGATTCGAGAGGTGAATTTCCTCGGACATGTGGTCAGCAAGGAAGGAATCCATGTGGACCCTTCAAAGATCAAAGCGATTGAAAGCTGGGCAGCACCAAGAACACCCACGAAGATCCGATAATTATTAGGACTCGCCGGTTACTATCGAAGGTTCATTCAAAACTTCTCCAAAATCGCAAAACCACTCACCACCTTCACTCAAAAAGGAGTGACTTTCGTCTGGGGTGATAAGCAAGAGGCTGCGTTCTAAACACTGAAACGAACTCTGTGCAGTGCTCCGATCTTGTCCTTACCAGATGGAACCGAAGACTTTGTGGTTTATTGCGATGCGTCAAACCAAAGTCTAGGATGTATGTTAATGCAACGAGGAAGGGTCATTGCCTACGCCTCAAGACAACTGAAGATACACGAGGTAAACTACACGACGCACGATCTCGAATTAGGAGCAGTAGTTTTCGCCCTAAAAATCTGGAGACATTACCTCTACGGCACTAAGTGCACTATCTTCACCGATCACAAAAGCCTTCAGCATATCCTCAACCAAAAAGAACTCAACATGAGGCAAAGACGATGGGTAGAATTGCTAAATGATTACAAATACGAGATTCGTTATCACCCCGGAAAAGCCAACGTGGTTGCAGACGCCTTAAGCAGAAAGGAATACTCGGGTCGCCGAGTAAAAGCGTTAACCATGACCATCCATTCACACCTGTCCGCACAAATCAAAGAGGCACAGGAAGAATCCTTAAAACTAGAGAATGTGGTAGATGAAGCGTTGAGAAGAATGGACAAAAATCTTGAAGTCAGGGATGACGGGGTTCGTTGTCTCATGAACCGGATCTGGACACCAAAATTTGGTGGATTCAGGGATGTTGTCATGAACGAAGCTCATAAAACTCATTACTCAGTGCATCCTGGCTCAGACAAGATCTATTTAGACCTCAAGAAGCTGTATTGGTGGCCGAACATGAAAGCCGAGATAGCTACCTTTATGGGCAAGTGCCTGACTTGCGCCAAAGTTAAGGTAGAATATCAAAAGCCCTCGGGACTACTTCAACAGCTAGAGATACCCGAGTGGAAGTGGGAGCGGATTACGATGGATTTCATTACCAAGTTACCTAAGACCACGGGTGGACTTGACACCATTTGGGTAATCGTCGACAAATTAACCAAATCCGCACACTTCCTACCAATAAAAGAGACAGAAAAAATGGAGAAACTGACAAGGATCTACATTAAAGAAATAGTGCGCCTTCACGGAGTACCAATATCCATTATCTCCGATCGAGATAGTAGTTTCACGTCACGATTCTGGCAGTCGCTACAGTAGTCTATGGGAACTAGGCTGGACATGAGTACATCCTACCACCCACAGACTGACGGGCAGAGTGAAAGAACCATTCAGACGTTAGAGGACATGCTAAGAGATTGTGTGATAGACTTTGGTAAAGCTTGGGATACTCATTTACCTCTTATTGAGTTTTCCTACAATAATAGTTATTACACTAGCATCAAAGTTGCTCCGTTCGAATCCCTCTATGGCTGTAAGTGCAGATCACCCCTGTACTGGGCTGAGGTGGGCGATACACAACTAGCAAAAGGGCAAGTCCCTAACAGCGCAGTCACTGGCCCGGAGATCATAAGGGAAACAACCGAAAAGATCATCCAAATTCGAGAACGAATGAAGGCTTCGCAAGACCGACAAAATAGCTACGCGGACAAGAGACGAAAACCTTTGGAGTTCCAAGTTGGGGATCGAGTACTTCTAAAAGTATCACCTTGGAAGGGACTAATACGTTTTGGAAAACGTGGAAAATTAAATCCAAGGTATATCGGGCCATTCGAAATCCTCGCCAGGATTGGCCCGGTGGCATACAAGCTACGATTACCACAGGAACTCAATCACATTCATCCTACCTTTCATGTGTCAAACCTGAAGAAATGTTTGTCTGATGAGACCCTTGTCATTCCTTTGGAAGAAATTAAGATCAATGAGAACCTCCACTTCGTAGAGGAACCTGTTAAAATCATGGACCGGGAGGTCAAATCGACGAAACAAAGCCGCATTCCCATCATAAAGGTCCGGTGGAACGCTAAACGAGGACCTAAATTTACTTGGGTACGTGAGGACCAAATGAAACAAAAGTACCCACATCTCTTCCCGAATCCTTGATGTCCCACTCAAAATGCAAATTTCGGGACGAAATTCCTTCTAACGGGGGGATAATGTGACAACCGTCAAATTCAAGTCAAAGTCAAAGTCAACAAGTCAAACCGGTCAAACTTAATTAGTATTTGTATGCTAAAAGTTATTCTATGTATAAAAATGTGCATTTGTATGTCAATAATTCAAGTGTCTCGAAGAATCTATGTGTTTAGCAATGTAAAAACCCTAAAAAGGGAGTTAAACGCATCAAAACACGACTAAGTACCCTTTCGGGGAGTTAAAACAATCATAAACAAAGTATAACGGGGTTCACGAACCTTGCATTACGAAATTATACGATAATAATGGCTAAGGTTAAATTTCTCCCAAATCTCTCCAAGTATGTGAAATCTCTCCCAAATCTCTCCAAGTATGTGAAATCTCTCCAAGTATGTGAAATCTCTCCCAAATCTCTCCAAGTATGTGAAATCTCTCCAAGTATGTGAAATCTCTCCCAAAATCTCTCTCAAACTTTTTAAAGTCATCCGGGTCATCCCGACCCTTAACTTGGCCAAAAACCGCTCAAAACGGGAAGTTACATTGAAAAACAGCTAAATAGGACCGAAACCCTCTTAGGAACCGAACCTCTTAGGAACCGAACCTCTTAGAGCCGAACCCTTCTATTAGAGCCGAACCTCTTAGGAACCGAAGATGTTAGAGGCGAACTTGTCAGAAGCGAACTACCCTCCTCGGACTGAGCCTCAAAAGGACCGAACCTTGATACAACCGAAATAGACCGAGGGCTCGGCCTATTTCGCCTCCCTCACATTTCGGACTGAGACCCCCACCTTCGGTCCCTACTCCCTTCTCTCGGTTCCTGCTCTACTTTCGGTACTCAGCACTTCCAAGAGCCGAACCTCGCAGGTTCGGTCCATAATGTCTGGTTTTCGACTACTTTCGCTTTCTAAGCCCGTTTTGATGTTTTTGACGGGATTTTTTCACCAAATTCATATTTTTACCATTTTAAACCCCAAAACTCATATTTTATTTATTTTTTAAGGATTATTAATTAAAAATCATTATTTTATAATAAAAGGAGTATTCTACCCCACAAGTGGGTCAAGTGTGCCCACTTGCCTCCATGTGTCATCCTCTCATTAGCCAACCTTATCCACATCACACAAACCAAGGCAAACATCACTTCAAACTTAGAAGTTGCTCTAGCAACCTTCAATATATATATAGAAATCCCTGGAGGATTTCTTGGCTTACTTGATCATTTCAAACACTTACACTTCTCAAAACACCAAAAGAGCCTCATTTTCTCTCTACTTCCCACCACTTTGTGAAAATGTTCTTGAGCTACTACTGCACTTTTTCGTAAGTATTCCATCTAAACTCCAATGTTAATCCATAATTTCATAACACTCTTGGATCATCGACTCATATCTTAACACCAAAAATCGTTCTTAGGATCATCCAAGCTTTCACGTGTTCATCAAGTGTTCTTGACTTGATACTCCTTGTCTTTAACCTTCCATTCTTCAAGAAATCACTCAAGGTGAGTTCATACCCCTACATTTTACCATTTTCCTTAGTTTTCAGGGGGGAATACAAGTTAAAACACCAAAACATATTTGAAACTTAACTTGACAGCTTACAACAGAAAAGTTGTGACCTGTTCACAAACTGTTTTACCCAAGTTAAACTTAATATTTTTCAAAACTATTTAATATGCAAATATCTCAGGTTTATACCTTTAAAATGACTACTTGCACATCTCCATAAGATTGTTCTACAATTTATGGTGATTTTTACAAAACTGCCTATCACTGCAGCATCAAAGTCGGATCAGGCTGTGAAGATGAACATTTTCACCCTGGTTTGAGACCACCAAAAATTATAGGAAAATTTATGGATACAGTAGACTCTTTTTCCAAATACACAGATTTTACGGATTCAATTTTCGACTTACGATGATTTTTCTATAAATATTCTAAAACAGTGACAGTTAAGGGTAAAACTGTCAAATACATGTTTAAGAGTTATTCACACCTTGTAACATGCTGAGCAAGGTGTGTACGATTTACACTTAGTATTTTAAATGTCATCTTATGGAAATACAAAGACATGCATAACAAGGTTTCATTCAAACACACAACGCTTTTGATAAACTATAATAGGTATAGTTTGAGCACTTCGTTTGACAAAGAAAACAATAACTCAATCGACTTACAAAACAAGTATTTCATTACACACTACGTGAACTTGTTAATAAATAAATTTGTGAGACATTCTCCTTCGGGGTACTCTTAAGTACTACAGTAAAGTCCTGTAGTTATAATGAGAATCTCCTGGAGGGAGAGCGTGATAGTTGTGTATAGATCTATATTGGGTCTGACAAACCCGCACCTAAGCTGCTTGCAACAGCTAGACCGCCAGGTCTGGGGTGACAAGTGTCATAACATTCCGACGTATGTAGAACGTCGAGTATGAGGTCTTCGAGTTTAGTATGGTTATAACATCTCACATGGGAAATTAACAAAACACACAGTTCACGGGGATTTAAGGAGTTTTATTTAAATATAAAACCACACACACACACAAGTATGACGATTTACTTACATACACTAAATCTTGGTTCAGTTAAGACTATAACAACTCATTAGAAAATATTGGATTTTCTGGAAACAAACTTGTAACAAACAAAAAGGAACATCATTCATTTTTCATTCATAAATTTGCTTATGAACTCACCAGATTTATGCTGATACTCTTTCAAAACAACTTGTATTCTCAGGTAATCAGTAAAACAGGTAATCACAAGATTTCTGAAGTCTAGACGCTAAGGCGTAGATTCTTTTGCTATATTTTGACATCATATGTAATTTATTTGGAAACATGTAATTTTGAAACGATGTAACCTTTTAAATTATATTTATGATGGTTGTGTTTACTTTCTTCACTATGGTTATGATACTGAGCATGACGTTCTCCGCCCCCGAACGTTTCCGCCGTTTTGGTTTGGGGGTGTGACATTATATAACTACAAAATTTTTAACAAAATTCATTTAGTATTTTCAATATTTAATCTTTAATAATTAATACCCTTTTAGTTTCCAAAAACATAAATTATCAAAGTCTAGGATCCAAGTTGCAAAACAAATAAATGGTTAGGTATCCTTTATCCCATCCATTTGAATTCAACCCGGTAGATATCGATTATCAGTTATATCTTGCTATATAATTCCAAGATTTACGGGATCTCTAATAACAAATTTAATTAGACATGTTTGATCCCATCTATGCCTCAGAACTCTCTTGCTTAGGTATCCTTTATCACAAAAGATTTACGAGCAAATCATCCATTTTGAAAAACTTGTGTAATCGGCCTATAACTTGGTTATAGAAATCGCGAAGAAATCCCGACCATCAAAAGATAACACTAAGCGGTTAGGTATCCTTTATCCCACTAGTGTATACAAGAGATGTGCGAGTCTTCTTCAAAAGGATTGCATAGATTTGATGTAACATCCATAAAATTCAAGCCAATTTAAAACTTTTCTTTTCAACCATTCAAAATCATTAGTTATTACAAAGTGTTTTCAAAATAGTTTAGAAATCAGAGTATTCCAGTAATCCAAATCATAAAAGATGAGGAAGTGTACGGTCAGGCCTTCGCCTTCCCACGATCATTTGAAGTACCTGAAACAAAATCAATAACTGTAAGCCCGAAGCTTTGTGAGTTCCCCCAAAATACCAACGACATACAAACCATAACAATATCACACAAACAACACGCATACTGAGCTATCAGCCTGACTGGACTGCCTCGCAGGGCCTACAGCCTATCTGGACCGCTCCCGAGCCTTCGGCACGTCTGGACCGCCTCGTAGGGCCTATAGCCTATCCGGACCGCTAGCCGGGCCTTCGGCCTGACTGGACCGCCTCGCAGGGCCTTCAGTCTATCCAGGACGCCCTGGGTCTATTGGCCTTCAACACAAAGCAAGACCGCCTCAACCCAACCACACACATATGTCGACATACTCATAACACATAAGAATCAACAGAAAAACACAAATCATACAGGTCACTAAGCATAACATCATCCTATCTACCAGGATACCGATCTAACATATCATAACTGCATACAAGCACACTATAACCAAGATAACACTCCAAAAAGGGCCGACCTTGGTGCCTTAGACCCTGTTGATATAGTGAGAAGAACTCACCTCGCAAGTAGTGCTGAACTGGACTGAAAGTCTCCGACCGCTGTCTCACCGAAAATCCCGAACTATCCAAAATAACGAATACTAAGTCAACACTTAGGATATCAATCTTGACTAAGGGTCCCACATAATCCATTTTTCCTTTTCATTAATTTGGGCCAAGGCCCAATACCAAATTCATTATCCAAAAGTCCACATATCCAAGGCCCATCATTGGCCCAATTTTCCAATTGGGCCTAACTCCCTAATTGGGCCTCAAAAATTGGGCCCAACTCCCTAATTGGGCCTCGTTTTAAGATCCATTACCAACACAGGCCTAAAACACATCTATTAAGAAAGTCCAGCAAGGCCCATGTCAAATTGGCCCAAAAGTGGCCCAACGCCGAAGCCCAAATCGCCAAAAGCCCAACAGAGGGCGTACGCGGGGCGTACTTCGCCTTGCGTTGACCACCAACGGGATGGTTGACTCAGTACGCTGGGCGTACACGATTTTTACCAAAACTCTAATAAGTGCTTAATGGCTTAAGCACTTAAGCCTAAACTCTAGATCCATCGACCAAATGTGCCTTAGAACCATAAAGTCTTGAACTTTAAGACTTTGTTCGTACAGAAAGTTCTTAATACATGGTCTTAACCCATTAAGACCTTTCTACTACATGCATGGGACACTTTTAGCCATTGGGACATCATTTTTATCACTTAGGACCCTTTCTAGGGCTTTAAAGGACAAATTATTACGTTCAAATCATAAAAGGCACCAACTTGGGACTTTTGGGACAAGAAATGGTTTCATAAAGCTAATTTGGCAAGATCTACATCATACAAGCATAAATGTTGGAGCTTTTTACCTCTTGGAGCTTGTAGAGCCCAAAGTAACCTCAGATCTACAAGCTTGTCTTCGTTCTCCAACTTCTTGATGCAATACCTTCTTCTCCAACTACTCAAAACACACACTTTTAGCTCACACACTCAAGAAAGGGGTTAGGGTTTGGGGAGACGGCTCAAAACTGTGGTGGCTGAGATGATGAAGGGTTTTGAGCTCATAAGGATGTTTATATAGCACCTAAACCCTAAATATTAGGGTTTCCATCTGTCGTGAGTATGCCCAGCATACACAAGTGTACGCTCAGCGTATTAGGGCGTGCCTAGTACGCTCAGCGTACCTTATGTACGCTTAGCGTACTCTTATTGGTATCAAAGTTGCAACTTTTGCCCTTAGGCTTCTCATGGCTTGACTCTTCCAACCACATGGACTACAATTGACAAAATAATAATAAAAGAGATGATTCAGAAATACCTGAAAATATCGGGATGTTACAAATCTCCCCTACTTGACCTAGACTTCATCCTTGAAGTCTGCTGCGGTCAACAACTCCGGATAGTGCTCCCGCATCTCGGCCTCCGGCTCCTAAGTCCACTCGGATCCCCTCCGATGCTCCCATTGTACCTTTACCAAAGGTACCTCCTCGTTCCGTAGAACCTTCACTTTCCTCTCCAGAATGACCACTGGCCTCTCTATGTAATTCAGGCGCTCATCGACCTGTATATCATCTAATGAAACCACTGCCACCTCATCTAATATGCACTTCCATAATTGAGAGATGTGAAAAGTGCTGTGAATCTGACTGAGCTCCTCCGGAAGATCTACTCTATATGCCACCTTTCCAACCCTGGCAATGATCCTGAATGGACCGATGTATCAGGGACCCAAATTCCCCCTCTTCCTGAAGTGAATCACACCCTTCCAGGGTGAGACCTTCAGTAGTACCATGTCACCAACCTGAAACTCCAACTCAAATCGGTGTCGGTCGGCGTAACTCTTCTGCCGACTCTAAGCAGCCTGCAAACGCTGTCTGATCTGCTGTATCATCTCGGTAGTTTGTAGGACCACCTCGGTCCGACCCATCACCCTGTGACCAACCTCGCCCAAACAGACTGGGGTACGACATCTCCGTCCATACAACAACTCATATGGTGGAGCACCAATGCTGGAGTGATAGTTGTTGTTGTAGGAGAACTCTGGAAGGGGTAGGTAGGAGTCCCAGCTCCCACCGGAGTGAATAATGTAGGCCCTCAACATATCCTCGAGGGTCTGAATGGTCCGCTCGATCTGGCCGTCTGTCTGCAGATGGTATGTGGTACTGAAATGCAGCCGCATGCCCAGTTCCTCGTGCAACTTCTGCTAGAAGAGGGAGGTGAAACACACATCACGGTCTGAGACAATAGAGGCCCACACACCATGGCGAGCAATGATCTCGCGAATATACACATCGACCAACTTCTCGACCGATGAGCTCTCCCAAAATGGGCAGAAAATAGGCACTCTTGGTCAATCGATCCACGATGACCCATATAGCGTCGAAACCCTTTGCCGTTCTCGGGAATTTGGTGATGAAATCCATCGTGATCTGCTCCCATTTCCACATTGGAATCTCCAGTGGCTACACCTTGCCATGCGGCCGCTAGTGCTCGGCCTTGACCATCATGCAGGTCAAGCACCTCTCGACGTACCAAGCGATCTCTCGCTTCATGCACGGCCACCAGTTACTCAAACTCAGATCCCAGTACATCTTGGTGGCCCCCGGGTGAATAGAGAAGCGAGACTTATGAGCCTCCTCCAGTAAAATCTGTCTGACTCCACCATACATCGAAACCCAGACCCGACCACAACGGGTCAACAATCCCCGACTACAACGGGTCAACAATCCCCGACTACCCTACACGAATCTAGTGATCTCACCCCTAATCCTCTTAGGCTTCCAGTTCTGCTGCCGTACACCCTCAGCCTGAGCTTCCCTGATCAAGATCACAAGTGCAGAATCCACTGAGATCCTCATACATGTCGCTGGAATAGAAGATCCAGCCGACTTGCGGCTCAGGGCATCCGCCACAACGTTCGCTTTACCCGGATGGTAAAGGATCTCGCAGTCATAATCCTTGACTACGTCCAACCACCTGTGCTGCCTCATGTTCAGGTTCGGATGATCCATGATGTGTACCAAGCTCTTGTGGTCCGTGTATATGGTACAACGGACCCCGTAGAGATAATGTCTCTAAATCTTGAGAGCGAATACCATCGCTCCCAAATCCAAATCGTGCGTGGGGTATCTCGTCTCATGAGGCTTCAACTTCCATGACGCGTAGGCTATCACTCGTACTCTCTGCATGAGGATCGCTCCCAGTCCTGTGATGGATGCATCACAAAACACTACAAAGTCCTCAACTCCCTCTGGGAGAGTCAACATTGGAGACTCGCAAAGTTGCTGTCTGAGGGTCTCAAATGCTCTCTGCTGCTCAGGGCCCCACCATAAATCCACCCCCTTCCTCGTCAGAAGAGTGAGGGGTACTGCAATCTTGGAGAAATCATGTATTAATCTCTGGTAGTACCTTGCCAATCCTAAGAAGCTCCTGATATCTGAGGGAGATTTCGGAACCTCCCACTGCATTATGGCCTCGATCTTGGCCAGATCAATCCAAATCCCCTCCTGGTTAATGAGATGTCCCAGAAACAGAACCTCTCGTAGCCAAAACTTGCACTTAGAGAAATTGGCATAAAGCCGTTCTCGTCTCAAGACTCCCAATAGCTCCCCAAGATGCTACTCGTGTTGCTCTCTGGTCCTGGAATACACCAAGATGTTATCTATAAACACAATGACTGAACGATCGAGCATCGGTATGTATACCTGATTCATCTGGTCCATAAATATAGCTGGCGCGTTGGTGAGCCCAAACGGCATCACCACGAACTCATAGTGTCCATAACGAGTCCGGAACGTGGTCTTCTCCATGTCCTCCTCCCGTACCCTGACCTGATGGTACCCGGACCTCAAATCTATCTTGGAGAACCAAGATGCTCCCTACAGCTGATCGAAGAGATCATCGATTCATGGTAGTGGGTAACGGTTCTTCACCGTCAACTTGTTCAACTCCCGGTAGTCAATGCACATTCAGTGTGAACCATCCTTCTTCTTCACGAAGAGAATCAGTGCTCCCCATGGAGAACTGCTCGGATGAATGAACTGCTTGCCTAACAACTCCTGCAGATGAGATGACAGCTCCTGCATCTCAGGTGGTGTCAATCGGTACGACGCCTTGGCGATATGGGCCGCACCTGGCACAATGTCAATCCTGAACTCGACTTGCCTCTCCGGAGGCACTCAGGGTAACTCCTCCGGAAACACATCGGCGAATTCCCTGACGACTGGAACTTCTAAAACCGAGAACTGATCTCTGACCCGCGTATCCACCACATACGCTAGATAACCCGCACACCCATGCGGAATATACTGCCGAGCCCTGACAGCTGAACAGAACCCTGAACCCAACCTGGTGCCCTCACCATAGATAACCAGTTCTCCCCTACTTGGGGTTCGAACTACCACACGCTGACCTTCACAGTCGATCATAGCACCGAATCGACTCAGCCAGTCCATACCCACTATCACACAAACTTCCCCCATGGGAATCAGAATCATTAATCGAGAAGGACACCCCGAAGATCTCTAGAACGCTACCCCGATAAACTGAAGAAGCAGAAATCCCGTATTCGTTGGCGATGGAGATTCGCAACGGACACTCTAGCTCTCCTAAAGGCAAACAGAACTCCCTACTAAAAGATTCTGAGACAAACGACCGACTTGCCCCCGAGTCAAACAATACCAAAGCAGGTAAGGAGTTCACTAAAAATGTACCTAACATAGGTACATCACATATAAGTATAAAATAAATATAATCAACAAGATAAGGGATAGAAACATACCAGCAACCACATCTGGCGCTGTCCTGGCCTCCTTGGCTGTGAGCTGGAAGGCACGTCCCCGAGCCCTCGGGGGCTCTGCCCTACCCTGACTCTCGTCAGTGATCCGTAAAGTAGCCGGTACGGGAGCCTGCAACGGCTTGACAGCGAGCGACAAACAATTGACCTTCATATGGCCAACCTTATGACAATGATAACAGATCCTCATATCCGGAGCAAGGGCGAACTGGTGGTAGTCCCTCGTGAAATGCCCCTCCTTGCCACATTTGTGGCATCCAGTACCCGATCGACATACTCCAGAATGAGCCTTCCCACACTTCCCACAAGTGCGGCCACGCTGGCCTCCACACCAAGAATCGGCGATCTTAGACCGCTTCGGCGCCGGCTATAACTATGTCGGGGCCTGCCTCTGCTCTCGCACCTGTAACTCAATCTCAAGCTCACACCGCCTAGCGGCCTCCTGTAACTCCAGTAGCATATCACATTGCTGGGTAGCAAAAAACTGTCGAATGTCAGTCTTGAGCATGCTCAGATAACGTGTAATCTGAGCCTGGTCGGAAGCAAACTCCGGGAAAAACATCGCCCTCTTGGTGAACATACGGGTGATCTCCGTCACCGACTCCGTATCCTGCCTCAAATCCAAAAACTCCTGAGCCAGCCGCTCTCGCTCGACCGGTGGTATGTAGCGGGAGCGGAATATCTCCCTGAACTGATCCCATATCACTGTAGCTCTCTGCTAATAATTATACGACCCTATCATAAATATCCACCAGTCCTTTGCTCCGGACCTCAGCAAGTTCAGAGCACACCTGACCTTTTGGTCCGTAGGACAAGAGCATGTGAAAAAGCATTCCTTAATGTCAGATAGCCACCTCATGGCTATGATCGGGTCCTGAGTCCCATCGAAAATCGGGGGCTTCGTGTTATCGAAGTCCTGGTACTGGAAAGCCAGACCGGCTCCACTGCCTGCAACGGCTACGGCTGCAGAAGCTGCAACGGCAGCCGTCTCAGCGATGGCTGCATAGCGCTCATCAAACTACTCCACCATGGCGGTCTTGATAGATCCAAACATCTCCGACAACTGAGCCCGGAACAACGTAGCAACCTCATCATGCAGGATCTCCCGAATCCTGGCTTCCAACTCATCTGGCCTCATCTGATCGATAGCCTCGGGCTCTGCTGGTGCACCCTGACTGCCCTGCATGAGCTCGATACGGATCCGGTCACAAATCGCCTCGTAACCACCATACTCAAAATATACCAGAAAGATATCAGATACTCCATATAACAACAGGGAACCAACTTCCAACAAATCGCTAGGGGTTGTGACTTCCTTGCTACGTGTATGGGTCCTGTGCTTTCAGTAGTACGGGCCCATACTACCTTCCACACCTACCCATATTTGTCGCAAGTATAATCACAACGCCCTAACAATACACATAAGCATAGGCGAGTGCTCAATCCTTACTTCATGGAGGAAGGCTAAATATCTCATAACTGGCCGTCTGACCCCACACAAGCTCATCCATGAAACTTCCACCAACCCTGCAGCACTCGTGTATGTTAGCCATACATAACGCTGGACCCTATAGACTTTCGAATACCTGATCCTACTCTAAGCCCTTCATCAAACAAGAACAGGAAATAAGGCCAAACCAAACATTCTCAGGCTATAAGATCTTAGTTATATACGACCGTGATGCATACACTAAGCAACTACAGTAATGATGTCAATTTCATATAAGGAAAACCCTAGGCTATCAGGTATCATATAATCAGGTAACTCTATCATGCAATTCCTGAAGATCCCTAGCCTATCACTAGCATGCTGTTCTAACATATCATAATATCAAATAATCGTAAGGTATTTTGGGGTTTACTTACTGGATCCGGCTGATCGTACACATGCATCCTCCTTTAGTATTTTGAAAACCATTTGAAAATCATTTTGAAAATCTTGTCCTTAGTTTGAGACTGGATTCACATGAGTGTTCCTCCAATTCACTCAAACTAAGGCTCTGATACCAACTTGTAACATCCATAAAATTCAAGCTAATTTAAAACTTTTTTTTTCAACCATTCAAAATCATTAGTTATTAGAAAGTGTTTTCAAAATAGTTTAGACATCAGATTATCCCAGTAATCCAAATCATAAAATATGAGGAAGTGTACGGTCAAGCCTTCGCCTTCCCGCGATCATCTGAAGTACCTGAAACAAAATGAACAACTATAAGCCCGAAGGTTAGTGAGTTCCCCCAAAATACCAACGCCATGCAAACCATAACAATATCACACAAACAACATGCATACTGAGCCATCAGCCTGACTGGACCACCTTGCAGGGCCTATAGCCTATCTGGACCACTCCCGAGCCTTCACCACGTATGGACTGCCTCCTAAGGCCTACATCCTATCCGGACCGCTCGCTGGGCCTTCAGCCTGGCTGGACTACCTCCCAGGGCCTTCAGTCTATCTGGGCCGCCCTGGGTCTATTGGCCTTCAACACAAAGTAGGACCACCTCAACGCAACCACACACATATGTCGACATACTCATAACACATAACAATTAACAGACAAGCATAGATCATACAAATCACTAAGCATATCATCATCCTATCTACCAGGATACCGATCTAACAGATCATAACTACATACAAGCGTACTATAACCAGGATAGCACTCCAAAAGGGTTGCCTTGGTGCCTTAGACCCTATTGAAATAGTGAGAAGAACTCACCTCGCAAGTAGTTCTGAACTGGACTAAAAGTGTCCGACCCCTGTCTCACCGAAAATCCCTAACTATCCAAAATAATGAATACTAAGTCAACACTTGGGATATCAGTCTCGACTAAGGGTCCCACATAGTCCATTTTTCCTTTTCTTTAATTTGGGCCAAGGCCTAATGCCAAATTCATTATCCAACAGTCCACATATCCAAGGCCCATCATTGGCCTAATTTTCCAATTGGGCCCAACTCCCTAATTGGGCCTCATTTTAAGATCCATTACCAAAACAGGCCCAAAACACATCTATTAAGAAAGTCCAGCAAGGCCCATGTCAAACTGGCCCAAAAGTGGCCCAACCCCAAAGCCCAAATCGCCAAAAGCCCAATTGAGGGCGTACGCGGGGCGTACTCCTCTGGTACGCTGGGCGTACTCCGCCTTGCTTTGACCACCATCGAGGTGGTTGAATTAGTATGCTGGGCATACATAAATTACGCGGGGCGTACGTGATTTTTTTCCAAAACTCTAATAAGTGCTTAATGGCTTAAGCACATAAGCCCAAACTCCAGATCCATCGACCAAATATGCCTTAAAACCATAAAGTCTTGAACTTTAAGACTTTGGACGTCCAGAGAGTTCTTAATACATGGTCTGAACCAATTAAGACCTTTCTACTACATGCATGGGACAATTTTAGCCATTGGGACATCATTTTTATCACTTAGGACCCTTTCTAGGGTCTGAAAGGACAGCTTATTACGTTCAAATCATCACATGCACCAACTTAGGACTTTTGGGACAAGAAATGGTTTCATAAAGATAATATGGCAACAAAAAACATCATACAAGCATAAAGGTTGGAGCTTTTTATATCCTGGAGCTTCTATAGCACAAAGTAACATCAGATCTACAAGCTTGTCTTCCTTCTCCAACTTCTTGATGCAATACCTTCTTCTCCAACTACTCAAAACACACACTTTTAGCTCAACATTCAAGAAAGGGGTTAGGGTTTGGGGAAACGGCTCAAAGCTATGAAGGCTGAGATGATGAAGGGTTTTGAGCTCATAAGGACGTTTATATAGCACCCAAACCCTAAATATTAGGGTTTCCATCTGTCGTGAGTACGCCCAACGTACACAAGTGTACGCCGAGTGTACTAGGGCACGCCTAGTACGCTCAGCATACCTTATGTACGCTCAGCGTACTCTTCTTGCTTTCAAAGTTGCAACTTTAGCCCTTAAGCTTCTCATGGCTTGACTCTTCCAACCCCAGGGACTACAAATGACAAAATAATAATAAAAGAGAGGATTCGGAAATACTTGAAAATCTCGGGATGTTACATTTGAGGTTTGTAAAAAAAAGGGTATTTATATGTTTTATAATTCTATTTTAAAAACATACGATATCATGTTTATTACATGCATATAATAAACCATGGTATCAATATTCAAATGAAAATCACTTTTAAAGATTGTATATAAAAACCTAGTTTTTATATAATTTGACACAATTCAATTTTAATAACCGGTATTAAGTTTGAGTGCATTTGAACCTTTTATATCATTAATAAAACTTCATTTTATTACTTATATATTTGGAGTTTGTATAAGTTACAAAAATCACCATTTTAAAACTTATAATGGAATATTTCAAAATTTGCCGTTGTTAACGATTTTATAAAACCGGGTTTTATTTTTAAAATAATAACTTGTTACATCTTATGTCCAATTTTTGAAAACCCAAACTCCATGTGATGTTTATTTTGTCCAAAATTATTTTAGCATGTGAAAAACTAATTTATCAACCACACATAATAATTACATAAAATAAACAACACAAACATGCATAAAAAGATATGTGTATAAATATAGCCAACTAATGACATTTTTTGTGAGCCAACACTAAAAAATGCCAAGTCCATTCCTAAAGAGACATTTAAGGGGACCAAAAAACTTCTTGTAATGTTGTTGAAGAAGCTCCCACTTGAGTAAACATGAAAAATCCCAAAAATTAAGACCAAAAATTTCGTTTTAAACCATTAAATAAAACCATAGTTATCAAACATAAGTCAAAATATCTCAAAAATTATTATCAGAGTTTCCAACGCAAAACATCAGAGTAAACATCATGGTGTGTGCAATGCAGTCATCCCGAGCTCTTCCCTTTGCAACTGGAAGTACCTGAAACCAAAACTGAAAACCGTAAGCACGAAGCGTAGTGAGTTCCCCATACTACCACATACCATACACATAATCACATAAACTGGGCCCCCTCCCCTTCATCGGTCCCCGCCCGGCATCAGGACCCGACTGGCGTCGAGCCCCGTTCGGTATACATATCTTTTTATCCTAGGCCCCGCCTGTCACTGGGTCCCGCCCGCTATACACATACAATCAATATCATATAATCATCCTAGCACTTAAAGAATCATACATAGTACTAATGGATCTAGTCCTAAGGATTCGCTTATTGTAACGACCCAAATTTTAGAAAGAAAATTTTCATTTTTAATTACTCAACCATATTTCATAAAACATGAAAATCCCAATAATTGTTTTCAAAACCACCAACATTATAACATCGTTATAAACCCTAGTAGCCTCCATTAACACCATAGAAGAACGTTCACGACCACAAACCCTCTTGTGTGTGAAGTACGAACAATTGGGAGCTTATCTTTGAGATTTTAGGGAGGATTTCAAGTTTGAAGAGAAAGTATTAAGGGAGAAGTATTAGATCAAGCATCTATTTCGTGTTGGGCATCTGTCTGAGGTATTAATCTTCTACCTAAAGCTTTGATTTCTTTGTGGAGGTTATGGCCAACCTTGAGGAGATGGAAGCAAACTTAGATATGGACCTATCAGAAGGACATGATTCCAGATCTGGACCTCCTTAGGTCCCAAATATCATAAAGTTGCAACTTTTATTAAGCTTATTCCCTCTCCAAGCATGAAAACCTTGTTTGAAGGTTAGTCGTGGTGTTATGGCCATGTGAGGCCTTGCATGCACGTAAAGTTTGCAACTTTACGTGTTATCTACACTAGTAGAGGATAGATCTGAAGTTTGGGACCTTGAGTCCCACTGGAAAAGGCCGTAAACATAATGGACTAAGGGGACTCGGCGAGTCGTGCAAGAGACTCGACGAGTCGAGAGGGTTTCCTCGTTCACGGATAAAGGTTCACGACCAAGGGTTCACGGTCAAGAGTGTTCGGTTGGGAGTTTACGACCGTAAACATCAAGGAACTCGACGAGTGTCTCGGATGACTCGGCGAGTCGATGAGTTAAGCAGGGAACCTGATGAGTGGCTGATTGCACTCAACGAGTCAATGTCAATATGGACTGTTGACCTTGACTACAGACCTAGACTTTGACCAGGTTTGACTCAGAGGAGCCTTAGGGGCTGAGTTAAGATTATTTACTTGTTGGTTATAGGCAGTTTAGGAGGAGCAGCATAGGACATACCTGAATTGAGTTGCCGGTTTAGCTTTGTGAGGTGAGTTTTCTCGCCATACCAATGGGTCTAAGGCACCAAGGTCGGCCCTTTTTACGTTAGTTGGTTTACTTGCTATGTAGAGGTGTGATATGTATGTATGCATGATATGCGGTAGAGATAGTCCTTTATGGCTAATGGTAGAGACAACCTTTATGGCTGATGGTAGAGATAGCCTCATGGCTAATGGTAGAGATAACTTCATAGCTAATTGACGTGTGATATGTGGTAGAGATAGCTTTTATAGCTAATGTGATATGTGGTTTGTGTGGGGTATGCTCTGGGGGACTCACTAAGCTTTCAGCATACCGTCTGTGGATTTGTTTCAGGTACATCGGAGCCCAAGGGCAAAGGCAAGGCGTGATGATGCGGCGTGCACTCTATCTCTCTTTTCCGATATGGTTTGGGGGACACTCTGATGTTTTGACAATAATAATGTTGTAATGTTGGTGGTTTTGAAGACAATTATTAGGATTATCGTGTTTTATGAAATATGGTTGACTAATTAAAAATGAAAAACTTCTTTGTAAAATTTGGGTCGTTACACTTATCATGGGCCCCGCCCCTGCTCTGCTAAGAATGAGATATGGAACTCCGTCCATACTCAGCTAGTGATTTGATACGGGACCCCGCCCACACTCACCTCCCCACGAGGCACATACAAGTATCACATAGACAACAAGTATAATTTAACATGCACATAGTCATCGGGTACCACCCGACATCGAACTGTAGTCCAGAAAAACACATATAAACATTCCTCGAGCACCGCCCGACATCGGACCTTAGTCCGAAAAGCATACATATAGACATTCCTCGGGCACCGCCCGACATTGGATCGTAATCCGGAAAACATATAAACATATATATATATATATATGTATATATATATATATATATATATATATATATATATATATATATATATATATATATATATACATGCCGACATTGGTGCTTCGACCCGTTCAAACAGGAGGAAACTCACCTGAATGCTGAATCTCATGGTAAGAAATCTGTAGCGGCTGCTCTGAAGACTCCCCGAGCTATCCATGCCAATTATCACCCAATTAACAATTTGATTCCAAATTGTAATCCATAATCCTTACTTGGGGTGAAATGATCGTTTCACCCCTGGTCCAACAAGACTCACAATCGAGGCCTAAGCCCAAAACCATAAAATCCATAAAAGCCCATCAATGGCCCAATTTTCCAAATTGGGCCCAACCCCCTACACGAAACAACCCTTTTGAACCCATTCCATACTTCATAACCATCCACGGCCAACCTTGGTCAAGGTCAAGTCAACATCCTAGTCAAAGTCAAAGTCAACGCCCTGAGTTGACTCAACTCGTCGAGTTACCCTTCAACTCGACGAGTTTCTATGAATCATAGAATTATGATTTCACGATCCAACTCGTCGTGTTCTTCTATGAACTCGTCAAGTTTTTCCTTATCAACAAAAATCAAGACATTTCATGTTAAATCGTCGAGTCCATCCTTGAACTTGTCGAGTTCCCTTGTCTGTTATCCCCTTCTTACTCATTAAGCAATTATTCTTCAGATCTAAACTCTATACTTTAGATCTGAATTGATAATGCCCCTAGAAGGGTAAAGTGTCCAACTTTAGCCACTAATATCCGTACTAAAAAGATTAAGCTCAAACCCTAACCCAAAAGGGCCAAAGTTTTAATCCAAACCACCCAAAACTACAAGATAGACCTTGAGGTCATAGATATGGACTCTAGGGACTAAAAGATCATGTAAAGTTCTAGCTTTCTCTTCATGCATGGCCATAAGAAGATCCAAAAGGCCAAAATGATGGTCTAAAGGTTGCATGGGACTTCCATGGCCATAAAGTTGGCAACTTTATGCCATGAAAGTTTTTCAAGACTCTAGATCTGAAGTGTTTTCCATTTGGGACGTCCAACTCTCAAGAACCATATCATTTGGCACAAAAACAACCCAAAAGGTTCTAAGAAGGAGATCTAATCAACTATTAGGCAAGTTTGAGACTTGATTACCCGAAAGTGACGAAAATGGAGTGAGGTTTATGGATCTAGCAACTCTTCCTTGTTCCTTCAAACTTTCCTTCCTTCCAAGAGCTCCCAACACCCACAATAAGACTTAAAATGGCTCACAATCACTCATAATAGCATTAGGGTTTCGAGATCTAGGGTTAGGACAGTGGATGTTGGAAATGAGGCCAAAGCCTAAAACATAAGGTGTTTAAATAGGGTGCAAAATCCCGGATCTAGGGTTTCCCAAACCCCGTCCAACTCGTCGAGTTGGTCCTCCCCAACTCGTCGAGTTGGTATTTAAATTCCTGCGTGCCCAATTATTCCAACACGTTGAGTTCTCACCCTTCAACTCGACGAGTTACCCTCTTGCTTTAATATTTTCTTTACTTAATTAGCCTTCTGGATTCCGGGTGTTACAACTCTCCCCCACTTACATTAGATTTTGTCCTCAAAATCGTTCCTTACTAACAACCCAATCAAAACCACAATATGGAGATAACCAACCCTGAGCCTCCAGAAGAAACCACTTTTACCTCCTTAAACCGGAAACCCTGCATTTGTATGACTTCCTGACAGAACACCCACGTTAGGATTTACCGTGCCTAATCCTCCTTGAATGACCGACCAAACGCACACTTCCAATCCTGATTATCTCGATGCTACCATCAGAAACAAAATCACTGACCATAACCAGCTGTAGAATACTTATACCTGACAGAAGGCTCAGATAATCCTTAGAGTAGAAGATTCATCCCTGCAACGGTTAGACTCAAACGAAAGCTGCGCAACATGGTCAAATCTATTACTCTGAGATGATTTAATCCTGCTGCAAGTGACTTAGCACTTTTGATCATCAGGCTATTCCACACACCTAAATCCTCACATTACTACTTCTTCCTGAACATCATGCTACTTATTATCCTCTTTCCGAATGAGCCGAGACCTCCCATGTCCCAACTTGTCTGTCAACTATCTGGAATACCGGATTCCCACCCGGTTGCTGAACCAAAGAACCCTCTCTCAGTTGCTCCCAGCGACTTCCAAAGAAAACTCCGGCTGTCGAAAACTATCCTATCCACATAGCCACTTTTGGCTCCATAAATCATGGAATCCCCGATCCCATACCTCGACCCTACGGTCTCTGCCATGTCCCACCTGCATTGCTATAGTCACACGGGCCTCGCCCACAGGTCTCACCCAAACCATATCACGGAGCGGCCTTGCCCATAGGTCTCACCTATCTAGGGCTACACAGGTCCAACTCTACCTTGATTTCTATCGACCTACCCTTTCCTGATTCCGATCACGTTGTGGCCTCTCCACAATCCTTCGAACTGACCCACCCGGGCCTAACTTATCTAAATGAACCTGTGAATGCTACGACTTATTACGCAGTCCAACAACACTCTCCCATACAATCTGACCGCATGAATAATGCTACGACTACCCCGCAATCGTACAACACTTTCCATGCTATCTGGCTGCTGATGAATGCTACGACTATCCTGAAGCCTTACAACACTTCCCATGCTAACTCATCCGTTAACCATGGTCTTACCGCTGATTACCAATCCGAACACATGCAAAGTCGAGCACACCCATGGTCCAACATCCCCAAACTGGACTCATGTCCTGAATAGAACCCCAACATGGTTCCCCGAGAGTCTTCTAACACACACCAAGCAGAGGTGATCCCAAAGTAGGGAAGTTTCCCGAATTTCCAACTCACACTATCCTCCATTCAGGAAGCCACTTGGGCCGTCTTCCTCCCCAGCAGGAATATGAACTCATCCTAGTTTCGCACCTACTTCTTTCCCTGAATACCCAAATGATTCTCCCCCACTTTGATTCAACTAACATCTTACAACACACAAGACTAGAAGGATTCCCAATCCTTTTTACCATCCAATGACCAATCTGCTGGAAACCAACGCTTACCACCGTTTGTGTTCCAAAACTAACCAATACTAAAGCAGTACAGCTCTTGAAGACTAACAGAACACTTTTCGAGTTCCAATCACACTTGCTACAGCTACCGCATCCTGGGAACCCACCATATATGGAGACAACCTTTAACTATTACTCTAATTTTCATGGTATGAAAATGGCATATAACCCGAACATAAGCAGAAAATATAACTCCAAGATACACTTACTCATACTGATGCAAGATAATAGTAATAAAATCATAAATAAAAACTGAGAGGAAAGCAAAAGATACACACCTAAAACATCGGAAGCTACTCGCACCTCCTTTGTAGTCAGCTGGAAAGCCCTGCTCCTCGCCGTAGGCGCCTCTACTCGGCCCTGACGGCCGTCGGTGATCCTTAATGTCGCAGTGGCAGGTGCCATCACCTGTCCTGCTGCAGCCAAACTCGGACATTGGGCCTTATCGTGGCCCTGCTGACTGAAATGAAAGCAGATCAGGTCTGATCCCTGGGTGGTGGTAGCAGTACAATCCCTGCTATAATGACCGATCCGTCCGTACTTGAAGCACACCACTACGACTCCTACACGCACCCTCGTGTGTCCTTCTGCACTTGCCACAGCGGCTACGGTCCTGATGACTCCTCACTCTAGAGTCTGATGTCTTGCCCCTCTTGCCTGATCCCGCGGATGTATGAACCTCGTCTGGCTTCCTCTTCCTATCGGCCTCTAAGTCGATCTCCCTCTCCTTGGCTCGAGCGATCATATCCTCCAGCGTCTTGTAGCTCGACCAACTCACAAACTGTCTGATGTCGCTCCTCAGCATCTCGTGGTACCGAGACTTATTCATCTCCTCGTCTGCCACATACTGCGGAACAAGAAGAGCCCTCCACCTGAACTTGGCGTTGATCTCAACCGTCGTCTCAGTAGTCTGCTGGAGATCGTGGAACTCCCGTGCTAGCTGCTGCACCTCAATCACTGGTGCAAATTTGGCCCTGAACCTGGCCGAGAAGTCACTCCATGTCATCACATCAATAGCGACATCATCTCCAATAGGATGTCTAACCTCCTCCCACCAATCACGCGCTCTCTCTTTAAGAAGACAGGAGGCGAGTCAGACCTTGTTCCCCTCGGGACACCGGCTAGTACGAAAAGCGTTGGCGACATCAGCCAACCACCTGCTGCTAGCAATGGGGTCCCTAGCCACATGATAGTCTGGAGCTCCACAAGCTCTAAACTCCCTGAATGTCAACGTGCGCCCCCCATCATGGCCGCCATCTCAATGCAGAATGCACCCAACCTCTCGTCAAGAATCTCCAAAATACCCTCCTTGACCATACCAAAAATCACTAGAGTCTGGTGAATGATACTGCGCGTAATCTCGGATTAAATGAACTCTCTTATCTGATCATCGAGCTGCCCCGCTCTAGAGCCCGAGCCTGATCCCTCGCCGGTGCCAGAGCTGCCAACCGGTCTAGTACATAGTGTCACCATATTGCAAATACACCATAACTATCATCAGAATACTCATCATAACTAGAGGGATCACACACACTACAATTTCCCTTGTTTTATCTCAGCCCTCCTTGACTCGAGTATGGATCCTCTGCTTTCAGTAGTACGGGCCCATACTACCTTCCACATCTATCCGTACTTTCCTCAAGAATTGCCTTGACTTCACCAAGTCCCTTTCAATACAATTGCTCCCAACACTAATCTCATCCTAGGCTTACCCTATGGTAACCTCCGACCCACTCTCCGCCATCAGCTGCGTAAGAAGTTCCTGCTACCTTTCCGTAACTAGCTCGCGAATACCATTACATATTACTAAGACCAGATAATTCTTCGAATGAGAGGTCTCTCCCTACAACGGTTAGACTCAAATGAGAGCTGCGAAATAGGGCTAAACCTAACCTTTTGAAATATTTAGTCCTCGTAATATGTAACTTAACATATTCATTTACTAGTTAGTTAAAGATAACTAGAACTCCTAAAAGCACAAAGCAAGCAACATATGTGCATTGAGTAATCAAAACCAAGCATATCCTAATCAGGCCATCATATTACTGACTAGTCAGTACTAGCATGCAGTTCAATAAGCACATAAAGTAGGCAAACAAGGAACCCTTCCTAGATCCTTAGCCCTAATCTAACATGCAGTTCTCATAATCATATCATATCATAACAAACATGTATGGGTAATTTGGGAGAACTTACATGAGCTCGGCTGATTGCATGCATCACACCCTTTTCTCTTTTTGAAATCCTTTTTATAAAATGATTTTTCTTTTCATAATTTTCATACCAAGTCCTCGGTTTGAGTTCATAGACACCCGAAAGTATACCCGAATCCTTCAAACCAAGGCTCTGATACCAACTTTAAACATCCCAAAATTCAAGACCAAAAATTTCGTTTTAAACCATTAAATAAAACCATAGTTATCAAACATAAGTCAACATATCCAAAACATTATTATGAGAGTTTCTAAATCAAAACATCAAAGTAAACATCCCAGGCTAAACATCATGGTGTGTGCAATGCATTCATCCCGAGCTCTTCCCATTGCAACTGGAAGTACCTGAAACCAAAACTGAAAACCGTAAGCATGAAGCTTAGTGAGTTCCCCATACTACCACATACCATACACATAATCACATAAACTGGGCCCCCGCCCCTTCATCGGGCCCCGCCCGGCATCAGGCCCCGCCTAGCGTCGAGCCCCGCTCGATATACATATCTTTTTATCCTAGGCTCCGCCTGTCATTGGGTTCCGCCCGTTATACACATACAATCAATACCATATAATCATGCTAGCACTTAAAGAATGAAACATAATACTAATTGCTCCAGTCCTAAGGCCTCGCTTATCATGGGCCCCGCCCCAATTTTTGGTTGTTCTTCGCCTTACCGAGTTGATAACATCTACACCGGAAACAAGAATGCTCTGCTAAGAATGAGATATGGAACCCCGTCCATACTCAGCTAGTGATGAGATACGGGACCCCGCCCACACTCACCTCCCCACCAGGCACATACAAGTATCACGCAGACAACAAATATAATCTAACATGCACATAGTCATCGGGTACCACACGACATCGAACCGTAGTCTGGAAAAACACATATAAACATTCCTCGGGGACCGCCCGACATAGGACCTTAGTCCGGAAAGCATACATATAGACATTCCTCGGGCACCGCCCGACATTGGATCGTAATCCGGAAAACATATAAACACACACACACACACACATATATATATATATATATATATATATATATATATATATATATATATATATATATATATATATATATATATATATATATATATATATACATGCCGACATTGGTGCCTTCGACCTGGTCAAACAGGAGGAAACACACCTCAATGCTGAATCTCACGGTAAGAAATCTCTAGCGGCTGCTCTGACGACTCCCCGAGCTATCCATGGCAATTATCACCAAATTAACAATTAGGTTCCATATTGTAATCCATAATCCTTACTTGGGGTGAAATGACCATTTCACCCCTGGTCCAACAAGACTTACAATTGAGGCCCAAGCCCAAAACCATAAAATCCATAAAAGCCCATCAATGGCCCAATTTTCCAAATTGGGCCCAACCCCCCTGCACGAAACAACCCTTTTGAACCCATTCCATACTTCATAACCCACCAGGGCTAACCTTGGTCAATTTCAAGTCAAGGTCAAAGTCAACATCCAAGTCAAAGTCAAAGTCAACACCCCGAGTTACCCTTCAACTCGCCGAGTTTCTATGAATCACAGAATTGTGATTTCGCGATCCAACTCGTCGAGTTCTTCTATGAACTCGTCTAGTTCTTCCGTATCAACAGAATCGGGACATTTCAAGTCAACTCGTAGAGTCCATCCTTGAACTCGTCGAGTTCCCCTGTCTGTTAGCCCCTTCTTACTCATTAAGCCATTATTCTTCAGATCTAAACTCTATACTTCAGATCTCGACTGATAATTCCCTTAGAAGGGTAATGTTTCCAACTTTACCCACTAATATCAGTCCTAAAAAGATTAAGCTCAAACCCTAACCCAAAAGGGCCAAAGTCTTAATCCAAACAACCCAAAACTACAAGATAGACCTTGAGGTCATAGATATGGATTCTAGGGAGTAACAGATCACATAAAGTTGTAACTTTATCTTCATGCATGGCCATAAGAAGCTCCAAAAGGCCAAAATGATGGTCTAAAGGTTGCATGGGACTTGCATGGTCATAAAGTTGGCAACTTTATGCCATGAAAGTCCTTCAAGACTCTAGATCTGAAGTGTTGTCCATTTGGGACATCCAACTCTCAAGAACCATATCATTTGGACCAAAAACAAGCCAAAAGGTGCTAAGAAGGAGATCTAATCAACTATTAGGCAAGTTTGAGACTTGATTACCCGAAAATGATGAAAATGGAGTGAGGTTTCTGGATCTAGCAACTCTTCCTTTTTCCTTCAAACTTTCCTTCCTTCCAAGAGCTTCCAACACCCACAATAACACTCAAAATGGCTCACAGTCACTCACAATAACATTAGGGTTTCGAGATCTAGGGTTAGAATAGTGGAGGCTGGAAATGAGGCCAAACACTAAAACATAAGGTGTTTAAATAGGCTGCAAAATCCCGGATCTAGGGTTTCCCAAACCCCGTCCAACTCGTCGAGTAGGCCTTTAAATTCCCGCGTGCCCAATTATTCCAACACGTCGAGTTCTCACCCTTAAACTCGACGAGTTACCCTCTTGATTGGAGTTTTTCTTTCCTTAATTAGCCTTCTGGATTCCGGGTGCTACAAAACACCAATTTCTTGCAAAATATTGGAAAAACTTCTTGAACGCTAAAATTCAGCAACTGTCGCTAAAAGTCCGACAACCCTTTGTAAACAGCATTAGTGACACTTTTTAGAAAATGTCACTGAAAATCCTGCACACTTTTTAGACTCAAAAATTGCTCTTTTGTCTTCCAAAAATGGTTCCAACTTTATATCTTGTTACATTTTGGTACAAATAAATTAATTTTAAAAACTAATCGATTACTTCAAAAAATAAACCAAGAAAACTAATCTATTTAATTTATTACATACCATATGAATAAATAAATTATTATAACCATTTTTATAAAACAACCAACACAACAAACACAATGGTCCTTGGCTCGTTTACGCACATCATATACATCAACATACACATAAAACAACCTTTTTTTTTCTAATACAACTTTTAAATGACAAAAGATGCCTGAAACTTTTGTCACATAAAATAACAAATATAAAGTTGTCATAGAAAATATGTATGAACTTATTTTTTATAAAAAGACAAGCTATCCATATTCTACAAAAACTAAGATTTTCAAAAATAAAAAAATCTAACCAAATTTGCAAGGTGGCTTTGATACCAATTGTTGGGTTTTAGTTCAAAAATAGTTTCATAAACTAGAAAAATATGGTAACGGAAGACTTAAAAATTTGAACATAACATAACATTTTATACCCACCAAGGATCTTCTTGCATGTTATAGAAAGATTAAAACACCAACCATAGAAAGGATGAAGAAATAACAACCTTTGTTGATCTTTGGATCCTCTTGGGAGGCTTGGAAGTTGATGAAGAATGTGGAACCTTTGAGACACCAACAATGACTCAACTTGATGTAGATGCTAGTCCATAAACTTCTAATCCCTTAAGCTTTAAGTTAATAACCAATATGAAGTTAAAGAGGGAATGTAAAAGCAAGTAATATTCAGGAAAAGATGAATAAAAGAGAGAGAGTAACCTCCTCTAAGGAGGTTACGGATTTGGAGAGTGTGAATGAGCAAGCCAAATAAAAGCATCAAGTCTTGTATTTATAGTAGAAACAATTCCCTACTTTTGAATAAACTAATCACAAGACCATGCCCTTAATTAAATAATCAAAGAACCATTATCTCATTTAAATAACCAAAAGGCCATACAATTATTTAAATATTCAAAGAGACATTCTCTCATTTAAATAATCAAAAGCCCATAACTCTTTTCTTCTTCTCTAATTTTCCAAAATTATATATAAAACGGAAGAGTTTGTTTAAATTTTATAAACTCAAGTTTTATAAAATATAAACTTTGTCTTTTGAGTAAAAGACAAAAGGGTTTCAACTAGTCCATAAAGTTGTACATAACTTATTAATTCATACCATATGAATTATGTAATATTACTTGCTAATGAAAATTATTATTTCCATGAAATAAATAATTTCTAATTTAATTATAAGAGTTTTATTGAATATTTATTAAAATCAATTTATAATAAATAATCAATTATATCAAGTTGTTGTTAGTGTGACCCATTAGTATCATATGTTAATTAGAAATATCACTCTAATATGATTCTTGAGCATACTAGACCTTTCAATCTCCCACTTGCGCAAGACTCATATTAGACTGATATAGATAGTGGTGAACGTCTAGCAACATTTCACTACCCCCATCAACATACCATTTTGTGCCATTCTATCAACACCCAATTCCCAAAAAGCTCAAAGCCACAATTGGTGTATAAGGTAAGTTTATCAGTTATCCCTTTGCTACAGACATCATGTTGAACATGAGATACGGATCGCGATCAATCTCATTAGTTGTTCAACTTTTGGTAAGGCGCCTTAGATGTCTAACTCTCAACACATAAGAGGAACAAATCCCATCTTGACAACACAAGTCTCTTGTATAGTTCACACCATACATGAAAATGGATTTTATAACTGCCCAACCACCACATTTGCCTTTCCGGGGTGATAAATGAACTCACAATCATAATCCTTTACCACGTCTAGCCACCGGAGTTGCCTCATGTTCAGATTCGGCTGATCCATTAGAGATCTCAAACTCTTGTGGTTTGTGTAAATGATACAACGAAACCCATAAAAATAGTGACGCCAAATATTAAGGGAAAAAACTACAGCCTGCAGCTCCAAATCATGAGTAGGATGATTCACATCATGAGGCTGCAACTGACTCAAAGCATAAGCACTAACATGGCCTTTCTGCATAAGCACTATACCCAACCCTATATTCGAAGTATAACAATAAACCACAAAATCCTCCATGCCCTTAGGTAGGGCCAGAATTGGAGCTTCATACAACTTCCGTCTTAAAGTATCAAACTTCGCCTGCTACTCAGGCCCCCAAAGAAAAGTGACAACCCTATATTCGAAGTATAACAATAAACCACAAAATCCTCCATGCCCTCATAAGCACGATACACCGTTCACTAAGAACGTCCCTATATAACCACAAACACATTAAGCAAACAAATAAATTATAAAAATAAGATAAGGAGAAGATACATACCAGTAACCACATCTGTCGGTGCACAAGCCTCCTCGGCTATCAGCTGGAAAGCTCAAATCCTCACGACTGGTGCCTCTGCTTTTCCCTGGCGGCCATTAGTGATCCTCAATGTCGCTGGAGCGGGTGATGCAACTGCTCCTACTACCAAACTCGGACAATCGGCCTTCTTGTGGCCCCTCTGATTGCAATGAATGCAAATCAGACTCGATACCTGGGTAGTGACAGTACAATCTCTGCCATAATTACCAGTCTTGCCGTACTTATAGCAGCTCGAGCAACCCACCCTACATATCCCATCGTGTGCCTTGTCACACTTGCCACAACGGCGCCGAACCTGCTGGTCCCTCGATCTAGAATCAAAAGTCTTGGGCTTCTTTGCTGAATCCCCGACTGTCTTCACCTGCTCTGCCTTCCTCTTTCCGAGGTGCTCTCAATCGATTTCTCGTATCCAGGCTCTGGCTATCATATCCTCCAATGTCCGACAAGCTAAAAAACTAACAAAATCCTTGATGTCTGCTCTCAGCATGTCATGGTACCGCGTCTTCTTCATCTACTCATCCGCGACATATTATGGAGCCAACAAGGCTCTCTCAGAACTTGGCGGTGGTTTGTGCCACAATCTCAGTAGTCTGGCGTAGGACCTGGAACTCACTCGCCAACTGCAGCACCTCGACAGCGGGTGCAAACTCCACTTAAAATCATGTCACAAAGTTCGGACAGGTCGTGGCCTCAATGACTGGCACTCCAAGGGCATATCCAACCTCCTCCCACCAATATCGGGCTCGCTCCCTCAAACAGCCCGCAACAAACCTTACCTTTGACCCCTCAGGACAGAAGCTAGTCATCTGGGCGCTCTCCATGTCTGATATCCAACTTATGGCGGCAATGGGGTCCTTCACCCCAAAGAACTATGACGCCCCGCATCCCCTAAAATCCTTGAAGGAGAGAGTGCGAGCTTCGTGCTTCTCGGCAGCCAACTTAGCTCTAACGACCCATAAACGCTCCTCCATCATCTTAATGATACCCTCCTTGATCGTCGCAAACATCACCAAGGTGGAATTAAGGATAGCTCTTGTAATCTCAGACGCGATGAAATCGCGTAGTCCCTCGTCAATTGGTTCGGTGCCTGAGCCCGAACTGGATCCGGATCTGGAACCTCCTACTCCACCATGTGTCATCACCATGTTGAAACACAATACATAAACAATCAGTACACACACAAAGAGGTTCACACTCCCGAAATTTCTCGGAATCACTAAGATCTTCCTCGTCTCGGGTATAGATCATGTGCTTTCAGTAGTACGGCCCCAATACTACCTTCCACACCTATCTATACCTTCCTCAAGGAGACTGCCTCAAGTCCTCCATGCCACTTCCTTACTACCAATCACTCATTTTGCACTATAATGCACCCCATGCGCTAAGACATCCCTAGGATTTCCTAGTGTTCCCTTACCACCACTCTCCGCCATCAGCTGCAGAAGAAACTCTCACTAATATCTTCTACCTACCTCACGAATACTATTGCATGTCACCAACACTAGCTAATTCTTCGACTACTAGATCCCACTCTACAACGGTTGGACTCAAAAAAGAGTTGCACAATAAGGTTGAACCTAACCTTCTAAACTTATTTAGTCCCCATAACATGTAACTTAACATATTCTCTTAATAGCTAGCTGACATTATTGGGGTCTCTAAATGTAACGGCCCAAAAAACCGGATAAAACTTTTTCATTTTCAATTAAGAATTACAAACATAATTTTTTTTCCAAAATCCATTACAAAATAAACATGTCAAACTATCAGAGTAACAACATCAGTAAGTGCGGAAAATAGTGGAGAGTGAATGATACGCCATCATGCCCGACCCTTCCCTTTAGTACTGGAAGTACCTGAAACCACAATACAAATTGTAAGCAAAAGCTTAATGAGTTTCCCAAAAATACCACATAACATACAAACAATTTCCATGTGCTACCCCCATGGTCTTTTTCCCCTGAAATGCCATGGGCTATGCCCATGGTCTGATATCCAAGTGCCATGGGCTACCCACATGGTCTTCCATACAACTGCCACGGGATACCCCCAAGATCTTTCAGACAAGCAACCACATAGACAATTATCATTCCAAATGACAAGTAATTGGCCGACATTGGTGCCTTCGACCCACGGATATAGTGAGACGACTCACCTTGGTCTGATGGAAAATACTAACTGCTCGGCTACCGATCCGACAATCTCACACTGAATATACACAAATTACCCTAATCAGAAATAGGTCACAGACCCAAAACATGGGCCAAAACCCTAAGTCCAACTCCTAGAATATGTCCCATTCGCCTTTCCCATAATGTGCAATAACGGGCTCCATGGACCAAAAGGCCCAAACCATGACACATAAAGCCCACCTATCCTAAACAGGCCAAGGCCCAAAACTAGTTAAGGCCCAAAAGTCACAAAAGTTCAATAATTGACCAACGGCCCACTGGGCGTACACGCAGCGTACCATCACTACAGTTAGCGTACTTGATCCTCAAACATTACGCGCGACGTACCTCTTAGTATGCCCAACGTACTAAGTTGTTAAGCACTTTCAGCAATTAAGTGCTTAATCCATGTAGTCACTTCATCAACTTCCAGATCTCGATCATTTAAGGGGTCCTAGGGCATAAAGTTGGCAACTTTACGCCTTTGCATGCCTTATAGGAGCCCAACATCCCATTTCGTCCATTAAGACTCACCTTAAGGACCTATATTCATGCATGGTTCCATAACAACCATCAAGATAGCATTTTTATGCCTCTAACACACCGAAGGGACTAAGATGTACCATTACAAGCTTCTGGAGTTGCCCAAACTCACAAAAGAGAAACCATGGACCGAAAATGAGCTTATAAACAAACCCTAACTCTAAGTATCAAAAGGATTAACAATGTAGGAGCTTTTTACCTCCAAAAGCCTCCTAAGATGATGTAGATTCAGGATCTTGAAGCTCAACCACGTCCAAGGCTTGCTCACTAACTTCTTCTTCTTTAAAAAACACTAAAAAGGCCACCAAAGTTACTTTCAAGCTCATGGATCACTCTCAAAGGGTACTAGGGTTTTTAGGGACATTCAAAGGCAATGGAGGCTGATAAGAGTGAGGGTCCAACGTCATAAGTGAGCTTAAATAGGGCCCATGCCCTAAAATTAGGGTTTTAGTGAATTGTGTGACATCCCCATTTTCACGGCGAGAAAAGACCGATTTTGTTTATGCTTTATAAAAATCAGAGTATCTCTTTTAATAAAAATGTTGCGGAATTTGTTCCCAGAAAAACATGATAAATACATTATCAAAGCATTTCCGAAGAAATGTATTTTTATTCATTTTTAAAACGTTTGGGATGTCATCGTCAATTCAGAAACATAAGCATAAACAGAACTTACATTCATTTACACTAGTGATCTACATCTCTTTTAAATCTCTCAGTGTAAAGTAGCTTCATATCGACATCTGTGATACAAATAAGCTTGAGTGGGTCAGGTTAGGAAACCTGGTGAGTACATAGGGTTTTCAACCCACAATAACATAATTATTATGTTTAATCATCAAACAATTAACCCAATTACCCATCCCGATTATCTTCTTTACTCTTAAGGATCTACCCTAAGAATCAACTATTCCTCGTTCATTCATTCCTAAGGATCATCCTAAGGAATCGGCACAAAGTCCATCGTCACCAGGGTTTAGGCACTAAGTCTGCATAGTCGCCAGGGTTTAGGCACCAAGTCTGCATAGTCGCTAGGGTTTATACAACAGGCACTAAGTCCGCATAGTCGCCAGGGTTTTGGCACCAAGTCTGCATGATCGCCAGGGTTTACAGTACACCGGGTGAACACATCGTTCACAACACCTACAGGTTGCGAGCCTGTTAGTGTTCTACTGGACTGTCTAGAATAGTCCGTGGTTGTCATCCATACTGTGCTAGATGACGGGGACATCATTTGGGAAAAAAGGCTTCTCACATTATCCACCTCTCATCCTTACCTCATGGTCTATATCACCTCTCAACTCATCATCCAACTCATATTTCATCTACCCATGTTTTACCCAACATATTATGTAGATATAAATACATATACAGTTTAAATCATATAAAACTTGTATAAAATCGTTCATCCAGCATAGATAGCAAGTATACAGATAATATGCACACATAGCACGTAATTTATATAAAATACTCCATATCTATGTGTAAGATGAAAGTAACTATGCACTCACTTGTTAAGGTGGTGACTCGGTACTCGGACAACACTTCGTTATCTCAAAACAATTTTCCCTTGACAAAACCTAGTATCAATACCACTAGGGTTTAGTCTAACGTTAACCGCGACTAATTAATAGTCTAGCTATTATTATTATTATATAAGTGTTAAACAACACTCTATATAACTCATAATAATAGCCCAAATAATTATTTTAAGGTCCTAATAATGTTACTATAATTAAATAAAAGCTATATTAAAAATAGCGTAGACGTAGCTCACTTACAGCGGGTTTTATAGAAAACCGGGCTTCGCTTGGAGCAGCGTTTATGAACCGAAAGACCCTTTTCTCTCAGGACTCCGGGAGCCTCGGGGCTTCCTTCGGGTGCTACGGGAGTTCCCTAGGGTTTAGGGGGCTTAAGATAGGCTAAAGAGAGAAAGAATCTAGAGAGAGAAGTGAGAAAGGTGTGAAAAACTCGGAACTCTCGCCCCCCTTTTATAGCCTGCGATGCCTCGGATTACACTGGGTGTAATCCTTGGCTATGTTGGGCGTAGTCTTCAGATAAGGCTCCAGCTCGCATCCAGCTGGCTCGCACATCGGACGGATAAGAACCGAAGTACGCTGGGCGTACCCGGTCTCGGACGCGGGGCCTAATTCGCTTGGCAAGGCTTCCTTCTGACTACGCGGGGCGTTCTCGAATTACGCTGGGCGTAGTCCTCGCACCAGCTATTAACATCCGAAGCGAGGCGTGGGCGACAAGGAACAGCTGCGATTTGGCCACGTCATCGAGTTCGCATCAGGCTTCGTAAATTCATACTCCGACTTCAAAAATTCGTATCTTTCGCATACGAGCTCCGTTTTCGACGTTCTTTATATCCACGTGTAGGCGGGAACATACTCTACAACTTTCGTTTAGACTCCTTCGGCTAATTTTGAATTTATTTTAAAAGTTATATTTTTAACAGGTCGGGACAAGATTGGTCTGTTAAAAATTCATAACTTCTTCATCCGACGTCCGTTTTTGTCTGTCTTTTTATCGATGCGCTACTATTAACGAGATCTTCGATTCTTGTTTAGGTTGTGTCGGATAAAAATAGCTCGTTCTAATATTCGAACTTCGGGCTGTACACTGCTAAGCCGAAACTTCGAAAAATCATAACTTCCTCATACGAAGTCAGATTTGGGCGTTCTTTTTATGGACGCCCACGGTTTAACGTATTCTACGAATTTCGTTTAGGTCGCTAAGGCTAAAAGTCACAATATCGTAAATTCACTATTTACGCTTCCCGGTGCCGTGCCGGTTCCGTCGCGAAACTTCGACGGGTCATAACTTCTTCGTTATAACTCGGATTTCGGCGTTCTTTATATGTACGGAACCCTTGAGACATATTCTACAACTTGGTTAAGATTATTTATTCTAAATAATCTTTTGTCAAAAAGTCGTTTTCGACCCCTATTATCTCTAGATTGACTAGCCCGGATCTACGACCGTTACGCTTCGTACGCCACGTGTACTTGGCTTAAGGTCCGGATTCCGCATGCCCTTGTACGCTAAGCGTACATAGACGTACCCCAGCGTATGAAGGGACTTGTTTTGCAATAGTATTAACAAACCAAGGAATAAAAGGACATACCAGAACCCGAGTGTTACAAATCTCCCCCACTTGAATTAGACTTCGTCCTTGAAGTCTGCTACCACGAACAAATCTGGGTAGTGTTCTCTCATATCGTCCTCCGGTTCCTACATCCACTCGGAGCCCCTTCGATGCTGCCATTGCACCTTCACCAAATCACCACCTTGTTACGCAGAGTTTTAGTCTTCCTGTCTAGAATCACAATGGGCTTGTCCACATAATTTAGGCACTCATCCACCCGAATATCATCTAACGAGATCACTGCAGAATCATCAGGTACACATTTCCACAACTGAGATACATGGAAAGTGTTATGGATCTGACTGAGCTCATCAGGAAGATCAAGTCGGTATGCAACCCTACCAACACAGGCAGAAATCCTGAATGGACCAATAAACCGGGGAACCAGCTTGCCCTTCTTCCGAAATCGGATGACACCTTCATAAGGTGACACCTTCAGCAACACAAAGTCTCCCACCTGAAACTTGAGGTCTGAACAACGTCGGTCTGCGTAACATTTCTGGCGACTCTGCGCGACCTGCAACCTGTCATGCACCTGCTGAATCAACTCGGTCGTGTTAAGCACTACCTCAGTGCTTCCGATGACCTGATGTCCGACCTCTCCCCAACAAACCAGGGTCCTACACCTCCTTCCATAAAAAATCTCCAATGGTGGTCAATCAATACTATCATGATAACTGTTGTTGTAGGAGAGCTCTGCGAGTGGAAGGTAAGTATCTCAACTCCCTCCTTAATCCAGCACACAAGCCCTAAGCATATCCTCGAGTGTATGGATCGTCCGCTCACTCTGATCGTCGATCTGGGGGTGGTATGATGTACTGAAATGAATTTGAGTGACTAACTCCTCATGGAATTTCCTCAAAAATCTGGAGGTGAAACAAACATCGCGGTCCGAAACCACAGATATCAGCACCCCATGCCTGAGTACTACCTCCCGAACGTAGATATCCGCTAACTTTTCTGCGGATATACTCTCAGCAATCGGAATAAAATGTGCACTCTTGGTCAACCTGTCCACAATGGCCCAAATAGAGTCAACACCCCCACGCCGTCCTAGGGAATTTAGTGATGAATTCCATAGTGATCTCCTCCCATTTCCACATAAGGATAGGCAATGGATGCACCTTGTCGTGAGGTATCTGATGTTTGGCTTTGACCTTCCTACAAGTCAAACACCGCTCAACAAACCAAACAACTTCCATTTTCATGCAGGGCCACCGGTAATTCAACCTCAATTATCGGTACATCTTTGTGGCCCCCGGGTGGATAGAAAACTTTGATATATGCGCCTCCTCCAAAATCGTCTGTCTCACCCCAAATGATGCCGGAACCCGGACCCTACCACATTGGGTCAATAACCCCCGACCGTCTCTAACAAACAAAGAAATCAGCCCTCTAATCCGCTCAGTCTTCCAGTTTTCCTTATTCAGTCCTTCTACCTGAGCCTCCTTGATCAAATCCGTCAAGGGTGAAGTAACATTGATCCTCAAACAAATATCTCAGATCGAAGAGCACACTGCCTTACAACTCAAAGCATCGGCCACCACATTGGCCTTCCTGGGGTGATACAAAATCTCGCAGTCATAGTCTTTTACCACATCTAACCACCTCCGCTGATGCATATTCAAGTTCGGCTGATCCATCAAATATTTCAAACTCTTATGATCGGCGTAGATAGTGCATTGGACCCCATACAAGCAGTGCCCCCAGATTTTGAGGGCAAACACCACCACCCCCAATTCTAAATCATGCATGCGGTAATTCGCCTCATGAGGCTTCAGCTACCTCTAGGCGTAAGCAATCACATGCCTTCTCTGCATAAGGACAACTCCCAATCTCGAAATAGAAGTGTTGCAATAAACCACAAAATCATTCAATTCCTCAGGAAACGTGAGAATAGGGGCCTCGCACAATCGCTTCCTCAGAGTCTCGAAGGCCAAATGCTGATCCGGACCCCACCGAAAGATCACATTTTTCTTGGTCAGGCGGGTCTCATCGGTGGTCAACTGAAAACAATAAAAATAGAGTTAAGTCACATACCAGTAACTACATCCGATGCTGCTCGAGCCTCATCGGTGGTCAACTGAAATGCTCTGCTCTTCACCAAAGGAGTCTCCGCCTTGCCATGGCGGCCATCGGTAATCCTCAAGGTGGCTGGCGCAGGCGCCACCACTGCTACCCCAGACAACCACAGATAATTGGCCTTTTATGTCAGGTCTGGTTGCAGTGAAAACAAATCAAGCCCTTTTGGGGCACTCCCTGCTCAAGTGGCCCAAATGACCACAATTGTAACATACCGAGCCTCCTATCCTACAAACCCCACTGTACGGCTTGCTGCACTTGGAACAACGGCCCCGATCCTACTGGCCTCTGCTAGAAGTATCAGAGGTCTTGGGCTTCTTGGCCTGGCCCACTGCTCTCTGCACCTGCACTGACTTTCGCTTCGTCTGGAGCTCCTACTCGACTTCCCGCTCACGGGCCTTCTCAGTCATATCATTCAGGGTCTTGCACCATGAGAAAATCACTAACTCCCTGATATCATCCCTCAGCATGGCATGATATCTCGTCTTCCTCATCTCCTCATCCGCAGCATACTGGAGAACTAACAATGCCATCTCCTTGAATTTGGTGGTGATCTCTGCCACAATATTTGTAGTCTGGTGAAGGTCCTGGAACTCCCTCACCAGCTACTACACCTCAATGACTGGTGTAAACTCCTGATAGAACCTCTGCACAAAGTCCTAACAAGTGATCACTATAATAGCCACTATACCAACCGCTCGGGTAACCTCCTCCCACTAATCCTGCGCTCGGTCCCTCAGCAAGCATGATGCGAATCCCACCTTTTCCGCCTAGGGGAAAAAGCTCATGCGTTGAGCATTCTCCATGTCATTGATCCAACGGTGGCTAGCAATGGGGTCCTTATCCCCAATGAACTCAGGCGCTCTGCACGCCTTGAACTCCCGTAACGAGGGAGTTCGAGTCCCAATCTGACCTGCGACAATCTCGGCTCGAAATGATCTGAGTCGCTCCTCCATGATCTGCATAATCCCCTCCTTGATGGTACCGAAAATCACCGGGGTAGCGTCAAGGATGCCGCAAGTAACCTCGGATGTGATAAGCTCATGCAACCTCTCATCAATCGGTTCCGCTCGGAACCTGAACTCGAACCAGAACCCGATCCCAAACCTGAACCTCCTCATGTAGTCATCACCATCCTCAACTTAAACTACAACATAGAAACAATCGATAAATAAGTTCGAATGGATTCCTCCTCACTGGACTCCTTAGAGTTTCCAGGTCTGCTCTTGTCTCGGGTACAGGTCCTGTGCTTTCAGTAGTACGGGCCTAATATTTCCTTCCACACCTATCTGTACCTTCCTGAAGGTCATACCTGATACCTCTAATTCACCCAACTATACTCAGAAACATAACTCATACAACACAACACACACATATCCTAGACTCTTTTTAGGATTTCTCAATCCTCACAGAACCATAACCTCAATCAACACCGCAGGTTGCCTTATGCATGAAACTTATACACAAATATAATCACATAGACTGTCAAAATAATGTTTCTACCCTAAGTCCACAACCAAAAAAGGAACAGGAAATGAGGAAGAATCCATCATTCTAGGGCTATGCAATCCTAATCGTATATAACTTTGAAAGCATACACTTAGCAAATACAAAGTCAACATCGATTCCAAGAAATATGTCGCATCCAATTTTCTTAGGCTGTAAGGCATCACACAAATTAGGCAATTCTATCACATAATCCCTGATGGTATCCTTAGCCCTACTCTAACATGCACTTCACATACCAATCATACTAATCGCAATACATAAGCATGGTTAATTTTGGGAAACACTTACTTGAGCTCGGCCGATCGCACGCATTGCAGTCTCCTTTTTTACTTAAGAACACCTTTTTCAGAAAAATTCGATTATTATTCTTTTGAAAAGATTATGATTTTCTCAGTTTGAGTTCTGACACACCTGTGAGTGTGCCCGAATCCCTCAAACCGATGCTCTGATACCAACTTGTAACAACCCAAAAATAGGATAAAAATTTTTAATTTTCAATTTAGAATTACAGCCATAATTTGTTTCCAAATCCATTATAAAATAAACATGTCAAATTATCAAAGTAACAACATCAGTAAGTGCGAAAAATAGTGGAGAGTGAATGCTGCGGCATCAAGCCAGGTTCTTCCCTTTAGTACCGGAAGTACCTGAAACCACAATACAAATTGTAAGCAAATGCTTATTGAGTTTCCCCAAAATACCACATAACATACAAACAGTTGCCATGGGCTACCCCATGGTCTTTTTCCCCTGAAATGCCATGGGCTACCCCCATGATCTGATATCTAAGTGACATGGGCTACCCTCATGGTCTTCCATGCCATGGGCTACCCCTATGGCCTTCCATACAACTGCTACGGGCTACCCCCAAGGTCTTTCAGATAAGCAACCACATAGACAATTATCATTCCACATGACAAGTAATGGGCCGACATTGGTGCCTTCGACCCATGGATATAGTGAGAAGACTCACCTTGGTTTGCTGGTAAATACTAACTGCTAAGATACCGATCCGAAAATCTCACATTGAATATACATAAATTACCCTAATCAGAATTAGGTCACAGTCCCAAAACATGGGCCAAAACCCTGTGTCCAACTACTAGAATATGTCCCATTTACCTTTCCCATAATGGGTCTAACCATATTCGGCCCATCCATGATAACGGGCTCCATGGCCCAAAAGGCCCAAACCATGACACGCAAGGCCCACAATAGAAAACCGGGCCCACCTATCCAAAACAAGCCAAGGCCCAAAACTAGTTAAAGCCCAAAAGTCACAAAAGTCCTATAATTGACCAACGGCCCACTGGGCGTACGCACATCGTAACATCAGTACGCTTAGCGTACTCGATCCTCAAGCATTACACGCGACGTACCTCTTAGTACGCCCAACGTACTAAGTTGTTAAGCACTTTCAGCCATTAAGTGCTTAATCCATGCAGTTACTTCGTCAACTTCCAGATCTCGGTCATTTAAGGGGTCCTAGGGCATAAAGTTGGCAACTTTATGCCTTTTCATGCCTTATCGGAGCCCAACATCATATTTTGTCCATTAAGACTCACTTTAAGGACCTATATTCATGCATGGTGCCATAACAACCATCAAGATAGCATTTTTATGCCTCTAACACACCAAAGGGACTAAGATCTAGCATTACAAGCTTTTGGAGGTGCCCGAACTCACAAAAGAGAATCCAATGACCAAAAATGAGCTTATAAACAAACCCTAACTCTAAGTATCAAAAGGATTAACAAGGTAGGAGTTTTTTACCTCCAAAAGCCTCCTAAGATGATGTAGATTCAGGATATTGAAGCTAAACCACATCCAAGGCTTGCTCACCAACTTCTTCTTCTTGCAAACACACCAAAAAAGCCCCCAAAGTCACTTTCAAGCTTAAGGATCACTCTCAAAGGGTACTAGGGTTTTTAGGGACGTTCAAAGGTAGTGGAGGCTGATAAGAGTGAGGGTCCAAGGTCATAAGTGAGCTTAAATAGGTCTCATGCCCTAAAATTAGGGTTATGGCTACGTACGCCCCGCGTATGTGGCTTAAGGTCCCGACTTTGCATGCCCTTGTCTGCTAAGCGTACATTGACTTATGCCCATCGTACGAAGGGACTTCTTTTGCAATAAAATCAAGAGCACAAGGACTAAAAGGGACATACCAGAATCCGAGTATTACACTAAAAGAATTAAGCAAGAAGGATTTGAGCATTGAGTAGTCCAATCCAGTGTATCACCTAATCAGGCTATTCTTTCCAATATCTGATACCCATACTATCATGTAATTATACATGCTCAATCAACAGGCACATAAAGGCATATCTCCTAGCATCCTATCATGCAATCCTGAGTAGATCCTTAGCCCTAATCTAGCATGCAATTCTCATATATTCATATCATAATAATATCATAACGCATGTATGGGTATTTCGGTAAATACTTACTTGAGCTCGGCCGATTGCACGCATCACACCCTTTTTCTTTTCAAAAATATATATGTTTCAAGAAAAGTTGTTTTCTTTCAAAAACATTTACCAGTTTCACAGTTTGAGTTTAGACACACCAGAGAGTGTATCCGAATCCCTCAAACCAAGGCTTTGATACCAACTTCTAATGTCCCAAAAATTATAATGAAATTTTTTCTTTCAAATAAGCAAACAACCATCCAATCATTAAGAAAATCCCATCAGAGTATAAAACATGTCATATAATGATCAGAGTATAGAACATAATTATAGAGCGGAACACTGGTGGATACGGTGCGATCATGCCAGGCCCTTCCCTTTTGAACTAGAAGTACCTGAAACCATAAATAAAAATTCGTAAGTGCAAAGCTTACATAAAATCACGAAGCTAAACCGAGTCTATTTCACCCTTGAGTCTATTTCAACACCTTCAGTATCTTTTAACCGGTACGGGTTTATTTCACCCCCGAGTTTATTTCAACTCCTTTAGTATCTTTCAACTGGTACGGGTCTATTTCACCCTTGATTCTATTTCAACTCCTTCGGTATCTTTCAACCAGTACTGGTCAATTTAACCCCTTACATCTAAGCATACATTCGTAATAGAAAGAGTCACAAATACAACAAGCACATACAGGCATATCAACAAGTGTCACAAAGAAAAATATTATCCTGCATACTGCGTTGGTGCCTTCGACCCCCTGAGTATAGTGAAGAGACTCACCTCTTAGTCGATACTCATCTGCTGCTGCTCTCACTGCTAGAAATACTGATGCTACACACCACCTATACCATTACACACGATAAACCCTCAGATCTTCTTAAAAAACTAGGAGTTTTACCAAAAGTTAACTAAAGTCAAAAGTCCAATGGTCAAAGTCAACGGTCAACATTGACTTCAGTCAACTGCCACACCGTGGCCTTCCTTGGCCACGTCATGGCCCTCATACGATCCACATATGGGTATTTCCTAGTCGCCACGCCGTGCCAGCGTAAGGCCACACCGTGGGCACTAGGTTTCCAATAGCTTAATGGGTTAAGCCATTTTCCTTGACTCTAAGAGCTCCAAAGCTCAGATCTGTTCCGAAACATGGTCTAAAAGGATAAAGTTTCCAACTTTATCCATTAGAACCACCCCAAAAGTCAAAATTTTAAACCCTAGATCCAAATAAGGATAAATACCGCAATGTATTAAACATTAATCCCTTATTCTGAAAAGGTCCCTCACTCACCTACTCCAGAAGAGTTTCTAATACCAAATCTAGCATATATATGGGTGTTATATAGACATGCATGTCCAATGCATGTATTGAAGCCATAATGGGTCGAAAATTTGGATTTTTGATAAAAATAACATACATGGCTCAAAAACATAAATACACGTCAGATCTAAACCCACAATCATACTAAGTGTTCCAAAGATTCACAAAGTTGTAACCTTTATGAAGTATCATTACTCCAACCATCAAGAAAAAGTAAATGAATGGCTAAAAGTCAAGATATAGTAATCTAGCCTGATCAATATCGAGTCTTGGACACTTACAAAGGTCCAGAAGAGTGCTGGGGTGAAGAATGGAGACTTGCTAAATCAATGTTAACTTCATTTTCTTTCTTCTCTCTTCCAAACTTCCAAGAACACCAAAAGCAACTTTAATAATGGAGGAAAGAGGTTAGGGTTTCATTAAAATCGCATGCCATGTCGTGGCCCTTATGGAGGAACATTAAACCTTCACGGCCAAGAAAACAATCGCCACGTTGTGGTGAATATCCACCACGCCATGGCCACCCAATAATGAAATTCAGATTTTTAACATATTAGCTCGTACCTGACACGGATGTTATAGTTTTGTAAGTAGCTTCTATTATCAACACGTGTGAAACTGTACGCCATATCTTCCAAGACGTTGGATGAAGGAAAAATAGATTCTCCAACTAATTTGAATCGCCTGTAGTAAGCTTATGTAAATAATTATTGGTGTGGAAATGGACATAAGAACATGCATTGGAGTTTTTCCTACTTGCTCGTGCCTGCAAATCTTTTGTTGTGCATTATACATTGTTTGAATTACCGACACAATATTTTCATTTTTCCCTTTCAACGTTGATAGGATATCACGTGGCGCCAAGTTCTTTCTTGTTAAATCTTCCACCAAAAAAGTCTCGTCAATAGATAACCTTCTTACAAACAGATGACCCTCCATATATTGTGCAGGTGGATGATTATGATCATAACATATTACCCTCGGCATCTATTGATTATATTCTTTTGAATACTTTCCTTCAAGTTGAAATTTATAATTAGTCTTTCTTGTTCCAGATGCTCTAGTCGTGTTAGCAACTTTTTATTCTCCACCACGATCACAAAGTATGACTTTATACACGAATCCGTTGACATATGCAATTGATCTTTTGGTGATAATGACATATCCTAGAGAGTGTGTTGTGTTTTGTGTCCACTCAAACAATTCCTCACGAGACTTGAACATTTAAAATTGAATTTTAAGTGTTTTAGTTTATATGAAAAATATAAAACGTCATAATGTAGTATAAGTATATAATCCGATCGGTGGAAAATGTCGATTTTTTGGTAAAGCATCTTCATCTCGAGCAAACACGTTGATTTTAAATAACTTAAACATCTCTATATAGAAAAAACACACAAAATAATTTAATATTTTTAAAATTAAAAAAAAAACATGTATGAACAATTCATGTTTTTAAAATTTTAAATATGTACAATTTTTAAAATTTACGTAATCTGTTAAAAAAATATTATAAAAATTGGTGTTTTTGTTTAAAAAAAAATACATAAATTATATTAAATAACTTTTTGATAAAAAAGTTTATTTTTTTGTTAAAATAAATAAATATATGTAGAAACTATAAAAGATATAAATACAAGGGTATAACATGCCATATCTTCAAAATGGATGGGTTGTTAATTTAAAAATATAGGATATAAATTGGTTACTTTCCCTTAATCCTATCACAAAGATGCAGCCCCAGCGAGGTTTCATGCCACTTCTCCTTCTCTCATTCTGTCTCCAACAACGATGGCTATAGTCGAGCTTAATGCTTTTTACGATTTGAAGTAACAGAATAATAAAAAAGTCAACGACCAACAAAGTAATTATTGTAGGGGTATAATAATAAAATAAGGGGTATTAATAACAAATCCCTTTTAAAATCCTTGATTCTCGCTCCTTTAATTTCACCGCTTTCCATATATCTAAGATTTTGATATTAATACAATCCATAAATCTTGGTCAATTCTGTGAGGATGAAAATCCTAGAAAGATCGTTTAGATTCAAACAGATTAAAATAAGAACACAACGATGATTCAAAATATGTTGAATGATTCAAATGTCATAGCCTTAGAAGAACTCGATTAAGAATTGCTACTGTAGAGGCGTGACTAGGGTTACAAGATAATATCAGAGTTGCTAAAATATTATGCATGCGTGCACCTTAAATGCTCTAACCCTAATAACTGAAAGACGGGTAGACAGGCCCAACCCGTTTACAAAATAAACAAACTAATTAGCCCATTGACGTAACACTTTATACCCAACAATCTCCCCTTTGCGTCAAAAGAGCGAGAGTTCTTCAAGCCTGAGTTCGCTTCTGTATTTCATAAAATTTCGGAATGATGCTCAATAAAGTCTTGAGAAATTGAATGTACCATTGAATCATGTCAGAGAAGCATTTCAAATCTCCTTTGCTGTTGCCCTTGAATTTGGTAACAAGATCCAAAATGAACTCAATACAGGAAGTACTGAATAAATGTTTATCATGGAGAGAGAAACAAGTCTTGCGAAAGTCTGCATTACTTCGTTCTCTGGCCTGAAATACCATGTACCATCCTTCTATGTAAATCTTTCCTATCTTCCACTTCTCAAAACCTTATGGGGATTCTTTAAGAAGAACTGAGGGCTTCCTTCGTAGTACAACAGCTACCTCCACATCCATATTACCTATCTATTGAATGTAGGAAGTTATCATCAGTTTGAGATGGGCAATGACAGGCTCATACTTCTGTCTGTCTCTCAGCAGTAGGTTGTAAAGCATGATCCAGTCATAGGGATTGAGGCAAGGCAAGTCTGCAAGAGTGAATTCGTAACACTGACTAGCAAAACCTCTCGTAACCTTGAACTTCGCATTTGGGAAGATGTCAGTTTCGATTGGACCTGTGATCTTCACTGCAGTCATCTTGCTCGCACTGCACATTTCGTACTGTGGCTTCATGTGCTTGAGATAGAACAAGAAGAGGAGATGGTCAGCTCCGCTGTCAGTAGATGGGACATTCACAACTTTTGCAAAGGAGCGAAACTTGAAAGCCTTAGGAGTTGTTGGAAGATCCAGTTTCGAATCTTGTGTGTTCTGAAGCTCGAACAACACAACTGGTTCTAGCCAATATTGACTTGGTAAGTCTACAACTTTACTGTGAATTCGTTTCAACATCCACTCAGGAAATAAGAGCTTTCTGCTTTCACGTTTGACCTGAGCTTCTTTTTCTGCTTTCTCTTTCTGTTCAGCCTCACGAACAATTCTCTGTTGCTCATCTAGTTCAGCTTCACGAGCTTTTCGCTTTTTGAGTTCGACTTCATCAGGCTCTTCATCTTCACTGTGGTTAATAATGGGCTCATTTCTAAAAAGTTTTTCTTTACCCTTAGGCTCAGATTCGCTTTTGACAGTGTGCTTGGCTGAAGGTTTGGGGTCGTCCTTCTTGGATGTGACCGATCTTCTCCCCCTTGTGTCGGAATGACGGGAGTCTCCGAAACACCCTCAATCCTACTAAGCATAGCACTAGCAGGACGAAACTTGTCATCTAGATGCCTGCGAATTGAAATGGTGGGAATTGGATCATGAGAATCAAGAATGTTGGAGAGCAAAGCATTCACATCCGCAACACAACTTTTGACCACAGCTCGCTCAGACTGAAGAACTTTGATTTCTTTGTTGGATTGAGCAAGTTTGGTTTGATGAACCTTGACTGTTGTGGTTTGAGCAGCAAGTTGATCCATCAGGGTATTTTCAGTTGCTAGAGATTCTGAAAGCTTTGTCATCTTCGTAGAAATAGTGTTGGATATAGTGTCTAAGTCCATAACTATATTTGGTATGTACTTGACCCGACCCGGTATGGTCCATTTGGGTTGCACTTCACCCGAACAATTTATGGATAATCGTTTGAGAATAGTATAAGTTATGATTTATTAATATATTATAAGTCCTAATATATTAATATAAAATCATATTATTTAACTAGTATTGATCTATAATTAATTTAGAATTAATTTAGAGATCAAAAGTATGACTAATTAAATATGGGCTCTTGTATTTATATAGTGTGGGCTAATGCTTATTTGGAATGGGCTAGGCTTGCATGGAAAGTCCATGGATACTCCATGGAGCTTTAACCCATTGATCTCATGGAAATGAAAAGACATGGGTATTAGGGTTTACATGAATGTAACCGTAATCCACCACACTATATAAAGGAGGCTTTGGTTCTTGAAATGACACGAGTTGTGGTGAGTAAAGTAAGAGGGCCGATTTCAAGAAGGTGATTACTATTCTCTCAAAGTTCCAAGTTTGTGGTGATTTGTGATTTCCATTTGAGGCATCCACACTATTGGTGCTAGGCTCTAAAACTCCAAGCAATCAACTACAACTACAAGGTAAGTAATTCTACTAGCTTTATTTGATTCAAGTTCCCCATGCCATGCTAGATAGGATAAGAACCTTGGAAAAATAATTATTTGCATGTATCATAGTCAAACATAGATCCAAGGTTTCTAGGGTTGCATGTACACCATAGGAGTGTTAGAATGCTCAAAAACCCATCAGTGGTATCAGAGCCAGGTTTGTTTATTTGAGACTTGATGCAAAAAAAAAAAGAAACTTGAAAATCGAAGTTTTGTCAAAAGCTCGTATCAAAATTTCAAGTTTTGTATATGTACTTACGATTCTTGAAATTTTTTATATGAACATTCATAAACATATGAGTTTAGAAGATCATAGAAATTATGTGCTAATAATTGATTAGATTAATTCTTGATCTTTATGTGTTTTAATGGAGTCCATAACTAGTTCTGAAGTTATGGATAACCAAAAGTCACATTTATAAATAACCATTAAAAGAACACATAGGTTACAAAAAATGAAGAGTCTTCATTTTTAATAACCATTAACTCATAAGTTATGAGAAATGAAAAGTTTTGAAAGTTTACAAAACTTGCCCTCAAGTTTTGGAACATGTAAAGTCATATTAAAAACTTTAGTTCCAACCCTTAGAATTTTAAAAGTTAAAATTCAACCCTTATACTTTATTATATTATAAGTTTAATAATATTTATATATGTATAAGATAAAGTCGTCTTGCCGCTAGTACGCCTCATTCACGAAGCCGGTCTATAAGGGGGGTATAAGGTTGTTGCCTATAAAATGGCAACTTAATGGGTGTCCACTCTCACCCACCGCTTCCTTGATCGGTGGAGGGTCGTTAGCCGAACGGGTAGGACAAGGACTTATAAATTTTCATTAAAAGTATAATGATAATACTAAAGTAACTAAACTTTGTTGAATTCCCAATCTTAGTTATGTTAGGAAAATGTGAATAAGGTGCTAATCCATGAAATTACACTTTACACTTTGTTTAAGTCGTTAGTGGAGCGTGTGTGGTTAACTGGCACACTAACTTGAACTTAACAAGGTAGGTAAAGGGTGACTTAATGTTTATCATAGTATCGATGGAGCGTGTGTGGTTAACCGGCACATCGATTGAGGGGTAATACATTAAGGGTACCAAGTAATTTGCATGGTTACTTCACACCTTGTTTTGTGATCCTCGGCATCCCAGTCACAAAACTTGAAGGGCACTCTCGAGATTGAAACATGCCATTAAAGAAAGTTCAATGAATCTCAAAGAATCTAGGAGTTTCTAAACCAATTAAAACCTAATTAAATATTTTGTTTTTCATGGTGGAAATTGGTGAATCGTCATTCACCTACCTTCAAATATCTTATAGCTCAGATTACGGTATCCCTCTTCTAAGTTATAAAATATTGTGTTGGGTCCTAGCCTTAATATTACATTTGGGTGTTTTGTTAAGGACTATCTCTATATCTAATCTAATCTATTCCCTCTTCATTTCAGATGTCTTCCAATAACAATGCTTCTGGCTCAAACCCTACTAGCTCCTTCTCTCTCATGAATCTTTGTGGGAGAGTCATCTTTGATGGGTCCAACTTTAAAGATTGGATCAGAAACATCAGGATGGTCACTCGGTATGAGAACAAAGAATATGTTCTCGACAAGGAGCTGAAGGTACCCGAGCCAACTGCTACTCCTGAAGAGCTTGCTGAATATGAGGTACATGAAAGAGATGCTACAAAAGTGGCATGCATGATGATGGCCACCATGACAGCCGAGCTCCAAAAGTCCTATGAGGACTATTATCCTTTTGAGATGCACCAGGACTTGATGGACCGCTACCATCAAAGTGCTCGTCAAGAGCGATATGAAATAATCTCCTCCATGATAACAACCCGAATGAAGGATGGTGAACCCATCACGGGCCACATGCAGAAAATGCAAAGGTATGTGGACCGTTTACTGAAGCTGAATGTGAACTTCCCTGAGGAGTTAGCAATAGACATCATTTTGCAGTCCTTGCCATCGTGTTATGATCAATTCCGAATGACATATCACATGAACAAGGAAGAAGTCACCCTCAACAAACTTCAAGGACTCTTGAAGACCGCCGAAAGTGGTCTAAAGGGTAAGTCGGTTGTTACTACTCCTACTCCTACTCCAACTGAGGCCAATGTCTTGGCAATCGGGCATGGCAAAGGGAAGAAGAGAAAGAACCCTTCTAAGGGTACCAAGGGTAAGACCCTTGAAGTCTTCTCTTCAAGCAAAACCAAGAAAGGTTTTGTCACTCCTTCTGCTAACCCTAATGAGGCTGAATGCTTCTATTGCCATGAAAAGTCGCACTGGAAGCGAAACTGCCCAAAGTACCAGCAAGATTTGAAGGATGAGAAAGTAAAACCCAACCATGCAGGTATATACACTATATTGTCTAATAACTCACCTCATTCTAAGTCTTGGGTCCTTGATACAGGTTGTGGTATTCACATATGTTGTGATTTGCAGGGACTAAAAAGAAGTGAGAATGTGGAGCAGGGAAAAATAAACTTGATCATGGGAAACAGGAAAGCTTCACCTGTCACCAAGATAGGAGTTTATTCCTTAGTGCTAAATAGTGGGTTTACCTTAGATTTGAATAAATGTTATTATTCGCCAGAAATGGCAAGAAATGTTATTTCCTTTCATGCATTATATAAACAAGGGTTTACCTTTTATTTTGATAATAATAATGGTAGTATTGATGCTTTCTTTAATAATGTTCTTAATTTTAAAGCATTACCTTGTGATGGCGTGTATGAAACTGTATCTGTTGTAGATAATCTAGGAAATAATGTATTGTGTATTAACTCTTCCACTAGCTTAGATAAAGCATCCTTATGGCATTGTCGTCTTGGACATGTAAGCAAGAAACGCATAGGCCAACTCCAAAAGGATGGAGTCTTGGAGTCATTTGACCTAAAGTCAGATGATAGTTGTGAATCTTGTTTGCTTGGTAAAATGACAAAGTCACCTTTTACTGGCACTTGTGCTAGGGGTGAAGGTTTGTTGGACCTCATACACACGGATGTGTGTGGACCCTTCAGAACCGCCACAAGAGATGCTAATCGGTTCTATGTGACTTTTACTGATGATTTTAGTAGATATGGATATGTCTACCTAATCAAGCATAAGTCAAAAACCTTTGAGAAATTCAAAGAGTTTAAGCAAGAAGTGGAGAATCAGTTGGGCAGGAACATTAAGATGCTTCGATCCGATCGTGGTGGTGAGTATCTTAGTACTGAGTTCCTTGACTATCTTAAGGAATGTGGGATTGTCTCACAATTGACACCTCCTAGGACACCACAGTTGAATGGTGTAGCTGAGAGGCGCAATCGGACCTTGTTGGGCATGGTTCGTTCCATGATGAGTCGAGCTTCGCTACCAATCTTATTTTGGGGGTATGCCTTAGAGACTGCCGCCCATGTCCTTAATCTAGTCCTTACAAAGAAGGTTGCCAAAACACCTCACGAGTTGTGGACTGGAAAAGTTCCCAATCTTGACCACATCAAGATTTGGGGTTACGAGGCTTTCGTGAGACGCGATACTCACGATAAGCTCGAACCCCGAAGCGAAAGGTGTATTTTCTTCGGCTACCCACATAAATCCTTTGGTTACATCTTCTACAGACCCAGTGATAATGTGGTCTTTGTAGCAAGAAGAGGATTCTTTCGAGAGAGAGAATTCATGAGCCAAGGAAACAGTGGGAGGCAAATTGACCTTGAGGAAATTCAAGAGTCAAGTGGTGAAGGAACCTCAAACCCTAGCCCTCAACCTGAGGAGAAAACTCCTGTTGAGCCGACTGGAGAATCTATACCTCTGAGGCGTTCCACCAGAGTTAGGAATGCACCTGAGCATTATTATGGTTTTCATATTACTGCAGAAGGTGAGACACTTATCAGTGATAACACACTGGTAAATCTGGATGAGCCTAACAGCTACACGGAAGCCATGGCAGGCCCTAAGGCTGCTAAATGGAAAGAGGCTATGGATAGCGAGATACAGTTCATGTATGACAATCAAGTTTGGAACTTGGTTGACAATGTACCTGATCATAAGATAGTTGGGTGCAAATGGATCTTCAAGAAGAAGACCGACATGGATGGTAATGTACACACTTATAAGGCACGACTGGTTGCAAAGGGTTATTCTCAAACTTCGGGAGTTGATTATGATGAGACCTTTTCACCAGTGGCCAAGATTAAGTCTATTAGGGTTCTGTTAGCCATTGCTGCATTTCATGATTATCAAAATATGGCAAATGGATGTCAAAACCGCTTTCCTTAATGGAAAGTTCGCTGAAGATGTTTATATGGTTCAGCCAGAGGGTTTTGTTAGTACAGAGTACCCGAGTAGAGTGTGTAAGCTCGAGAAATCCATTTATGGATTAAAACAGGCACCTCGCAGATGGAATCTTTGCTTTGATGAGAAAATCAAAGAATTTGGCTTTTCAAGGAGTGAAGATGAATCTTGTGTCTATATCAAGGCTAGTGGGAGTATAGTCAGCTTTTTGGTCTTGTATGTGGATGACATACTACTCATAGGAAATGACATCCCAACCCTGCAGGAAGTAAAGTCCTGGCTTGGGAAGTGTTTTGCTATGAAGGACCTTGGAGAAGCTGCCTATATCCTAGGGATAAGGATTTTGAGAAACAGGAGTAAAAGACGAATTGGACTTAGTCAAAGCACCTATGTGGACAAAGTGTTGAAAAGGTTCAACATGCATAACTCCAAGAAAGGAGAGTTACCCATCCAGAGTAACGCCAGATTGAGTAAGACACAAAGCCCTAGTACTGAGGCTGAGATAGCAGAAATGAGTCGAATACCTTATGCTTCAGCTGTAGGATCGATCATGTATGCTATGACGTGTATTCGACCTGATGTAGCCTTTGCTTTGAGCATGGTTAGCAAGTATCAGGGGAACCCTGGCAAGGGATACTGGACTGCGGTAAAGAATATCCTCAAGTACCTACGGAGGACTGAGGACTGGGTCCTTACCCTCGGTGGCAATGAGGACTTGAGAGTTGTAGGGTACAGTGATGCTAGCTTTCAGACTGACAGGGATAATTTCCACTCTCAGTCGGGCTGGGTCTTTACTCTAAACGGAGGGGCAATTACTTGGAAAAGTTCCAAGCAGGAGACAGTGGCTGATTCCACTTGTGAATCAGAGTATATAGCAGCAAGCGAGGCAGCAAAGGAGGCTATATCGCTAAAGAACTTCATCGGAGACCATGGAGTTGTACCAGCTATAAAGGAGCCAATGGAGATTTTCTGTGACAGTAATAGTGCGGTTGCCTTAGCCAAGGAACCAAGATATCATGGGAGATCCAGTCACATTGACAGAAAATATCACTTCATTAGACATCGAATAGAAGAAGGAATCTTCGTGGCAAAGAGGGTATCATCGGATGAGAACCCAACGGATCCCCTCACGAAGGGACTAACTCGGGCTAAGCATCTCCAGCATGCTCAGAGCATAGGGCTGAATGATGATATTAGTTTTAGTAGTTAGATAATCTTGAAATTTGTAAAATGTAATTGGCATTTGATGATAAATGAAACCTGTTATTTATGAGTAAAGTGTTGCTATCTCTTGTCAATCGTTTACTATTATTTCTTTTTGCATGTTTTGACTTCCAGAATAATTATGTTATGGTTTATATCATATTATTCAAACTCTCCACAGTCGGTCATATGTTGGAAGTAGATATGAATCAAGACTGTCATGGGTTGGCTTGTAGAGGTCTAAGATGTTAGACAAAGTGGGGCTACAACACTCATAAGTGCTCATAAGTTCTGAGTATTGGATTCAACCCACGCTCACTTGTATCACTTCATGGAATTTATCTCGATTGATCGTGAGACGGTAATATCATATAAGTCTTCAAACCTAGAGATATGATTTGTTGCCTATGAGTTGGTTATGCATTGATTGCACGAAAACACATTGGTAACTCGATGTTATAAACCGTGCTTTTGTGTGTAATTCAACAAGTAGTTGAGCAAACATATGAGTCGAAGTTTATCTGTTTCTTCTAGGATTAGAAGCGATATCTGGGCCCCTCGATGAGTTTGTTTTGACCTATGTACCGGGCCCGGTCAGAACTAAATTGATGTGTTCAGTTAAGTTCTATGTCAAACAAATCGGAAATCGGGAAACAAATGCTGGACAATAAGCAAGACCATGTTCCATGTATTTGTCCGGCTGATATCTAGAACAGAGGATTATATGATCACTTATCTAAAATGGCGCTTCATAGTTCAACAGAGTTTAAAGAGCTACGATTGCTGATCGGTTCCTGAAGTCATACTTGCAACTATAGTTATTAGACTTATCCAAGTGGGAGACTGTTGGATATAGTGTCTAAGTCCATAACTATATTTGGTATGTACTTGACCCGACCCGGAATGGTCCATTTGGGTTGCACTTCACCCGAACAATTTATGGATAATCGTTTGAGAATAGTATAAGTTATGATATATTAATATATTATAAGTCCTAATATATTAATATAAAATCATATTATTTAATTAGTATTGATCTATAATTAATTTAGAATTAATTTAGAGATCAAAAGTATGACTAATTAAATATGGACTCTTGTATTTATATAGTGTGGGCTAATGCTTATTTGGAATGGGCTAGGCTTGCATGGAAAGTCCATGGATACTCCATGGAGCTTTAACCCATGGATCTCATGGAAATGAAAAGACATGGGTATTAGGGTTTACATGAATGTAACCGTAATCCACCACACTATATAAAGGAGGCTTTGGTTCTTGAAATGACACGAGTTGTGGTGAGTAAAGTAAGAGGGCCGATTTCAAGAAGCTGATTACTATTCTCTCAAAGTTCCAAGTTTGTGGTGATTTGTGATTTCCATTTCAGGCATCCACACTATTGGTGCTAGGCTCTAAAACTCCAAGCAATCAACTACAACTACAAGGTAAGTAATTCTACTAGCTTTATTTGATTCAAGTTCCCCATGCCATGCTAGATAGGATAAGAACCTTGGAAAAATAATTATTTGCATGTATCATAGTCAAACATAGATCCAAGGTTTCTAGGGTTGCATGTACACCATAGGAGTGTTAGAATGCTCAAAAACCCATCAAATAGAAGCTGTGAAGTTAGCATTATCCTTTTACAGCTCAGTGTGAACTTAGGCAAAAGCCTCCTTCTCCTTTCGTAAGGAGGTATTTAGACCAGCTATAACCTCATTATCCTGAAGCGTGTTAGACTCAGCGGATGATTGGAAGTTAGTCATATAGGCCTTAGCATCAGAAATAAGCAATTCCATTTTGGTAGCCATTTCACCACATCAAGCTGCAGAATCTGAAACAGCCTTATTGGCCTTATCCAAATTGGCCTGATGTTCCTTTATAAGTGACTGGAAAAAGGCTTCATTGGCAGCCTTAGAGTAAGCATCAAAATAAGAGTCATTAGAAGAACCGATCAACGAGTCAAGCTTCTCGGTAAGAACTTTGAATTGGCATTGAGTAATAGGAGTCTCATCATCACTGTCAGCCTTGATGTTGAACGGACTATAGATGAATCCTGCTAGGTCTTCTTCATCATCACCATAAACCATGTCCGGGTCATTGTGGTGAAGTGGGGAAATGGGTGGTAAGATATGAGACGTTGTAAAACCTTATGTGGTAGCCCCCGCATTAGATGAGTTGACCAAAACAGGAGGTTCTACAGACGTTGTTGGCAGAGTAACAAAATCAGAGACAAGTGGAGTAGATAAAGGAATACTAGTTTGAGACTGAGAAGAGACTTGTGGGGGACATGGTGCAATAGTTATTGGTGTGGAAGTGGTTGTAGTTTTGGGTGAAGGAGGAGGAGATGGAACGAAATCATTGTAAGTAGGAGTTACCTCAGGGTTAGATGTATCACCTTCATTGCGAATAGGTTCTTCCTCCTCGTTGCGAACAGGTTCTTCCTGATCGTTGCGAACAAGTTGTTCTTCCTCATTACAAACATCTGACTGAGTGTCAGATTATGAATGTTCGCTTTCAGATGGAGTGGGGGACTTGGTCTTGCGAGCAACTCTCTTCAACTTTTGCTTTTTAGGAGCAACTGCAGATGGAGCGGCTTTCGCCTTTTGCTTTTTGGGAGTGTTCACAGGCTCGGATGGACCTTCCTTATCACCCTTTTTCTTTTATCCCTTCTTGCTCCCTTTGTTACCCCCTTTCCTTGGTTTATCTACTTCAGCAATAATCAGCTGCATCTCAGGAGTTAAAGGACGAAAACCTGAGGTAGGAATTGTACGATAGCCTTCAAGAATTTTGCTGGCAGGAGGCACATCACGAAGCATGGCTTCAGGGATTAAGCCAAAAAAAGGAATCTTAGAAGTGTCTGTAACAATGATTCCAGTGGTGTGAAGGGTTGAAACATTGGACATCAGTGTTGGGTTTTGAGCATTCTAACACTCCTATGGTGTACATGCAACCCTATAAACCTTGGATCTATGTTTTCTCTATTATACATGCAAATATTAACTATTCCAAGGTTTCATCCTAACTAGCATATTATGAAGCACCTATACTACAAAGTTCTAGTTAGATGACATACCTTTTTATGTAGCTTGATGTCTTCAAGCTTTAAGAGCTTAGCCCCAATAGTGTGGAAGCCTCAAATGGAATCACAAATCACCAAAACACCTTGGAAGAACTTGAGAGAATATGTATGCACACTAAAATCGGCCCACTCTTATTTTCACACACTTGTGCCAATTTTGTGAGCCAAGGACCCCTTTATATATTATGGAGGATTAGGTTTACATCCATGTAAACCCTAATACCCATGACCTTTCATTTACATAGGATCCATGGGTTAAAAGCTCCATGGACCATCCATAAAGGCTTAGCACAACCTAAATAAACTTGGCCCATTCCATATATATAAGAGTCCATATTTAATTAGTTCTTTTTGATCACTTAATTAATTCTAAATTAATTCTTGATCAATACTAATTAAATAATATGATTCCATATTAATATATTAGAACTTATAATATATTAATATAAATCATAAATATACTATTCTCAAAAGACTATCCATATAAATTGTGTCGGTGAAGTGCAACCCAAATGGACCATGCCGGGTCGGGTCAAGTACATACCAAATATAGTTATGGACTTAGACATTAATCCAACAGTCTCCCACTTGGATAAGTCTAAAACTATTATTGAGTATGACTTCAAAACCTAACTGGCAATCGTAGCTCTTAAAGCCACTGTCGAAATCTGACATTGTCAATGACTTGTCCATTAGATAAGGGATCATATATTCCTCCATTCTAGATATCATATGGACTGAGACATGGGTTATAATCATTCTCTCTGTCCATTTGTTGTTTCCCGATTTTCGATTTATGATGACTGACTGATTCAACAAATCAAATCAGTCCTGGCTTGGCTAAGCACTCACATGTGTCATCGCTAAATCATCGAGGGGCCCACAAATATCGCTTTTATCCCGAAGGTAAAAGGAATGGATAAACTTCGACTCATATGGCTTGTTCTACTACTTGTTGAATCATACACAAAGGCACATTTTATAACATCGAGCTACCAAATGCGTTTTCGTGCAATCAATATATAACCAACTCATAGTAACAACTCATATCTCTAGGTTTGAAGAATATAAGATATTATCGTCTCATGATCACTCGTGATAAAATCCATGAAGTGATTCAAATGAGCGCGGGTTGAATCCAATACTCAGAACTTTGAGCACTCATGAGTGTTGTAGCACCACTTTGTCCACCAACTTGGACCTCTACAAACCAACCCATGACAGTCTTGATTCATATCTACTTCCAACATATGACCGACTGTGGATGGTTTGAATAACTTAATCATTCAGGAAGAGCGACTTAGTTATTCTGGAAGTCAAAACATGCAAAGTGAAACACAAGAATAAATGAATCAAATATGGTATCAAACCCTATGAATATAAATAAACACTTTTATTTATCACCATACTGATTACTCATTATTCATTGTTTCGGTTTTATCAACTTTATACTTGAATTAAAAACACTAGTTGTCCCATGCTCCAAGCATGTACACTATGTTTTTCTTAAACAATAGCTTTGCCATACACCAAGTATGCACTCTATGTGTGTCTATGATCCTTACTTTGTGAAATAAACAAATTGAACATAATTTCAATGATTCTAATTTCACACTCCCAAATCCTTATCGAAAAATGTGAGAATTTCAAATTCCTATAATTTATCGAAATCTGTTTAGATTTTAAACTTATATGCACTGACCCTCCTGTAATGAATATGTACAAAGTCACAAAGACTGGTCAACAGTCATTATAAGGTATTCCAATGGAGATCAACTCCATGGAAACTAAGTCTCATATTCAAAGTACATTGCTTTGGACATGCTTCTTGCATTAAGTTTTCTAATCTTACACAGATAACTTCCACCTATGGAGACAACTCCATATTCTCATTTTGACTATCACTTCTGAATAAGAGATGCCTCCTTTCAGAATATGTCAATATGGTCCTTCCAAAATTAGCAGTATACTTCCAACTGTCCCTGAGCAACCAATCTTTGGTAAACCTCAGATTGTCCTCGACAATTGCTTAATCATTTTAGTCATATCCAATTCTAGACCTTTTCCCTTCTTAATGCCTCTGGGCATTTGAAAAAATTTAGAAATGACAAATATTATAGCACATGCAATCGATCCTGTACCCAAAGCAAATGGGACACGATTCATGATGTCTCACATAAAGACATGATTCTAGACCAGTCTTTTGCTACAAAATTTTTTATTTTCCATGTTCTCTAAATTTGACTATGAAGAGGGATGCCGTAATCATAATCGAATTTTGAGACGCAATATATGGAATTTCCTTAAGTTGAACCAATCCAACATGAAATTCAGATATATATTCTTGACTAAAGATGATTAAGGTCTCAATCTAAGCCTTTAGAACTGAAATGAAGTATATCCTCTCCCTTAATTATAGAAAAACAACTTTTTCAACCCCTGCAACTTCACGAATTGAAACTTTTGTTTTCTATAATTAACATTGCTAACTTGCAATACTTATCATAATTATCATGCTCCCACTAACATGATGATTATTAGCATAACACTTATGCTCCAGTAGCTTTGACATGTACTCAGAAATCAGCTGGACTTCTAGAAATCAATACTTTATTGACTTTCTTACCAAAGTGCAGACTTCTGGTACGAGATTGCTTTGATAAAACCTTATCAAAATCACACACCTTTACTTAGATAGCATGCATGTGTGTCTAAACAATTTCAAAACTATGAAAAGGGATGCCGTAATCATAGTCTCAATTGTTTAGACCTTTTGCCATCTGCTTCAAATCTACTTGGTGGAAGTGTTTCCTCACCATCATTTTCATGAATCGGAGAGAAACCTTATGACCCTTAGATTTTATGGTGTGTGTGTTCTTATCCATGTGAATCGTCAAAACCATAGTCACAAGACAAGGATAATAACAAATCCAAACTCATATGGACTGAACTTATGCAATCTTATCTTCTTGCTAGCTGGCAGTACAGGGCCTGCCATTGCTTCCAAGTTGTTATGCAACCAATTGAGAACTTTCAGAACTCCTATGCAAAGCCAACTTTAACTGGAATGGGCACAGAATATGTCAACACGATAGGTTATAAACCGCAAGTCGTGTGCTAGTGAAGAACCTCAGGTTTTATTCTTGATTAGTTCTTGAAATTCTTTTTAGGATCTTTAAGACTCCCACTATCCTCTTGACATATAAGACTATCTTGCCAAATATTCAAGAGATAGTGCGGATTCTTTATCAAGACAAACACTTCACACAATTGGCCCTAGTTGGTCTTTGTTTTATCCAAAACATCACAACTTACCAATTTCAAATGTACAAGAGTAGGACACTTTTACTCTTACATTTGACAAGTGTTTTAAACCTTTCTTTAAGATATGTCACTCAAGTTACAATCTTGGAGTATGACTCTAAGAATTGTTTTGGAACGAAGTATGACTCATCTTCCTGATCTAACCATTTCAACAATTCATGACTCCTCTTCTTAGTCATAAGAATGCACTAAGATGACCTTTAGAGGACTAATTGTGATATGATTTCTAAATCATTAAGATGATCAAAAACATGATACTAAAGTACTCTCCCATCTTTTCAGATTTGAGAAACTTTTATCTTTCTGCCTAATTTGATTCTTCCCATTCGTTCTGCCATACATTGAGACTTTTCCAATGTTTCAGAATTATACTTAAACTTGTAAGTATAACCATATTTACTAAATTTTAGTAAATCAAATAGTCTTAACGAGCTTTGTGGTGGACATGACCAGTGCACAAGAATGTGTACTCGATCCCTTTAGTCCTTCACTTGACTAACACATCCATGTGAACAAGTAATTAGTCTTGATTTTCCAATGCTTGAAAGTTCTCATTCATCATACTATTCAACTTGCATGATTCCAAGTTTCGGTCCAATTGAAACTTGGGTGATGAGGAACTTTCCCGATTTGGTAAATTTAGACACTACCACAAATGAAAGAATCAAATCCATTTTCCAATATTGCTGTCAGTGGAATCATATAAGCAACAATTTTCCATAAATGCCATTGTAAGGATACTTCAAATAAATAAAATTAAACAATTTTCTTTTATTTTAAAACTTTGCGGAAAAACTTATCCTTACAATCCACATGGAAAATTGTTGTTATCTATTCCTTAGCAATATATCATAACTTCTTAAGCAACTGCTAAAAATTCTGATGCGATTGAAATCCACCTTCGCGGTCAGAATCGGCATATACTTCCTTTAAGATTTCTCTCTATTCTTTGATTCTTAAAACATCAACATGTGACCCAGTCACATCATGTAATGAGGATCTCAGAATAGAACTTAACAGAGTTAGATAATGGGCTCTACCTGATGTAGAGTCAAACTTATTGACTTTAACATCCTTAGGTAAATTTGGCAGCTTTGCAATCAACGCCCCTTCCTTTGGCAAAATAAACATATGGACCCTTTGGTAATGGGACTATCTTATACTTAGCCTTTCTCTTTACCATTTGGTCAACCGGGTTGACTATGGCCAATCCCTTTCCATTGGGAAGAGAATGCTTTTTCTGGATTTCCAGTGTCACCATTGCCACTGTCCATAAAGTTTTTGGGAAATTGATCTTCTAATCAAATTTGCTTTACTATCGTTCCAAATCATTGCTGATTCAGCAGCACCAAGCAAATAGATATGATCATTAAGGTTCATGTCATAGTCTGTTTCATAGTAGTCCCAAAGGAACTCACTATGTGACTTAGAAAGTGATTGAACATCCAACTTTCTCAAGACTTTGACACCCAACTCTCCCGGCTTGTCAATATGTGACTTCATCTCTAAGATGTGATCACACATAGACCTTGCTTGCCATTAGGGCTTGAGTGACCTTGAACTTGTGGGTTAGGGAGAATAATTGGAGGAGGTGGAGGAAGAGAAGTATGACTTCCATGAGCCAAACTCGGGAAGTCATATTCATTAGGAAAGCTTGGTTTGGGAAGATCATTGTTGTCTAAACCAGACATCAACAATAGGAAAATTCACGTAAAGTTGATTTAAGTCCTTAATATAACACCCAATATGATATATTAAGGCTAGGACCCAACAAACTATTTTATAACTTGGAAGAGGGATGCCGTAATCCAAGCTATAAAATATTTGAAGGTAGGTGAATGACGATTCACCAATTTCCACCAAGATAAACGAAATGTATTATTAGGTTTTAATTGGTTTTGAAACTCCTAGATTCTTTTGAGATTCATTGAACTTTTCAATGGCATGTTTCAATCTCGAGTGTGCCCTTCAGGTTTTGTTACTGGGATGCCGAGGATCACAAAACAAGGTGTGAAGTAACCATGCAAATATACTTGGTACCCTTAATATTTACCCCTCAATCGATGTGCCGGTTAACCACACACGCTCCAACGATACTATGATAAACATTAAGTTACCCTTTGCCTACCTTGTTAAGACCAGGTTAGTGTGCCGGTTAACCACACACGCTCCACTAACAGCTTAAACAAAGTGCAAAGTGTAATTTCGTGGATTAGCACCTTATTCACATTTTCCTAAGTAACTAAGATTGAGAATTTATAAGTGTTTAGTTACTTAGTATTTATCATTATACTTATAATGAAGGGAGAATTATAGTCCTTGTCCTACCTGTTCGGCTAACGACCCTCTACCGGTCAAGGAAGCGGTGAGTGAGAGTGGACACCCATTAAACTGCCATTTTATAGGCAGTAACCTTATACCCCCTTATAGACCGGCTTCGTGAATGAGGCCTACGAATGGTAAGACGACTTGCTCTTATACATATAATATATTAAACTTTTAATATTATAATAGTATAAGGGTGTATTTTAGACATTTACAATACTTGGTGGTTTAATCTATTAATTAAACTAGACTTTTAATTTAATTAAACTGAAACCATATATTTATGGATTAATAATACTCTTTTAATTAAACGCTTTAATTAACTATTAATAAAGCCCATAAGAGTTAATTTGAACTATTCAACAAAACATCATAATTCCAATTATTAAACTCAAAATTAAAACCATTTAATTAATTGTTTAAGTTATGAACCCAAGAGTTTTAGAATTCAATTCTTTTTTTCATAAAAAACTTTTCTGAAATTCCAAAACTTGAGGGCAAGTTTTGTAATTCTTGAAAACCTTTGGATTCCATAACTTATCGAATTAATGGTGTTTTATGTTGAAACTTTCCATGTTCCATAACTTAAGAACAAGTTATGGAATTCTTTAAAACATTAACACCAAATTTTGTAACTCCATAAAAACTTTGAATTAAATTTTTTTTTTTAAAAAAAAACTTTCATATCCATAGCTTATGGAAGTTTAAAAAACCCTTAAGATCACAACTTTAAAAAAAACTTATGAGCTCCAAAATTTTATGACAAAATATGTAACTTCTTAAAACATTTAGATCAAACTTTTGAAACTAATAAAATAATCATATCATTTTATCTTTTATTAATTTGACCTAATTCAACTCATATAACAAATGATTCAAATTTTACAAATAATTCGTTTTTCACAAAACAAGTAATTATCTTAAAATTTGACAAACGTCATGTTTTTTTTCTTTTTTTTTTTCAACTTGAAAATAAAACATTTGCATCAATATAACAGAAAACAACCCATGCTCTGACACCACTGTTGGGTTTTGAGCATTCTCACAATCCTATGGTGTACATGCAACCCTATAAACCTTGGATCTATGTTTTCTCTATTATACATGCAAATATTAACTATTCCAAGGTTTCATCCTAACTAGCATATTATGAAGCACCTATACTACAAAGTTCTAGGTAGATGACATACCTTTTGATGTAGCTTGATGTCTTCAAGCTTTAAGAGCTTAGCCCCAATAGTGTGGAAGCCTCAAATGGAATCACAAATCACCAAAACACCTTGGAAGAACTTGAGAGAATATGTATGCACACTAAAATCGGCCCACTCTTATTTTCACACACTTGTGCCAATTTTGTGAGCCAATGACCCCTTTATATATTATGGAGGATTAGGGTTACATCCATGTAAACCCTAATACCCATGACCTTTCATTTACATAGGATCCATGGGTTAAAAGCTCCATGGACCATCCATAAAAGCTTAGCCCAACCTAAATGAACTTGTCCCATTCCATATATATAAGAGTTCATATTTAATTAGTTCTTTTTAATCACTTAATTAATTCTAAATTAATTCTTGATCAATACTAATTAAATAATATGATTCCATATTAATATATTAGAACTTATAATATATTAATATAAATCATAAATATACTATTCTCAAAAGACTATCCATATAAATTGTGCTGGTGAAGTGCAACCCAAATGGACCATGCCGGGTCGGGTCAAGTACATACCAAATATAGTTATGGACTTAGACATTAATCCAACAATCAGGGCATCTTGCATAATTGGAGTCTTCAACTTGGTAATGGCGCTTTGAACAATGATGGACCAGAAGCGTGCACATGAAATTTCCGTGTGACGAGTTGTTGAATGTGTGCTTTGAATCACTTGGGCCCAGAGAACAACACCATAGCATATGTTCAGTCCAGTATAAACACCACAGATGATAGCCATGAACAACTTGTTGGCGCAATCAGATCCAGTAACTCTTTCAGAAAAGGCCTTGAACAATAGAGTGAAGAGGCCATTCCATTGTGGTGGCAGATTTGGTTTCCTGAACTTGGAGATGGCGGTTAGGGTTTCTTTATAACCCATTTGGTAAAACATCTCCAATAGGGCAGCTTTGGACACATATTCAGGGTTAATCATGTCGTCCAATTGAGGAATCCCTAGAACAGAGCAAAATCGTGATTTGGAGATGGAGGTTTTGTGATTAAGGATCTCAAACGTAATCCTCTGTTCTTCTTTGATGTAACATGTACAGGAATAGGCTTTTCATAGCAATGACATCGAAACGATTTCCATTTTGGTTAGGGCTGTGATCAGTGGAGAGTACTTCGGACACTCGATGATCGTAAGCAAATGGATTTCATACTTGTAGGGATCAAGATCAATGATCAGGTTTTGATGCGGCTTGATGGTGAGAAGTTGAGATTGCCCTGTTTTTTCTTGAACAGAAGGAGTTTCAGAAGAGCCTGCCATTGACGAGTTCTTTTGGAAGAAGAATACGAATAGTAGAGAGCCTTTTAATTGCCGAAAATCTTTGAGAGAAATGTGTGAGTGGTAATGTGAGATGAAGCGCCAAAAACCTTTTATACCATTTGTTTGGTGTGAGAAATCCAGAGAGATATTGCCTTGCAAACTAAAACATCACCTGCAAAAGCGCGATTGACAGCTGTTACGTCAGAAGCGTGCATAATGCGGCGAAAAGGAAACGTCCGTTCAAAAATTCACGCGCCCATTTGAATATCTATCCAGATAAATTGTTGTGTCAGCGTATACTCCTTCGTAGTCATAACATAGATAAGGCATTCGTAGTGAACCATATCCTTTCGCAGCGAGATGTTATTAAAGACCCTCCGAAACTAAGAGGAACCATGAGAACCACGAGCAGACTTTGGGAAGATCACTAGGATCTTCGTGCAAGAGTGTGCCAAAGAAACAAAAATAAAGCAATAAGTTCCAAAGGATTCTAGTGATGTCTAATTAGACACGAAACTGTGGATCTCGGGCATAGATCTCTTCTTTCGAAATCAAGAGAGACTAAGAAGTGTCTGTGTGGCTTCCCGTTGAAATACGATCAATAGTTTATTAAGAAACATTGAAAGGCATCTTTTTTATTAGGCTAAATGGGTGGCTTTGTCTCCAACCAAACTCCGAAACTTGATATAAGTACGAACGTTCGGATGAAGTACTCGTGTGACCAGTGTAGTCAGTTGAACGAATAGGTTTGGAATTATTTTAGGTGACTTGGATAAATATAGAAATCTCAAGAAAAATTAAAATTGGCTCTAGTGGGAAGAAATGTCTTAGGTCTAGAACATTTCATTAAGATCTCGCAAAAGGAAAGAGATTTCTTGGTACAGACCACGAATGTGGCATTCGTTAATTCTTTGGTGAAAAATCTAGAACATTTAATTGTTCACCGTCAATTCATTAAAGTGTGTTGGATTTTGGGTTTCACTTAGTTCGTGGTGGAACGAAGCTAAGATCATTAACACAGATGTTGTGCAACCATAAACCTCAGTGGTAATTTCTGAGAGTCTTAAGGGTCACGATCATGGATGCGAAAGTGAAGGAGAAATGTATAGGTGGTATCAGAGAAACGAATGTACCTCTGCTCTGCGAAAGTGACCAAGCAGACAACTCTTAACTCATTTTGAGAAGAGTAAGGTAGCTCATGACTTATGTGAATTTAACAGTCTGATTGGGAAGAAACGATTGGCAGAATCGATTCATTAAGGCTTCAGACTACATACAACAGCATGCTTCTTGGGACACTTAGCTAGTACATAGGTAAATAGATTGATACCTGCCCCATTACACCAACATAGAGAGATTACAAACGTTTTCCTCCATGAGATTCTCAGTTGTCTAGTGTTTTTGATATTTGTGAAAAATAAAAGAAATAAAAAAAAACAAAATAAAATATTTTTTGAATTTTGATTTTCTGAAAATAAATAAAAAAACAGAAAGAAATAAACTATTTTTGAAATTTTGGAATTTTCTGAAAAAAATAAAAAAATAGAAAGAAATAAACTATTTTTGAAATTTTGGAATTTTCTGAATATAAATAAGAAAACAGAAAGAAATAAACAATTTTTGAAAATTTTGAATTTTCTGAAAAGAATTAAAAACAAAAGAGATTCAAAAACGAAGCAATGACAAACAAAATTATACAAATTGTACAAAAGGATACTTGAGGAACCGAACCACTAATGAACAGTACACAACGAATGAACAGTAGACTGCGAATGAACAATAGACTATGAACTACTCCGAGCGTTTGCACCGATTCTTAGTGTTGAAGTACACTGCGAATGAACAGTACACTGCGAACTACTGCGAGCGTTCACACCGATTCGCAGTGTCAATGTAACATCCCAAGATTTGTCATTTATAGTCCCTGGGGATAGAAGGGTGAAGCCATGAAAGTCTAAGGGATAAATTGCAATTATTGGAATTAGGAGGAGTACGCTGCGCATACATAAGGGGATACTCATGGGCGTACACTTGTGTACGCTGGGCGTACTCATGGCAGAAGGAAACCCTAATATTTAGGGTTTGGGGACTATATAAGCAACATTATGAGCACAAGACCCTCCCTTACCCCAGCCTCCACTGCTTAGAGTCGTTTTCCCCAAACCCTAGCCATTTCCTTGAGTGTTTGAGCTTTTTGAGTGTTTCTTGAATGTTTTAAGAAGAAGGTGTTGCATCAAGGAGTTGGAGAAGAAGATCAAGCTTGTAGATCTGAAGTTGGTTTGTGCCCTAAAAGCTCCAGAAGGTAAAAATCTTGGAAGTTTATACTTGTATGAGATAGATCTAGTCATTTTAGATTTATGGAAGCATTCTTGTCCCAAAAGTCCCAAAATGGTGCATGTTATGATTTGGACGAACGGAGCTGTCCTTTCAGACCTTAGAGGAGGTCCTAAGGTCTTAATGGATTAAGACCATGTGTTAAGAACTTTCTGGACGTCCAAAGTGATAAAGTTCAAGACTTTATAGTCCTATGGCACATTTGGTCAATGGATCTGGAGTTTGGGAATAAGTTCTTAAGCCATTAAGCACTTATTAGGGTTTTGGTGAAACCCAGCATACGCCCATCATAAATCTAGTACGCCCAGCATACTGGGTCAACCACGCCGATGGTGATCAATATCTGGACGAGTACGCCCCGCGTACCAGAGGAGTACGCCCCGCGTACGTCCTCTGTTGGGCCTTTGACAATTGGGCATCGGGTTTTGGGTTGTTTATGGACTAGTTAGATTTGGGTCTTTGCTGGACTTTATGAATATTATGTTTTGGGCCAAGTTTTGATAATGGATCTTGGAGTGAGGATGAATTAGGGAGTTGGGCCCAATTTGGTAAATTGGGCCAATAATGGGTGTTGCTTAAGGGCTTTCAAGGTTATGGAATTGGGATTGGGCCTTGGCCCAATAAAGAGAATGGACATGATGGATTGTGTGGACCCCTAGTCAAGATTGTTATGTTGTGTAATGACTTGGTATTTTTATGTGATAGTTCGGGATTTCCGGTGATATAGCGGTTCGGGAGTTCGGTTCTTCAGTTCAGATCAGCATTGCGAGGTGAGTTATTCTCACTATATCAACAGGGTCTGAGGCCCTTTATCGGATTTGTATCCGGGTATTTGGTTGATATGTTATTGATCTGCTAGATCTGCATCCTGGTAGTTAGGATGGTATTATTTTAGTGACTCGGTTAGGTCGGTATCCTGGTATATAGGATGATGTTATGTTAGTGACCGGTTAGGTCGGTATCCTGGTTATAGGATGGCTGATGTGATAGTGATGTGTTAGATCGGTATGATTATCTGTTATATATATGCTAGCGTATGACATTTATGTGCACATGATTGTTTGATTGGTATGGGGGTTCGGTTGAGGCAGGTCGTGCTTCGTGCTGTAGGCCAACATACCCAGGGTGGACCGGATAGACTGCAGGACCAGGAGGGCACCTAGTCAGGCCAAAGACCCGACGGGCGGTTCGGATAGGCTGAAGGCCTCGAGAGAGCGGTCCACACGGTGCGTGCTGTCCAGTCATACTTTAGACTCAGAGAGTGGACCAGGTGGACTGAAGGCCCGATGCGGGCGGACCAGTGACACTGTAGACTCGAGATGCATGGTTGTTATGTGTTTGTTATATGATATGTTTATGGTTGTGTGAGGTTGGTATTTTGGAGGTAACTCACTAAGCCTTCGAGCTTACAGTTTCAGTTTATTGTTTCAGGTTCAGCAGATGGCCGCGGGAAGGCGAAGGTGTGACCGTACACTTCCCTGATTTATGATTATGATTTTTGGGAACTCTGATATTTAAACTATTTTGAAAACAAATTGTAATAACTGAATGGTTTTATATGATTTAAAAAGTTTTAAATTGGCTTGAATTTTATGGATGTTACAAGTTGGTATCAGAACCTTGGTTTGAGTGAATTGGAGGAATATTCGTGTGAATCCAGTCTCAAACTAAGGAAAAAGATTTTCAAAATGATTTTTATTAAAATGGTTTTCCAAATAAGTAAAAGAGGATGCAGAGTGTACGATCAATCGGAGCCAGTAAGTAGACCCTAAAATACAATACAGTTATTTGATATGGTGATAAGTTAGAACAGCATGCTAGTACTAGGCTAGGGATCTTCAGGAATTGCATGATAGAATCGCCTGATTTCATGATGCCTGCTAGCCTAGGGTTTTCCTTATATGAGATTGACATCATTACTATAGTTGCTTGTGTATGTACCACGGCTCTACATAATTAAGATCTTATAGCCTGAGAATGTATGATTTGGCCTTATGTGTTGTTCTTGTTGATTAGGGGCTTAGGGTAGGATCAAATATTCAAAAGTCTATAGGGTCCAGCGTTATGTATGGCGAGCATACACTAGTGCTGTAGGGTTGGTGGAAGTTTCATGGATGGGTGGGATGTGTGAGGCCAGGAGGCCAGTTTTGAGATATTTAGCATTCCTCTAGGAGTGAGGATTGAGCGCTCGCTATGTTTATGTATATTATTAGGGCGCTGTGATGATACTTAAGACAAATATGGGTAGGTGTGGAAGGTAGTATGGGCCCGTACTACTGAAAGCACAGGACCAATACGCGTAGCAAGGAAGTCACAACCCCTAGGGTTGGGTTGGGAGTTGGTCCCCTGTCATTATATGGATTATCAGAGATCTTTCTGGGTCTTAAAAGAATGGTGGTTACGAGACATCCTGAGATCGGATCCTGGTTAGGATCGGGAGCTGGCAACCAGGATAGGCCAACATTTTCAGAGGATCGTGTCAGTGAGATCATCCGGGAGGAGGTGATGAAGATGGTCCGGGGACAGTTGTCAGAGATGTTCGGGTCTATTAAGACCTCCATGGTTGAGTATCTCTATGAGCGCTATGCAGCCCTTGTTGAGACGGCTGCCGCAGCAGCTTTAACGACGGTAGGGGGAGGAGCTGGTCGAGCTTTCGAGTATCGGGACTTGTTTCTGGGACATATTCTGATGAGCAGAGGACTTCAGTTACTTGAGATCAGGGAGATGTTCTGTACTCGTTGCATTCCGCGGGTTGAGCGGGAGAGGCTGGCACATGAGTTTCTAGATTTGAGGCTCGGGGGTTTGCTCGAGGCCGGAATGTGAGTCGCGGGGACTCTGGAAAGGAGTGATGATTATGTTCAGCTGGGGTTTTTGCAGCTGGAAGTGGAATGGTTGATTGATGGATCAGATTGTCGTTTGATAGGGAAAGGATTGCGCCCTTTTAGTTTTTCGAGCTCGAAGGAGTGAGCAGGCTTGTGACCCCAGGATCGGGTTGTATTTCAGCTCGGGGTCAGTTGGTTGTAGGGATTGGCGACATTATTTCAGCGCCGGTGAGCGCAGGTGGGTCGATGCGGTATAAGTATTTTATGAGGTCCGGTTTGCTTTGGATCTCTTGTATCAGGCGGTAAAGATTGATTATGCGACCTATTGCACTTTTGGGATTGTAGACTATGTCTTGAGCCCGGTTTAGGGCAGAGGTTGCTTTAGCTGCTGCAGTTCAGTTGTGGACGTTTGAGCGGGGGAACCCTGAATAGAATGATTTCTAGAGCCCGGAAGCGGGAGACTTGTTTGGAGCACCTTTGAAAAAGGGGTATTATGTGGGAGATCTGCGGATGGGGTCCCACAGAAGGGTTATTCATCCTTGTCAGGATTCAGTGGTTTTAGCAGAACGTTAGTGATTGACGGACGAAAGCGCCAATGGAAGTAGCTCGTCGCCGAGGTATTAGTTGGAGCATCTATCTTTTAGTTTTCAGGACTAGAGTGTGGGGTCATTCATGCATTTGTGATTGACGGTTTCTCTAGGATTCAGAAAGTGTTCATCTGGTTCTTAGAAGTATGTGATCAATTGGGATTGGCTACTAATGGAGCGCTAGTTAGAAAGAGTTGGTTGTCATCGGATCGATCGTTTGGAAGTGAGGAGGATTGGGAATCCTCCAATCTTCATGTAGTGTGGAGGCTTAGTCGAATCTAAGTGGGGGAGAGTAACCACGGGATGCAGAAGCGGGAGAGGTTTTGAAACTGGAAAAGTTACACAACTCGACAGGGAGAATGGAGGCCCCAATGGCTGCTTGGTTTGAGGTTTGTGTTGGTTGGGGGTTCGGCAAAACTTCCCAACATAAGAAACACGTCTTCTTGGTGCTTGAATAGAAGAAGTTGGGGAATCTGGTTGGAGTTCTAGTCATGTATTGTGTTCAGTTCGAGTATTTGGACGAGGGTGTGCTCGAATATGAGGGTTTTTGGATTGATAGATTGAGGGTTTTATTAGCTGCCAGGGCTCGGCAGTGCATTCAGCACGGGTGTGCGAGTTATTTAACATATGTAATTGACACGCGGGTCAGGGTACAGACCACGGATTTCCGAGAGGGTGGACGATCGACATGGGGCCTAGGGTTAGGCCAGGGTTAGAGTCCACGGAATGGATCAGGATTTCGGAACCCCAAGTGGGTAAGAACAGTCTGCATAGGAAAGATCACCAGGAGGGGTGGTCCAGGGAGATGCTCAACAGTTTAGAGCGGTCCAGATAGACTGAAGGCCGGTGGGGCGTACCAGTCAGGCCGAAAGCTCGGAGAATGGTCCAGACAGGTTGAAGGCCCAGAGTGGCGGTCCAAACATGCTGAAGGTTCTAAGTGTGGTCCAGATAGACTGAAGGCCTGGTGAGGTGGTCCAGTCATGCTGAAGACTCTGTGTGTGTTAGTAGATCTATGTGCGGGTATGAAGTATGCTGCTATGCTATATCAATCAGTAGGTCTGTCCCCAAGCGTTGATCATGCTGATGGAGTATGCTGAAAACTTTGTATGGGTTTTGTTAGTTATATGATTAGGTTCTGAGTATATATGTGTTATAGGGTAGCAACTTATTCTGCAAGTGGATAGTGTAGGGTAAGGTTTCAGCACTGTGACACTTGTTGGTGTTGGGAAGGACATTGGGCAACGGAGGAGGTGAGTACCTCCAAGATGGAGTGCTGGACATCTGAAGTGACGACAGCGGTGTCGATAGGTTATTGGGAGCATTCCAGTCATGAGTTGAGGGCCGGAGAGGGCATACCAGACTCATGCTGTGGGCTCAGAGGCAATCCAGACCTATGTTGAGGACAATGTAAGGGTATTCCAGTCATAGGCTGTGGGCATAGAGATTGTGTTGGTTATGTCTCTGGGAGAAGCGCGTTCGGATTGGATGTATTGTTGAGATTCGAGGGAGATGCACTCGTTTGTGACGAATCAGAGGATGGTGGATGAGACGCAAGGATAGATCCTTGGATCTCAAGTTATGAGTAGACCCGAGTTATGTTCATAGAGGTATTCCAATCTAGGGTATTCCATCCTCAGGATGACCGGACCCTATGATTGATTGGAGCTGATATGCTTGGTATTCCAGCCCGAGGCTGATTGTGTGACAACCCGAAACTTTTTCCGTTATCCTTACTCAATTTCCGTTAATCAAATTTGGGTTTTTATTTAATTCCATCAAATTTGATAGTTTAGGAAGGACTTTACGTTTAAATAAATCTATTCGGATTTATTTCCGTTCACGTTAGTATTATTTTTGGTCTAATGGAATATTCTAAACTCAGTTCGATCGAGTTCCGTATTCGAAAACGAGGTTTTCTAAGTCAAAACATAGCATTCGGGCCAAACAACCCTTCAAGAGGAGTTTACGGCCGCAAACTTTGTTTACGACCGTAAACACTGTTCACGGCCGTAAACCCTCCACCCCACCCCTTGGCCGTAAACTCACCCCTATATAAGGGATGAGTGGCCTTCATTTCTCACTTTACACACTCCAGAAGCTTTCTCTCTCTACTCTCTCTCTCTCTCTCTCTCTACAAACTTCGATTTTTGCTCAGAGATCCTCAAGAATGTAAGTAATTCTTCACCTTGATTGTGTTTCTATCTCACTCCTAGTGGTAAATCAATGCTCCTATCTCATGAATCTCATCTTTTTCTAGATTTTCTCTCTCACCAAGAACACCAAGAACACACACTAGTGTTTTTGCACTCTAACCACCCTTTCGAGCTTCCATTACGTAAGTACTCTACCCTTAGCTTGTTGGATACAAGAATCACTTGTTAAACATCTAGAAATCGTGACCAGAAGGGTGTTTACGGTCAAGGCAATCTCCCTTGACCGTAAACTCTATTTAAGTGGTGCAAAGTTGCCACAACAGCCTCCTAAGCCTAGAAGCTAAGCCTAGAACACTTCCAGAAGGCTAGAAAGGACCTTGAAACACCAAAAATCGCACTTTTCGTCAAGAGTTTACGGCCGTAAACCCATGGACCGTAAAACCATGGACCATAAACCCATGGACTGTAAACCCATGGACCGTAGACTCCTTTTACGACCGTAAACTCCCCATTTTCAAATCACATGTGATTCTAACACTTTGTTTTAAGTGTTTCCTAGTCCCTAAGGTGGTTTCCTTCCATAACGAATAGTGTTATGCCCTCAACTAATGTATATATGTACTTCTTCATGCTAAATAGGATCCGTTTGTATCCGAGGCTTTAATTGACACTCAGCAATTCCTAGCAACTTACACTCGAATCCCACGTCAAACGGTGAGTTCATACCCCTACACCTTTTCTGAGTTTTTCATGTTTTCAGGGGGAGAATACAAGCAAAAGTACAAGGAAACTTGTACTCAAAGTATATTATTTCGTATAAAATACTTATATGTTCAGTATGCTTTTAACACAAAAAACAGTTTTACCAAACGATTAAGAAATCAACTCGTAGAAACAGTTTTCAAAACTAAAGCAAGGAACTTGTTAATCTTGTCATAAAATGCGATATTTTGCAAAAAGGATTCATACAAAACATAAACAGGATTTTCAGTATTATTACTTGTAAATTTGTTAGGCTAAGTTTTGAGACACGTCCTTGGTAACACTCCACCGGATTCGCGAGTGTAGGACTACCCTTGTAACCAGAATCACTTGGAGGGAGAGCGTGACTATTGTGTATAGATCTATATGGGACTGACTATCCCGTACCTTCGCTGCTAGCTACAGCGGGACCGTTAGGTTCAGGGGTGACAAAGTCATAAAAAGATACTGGCCCCCGGTACGTGCCATATCCAGTCTAAGTACGGTTATGACACTCAGAACCTAGATAGCGAGAATTTACTTTTGTAATAATGAAACAAGTGAACTAACCTCAAAGTAATAACCGATTTGATTACTAGAGGGCATTAGTAATACCCTTAGGATCTAGTTCACTACCTATTTTATTAGTTTTATTTATGTAATAAGGCTAATACACCTCACAGAGAACAAACAGGGTTTTTCAAGGAAACTACATCTAACGATACAAGTATGGTAAATACTTGTACACCTCATTTCAGAACAGTTAACCAACTATCAACTTTTAAGGAAAATAAAGGATTTTCCTGGGATAACTCAACCTTACATAAACCGGCTGTTAAACAAATAACGAATGGATAATCAAACATCTTTCATAAGAAAATATAGGATTTTCTTGGGAAACACTTTTGAAAGAATCAAAGAAACATTTCTTTCACCAGAATTAAACGCTTATGAACTCACCAACTTTATGCTGATATATATTTCAAAACTGCTTGTATTCTCAGGGAATTAGTAGAGAGGTACTTCCAGGAGTTCAGAGCAGACGGAGCGTTAGAGTCACGTCTTTACTTTTGATATGAACAAAACTATGTATTAAACAATGTAAACCTTTTTCATGTATGTATTCAATGTCTGGTTGTGTTTACTATGCTTACTATGATACAATTGTTGTGATACTATGCATGACGTCCTCCGCCCCGGAACGTTTCCACCATCGGTTTCAGGGTGTGACAGATTGGGCCAGGCATAAGTGTTCGTGTTTATTAGTGGATTGATTATGTATGATATTTTAGGAGCTGAAGGACGCTTTATCCTGTCAGCACAAAGGGTTCACTTCAGGAATAGGGAAATATGGGTTTCCGATGCTTTGAATCATCAGGATTTTGTCAGTTTGGCAAAGTGGCATGTAGGTTAGACCTTTTGAAAAGGTCTGGTTGGATTCGCATCGCTATTCACGTTTGGCAGCTGCAAAGGTGCATATTAGATGAGTAGGCGGTTGTATCGCTGGGTGATTTTCAGGTCGGAGAGCACTTGAACTATGTAGGGAAACCAGTGGCAGCAATGGAAAGGATCCGAGTAGACTTGGGAGCCAGAGTCCAAGATGCGGGAGCATTATCGTGAATGGTTCGCTGCAGCAGGCTTCGAGGACGAAGCCTAGTTTAAGTGGGGGGTAATTGTAACATCCTAAGATTTGTCATTTATAGTCCCTGGGGATAGAAGGGTGAAGCCATGAAAGTCTAAGGGCTAAATTGCAATTATTGGAATCAGGAGGAGCACGGTGCGCGTACATAAGGGTACGCTGAGCGTACTAGGCACGCCCTAGTACATTGGGCGTACACTTTTATACGTTGAGCGTACTCATGGCAGAAGAAAACCCTAATATTTAGGGTTTGGGGACTATATAAGAAATATTATGAGCACAAGACCCTCCCTTACCCCAGCCTCCACTGCTTAGAGTCGTTTTCCCCAAACCCTACCATTTCCTTGAGTGTTTGAGCTTTTTGAGTGTTTCTTGAGTGTTTCAAGAAGAAGGTGTTGCATCAAGGAGTTAGAGAAGAAGATCAAGCTTGTAGATCTGAAGTTGGTTTGTGCCCTAGAAGCTCCAGATGGTAAAAAGCTTGGAACTTTATACTTGTATGAGATAGATCTAGTCATTTTAGCTTTATGGAAGCATTCTTGTCCCAAAAGTCCGAAAAAGGTGCATGTTATGATTTGGACGAAATGAACTGTCCTTTCAGACCTTAGAGGAGGTCCTAAGTGATAAAAATGGTGTCCCAATAGCTAAATTTGTCTCATGCATGATGTAGGTAGGTCTTAATGGATTAAGTGATGGGTTTTGAGCATTCTAACACTTCCTAAGTGTATATGCAACCCTAATAACCTTGGATCTATGTTTGTCTAATTATCATGCAAAGTTGAATTCCAAGGTTATATTCCTATCTAGCATACATGGGGAACATTTTTAACTTGAATGAAAGATAGAATAACTTACCTTGTTGTTGATTATGATCCTTGAAACGTTGTGAGCCTGGCACCCCAAGTGTGATGCCTCAAATGCTTCACACAACACCAAATGCAAAGGAGTAAACTTTGAGAGAATCTTACACTTGCAAAATCGGCTCTAGCCCTGTTGTTTCTTAGTGTTGCCGATTTTGGGGAGAACACCTTTGTTTATATAGTGTGTTGCATTAGGTAAACCCTAATGTAACATGACTCTTCATTTCATGATCCATGGGTTAACTCCATGGAGAATCCATGGAGCATCCTATGGGTGGAACCCAACTTGATATCCATGGAGCCTCTTGGCCCACTATATATGATATGGAAGATTTATATAATCTACCCATATATTTAATTAGTTATATTTTGATCACTTAATTAATTCTAAATTAATTCTTGATCAAACTAATTAAATAATATTATTAATATATTAGAACTTATAATATATTAATAAACCATAAGTGTTATTTCTCTCATTTTAGTTTATCCAATTGCATGGTGCCATGCAACCCAAATGGACCATGTCGGGTCGGGTCAAGTACATACCAGAAATAGTTATGGACTTAGACACCTTATCCAACAGTCTCCCACTTGGATAAGTCTAATAACTATAACTGCAATACTTCAGGAACCAATCGGCAATCGTAGCTCTTTCAAGGTCTCTCGGAACTGAGAAGATGATGATACGCCATTTAAGATAAGTGATCATATAATCCTCTGTTCTAGATATCAGCCGGACAAATACATGGAACAATGTCTTACTTATTGTCCTGCAGTTTGTTTCCCAATTTCCGATTTGTTTGACAAAGAACTTAATTGAACACATCAACTTAGTTCTGACCGGGCTCGGTACATAGGTCAAAACAAAATCATCGAGGGGCCCAGATAATAGCTTCTAATCCAAGAAGGAATAGATAAACTTCGACTCATATGTTTGTTCTACTACTCATTGAATTATACACAAGTGCACGTTTTATAACATCGAGTTACCAATGCGTTTTCGTACAATCAATGCATAACCAAATCATAAGTAACAAATCATATATCTAGGTTTGAAGACTTATATGATATTACCGTCTCACGATCACTCGAGATAAATTCCATGAAGTGATTCCAATGAGCGTGGGTTGAGTCCAATGCTCAGAACTTATGAGAACTCATGAGTGTTGTAGCCATGTCCAACAACTTAGACCTCTGCAACCAATCATGACAGTCTTGATTCATACCTACTTCCGACATATGACCGACTGTGGAGGTTCGAATAATATGATATACCAAATATAATTATTCTAGAAGTCAAAACATGCAAAAGAAATATAGTAACGATCGACAAGAGATAGCAACACTTTACTCATAAATAAAACACCTTTTATTCATCATCTAATGTCAATTACACTTTACAAATTTCAAGGTTATCTAACTACTAAATCTAATATCATCCTTCAGCCCTATGCTCCGAGCATGCTGGAGATGCTTAACCCGAGTTAGTCCCTTCGTGAGGGGATCTGCTGGATTCTCATCCGATGATACCCTCTTTGGCACGAGGAGTCCTTCTTCTATTCGATGTTTGATGAAATGGTATTTTCTGTCGATATGTCTGGATCTCCCGTGATCCCTTGGTTCCTTGGCTAAGGCAACTGCACTTTCACTATCACAGAAAATTTCCATTGGCTCTTTAATAGCTGGTACAACTCCAAGGTCTCCAATGAAGTTCTTCAGCCATATTGCCTCCTTTGCTGGTACAACTACAACTCCAAGGCAATTTCCATTGGCTCTTTAATAGCTGGTACAACTACAACTCCAAGGTCTCCAATGAAGTTCTTCAAGGTCAACTTGCCTCCCACTGTCTCCTTGGCTTATGAACTGTCTCTCTCGAAAGAAAGACCTCCTAGCTACAAAGACCACATTCTCACTAGGTCTGTAGAAGAGGTAACCAAAGGATTTCTGTGGGTAGCCGATGAAAATACACCTCTCACTTCGAGGTTCGAGCTTATCATGAGTCTCACGTCTCACGAAAGCCTCGCAACCCTAAATCTTAATGTGGTCTAGTTTGGGTACTTTACCAGTCCACATCTCATGAGGAGTTTTGGCAACTTTCTTTATGGGAACTAGATTAAGGATATGGGCGGCAGTCTCTAAGGCATACCCCGAAAATGAGATTGGTAGCGAAGCTCGACTCATCATGGAACGAACCATATCCAACAAGGTTCGATTACGCCTCTCAGCTACACCATTCAACTGCGGTGTCCTGGGAGGTGTCAATTGTGAGACAATCCCACATTCCCTAAGATAGTCGAGGAACTCTGAACTAAGATACTCACCACCTCGATCGGATCGAAGCATCTTAATGTTCCTGCCCAATTGATTCTCGACTTCCTGTTTAAACTCTTTAAACCTCTCAAAAGGCTCTGACTTATGCTTGATTAAGTAGACATATCCATATCTATTGTAATCATCAGTAAAAGTTAAATAATAATGATTAGCATCCCTTGTGGCATGTTTGAAGGGCCCACACACATCTGTGTGTATAAGATCCAACAAACCTTCACCCCTCTCACAAGAACCTGTGAAGGGTGACTTTGTCATTTTTCCAAGTAAGCATGATTCGCAACTATCATCTGACTTTAGGTCAAATGACTCCAATACTCCATCCTTTTGGAGTTGGCCTATGCGTTTCTTGCTTATATGTCCAAGACGACAATGCCATAATGATGCTTTATCCAAGTTATTATCATTAACAAAATCAATACACAATACATTATTTCCTAAGTTATCAACCACAGATACAGTTTCATACACACCATCATGTTGGAGATAGTGTCTAAGTCCATAACTATATTTGGTATGTATTTGACCCGACCCGGCATGGTCCATTTGGGTTGCACTTCACCCGAACAATTTACGGATAATCTTTTGAGAATAGTATAAATTATGATTTATTAATATATTATAAGTTCTAATATATTAATATAAAATCATATTATTTAATTAGTGTTGATCTATAATTAATTTAGAATTAATTTAGAGATCAAAAGTATGACTAATTAAATATGGGCTCTTGTATTTATATAGTGTGGGCTAATGCTTATTTGGAATGGGCTAGGCTTGCATGGAAAGTCCATGGATACTCCATGGAGCTTGAACCCATGGATCTCATGGAAATGAAAAGACATGGGTATTAGGGTTTACATGGATGTAACCCTAATCCACCACACTATATAAAGGAGGCTTTGCTTCTTGAAGTAACACTAGTTGATATGTGTAAACCAAGAGGGCCGATTTCAAGAAGTTTGTGACTATTCTCTCAAGTTTCCAAGTTTGTGGTGATTTGTGACTTCCATTTGAGGCATCCACATTATTGGTGATAGGCTCTCAAACTCCAAGCAATCAACTACTACTACAAGGTAAGTAATTCTACTAGTTTTATTTGATTCAAGTATCCCATGCCATGCTAGTTAGGATAAGAACCTTGGAAAAATAATTATTTGCATGTATCTTAGTCAAACATAGATCCAAGGTTTCTAGGGTTGCATGTACACCATAGGAGTGTTAGAATGCTCAAAACCCATCAGTCGTATCAGAGCCTGGTTTTTTTATTTGATACTTGATGCAAAAAAAAAACTTGAAAATCGAAGTTTTGTTGAAAAGCTCATATCAAAATTTCAAGTTCTGTATATGTAGTTACGATTCTTGAAATTTTTGATATGAACATTCATAAACATATGAGTTTAGAAGATCATAGAAATTATGTGCTAATAATTGATTAGATTAATTCTTGATCTTTATGTGTTTTAATGGAGTCCATAACTAGTTCTTAAGTTATGGATAATCAAAAGTCACATTTATAAAAAACCATTAAAAGAACACATAGGTTACAAAAAATGAAGAGTCTTCATTTTTAATAACCATTAACTCATAAGTTATGAGAAATGAAAAGTTTTGAAAGTTTACAAAACTTGCCCTCAAGTTTTGGAACATGTAAAGTCATATTAAAAACTTTAAATCCAACCCCGAAAATTTTAAAAGTTAAAATTCAACCCTTATACTTTATAATATTATAAGTTTAATAATATTTATATATGAATAAGATCAAGTCGTCTTACCGCTAGTACGCATCATTCACGAAGCCGGTCTATAAGGGGGGTATAAGGTTGTTACCTATAAAATAGCAACTTAATAGGTGTCCACTCTCACCCACCGCTTTCTTGGATCAGGAACATCAGGATGGTCACTTGGTATGAGAACAAAGAATATGTTCTCGACAAGGAGCTGAAGGTACCCGAGCCAACTGCTACTCCTGAAGAGCTTGCTGAATATGAGGTACATGAAAGAGATGCTACAAAAGTGGCATGCATCATGATGGCCACCATGACAGCCGAGCTCCAAATGTACTATGAGGACTATTATCCTTTTGAGATGCACCAGGACTTGATGGACCGCTACCATCAAAGTGCTCGTCAAGAGCGATATGAAATAATCTCCTCCATGATAACAACCCGAATGAAGGATGGTGAACCCATCACGGGCCACATGCAGAAAATGCAAATGTATGTGGACCGTTTACTGAAGCTGAATGTGAACTTCCCTGAGGAGTTAGCAATAGACATCATTTTGCACTCCTTGCCATCGTGTTATGATCAATTCCGCATGACATATCACATGAACAAGGAAGAAGTCACCCTCAGCAAACTTCAAGGACTCTTGAAGACCGCCGAAAGTGGTCTAAAGGGTAAGTCAGTTGTTACTACTCCTACTCCTACTCCAACTGCAGCCAATGTCTTGGCAATCGGGCATGGCAAACGGAAGAAGAGAAAGAACCCTTCTATGGGTACCAAGGGTAAGACCCTTGAAGGCTCCTCTTCAAGCAAAACCAAGAAAGGTTTTGTCACTCCTTCTGCTAACCCTAATGAGGCTGAATGCTTCTATTGCCATGAAAAGTCACACTGGAAGCGAAACTGCCCAAAGTACCAGCAAGATTTGAAGGATGGGAAAGTAAAACCCTACCATGCAGGTATATACACTATATTGTCTAATAACTCACCTCATTCTAAGTCTTGGGTCCTTGATACAGGTTGTGGTATTCACATATGTTGTGATTTGCAGGGACTAAAAAGAAGTGAGAATGTGGAGCAGGGAAAGATAAACTTGATCATGGGAAACAGGAAAGCTTCACCTGTCACCAAGATAGGAGTTTATTCCTTAGTTCTAAATAGTGGGTTTACATTAGATTTGAATAAATGTTATTTTTCGCCAAAAATGGCAAGAAATGTTATTTCCTTTCATGCATTGTATAAACAGGGTTTTACCTTTTATTTTGATAATAATAATGGTAGTATTGATGCTTTCTTTAATAATGTTCTTTATTTTAAAGCATTACCTTGTGATGGCGTGTATGAAACTGTATCTGTTGTAGATAATCTAGGAAATAATGTATTGTGTATTAACTCTTCCACTAGCTTAGATAAAGCATCCTTATGGCATTGTCGTCTTGGACATGTAAGCAAGAAACGCATAGGCCAAGTCCAAAAGAATGGAGTCTTGGAGTCATTTGACCTAAAGTCAGATGATAGTTGTGAATCTTGTTTGCTTGGTAAAATGACAAAGTCACCTTTTACTGGCACTTGTGCTAGGGGTGAAGGTTTGTTGGACCTCATACACACGGATGTGTGTGGACCCTTCAGAACCGCCACAAGAGATGCTAATCGGTTCTATGTGACTTTTACTGATGATTTTAGTAGATATGGATATGTCTACCTAATCCAGCATAAGTCAGAAACCTTTGAGAAATTCAAAGAGTTTAAGCAAGAAGTGGAGAATCAGTTGGGCAGGAACATTAAGATGCTTCGATCCGATCGTTGTGGTGAGTATCTTAGTACTGAATTCCTTGACCATCTTAAGGAATGTGGGATTGTCTCATAATTGACACCTCCTAGGACACCACAGTTGAATGGTGTAGCTGAGAGGCGCAATCGGACCTTGTTGGACATGTTTCGTTCGATGATGAGTCGAGCTTCGCTACTAATCTCATTTTGGGGGTATGCCTTAGAGACTGCCGCCCATATCCTTAATCTAGTCCCTACAAAGAAGGTTGCCAAAACACCTCACGAGTTGTGGATTGGAAAAGTTACCAATCTAGACCACATCAAGATTTGGGGTTGCGAGGCTTTCGCTAGACGCGAGACTCACGATAAGCTCGAACCCCGAAGCGAAAGGTGTATTTTCATCGGCTACCCACATAAATCCTTTGGTTACATCTTCTACAGACCCAGTGATAATGTGGTCTTTGTAGCAAGAAGATGATTCTTTCGAGAGAGAGAATTCATGAGCCAAGGAGACAGTGGGAGGCAAATTGACCTTGAGGAAATTCAAGAGTCAAGTGGTGAAGGAACCTCAAACCCTAGCCCTCAACCTGAGGAGGAAACTCCTGTTGAGCTGACTGAAGAATCTATACCTCTGAGGCGTTCCACCAGAGTTAGGAATGCACCTGAGCATTATTATGGTTTTCATATTACTGCAGAAGGTGAGACACTTATCAGTGATAACACACTAGTAAATCTGGATGAGCCTAACAGCTACACGGAAGCCATGGTAGGCCCTGAGGCTGCTAAATGGAAAGAGGCTATGGATAGCGAGATACAGTCCATGTATGACAATCAAGTTTGGAACTTGGTTGACAATGTACCAGATTGTAAGCTAGTTGGGTGCAAATGGATCTTCAAGAAGAAGACCGACATGGATGGTAATGTACACACTTATAAGGCACGACTGGTTGCAAAGGGTTATTCTCAAACTCCGGGAGTTGATTATGATGACACCTTTTCACCAGTGGCCAAGATTAGGTCTATTAGGGTTCTGTTAGCCATTGCTGCATTTCATGATTATGAAATATGGAAAATGGATGTCAAAACCTCTTTCCTTAATGGAAAGTTGGCTGAAGATGTTTACATGGTTCAGCCAGAGGGTTTTGTCAGTACAGAGTACCCCAGTAGAGTGTGTAAGCTCGAGAAATCCATTTATGGATTAAAACAGGCACCTCGCAGATGGAATCTTTGCTTTGATGAGAAAATCAAGGAATTTGGATTTTCAAGGAGTGAAGATGAATCTTGTGTCTATATCAACGCTAGTGGGAGTATAGTCAGCTTTTTGGTACTGTATGTGGATGACATACTACTCATAGGAAATGACATCCCAACCCTGCAGGAAGTAAAGTCCTGGCTTGGGAAGTGTTTCGCTATGAAGGACCTTGGAGAAGCTGCCTATATCCTAGGGATCAGGATTTTGAGAAACAGGAGTAAAAGACTAATTGGACTTAGTCAAAGCACCTATGTGGACAAACTGTTGAAAAGGTTCAACATGCATAACTCCAAGAAAGGAGAGTTACCCATCCAGAGTAACGCCAGATTGAGTAAGACACAAAGCCCTAGTACTGAGGCTGAGATAGCAGAAATGAGTCGAATACCTTATGCTTCAGCTGTAGGATCGATCATGTATGCTATGACGTGTATTCGACCTGATGTAGCCTTTGCTTTGAGCATGGTTAGCAGGTATCAGGGGAACCCTGGCAAGGCATACTGGACTGCGGTAAAGAATATCCTCAAGTACCTACGGAGGACTGAGGACTGGGTCCTTACCCTCGGTGGCAATGAGGACTTGAGAGTTGTAGGGTACAGTGATGCTAGCTTTCAGACTGACAGGGATAATTTCCGCTCTGAGTCGGGCTGGGTCTTTACTCTAAGCGGAGGGGCAATTACTTGGAAAAGGAGGCTATATGGCTAAAGAACTTCATCGAGGGGCAATTACTCTAAACGGAGGGGCAATTACAGTGGAGGGGCAATTATAGTGGCTGATTCCACTTGTGAATCAGAGTATATAGCAGCAAGCGAGGCAGCAAAGGAGGCTATATGGCTAAAGAACTTCATCGGAGACCTTGGAGTTGTACCAGCTATAAAGGAGCCAATGGAGATTTTCTGTGACAGAAATAGTGCGGTTGCCTTAGCCAAGGAACCAAGATATCATGGGAGATCTAGTCATATTGACAGAAAATATCACTTCATTAGACATTGAATAGAATAAGGAATCTTCGTGGCAAAGAGGGTATCATCGGATGAGAACCCAACAGATCCCCTCACGAAGGGACTAACTCGGGCTAAGCATCTCCAGCATGCTCGGAGCATAGGGCTGAAGGATGATATTAGTTTTAGTAGTTAGATAATCTTGAAATTTGTAAAATGTAATTGGCATTTGATGGTAAATGAAATCTGTTATTTATGAGTAAAGTGTTGCTATCTCTTGTCAATCGTTTACTATTATTTCTTTTTGCATGTTTTGACTTCCAGAATAATTATGTTATGGTTTATATCATATTATTCAAACTCTCCACAGTCGGTCATATGTTGGAAGTAGATATGAATCAAGACTGTCATGGGTTGGCTTGTAGAGGTCTAAGATGTTAGACAAAGCGGGGCTACAACACTCATAAGTGCTCATAAGTTCTGAGTATTGGATTCAACCCACGCTCACTTGTATCACTTCATGGAATTTATCTCGAGTGATCGTGAGACGGTAATATCATATAAGTCTTCAAACCTAGAGATATGATTTGTTGCCTATGAGTTGGTTATGCATTGATTGCACGAAAACGCATTGGTAACTCGATGTTATAAACCGTGCTTTTATGTGTAATTCAACAAGTAGTAGAGCAAACATATGAGTCGAAGTTTATCTGTTCCTTCTAGAATTAGAAGCGATATCTGGGCCCCTCGATAATTTTGTTTTGACCTATGTACCGGGCCCGGTCAGAACTAAATTGATGTGTTCAGTTAAGTTCTATGTCAAAGAAATCGGAAATCGGGAAACAAATGCTGGACAATAAGGAAGACCATGTTCCATGTATTTGTCCAGCTGATATCTAGAACAGAGGATTATATGATCACTTATCTAAAATGGCGCTTCATAGTTCAACAGAGTTTTAAGAGCTACGATTGCTGATCGGTTCCTGAAGTCGTACTGGCAACTGCAGTTATTAGACTTATCCAAGTGGGAGACTGTTGGAGATAGTGTCTAATTCCATAACTATATTTGGTATGTACTTGACCCGACCCGGCATGGTTCATTTGGGTTGCACTTCACCCGAACAATATACGGATAATCTTTTGAGAATAGTATAAGTTATGATTTATTAATATATTATAAGTTCTAATATATTAATATAAAATCATATTATTTAATTAGTGTTGATCTATAATTAATTTAGAATTAATTTAGAGATCAAAAGTATGACTAATTAAATATGGGCTCATGTATTTATATAGTGTGGGCTAATGCTTGTTTGGAATGGGCTAGGCTTGCATGGAAAGTCCATGTATACTCCATGGAGCTTGAACCCATGGATCTCATGGAAATGAAAAGACATGGGTATTAGGGTTTACATGGATGTAACCCTAATCCACCACACTATATAAAGGAGGCTTTGGTTCTTGAAATAACACTAGTTGATGTGTGTAAACCAAGAGGGCCGATTTCCAGAAGTTTGTGACTATTCTCTCAAGTTTCCAAGTTTGTGGTGATTTGTGACTTCCATTTGAGGCATCCACATTATCGGTGCTAGGCTCTCAAACTCCAAGCAATCAATTACTACTACAAGGTAAGTAATTCTACTAGTTTTATTTGATTCAAGTATCCCATGGCATGCTAGTTAGGATAAGAACCTTGGAAAAATAATTATTTGCATGTATCTTAGTCAAACATAGATCCAAGGTTTCTAGGGTTGCATGTACACCATAGGAGTGTTAGAATGCTCAAAACCCATCACATCACAAGGTAATGCTTTAAAACAAAGAACATTATTAAAGAAAGCATTAATCGAACCAACTTCATTATCAAATGAAAAGGTGAAACCTTGTTTATACAATGCATGAAAGGAAACAATATTTCTTGCCATTTCTGGCGAATAACAACATTTATTCAAATCTAAACTAAACCCACTACTTAGCGATAAAGTATAAACTCCAATCTTGGTGACAGGTAAAGCTTTCCTATTCCCCATGATTAAGTTTATTCTTCCATGCTCCACATTCTCACTTCTTCTTAGTCCTTGCAAATCAGAACATATATGAATACCTCAACTGGTATCAAGGACCCAAGAGTTAGAATGGGGTGAGTTATTAGATAAGATAGTGTAAATACCTGCATGGTTGGGTTTAACTTTCCCATCCTTCACATCTTGCTGGTACTTTGGGCAGTTCCGCTTCCAATGTGACTTTTCATGGCAGTAGAAGCATTTAGCCTCTTTAGGGTCAGAAGAAGGAGTGACGAAACCTTTCTTGGTTCCACTTGAAGAAGAGCCATCAAGGTTCCTAGCCTTGGTACCCTTCAAAGAGCTCTTCCTCTTCTTCCCTCGACCTTTATCGATTGCCAAAACCGGGGCGGAGTTTGGAGTAGGAGTGTTAACAACCGATTTACCCTTAAGACCTGTTTCTGCGGTCTTGAGGAGTCCCTGAAGTTTGCTGAGTGTGACCTCTTCCTTATTCATGTGATATGTCATGCGGAGTTGATCATAGCACGATGGTAAGGAGTGCAAAATGATATCTATTGCAAGCTCCTCAGGGAAGTTCACATTAAGCTTCAGCAACCGATCCACATACCTTTGCATTTTCTGCATGTGGCTCGTGACGGATTCCCCGTCCTTCATCATGGTTGTTATGATAGAGCATATGATTTCATACCTCTCTTGTCGTGCACTTTGATGGTATCTTTCCATCAGATCTTGGTGCATTTCAAAAGGGTAGAAGTCCTCATAGGACTTTTGGAGTTCCGCTGTCATGGTGGCTAACATGATGTATGCCACTTTTGTAGCATCCCTTTCATGTGCCCGGAAGTCAGCGATCTCCCTTTGGAGTTGCAGTGGTCTCATCAATCTCCTTAAGCTCCTTGTCAAAGACATATTCTTTGTCCTCGAAGCGGGTAATCATCCTGATGTTTCTGATCCATTCATTGAAGTTGGATCCATCAAAAATGACTTTCCCACACAAGTTCATAAGGGTAAAGGAGCCATTAGGATTAGAGCCAGAAGCAACATTGTTTGAAGACATCTGAAAGAAGAGAACATGATTAGTTTAGATATTAAGAGAGTCCTTAATAAAACACCCAAATGTAATATTAAGGCTAGGATCCAATCACAATATATTATAACTTAGAAGAGGTATGCCATAATCCAAGCTATAACATATTTGAAAGGTAGGTGAATGACAATTCACCAATTTCCACCATGAAAAACGAAATATAGATATTAGGTTTTTAATTGGTTCTTAGAAATTCCTAGATTGTTTTGAGATTCAATGAATTTTTTTTTCAAAGGCATATTTCAATCTCGAGTGTGCCCTCCAAGTTTTGTGACTGAGATACCGAGGATCACAAAACGAGGTGTGAAGTAACCATGCAAATCACTTGGTACCCTTAAAGTTTATCACTTAATCGATGTGCCGGTAAACCACACACGTTCCACCGATACTATGATAAACCTTAAGTCACCCTTTACCTACCTTGTTAAGTCCAAGTTAGTGTACCGGTTAACCACACACGCTCCACCAACGACTTAAACAAAGTGTAAAGTGTAATTTCATGGATTAGCACCTTATTCACATTTTTCCTAAAGTAACTAAAATTGGGAATTTAATAAAAGCATTTAGTTACTTTATAATATTCATCATACTTTTAATGAGAATTTATAAGTCCTTGTCCTACCCGTTCGGCTAACGACCCTCCTCCGATCAAGGAAGCGGTGGGTGAGAGTGGACACCCATTAAGTTGCCATTTTATAGGCAACAACCTTATACCCCCCTTATAGACCGGCTTCGTGAATGAGGCGTACTGGCGGTAAGACGACTTGATCTTATACATATATATATTAGCAACTTATAATATTATAAAGTATAAGGGTTGAATTTTAACTTTTAAAATTCTAAGGGTTGGAACTAAAGTTTTAATCAAGACTTTACTTGTTCCAAAACTTGAGGGCAAGTTTTGTAAACTTCAAAAACTTTTCATTTCTTATAACTTATGAATTAATTGAGTAATAAAAATGAAGACTCTTCATTTTTATAACTCTTGTGTTCTTTTAATGGCTTTAATAAAAGCGAGACTTTTGGTTTTCCATAACTTGAGAACAAGTTATGGACTACATTAAAACACATTATGATCATGAATTAAACTACCATGAAGGTTACAAACAATTCCTATGATCATCTAATCTTCATAAGTTCAAGAACATGAATATGAACACTTTCAAGAATCAAAAATTACACTTAAAAAACTTGTAATTTTGATAATTGCCATTGTAAATGGATTAGCATAAACATTACACCATCTAAAACAAGTTTTAAAACACCAAAACAGTTTAGGGTAATGTTTCTAGTCCATTTCCAGCAACAAATGTCGAAATTCTGAAAAGTGCAGCCTCTACTCGTCGAGTGCAAGAACAGACTCGACGAGTAACTTGCACAAAAAAAGAAACAACAAAAAAACCTAGGCTTTGATACCACTGATGGGTTTTGAGCATTCTAACACATCCTAAGTGTACATGCAACCCTAATAACCTTGGATCTATGTTTATCTAATTATCATGCAAAGTTGAATTCCGAGGTTATATTCCTATCTAGCATACATGGGGAACATTTTTAACTTGAATGAAAGATAGAATAACTTACCTTGTTGTTGATTATGATCCTTGAAACCTTGTGAGCCTAGCACCCCAAGTGTGATGCCTGAAATTCTTCACACAACACCAAATGAAAAGGAGTAAACTTTGAGAGAATCTTACACTTGCAAAATCGGCGCTAGCCCTCTTATTTCTTAGTGTCGCCGATTTTGGGGAGAACACCTTTGTTTATATAGTGTGTTGCATTAGGTAAACCCTAATGTAACATGACTCTTCATTTCATGATCCATGGGTTAACTCCATGGAGCATCCTATGGGTGGAACCCAACTTGATAATCCATGGAGCCTCTTGGCCCACTATATAAGATATGGAAGATTTACATAATCTACCCATATATTTAATTAGTTATCTTTTGATCACTTAATTAATTCTAAATTAATTCTTGATCAAACTAATTAAATAATATTATTAATATATTAGAACTTATAATATATTAATAAACCATAAGTGTTATTTCTCTCATTTTATTTTATCCAATTGCATGGTGCCATGCAACCCAAATGGACCATGTCGGGTCGGGTCAAGTACATCGCAGAAATAGTTATGTACTTAGACAAATTATCCAACATTAAGACTATGTGTTAAGAATTTTCTTGACGTAAAAAGTGATAAAGTTCAAGACTTTATAGTCCTATGGCACATTTGATCGATGGATCTGGAGTTTGGGCTTAAGTGCTTAAGCCATTAAGCACTTATTAGGGTTTTGGTGAAACCCAACGTACGCCCAGTGTAAATCTAGTATGCCCAGCATACTAGGTCAACCACTCCGATGGTGGTCAACGTCTGGATGAGTACGCCAAGCGTACTAGAGGAGTACGCCCCGCGTACGTCCTTTGTTGGGCCTTTGACAATTGGGCTTCGGGTTTTCGGCTGTTTATGGACTAGTTGGATTTGGGTCTTTGCTGGACTTTATGAATATTATGTTTTGTGCCAAGTTTTGATAATGGATCTTGGAGTGAGGCCCAATTAGGGAGTTGGGCCCAATTTGGTAAATTGGGCCAATAATGGGTGTTGCTTAAGGGCTTTCAAGGTTATGGAATTGGCATTGGGCCTTGGCCCAATAAAGAGAATGGATATGATGGATTGTGTGGAACCCTAGTCAAGATTGTTATGTTGTGTAATGACTTGGTATTATTATGTGATAGTTCGGGATTTCCGGTGAGATAGAAGTCCGGGAGTTCGGTTCTTCCGTTCAGATCGGCATTGCGAGGTGAGCTATTCTCACTATATCAACATTGTCTAAGGCACCAAGGTCGGCCCTTTATCGGATTTGTATCCGGGTATTTGCTTGATATGTTATTGATCTGCTAGATCTGCATCCTGGTAGTTAGGATGGTATTATGTTAGTGACCCGGTTAGGTCGGTATCCTGGTATATAGGATGATGTTATGTTAGTGACCGGTTAGGTCGGTATCCTGGTTATAGGATGGTTGCTGTGATAGTGATCTGTTAGATTGGTATGATTATCTGTTATATATATGCCAGCGTATGATATTTATGTGCACATGATTGTTTGATTGGTATGGGGGATGGGTTGACGCGGGTCCTACTTCGTGCTATAGGCCAACATACCCAGGGCAGACCGGATAGACTGCAGGCCCAGGATGGCACCTAGTCAGGCCGAAGGCCCGACGAGTGGTCCGATAGGCTGAAGGCCCGGAGAGGGAGGTCCACACGTACCGAGGCTCGGAGAGTGGGCCAGATAGACTGATGGTCCGGCGCGGGCGGTCCAGTCATACTGTAGACTCAGAGAGTGGACCAGGTGGACTGAAGGCCCGGTGCGGGCGAACCAGTCACACTATAGACTCGAGATGCATGGTTGTTCTGTGTTTGTTATATGATATGTTTATGGTTGTATGAGGTTGGTATTTTGGGGGTAACTCACTAAGCCTTCGAGCTTACAGTTTTAGTTTATTGTTTCAGGTTCAACAGATGGCCGCGGGAAGGCGAAGGCGTGACCGTACACTTCCTCGATTTATGATTATGATTTATGGGAACTCTGATGTTTAAACTATTTTGAAAACAAATTGTAATAACTGAATGGTTTTATATGATTTAAAAAGTTTTAAATTGGCTTGAATTTTATGGATGTTACATTTAACATTATTGATGCGAAAGTGGTTTCAGAACAGATGCAGCTTCCATCATTCCTAGGCCTTGAAGAATTCAATTGAAGGTGGATTCAGGTAAGGCCTGTGTGAATACGTCAGCCAACTGATCAGCGGATGTTACGAAGTGAATTTCAACATTACCATCTTCCATATGATCTTTGATGAAGTGATATCTCAGTGCTATGTGTTTCTTCTTAGAGTGTTGCACTAGGTTATGACATTTGCGAATGGAACTTTCGGAGTCAAAATATAATGGGATTCGTTTCGTGCTTAGGCCATAGTCACGAAGTTGAATTTGAATCCAAATGACCTAGGATGTGCATGAGGCACCTGCAATGTATTCAGCCTCAACTGTTGACAAGGAAATACATGTTTTCTTCTTGGATTGCCAGCTAACAAGCTTGCCATCAATGAATTGGCATCCCCTAGTTTTACTATTTATATCTAACCCACATCCTCCAAGATCAGCATCCGAAAAGATTTTACAAAGAACCCAAAATTCGAAGGGTACCATATTCCAAGTGAGGAAGTTCGTTTTAGATACCGGAAAATGTTCTTGACTGCCGTCATGTGAGGTTCTCGAGGATTAGCTTGGAACCTAGCACAATAGCAAACAGAAAACATAATATCCGGACGACTCGCAGTTAGATACATTAAGGAACCTATCATTCGTCGATAGAGTGTCATATCTGTTGGATTAATGTCTAAGTCCATAACTATATTTGGTATGTACTTGACCCGACCCGACATGGTCCATTTGGGTTGCACTTCACCGGCACAATTTATATGGATAGTCTTTTGAGAATAGTATATTTATGATTTATATTAATATATTATAAGTTCTAATATATTAATATGGAATCATATTATTTAATTAGTATTGATCAAGAATTAATTTAGAATTAATTAAGTGATAAAAAAATAACTAATTAAATATGGACTCTTATATATATGGAATGGGCCAAGTTCATTTAGGTTGGGCTAAGCTTTCATGGATGGTCCATGGAGCTTTTAACCCATGGATGCTATGTAAATGAAAGGTCATGGGTATTAGGGTTTACATGGATGTAACCCCAATCCTCCATAATATATAAAGGGGTCCTTGGCTCACAAAATTGGCACAAGTGTGTGAAAATAAGAGTGGGCCGATTTTAGTGTGCATACATATTCTCTGAAGTTCTTCCAAGGTGTTTTGGTGATTTATGATTCCATTTGAGGCTTCCACACTATTGGGGCTAAGCTCTTAAAGCTTGAAGACATCAAGCTACATCAAAAGGTATGTCATCTAACTAGAACTTTGTAGTATAGGTGCTTCATAATATGCTAGTTAGGATGAAACCTTGGAATATTTAATATTTGCATGTATAATATAGAAAACATAGATCCAAGGTTTATAGGGTTGCATGTACACCATAGGAGTGTTAGAATGGTCAAAACCCAACAGTGGTATCAGAGCCATGGGTTGTTTTCTGTTATACTGATGTAAATGTTTTATTTTCAAGTTGAAAAAAAAGGAAAAAAAAACATGACGTTTGTCAAATTTTAAGATAATTACTTGTTTTGTGAAAAACGAATTATTTGTAAAATTTGAATCATTTGTTATATGAGTTGAATTAGGTCAAATTTAGTAAAAGATAAAATGATATGATTATTTTATTAGTTTTAAAAGTTTGATCTAAATGTTTTAAGGAGTTACATATTTTGTCATAAAATTTTGGAGCTCAAAAGTTTTTTTTTAAAGTTGTGATCTTAAGGGTTTTTGAAACTTCCATAAGTTATGGATATGAAAGTTTTTTTTAAAAAAAAAATTGATTCAAAGTTTTTATGGAGTTACAAAATTTGGTGTTAATGTTTTAAAGAATTCCATAACTTGTTCTTAAGTTATGGAACATGGAAAGTTTCATCATAAAACACCATTAATTCCATAAGTTATGGAATCCAAAGGTTTTCAAGAATTACAAAAATTGCCCTCAAGTTTTGGAATTTGAGAAAAGTTTTTTATGAAAAAAAAGAATTGAATTCTAAAACTCTTGGGTTCATAACTTAAACAATTAATTAAATGGTTTTAATTTTGAGTTTAATAATTGGAATTATGATGTTTTGTTGAATAGTTCAAATTAACTGTTATGGACTTTATTAATAGTTAATTAAAGCGTTTAATTAAAAGAGTATTATTAAATCCATAAATATATGGTTTGAGTTTAATTAAATTAAAAGTCTAGTTTAATTAATAGATTAAACCACCAAGTATTTTAAATGTCTAAAATACACCCTTATACTATTATAATATTAAAAGTTTAATATATTATATGTATAAGAGCAAGTCGTCTTACCATTAGTAGGGCCCATTCACGAAGCCGGTCTATAAGGGGGGTATAAGGTTACTGCCTATAAAATGGTAGTTTAATGGGTGTCCACTCTCACTCATCGCTTCCTTGACCGGTGGAGGGTCGTTAGCCGAACAGGTAGGGCAAGGACTATAATTCTCCCTTCATTATAAGTATAATGATAAATACTAAGTAACTAAACACTTATAAATTCCCAATCTTAGTTACTTAGGAAAATGTGAATAAGGTGCTAATCCATGAAATTACACTTTGCACTTTGTTTAAACCGTTAGTGGAGCGTGTGTGGTTAACTGGCACACTAACCTGGATTTAACAAAGTAGGCAAAGGGTAACTTAATATTTATCATAGTATCGGTGGAGCTCGTGTGGTTAACCGACACATCGATTGAGGGGTAAATATTAAGGGTACCAAGTATATTTGCATGGTTACTTCACACCTTGTTTTGTGATCCTCGGCATCGCAGTCACAAAACCTGAAGGGCACACTCGAGATTGAAACATGCCATTGAAAAGTTCAATGAATCTCAAAAGATCTAGGAGTTTCAAATCCAATTAAAAACCTAATTAAATTATTTCGTTTTTCATGGTGGAAATTAGTAAATCGTCATTTACCTACCTTCAACTATTTTATAACTCGGATTACGGCATCCCTCTTCCAGTTATAAATAGGTTGTTGGATCCTAGCCTTAATATTTCATATTGGGTGTTATATTAAGGACTTTAGATCAATTATCTTGAATATCTCCCAAAAGATGTCTAGTTCAGACATCTATGATCTTCCCAAATCTCTTGGAACTTTACTTCCTCCACCTCCTCCAATTATTCTCCCTAACCCACAAGTTCAAGTTCACTCAAGCGCTAATGGCAAGCAAGGTCTATGTGTGATCACATCTTACAGATGAAGTCACATATTGACAAGCCGTGAGAGTTGGGTGTCAAAGTCTTGAGAAAGTTGGATGTTCAATCACTTTCTAAGTCACATAGTGAGTTCCTTTGGGACTACTATGAAACAGACTATGACATGAACCTTAATGATCATATCTATTTGCTTGGTGCTGCTGAATCAGCAATGATTTGGAACGATAGTAAAGCAAATTTGATTAGAAGATCAACTTCCCAAAAACTTTATGGACAGTGACAGTGGTGACACTGGAAATCCAGAAAAAGCATTCTCTTCCCAATGGAAAGGGATTGGCCATTGTCAACCCGGTTGATCAAATGGTAAAGAGAAAGACTAAGTCTGAGATAGTCCCATTACCAAAGGGTCCATATGTTTATTTTGCCAAAGGAAGGGGCGTTGATTGCAAAGCTGCCAAATTTACCTAAGGATGTTAAAGTCAATAAGTTTGACTCTACACCAGGTAGAGCCCATTATCTAACTCTGTTAAGTTCTATTCTGAGATCCTTATTACATGATGTGACTGGGTCACATGTTGATGTTTTAAGAATCAAAGAATAGAGAGAAATCTTTAAGGAAGTATATGCTGATTTTGATCGCGAAGGTGGATTTCGAACGCATCAGAATTTTGAGCAGTTGCTTAAGAAGTTATGATATATTGCTAAGGAATAGATAACAACAATTTTCCATGTGGATTGTAAGGATAAGTTTTTCCACAAAGTTTTAAAATAAAAGAAAATTGTTTAATTTTATTTATTTGAAGTATCCTTACAATGGCATTTGTGGAAAATTGTTGCTTATATGATTCCACTGACAGCAATATTGGAAAATGGATTTGATTCTTTCATTTGTGGTAGTGTCTAAATTTACCAAATCAGGAAAGTTCTTCATCGCCCAAGTTTCAATTGGACCGAAACTTGGAATCATGCAAGTTGAATAGTATGATGAATGAGAACTTTCAAGCATTGGGAAATCAAGACTAGTTACTTGTTCACATGGATGTGTGAGTCAAGTGAAGGACTAAAGGGATCGAGTACACATTCTTGTGCACTGGTCATGTCCACCACAAAGCTCGTTAAGACTATTTGATTTACTAAAGTTTAGTAAATATGGTTATACTTACAAGTTTAAGTATAATTCTGAAACATTGGAAAAGTCTCAATGTATGGCAGAACGAATGGGAAGAATCAAATTAGGCAGAAAGATAAAAGTTTCTCAAATCTGAAAAGATGGGAGAGTACTTTAGTATCATGTTTGTGATCATCTTAATGATTTAGAAATCATATCACAATTAGTCCTCTAAAGGTCATCTTAGTGCATTCTTATGACTAAGAAGAGGAGTCATGAATTGTTGAAATGGTTAGATCAGGAAGATGAGTCATACTTCGTTCCAAAACAATTCTTAGAGTCATAATCCAAGATTGTAACTTGAGTGATATATCTTAAAGAAAGGTTTAAAACACTTGTCAAATGTAAGAGTAAAAGTGTCTTACTCTTATACATTTGAAATTGGTAAGTTGTGATGTTTTGGATAAAACAAAGACCAACTAAGGCCAATTGTGTGAAGTGTTTGTCTTGATAAAGAATCCGCACTATCTCTTGAATATTTGGCAAGATAGTCTTATATGTCAAGAGGATAGTGGCAGTCTTAAAGATCCTAAAAAGAATTTCAAGAACTAATCAAGAATAAAACCTGAGGTTCTTCACTAGCACACGACTTGAGGTTTATAACCTATCGTGTTGACATATTCCGGGCCATTCCAGTTAAAGTTGGCTTTGCATAGGAGTTCTGAAAGTTCTCAATTGGCTGCATAACAACTTGGAAGCAATGTCAGGCCCTGTACTGCCAGGTGGCAAGACGTTAAGATTGCATAAGTTCAATCCATATGAGTTTGGATTTGTCATTATCCTTGTCTTGTTACTGTGGTTTTGACGATTCACATGGATAAGAACACATACACCATAAAATCTAAGGGTCATAAGGTTTCTCTCCGATTCATGAAAATGATGGTGAGGAAACACTTCCACCAAGTAGATTTGAAGCAGATGGCAAAAGGTCTAAACAATTGAGACTATGATTACGACATCCCTTTTCATAGTTCTGAAATTGTTTAGACACACATGCATGCTATCTAAGGAAAGGTGTAGGATTTTGATAAAGTTTTATCAAAGCATCTCGTATCAGAAATCTGAACTTTGGTAAGAAAGTCAATAAAGTATTGATTTCTAGAAGTCCAACTGATTTCTGAGTACATGTCAAAGCTAGTGGGAGCATAAGTGTTATGCTAATAATCATCATGTTAGTGGGAGCATGATAATTATTGTTAGTGTTGCAAGTTAGCAATGTTAATTATAGAAAACAAAAGTTTCAATTCGTGAGGCTGCAGGGATTGAAAAAGTTGTTTTGCTATAATTAAGGGAGAGGATATACTTCATTTCAGTTCTAAAGGCATAGATTGATACCTTAATCATCTTTAGTCAAGAATATATATATGACTTTCATGTTGGATTGGTTTAACTTAAGGAAATTCTATATATTGCGTTCTCAAAATTCGATTATGATTACGACATCCCTCTTCATAGTCAAAATTTGAAAACATGGCAAATAAAAATATTGTAGCAAAAGACTGGTCTAGAATCATGTCTTTATGTGAGACATCATGAATCGTGTACCATTCCTTTTGGGTACAGGATCGATTGCATGTGCTATAATATTTGTCATTTCTAAATTTTTCCAAATGCCCAGAGGCATTAAGAAGGGAAAAGGTCTAGAATTGGATATGACTAAAATGATTAAGCAATTGTCGAGGACAATCTGAGGTTTACCAAAGATTGGTTGCTCAGGGACAGTTGGAAGTATAGTCCTAATTTTGGAAGGACCATATTGACATATTCTGAAAAGAGGCATCTCTTATTCAGAAGTGATAGTCAAAATGAGAATATGGAGTTGTCTCCATAGGTGGAAGTTATCTGTGTAAGATTAGAAAACTTAATGCAAGAAGCATGTCCAAAGCAATGTACTTTGAATATGAGACTTAGTTTCCATGGAGTTGATCTCCATTGGAATACCTTATAATGACTGTTGACAAGTCTTTGTGACTTTGTACATATTCATTACAGGAGGGTCAGTGCATATAAGTTTAAAATCTAAACAGATTTCGATAAATGATAGGAATTTGAGATTCTCACATTTTTCGATAAGGATTTGGGAGTGTGAAATTAGATTCATTGAAATTACGTTCAATTGGTTTATTTCACAAACTAAGGATCATAGACAAACATAGAGTGCATATTTGGTGTATGGCAAAGCTATTGTTTAAGAAAAACATAGTGTACATGCTTAAAGCATGGGACAACTAGTGTTTTTAATTCAAGTATAAAGTTGATAAAACCGAAACAATGAATAATGAGTAATCAGTATGGTGATAAATAAAAGTGTTTATTTATATTCATAGGGTTTGATACCATATTTGATTCATGTATTCTTGTGTTTCACTTTGCATGTTTTGACTTCCAGAATAACTAAGTCGCTCTTCCTGAATGATGAAGTTATTCAAACCATCCACAGTCGGTCATATGTTGGAAGTAGATATGAATCAAGACTGTCATGGGTTGGTTTGTAGAGGTCCAAGTTGGTGGACAAAGTGGTGCTACAACACTCATGAGTGCTCATAAGTTCTGAGTATTGGATTCAACCCGCGCTCATTTGAATCACTTCATGGATTTTATCACGAGTGATCATGAGACGATAATATCTTATATTCTTCAAACCTAGAGATATGAGTGGTTACTATGAGTTGGTTATACATTGATTGCACGAAAACGCATTTGGTAACTCGATGTTATAAAACGTGCCTTTGTGTATGATTCAACAAGTAGTAGAACAAGCCATATGAGTCGAAGTTTATCCATTCCTTTTACCTTCGGGATAAAAGTGATATCTGTGGGCCCCTCGATGATTTACCGAGGACACATGTGAGTGCTTGGCCAAGCCAGGACTGATTTGATTTATTCAATCAGTCAGTCATCATAAATCGAAAATTGGGAAACAACAAATAGACAGAGAGAATGATTATAATCCTTGTCTCAGTCCATATGATATCTAGAATGGAGGAATATATGATCCCTTATCTAATGGACAAGTCATTGACAAGGTCAGAGTTCGACAGCAACTTTAAGAGCTACGATTGCCAGTTAGGTTTTGAAGTCATACTCAATAATAGTTTGAGACTTATCCAAGTGGGAGACTGTTGGATTAATGTCTAAGTCCATAACTATATTTGGTATGTACTTGACCTGACCCGGCATGGTCCATTTGGGTTGCACTTCACCGGCACAATTTATATGGATAGTCTTTTGAGAATAGTATATTTATGATTTATATTAATATATTATAAGTTCTAATATATTAATATGGAATCATATTATTTAATTAGTATTGATCAAGAATTAATTTAGAATTAATTAAGTGATCAAAAAGAACTAATTAAATATGGACTCTTATATATATGGAATGGGCCAAGTTCATTTAGGTTGGGCTAAGCTTTCATGGATGGTCCATGGAGCTTTTAACCCATGGATCCTATGTAAATGAAAGGTCATGGGTATTAGGGTTTACATGGATGTAACCCTAATCCTCCATAATATATAAAGGGGTCCTTGGCTCACAAAATTGGCACAAGTGTGTGAAAATAAGAGTGGGCCGATTTTTGTGTGCATACATATTCTCTCAAGTTTTTCCAAGGTGTTTTGGGGATTTGTGATTCCATTTGAGGCTTCCAAACTATTGGGGCTAAGCTCTTAAAGCTTGAAGACATCAAGCTACATCAAAAGGCATGTCATCTAACTAGAACTTTGTAGTATAGGTGCTTCATAATATGCTCGTTAGGATGAAACCTTGGAATATTTAATATTTGCATGTATAATAGAGAAAACATAGATACAAGGTTTATAGGGTTGCATGTACACCATAGGAGTGTTAGAATGCTCAAAACCCAATAATATATGTAGCCGGTTTATCCAAAGAAGGGGTTAGTTTCGTTCCGAATGCCATTTGAACCTTCGCTTTTGAGTCTCCCACCATCCCAAATGAAGCGTCTAGTTTATGGTTTGGGCTAGTCTATCTGATGTATAGGTCTTAATGGGTCTTATGTAATGAAATAGAGTTGTTTGGATGTGTTTACGGTCATTAGTCTGTTTACGACCAGCCTTTCCCCTATATATAGGGCGTGTTAGAGTCTGTCAGTAGTTGTTATCAGTCCACAGAGTTTACGGTTATTTGTGTATGTCCAAGTTGTACTCGACGTTTCTTTGATATAAACGTGTGCAAGGCTTGGTTTAATCTTCTTCTACTCCATTCTTATCTTGTTTGATTGTTAGATTGCTTGATCACTGGTTAAGATCCTAGATCTCAGGGCCTTAAAATTGGTATCAGAGCAAAATATGGTGTCAATTCATCTTACAATGAAGTTCACTGTCAAAGGAGCTTAGTTTTGTCATTGTTCGAGGCCTGATTTGGTGTTTTCATAGCAAAACGAGATCATATATGCTTAAAATTCGTGTTTTCGTCAAAATCTGGGCATTTACGGTCAAGAGTTCACGGCCGTAAACTCCTATTCGCGACCGTAAACTAACAATCTTCAGTGACCGTAAACAGTGTATCTTCAGAAACCGTAAAAAGGCAATCTTCAAAGACCGTAAACTCAACCGTAAACTCAACCGTAATCAGCCAACCGTAAACTGTGTTTACGGTCGTAAACTAGTGGGCCGTAAACTACCTTTTTGGTGTTTTAGTTTATTTTTTAAGTCATTTTAAATTTAGAAAATTAAAAAAAAACAACAAAAATGGATTCTCAAAGCCCACCAATTCATCATGAACTGGATTCAATCATGGGAACAACCACTCTCATTCCACGCTTGTTATCTGCAGAAGGGTTCCCGGAATGGAAATACCGGATCGAGAAATACATCAAGATGAAAGACTTTAAGGTTTGGCGAAGCATTCTCAGAGGACCAGTCAGAATCACTACTACTCTTGCGAATGGACAAATAATTGACAAAGCATATCCTAATTACACTGATGAGGATTTTTAAAAGGTTGAAGAATAGGAAAGGGCTCTAGCTACTTTGACTATGGCTTTATCTCCTGATATTACTCAAGGATTCAGAGAGTATGATTCAGCCAAGGCATCATGGGAAGCTTTAATTGAGGTCCATGAGGGTAATGAAGACATGAAACAGAGTCGCCAAGACATGTTAAGACATAAATTCAATATGTTTAATTATGTTCTTGGAGAAATTCTAGAAGCCCAGTTGCAGCGTTTTACTACAGTCACCACTGAAATGAGTTCAGCTGGGTTTTATGTGACTAAGTCTGAGATAAACAAAAAGCTGCTGAATTCACTTCCGAAGGCTTGGGATATGAACGTGGCTGTCATCAAGAAGACGAAAGATCTCAATCGTCTCAGTCTTGCTGAAACTATGGCAATCATCAAAGCCTATGATCTTGATGATAAGCAAAGAGAGATCAATCATGTAAATTCCTACTCGACTGTAAATCTTGGGATTTCTTCAAATAATGCCTTTTCATCGTTTACCTCCTCTCCAAGTCAAGCTTTTGCCGTTCAACAACCACAGAATCAAACCTTTGTTGCTCCATCAGTTGCACCATTTGTTTCTTCATCATCTATGTCTCATCCACAAAGTCAGTCTTTTGTTGTTCCACAAGCTGTTTCCTCCTCCAAAGCGCCAGTTATGGTTCCTACTCCCAATCCCAAAGAAAGCGATGAAAACTTAGATATTTCCACTGGACTTTTCAATTGCTACAATGCTTTTGTAGTTGGAGAGCTTCCACCTCAACTCTCATTTGCTGATCTGGATCAAATTCATCCAGAAGATGTGGAAGAAATGGATATTACTTGGCAGATAGCAATGTCAGTGTTCAGGGCAAAGAAATTTGCAAAGAAGACGGGAAAGAACAACTGGGGGATAAATGCAGACAAATAGGTAGGATTTAACAAAGGAAAGATTTGGTGTTACAATTGTCACGAGCCAGGTCATTTTTCTCGTGAGTGTCCGAAGCCAGACAGAAGGGTAAGCAATGATAGAACAATGGTTCCAGTGGGAAATAGTCATGGAAGTGCTGCTATCAACAGTGAGACTGCTAATCTGGCAGTGGTTGCTCAGTCCTTTGACTGGGAGGACCAGATTCAGGCACTGAATATTTTAGGACCTGAGAGTTCTCACTTTGCTCAAATCGATGATGCTCTAGAAGACAAAGCTGAGGTTGATCCTGAAGAAGAGATGATGGAGTTGCAGTTTTCCTTTATGGTATCTTCTACTCCAGAACCTGAGAAGAAAGAGGTAAGTCGGTCTTCCTGTTCTCAAACATGCATTGATAATGTCAAAAATTGACTTGAGCATATAGAATTATTGCGTAGAGAGAACGAGGACCTTAAATATGAAGGGTGTCAACTTAGGAAAGGACAGAAACCCCTGAAGGCTGAATTAGAAGCAAAAACCAAAGACTTTAGGAAGCTTCAGGAAGAGTATAGCAATAAATGTGAAAATTATAGATATGTGATTAAACAACATGCTGAGTTAACTTGTGAGCTTGACACATTGAAAAACAAATTTGAAAATGCAGATTTTAATTTTAGAAAATTTGATGTGTCAAGTGAAGTAGTTGCGTCCATGATAGAACTTAATTTGCAACTTAAAAATAATCAGCCAAAGGGTTTAGGGTATGATAAAGTTTCTCCTCCTTTTAATCATACCTATCAGTATAACCCTTTGACAAAAGAGGAAATGGATAGAGAGCCATTTCTTAAATATGGAGTTGTGTCAGGAGGTAGTATTAATGTTGAAAATACTAATGTTTCTACTTCCCATGTAGATCAATCTTTAAGTCAATCAAAACAAGAAGCTGAAGGATGTGTTTCTGAAAATGAAAATGTTTCTGAACCTGTTGTTTCTATTTCAAATGATAACACTTCTGTTTCTGATGTTAAAATAAATGATGTATCTTGTGATGATTTTGCATCACAAAATGATAACTCAAACTTTTTCGATATATTTGATGATTTGTTTGACAATACCGATGTTTCTGTTTCAAGCATATCCACTTCACCAATCACACAACATGGTTCACCCTCATCCATCACACAATCTGATTCTTGCACATGTTCTTGTGGGAAAACTAAGGGTGTCAGTAAAGAAAGTAAATCAGACAAAGGCAGTACCAGTTACAATAATAATAAGCAAATTTGTTTGAACTGTGGTACTGCCGGTCACATCGCTATGAATTTTCCTAATAGCGCATTTGTGCATTTTTCGTCTCAAAGAGGAGACAACGAGTCTCGAGGAAGTTCTTTAACTAGAAAGTCCTCGAGATCTCGCCCTCGAGATGATGATTGGAAGGCTAATCAAAACAAGAAAATGGCAGTTTTTCAAACGAACAAACAGGTTTTCAATAATAAAGTCACAAATAGTTTTCCAAAATCGAACAAGGCTAAGCCGAGGTCGGTTTCGTCAAAGAGCAGCTCTGGATCTTCAACCACTTCTGGTAGAAAATCCAAATGCCCAAAGCAAACAGGAAGGAAAAATGTTTCAAAATCACCCGTGATTTTTCAAAAACCTAAATACCAGTGGGTACCCAAATCTGCTTCCGTCCAATCGCCATCACCATCTGAAAGTGTTTCCAATAATGATTCAAAATCAAAAGGTTCAAAAGATAAATCTTTGATCGTAAAGGGTAAACCCAGGAAAGTAATGACCTGGGTCCCCAAATCTAAATGATCCCGCTCATTTTCCAGGGACAGTTGCGGAGGAATGTCGTCAGACCTTGGTATATCGACAACGGCTGCTCCCGTCGTATGACAGGAGACATGTCCCAGTTGAACGACATTCAGACTTTTAATGGGGGATTCGTTTCCTTTGCGGGCGAAGAAGGTGGAAAAATCACTCAGAGAGGAACTGTGTCAAATGGAGTGCTGAGTTTCGAGAACGTCAACTATGCTCCCGAGTTAAAGCATAGCCTGTTGAGCGTCTCCCAGAATTGTGACAAGGGTTATTCAACTCACTTCACTGATAAGGAATGTTTGATTCTGAAGCCAAGCATTGTCATCCCGGATGAGTGGATTCTTGTTAAATCAAAGCGGGATGGAAATGCATACATCATCGACATGAATAGCAACATTCCTGAACAAGTCACCTGCCTCTTTTCAAAAGTCTCAGAACAAAATGCTATGTTGTGGCACTGACGACTCGGTAATGCGAAGGCTAAGAATCTGAATCGTCTTGCCAAAAATGAATGGTGTGTGGCCTACCTGTCAGAGACTTTATTATTTTCGAAAAGTGTGTGTCATGTGCCCAGGGAAAGCATCACAGAAAACCACACCTGCCAGAACAGGTCAATTCAATCAGTCAGGTGCTCCAATTATTGCATATGGACTTATTTGGTCCGGTCAATGTCCTAAGCATCAACAAAAATTCATACTGTCTAGTTGTGATCGATGACTTCTCGTGTTTCACGTGGGTCTTCTTCTTATCCAACAGAGCTGGGGTATCTGATCTGATTAAGAAGTTCATCGTAATGATATAGAACCAAACCAATAACCGGGTGTAGGCGCTTCGAACTGATAATCGAATAGAATTCAAGAATGCGGTTCTTGATCACTTCTGCGCAGAAAAAGGAATCGTGCGTCAATACAGTTCCGTTTGCACGCCTCAACAAAATGGTGTTGCTGAACGGAGGAATCGAACATTGCAAGACGCTGGAAGGACGATGTTGTGTGACTCAAATTTACCAATTTTCTTTTGGGCTGAGGCGATCAACACAGCATGTTATGTTCAAAATCGTGTTCTAATCAACAAAGCTCAGATGAAGACTCCGTACGAAATTCTATATGGTCACAAGCCATCCGTCAGTCACTTCCGCGTATTTGGCTGCCCTTGTACCCTTCTTCACCTGGAGTCCAACCCGAAGTTCAATGCCAAAGCTGATGACTACTATTTGGTGGGGTATGCTGCTCGCACTGGGTACAAGGTCTACAACAAAAGAACAAAGCAAATCGTAGAATACTTCGATGTGCGCTTGTTGGAGGAGAATGAAACGGATGCTAGAGTGGGTCCTGATTGGCTGTTTGATTACACATCTTTGTTCAAATCGTTCAATGTGTGTTCAGATAGTTTATCTGGTTCTACTTCTGGTTCGAAGACTGTACCTGAAGATGAAGGCGAAGAAGTTGTTTATAGACCGCTGATAGTGTCTTCTGCAATTCCTATGGTGGAGTCATCTGTTCCAATTACTTTTCCAGAATCTCCACGTCAACAACATGCTCCAGATGCTGATGCCACACCTCTTACTCCTGTTGAAAGAGAGTTCATGTCCAGAGATGCTTCCGTTGTTACTCAAACTTTTATGGAACTTCTCTTTCCTGAGCAAATTGCTAATGAGTTTATGGCAGATCCTTCTAACGAGACAGGTTCGTCTGAAGTGGATCAGTCGGCAAATGATGGAGTTATCAACATTCACAAGCTTCCTGTTTCAATCAATGACATCAACCACGAGATAACTTCCCGTGTTCAACGCAATCATCCGATCGAAAATGTCATTGGGCAGCTGGGTGATAGTGTTCGAACAAGAAGTCAGAGTGGAGATGTTAATACATGTCTCTGTTCTTGCTTTATCTCTCAAATTGAGCCAAAAAATGTTGAAATGGCTTTGAATGAGCCCAACTGGGTAGATGCTATGCACGAAGAGTTAAATCAATTTGAAAAGCTTGGGGTTTGGACGCTGGTTAAACTACCTAAGGGAAAAAAGTCTCTTGACACACGCTGGGTATATCACAATAAGCAGGATGATTCCGGAGTCATAGTGCGCAATAAGGCGAGATTGGTGGTTCGTGGGTTTAGACAGATCGAGGGTCTTGACTACACCGAGGTTTATGCTCCGGTGCCTCGCTTGGAGGCTATCTGTATCTTCCTTGCATATGCTTCCTACATGAACTTCCCGGTCTACCAGATGGATGTCAAGACAGCCTTCTTGTATCGCAAGGTAAAGGAAGAAATCTACGTTGATCAACCCCCTAGGTTTGTTTACTCGCAGTTTCCCAATCATGTCTACAAGTTGGACAAGGCGTTGTAAGGGTTACATCAAGCTCCTCGAGCATGGTATGTAACTCTCACAAAGCACTTGCTCGAGCATGGATATTCTTGTGGCACTATCGATCAAACCTTGTTCATCAAGCATGTGGGTAATGATCAGATTCTAGTTCAGATCTATGTTGACGACATTATCTTAGGGTCTACAAATCCGCAGCTATGCAAGGAGTTTGAAGGCGTTATGAAAAAGAGGTTTGAGATGAGTTCATTGGGTGAAATGACCATGTTTTTGGGGCTTCAGGTCCAACAGAAGTCAACCGGAATCCTGCTCCATCAAGCAAAGTATGTGGATGATATGTTGGAGAAGTTCGGGTTCCGAGACGCTAAACCTGCACTGACACCGATGGACGAAAGACCCCTGCTGACTCTGGATACTGATGACGAACCCGTGGATCAGACCGACTACAGATCGATGATCGAATCGTTGATGTATCAGGCCAATCCTAAACTTTCACATCTTATTGCTGTCAAAAGAATCTTTCGGTATCTCAAAGGCAACCCAAAACTGGGTCTTTGGTATCCGAAAGATTATGAATTTGATTTATATGCTTTTACTGACAGTAATTATGGAGGCTGTGAGCTTGATAGGAAATCAACTTCAGGAGGATGTCAACTTCTCGGTGATCGTCTGGTGTCGTGGCAGTGCAAGAAACAGCACACCGTCTCAACCTCAACAGCAGAAGCGGAATATGTTGCTGCCTCTGCTTGTTGTTCTCAAGTTATCTGGATCCAACATCAGCTGTTGGATTACAGTTTGAACTATCTAGAAACCCCTATTTTTTGTGATAATGAGGCTGCAATTCAGATTGCTAAAAATCCAGTCCAACATTCGAAAATCAAGCACATTGATATCAAAGTTCATTTCATCAGAGATTGTTATGAGCGTTCGCTCATTCGGCTGGAACAAGTTCCCTCTGCTAATAATGTGGCGGATCTGTTCGCAAAGTCGTTTAACAAAGCTCGATTCGATGTTCTTGTGAGCTTTTTGAAAATGCTGCGTTTTGAGGACTAATTTTTTCTTTAGGTTACTTTAAATTTGCGCATTTTAATTTCATTCTCACCCATGCACAAATTTAGGGGGAGAAATAAACAAAAACCAAACAAAACTTAGAAATCTTAAGAAAAATCCAAAAAGATTAGAAAATCAGAAAATCAAAAATATGTTGCTGATAGTTTTTGTTTGAAGGTGATGTGTTGGGAAGTGATATAATCATGTGATAACAGGCAATCTAAATCTGTGTAAGGTAGCAAAGTTGAATTGTCTAAGCTCTGTGTTCGATGCGCTGGTAGGCACGAAAGTTTTTAAAATGGACTTAACTAGGATCAGATGAATTTAAGGAATTTAGAGACGTGACAAATCTTGACCTAAATAGTTCCATTTAGCATGACAATACGACGCTTGGGTAGGTTGAGCAGAGAGATATACATGGGAATCTGCGGATACATTAAATGATCTGTATCTAGAACTGTGGATTAACTTTTCCTCGATGTGCGGACTTTGTCCTTAATTCCGGTATTGACGGGGCCACTAGGGAATTCTGATAAATTAGGTAAGTAGAAAGTTATTTTCTTTCTTTCTTACTGTCAGTCATATGTTACCTCCTCTGTGTGATCGAAAGATCCGACCTGGACTGCAACATATGCAACTCTATCTCTCTACATCTTCTTCTATGCTATTCTTCCTTTATGTTAGCCGTATGTTGTCTCCTTTGCGTGATTAACAATCCGACCTGGTACACAGCATATGCAACCTTCTACTTCTCAATCCTTCTAAACTCTAGTTAGTCATATGTATCACTCTCTGCGTGATTGGAAGAGATCCGACCTGAGTGTACAACATATGCATTCTAAATCTGACTTCTTCCTTAATAATTGTCTGCTCATCTGAAGTAAGGAGTATTCTGGAAGTCTTTGATATCAGGAAGCGGGAAACACGTTCTAGTACAACTAAAATTGAACATTTATAGATTGTCTGTAGATCTCGCTGCTTAATTTAGGTGGACAACAATATCCTTGGTCGTCGTCAGCTGAATGGTCTTTTAGGAATATTATCTAAGTTCATAGGATCTAATGTCTTGTCACTTATAGTATGTCCTAAATTTGTCACAACCTTCGTGTTTAAGTGGACCACAATACCGACGATCGACCAGACATGGACATGAAGGTAAAAATACCGATAAGCGGATTAAGGCTGTCTAATAACTTTGATCCCAATATCACAAAAATATTATTAGCGTTAGTTGAGGTGAAATTAGTGTTAATTCATTTTAATTTCAATTTTATTTTTTATTTTTTATTTTTATTTTATTTTAATTTTTCAAATATTAAAAACAATAATAATAATAATAATAATAATAATAATAATAATAATATTTTAGTTTGTTTTTAAAAAATTTGTTTCATTTTATTTTTATTTTATTTTATTTTATTTTGTTTTGCCCTCAAAATGTTTTATTTTTAATTTTTTTTGGGTATTGGACTTTATTTTTAAAGCATTATGGGTTACAGCCCATGGATCTTGGTCCAAGTATATAAGGAGGAGTGTCTAGCCGAAAACTCTTTACTTCCTCATTTCTTTGTTTCCCTCAGCCGTAAACTCTCTCTTATTCTCTCTCTCTCTAAAAAATTTTTGTGTTGTTTTCATGAAATTGATCGTTTGTATCAGAAGGTATGCTATTTTCGATCCTCAGAGTGCCATTTTCGCATCGAATCGACATGTATTGAGAGTATAATCGAAGAAAAATCGAACTGTCGGTGTTTACGGCCAGAAAGTTTACGGCCAGGCAGTTTACGGCCAGGCAGTATATGGCCACGCAGTTTACGGCCGTGAACTCCCTTTGACCGTAAACTCTGTTTGGTCAACAAAATTGATTTTTCTTCGTGTGTTTCACTTAAAAGCCAAATTGAACTGCAGCATGAGTAAAACATCAATTTTAAATGTTTAAATAAACTGTTTTCTCACTTGGCTTGGTTTAGTGCAGATCGAAATGGCAGAACTCAAATTCGCAGACAGTCACAACTTGGCAATTCTTTTTGTTGATCCTCCTGTTGCTCATGGAGAGTTCAAGTCAATGATACATGGTTTAAAGGAATGTTGCCTGAACACTGCTCTTACTGTGAATCCAACAATTTATCAAGGCTTAATCAAAGAATTATGGAGGTCAGCTGACATAAAGAAAGGAGAAGATGGAACTGTATATGTTGAAGCTATAGTAAAGCATTACAAAATCATCATCATAGAACAATTCATCAGGGATGTTCTGAAAATCGACGGTCAATCTACCTTCCCTACTAAGATTGAAACCGATCAAGTTCAGGAACTTCTTAACAATATGGGCTATGAAGGCGTTTTTCCTCCGACAATGAAGAAGCTGCTTCCACCGTACTGGAGGTTCTTAGCTCATGTCTTTGTGAGCTGCATATCAGGAAGAAAATCTGGCGCGGATGAAATTTCTTTAAGGAACACAACTGCCATCGTTTCACTTGTTGCGGGATTGGATTTCAACTTCTCCGAGTTCATCCTTGACGAGCTGACTATAAACATCAAAGGAAAAACAGGGGACAAGTTCTTGATGTATCCAAGGTTCATTCAAGTGTTCATCAACGAGCAATTTCCTGCGATGGTTAAAGAAGGAGAAACTCTTGACATGAAGTCTCTTGGGCCAAACACTGTCGGGCTAATCAAGCAAAACCGAATGGGAAAAGTTACGTTTCAAGGAAAGTATCCCCTAGTGAAGTTTGGTATGTTTGCCGATTCAAGTGAGACATCTGGGTCTCATGAGTCTTCAGACCGCATAATTTATGAAGACGATGTCATTTCCGAAGAAGATGTTATTCCTGTATCAGATCACAAAGATAATGTAGTTACACCTGTGGCTATAGTGGCTGAAGAGCATAACTTGCAATCTATGCATGTTGAGAGTGACTACAATGAGGGAATGATGGAGGATGCAACTGAAAAAGAAGGAGATGATGATGATTTGTTTAATGATTTTGATCTTTCAGGTTATGACAAGGATGGAATTTCTCTAAATTTTGGAGGAAATGATAACCTCTTGTCCAATGAAGACCTTGACTCGTTTTTTTGACAATATCCGTGATGTTGCTCATCCAGCAACTGAGATAAGGGATACAAAAGAAGTTCTTGAAACAACGCCTCTTACTTCCAAACAATGGATGACACTGCAACACCTATGGAGACAACTTCAGGGATTCCTCCCCTTGAGGATGTTATTCCTACTACTGAGCCATCTGTGAGTGAACTGTTGATGACTCAGACCTCCCAGTCTCCGTTGAAAAGGAGAAGACTTGATCCGAGACCGGAAGTATTCATTCAAGATCAACCTCAAGGCCATCTTACTCAACCAACAACTAATCCAACAACTACTTTTGCTGCTGATTCATCTATACCATTCCACGAAGGACCAAGCATCATTTTTCAAGTTGGTGTTTCATCAGCTCCCACGGGATCACCTCCTCCTAGCCTTTCTCATGATGCTGCCTCTGAGAGGCTTTCTATGCATCTGGCCCAACAACAAAGCTCAATGCCTTCCTCCCGCGCTAAAGGAATTTTTATAGAGGAAAGCCACTCAGGAGAGGATGATTCCACCATGCACGAACTTAGAAAGGAGATCGGCGTGCTAAACCAGAAAAACATTGAGCTTGATATTCGTGTAGCTGATCTTGAAGCCGAAAAAGCTCAGCTTAACATTTGTGTTGTTGATCTTGAAGCAGATAAGACTCTGAAATCAAAGCAAATATCTGATCTGCAAACACACCTGGGCACCTTATCTAGAGCTACTTTGACTTGAAGAAGAAACTGGCAGAGGAACTTGGCGACAAGTTTAAATCATCCTTTCAACAATTCAATGCTGGCCAGTCATCTCAAGATCCCCCTGTTGACCCGCCCACTGAACAAAGACCTCGGATCGTTGATCGCTTTGAAAAGGAACCAGTTCAAACACCCAACGTTGCTGCACTAAAACGCGCCAAATTAGCAGCATCTGACAAGAAAAAGCAACTATTTTTCAAGAAGAGCTTAGATCAGAACGCTCCTGCAGATCAACCCAAAGTCACAGTCACTGATCTTGAAAAGAAAAGATTTGGACACAAGTACGGTAATAGATCAGGAATTGTCTCATGGGGCTTTCATGACAGGTTAAACATGTGGATAGTGAGACGCAAAAGCTCAAACGTGGAGTATTATAAATACATCCATGATTTCAGTTCATGTACAAGGGTTGATCTTTCAGAACTATCCAATGCTCCATTTGCAAATCCATCAGGTGATCCACGGGAAACTCATTTCAAGCTCTATTTGGAGAACCAAGTAAAGAAGGGATTTCCTAACATGAAGACTGCTGGGTCTATCATTAAAAGATTCCCTGACATACTGGATCCCAAGACAAATAAGCCTTTCCAGACTGTGATGTGGCCACTAACTAACCAGGTTAGGCAGATTCCTGTGTTGCAGAACTTCTGTGATGGATCTTTTGCGAATATGCATTACTAGGTCTATGATGAAACCACTGCGTCTGCCATCATTAAGTTTCAAGATGGTTGCTTTCGCCTGTTCGACAAAAGAGACCTACTTCAATTCGGAAAGTGGGATATTCATCATTTGGCACAACATCAGATCAAAGTGGCTGAAGAGATCTTCGAGAGTGCTGCTAAAGAATACACATCAATGGTTGTGGATATCATCACAAAAGAGATGTGGCGTGGAGCGATGGGGGGGTCCGATGTGCTGATCGTTGAAAAGGACTAAGTCAAAGCTAGCCTCAAACCAAGGGGGAGATTGAAGGGTCTAGTTTATGGTTTGGGCTAGGCTATCTGATGTATAGGTCTTAATGGGCCTTTTGTAATGAAATAGATTTGTTTGGATGTGTTTACGGTCATTAGTCTGTTTACGGCCAGTCTTTCCCCTATATATAGGGCGTGTCAGAGTCTGTCAGTAGGATTTGTCAGTCCACAGAGTTTACGGTTATTTGTGTGTGTCCAATTTGTACTCGACGTTTCTTTGATATAAACGTGTGAAAGGCTTGGTTTAATCTTCTTCTACTCCGTTCTTATCTTGTTTGATTGTTAGATTGCTTGATCACTGGTTAAGATCCTAGATCTCAGGGCCTTACACCAAACTTTGCAAGTAGATTCTTTGTGTAAGCCTCCTGGTTAATAAAGATACCGTCCTGACTCTGTCTAATGTTCAGTCCAAGGAAAAAGTTAATTGGACCCATGGAGCTCATCTCAAATTTAGTTTCCATCAACTTTCGGAATTCAGCTGTTAGGCTGGGACTAGTAGAACCAAAGATAATGTCATCAACATAAATTTGGACAATCATCAAGTGGTCACCCTCTTTCTTATAAAAGAAGGTTGGGTAAACTGAACCTTGTTTAAATTTAGACAATTTTAAGAATCTAGTAAGAGTTTTGTACCAGGCTCTTGGCGCTTGCTACAGACTGTAAACAGCCTTGTCAAGAATGTAACAGTGATTAGGATACTTTTCGTTTACGAACCCAGGTGGCTGTTCCACATACACTATCTCTTCAAGTTCCCCATTCTAGAATGCACATTTGACATCCATCTGAAACACTTCTAAGTTCTTGTGCGATGCATATGCCAAGACGATGCGAACGGATTCCAACCTTTCAACAGGTGCGTAGGTTTCTTCGTAGTCAATGCCTTCTTCCTGGCAATATCCCTTGACAATAAGTCTCGCCTTGTTTCTAATCTCCTTTCCTTCTTTATCCAGCTTATTGCGAAATACCCATTTCAAGCCTACAACTGATGCATCAGGTGGAGTGGGAATTTACCTCCAAACCTTGTTTCGTTCGAACTCATTGAGTTCGTCTAGCATCTCTTGCACCCAATCAGAATGATCAAGAGAAACGTTGACGGTGTTGGGTTCAACCTTGTAGATGAACGAATTAAACATACAAAATTCCACTTTAGACAATAATGCAGTTTGTTTAGCTTTTTGCTGGGATCTCGTGAGCACTCCTGCAGAAGACTCACCAATCACCTGGGTTTTCGGATGATCTCTGGTCCATTTGGTCGGATGAGGATAATTCGGATCATAAGAGGGATCCAATTCAGCGTTTACCTCCTCAAACTCTGATTGTACATCTGAATCATCATTCACATCTTTATTCTCCCCCTCGAATGATGAGAGTTCTTCTACTTTAGAAATTGAAGTGTCTCCTACAAATGGAGGTTCGTGAGTCATTGTGGGAGGTGATGTATCTTTATCAGAAAGTGGTTCAGAAGAAAAGGACGAAGTAAAACCCTCCCCCTGCAATGGAATGTTTGTATCTTATCGTGCAGATTGCTCCCCCTGAAAACCTGCATTGGAATCGGAATTCTCCCCTTGGAATGTAGTATTCGTGTCTTGAGGGACGTTCGCACTTGGAGGCTGTTTGTGCATATCCTTCTTAGTGTCATTAATTATTTTCTTCAATTCATCCTCTTTTTTGTCAGTTGCTTTTGATTCGGATGAAATAGCCTTCTCTGGCTCGTCAAAGAGTAACATGAATTCCTCATAAATATTGGAGAGAGGAATCGTTGCTGGACTTGGTTTTGGAAAGATCTCCTTTGATTGACTTTCATTCGATTCAATCCTCTTTAAGTAATTGTCATCGAACGTGACATAGTAGGTTTCCTCCATCTTCTTGTATCGTTTGTTGAGAACCCTATAAGCCTTAGAGGTCAACGAATATCCCAAAAATATACCCTCGTCAGTTTTCGCATCGAATTTGTTTCGTTGTTCCTTGGAGTTGAAGATGAAACACCTGGAACGAAATACATGAAAAAATTAACGTTAGGTTTGCGATTATTTATTATTTCATAAGCAGTCGCAATCGCATCCGCCAAGAAATAGAGAGGCAGACATGCGAAAGATAGCATGGTTCTCGCAGCCTCGCACAAGGAGCGGTTTTGCCTTTCAACTACACCATTCTATTGTGGAGTATAGGGAGGAGAAAAATTGTGTGTGACTCCCTTCTCAGCAAGGAATTCTTCAAACACTTGGTTTTTGAATTTCAAACCATTGTCACTGCGAATATTGCGAACCACCTTACGAAGTTGAAGCTCCATTTGGTTTATGAAATCCTTGAGTTTTGGTGTCGACTCAGATTTCTGTTTAAGAGAGTACACCCAAGTGAAACGTGAAAAATCATCAACTATGACAAGAATGTACTTACTACCACCAACACTTTCAATTGCAGAAGGGCCACAAAGGTCGATATGTAGAAGTTCTAGTGGTTCAATGACTTTCGTGTTTACTATCGTTGGATGACTTTTCCTACTTTGCTTCCCCATTTCACAAGCTTGACATAAATGATTCTTATCAAATTTAAGGAGAGGAAGTCCTCGTACGTGATCACCAAGAACAAGCTTGTTGATGTATTTGAAGTTGAGATGCGAAAGTCTTCTATGTCATAGCCAACTATCGTCTGAGTGAGCTTTTGTAAGTAAGCACATGACAGGCTTCCCTCGTATTGGATTCATATTTAACGGATACATTTCTCCTTTGCGCTCGCGACTTTAGAAGGACTACTTTTGTCTTCTTTTCTATGATTTCAGACCTTTCGTCATCAAATGAAACCTTTAAGCCCGTTCCCATAACCAACTGAAAAACACTTATGAGGTTGTGTTGCAAGCCTTCTACAAATGCCACCTTACGAATAAAAAAATCTACATTCGTTATCATCCCATAACCTTTAATCCTTCCAAAAGAGTTATTCTGATATTTAACATTTCCATCATCTTTGAGAGCCCGAAACTCTCACAACTCTTCCTTACTCCCAGTCATGTGACGTGAGCAGCCACTGTCGATATACCATTCAGAGTCAAACTGCTCGTCACGTATTACCTACGAAAATCAAGCAGATTTAGGAACCCAAAGTTGCTTGGGTCCTTGTGAGCCTCTTACAGAAAGGGGAAAAGTAATTGCAACATCAACCATATAAGTACGTTTAACTAATGTGGTTTTATCTTTCTTTGTTATCGTGAAAACTTTTATCCTATTATCTTTTACGTTCGTTTCTTTTGGAAATGATTGTTTTTGTGTATTTTTGATTTGATTCTTTACGAACTCTTTTTCAACTTTCTTCGAGTTAGTAGTCGATTCCTTGGTTGGAACTGCATGATTCGATACCAACTTTCCTTTTCCTTTAACGTCTTTGTATGAAGCTTTCGTGGGTTGAGAATGATGAGGTTTTGGTTTCTCCACAGGCTTCTTTGAAAAGACAGGTTTTTGAACAACTTTCTGTTCAGATTCATGTGGACTGCGAAAGTGAGAACGTGAAGATTGTCTGGGGTTCGCCAACGAAGGAGCTTTCACATTTCGATTGGAGTGTTTATCATTGCAAACATAGTTGGGATTTTGGGATTTCCAAAACTACTTCCTTTCATTAATATTTCTTTGATATCTCACATTCCTTTTTCGTTTTTGAGCTGCAAGTTGTGCTGAGTATTTGTGGATGTTTGCCTTAGGTTTCGACTTTCTTACACGAGATTCGTTCTTCACTCATAGCTTGAGAGATTGTTCAGTGGTTCTGCCATATATCTTCCTTTCACTCTCCAAGAGTTCTTTTCTGACAAATCTATGGTTTCGTATGCATTGTCTATTGGAGCAGACCAGAAGTACTCATCACATCCATCGTTGTTGTCATCATCTACGAGGGATGTTAATTGAACTGTTTGGTTTTTATCCAGTCCTTTAGTAGAAAATACTTGGTTAGGGACAGTTTGCACTTTAGGAAAAACCGTTGCTTTAGCTTTTAAAATTTCAGGTTTATCTTGAGAAATACGTGTGAACTCAACAGAGTTTTCTAAAATTAAAGCTTTCGCAGGTTCGGTTTCATTTTTCACAAATTCTGAGCAATCAACTTCATCCTCTACAGAAATTTTTCTCATATCACTGTCCTCATTGAATTCAGATGTATTTTCGACATTAATTTTATTATCTGAACTCAATTTGGCACTCAATGAATCGAACTTTTGTATAGTATCAGATTTTATTTGCTTCTTGTCATTTTCATCAAAAAGTTGTTTTAACATGTTTTTATGGTCTGTGGACTTAATGTATGATTCAATTCTTTCCAGTCCTACCATGTAAGCATCAGAAGTTTCGTCAGACGAAATGATGGATTCGCATTTATAACAATCGATGTCAATTTCGTCTTCCTTTAACTCAAGAAATAGTAAGATCATCTTGTGAATTTTCTTACCAATCTCAGAATCAAGGTGCTACTGAGTAATATTGAAATAAATCCTTTTAGCAATCAAACATAAAATGTTACGTTGTTTCAAAAGCATTAAATTGTCTCGTTGCAAATAAATCAATTGATCCCTGGACTTAGAAAAATCCGACTCAATCTTCTCTATCCATATGTGCCTCTCATCACTTTTCGATAAAACCCTGCTGATTTGATCGGTTAGGTTAGTGTTTGTCAAACGAGTTCTTTTTAAACTCTAGCTAATGCTTGAAAAGGTGAATTTTAAGTCATTTAATTTAGTTTCATATTTTGACACACGTATATTTATAGATTCAAGAATAAGATTTACCTTTCGTATCATCTGTTCACATTCATTAATCTGTTCAGGAACTGGCCTTGTTGCGAAACAACTATCATCTCCTCTTCCACCATCAGTGGCATACCCCTTCATCTATGACACCTCATTGGTTACAATCAAGCATCTTCCTCTGAACTGCGAACTCTCTTCTTTCGCAATGAATGCCTTGCCATGCGTAGGCATGCGAACCTCATTTTTTTCATAATCAGTGGACCAAACTTCCACTCCTCCAAACTCATTCTCATGATCATTTTCCTGCACAATTAAAGAGGAATATATTTATCAGTATTCTTTTTCTTCTTGATCTCTTCGAGCTTTCGCATGTAGTAAGCTTCATCATCTTCTCCTTCCTTCTTCTCATTCAACCTTCGCATCATGCATTCCTTGGCCAGGTGGTTTTTACCATGACAGTAGTTGCAGTCATAGCCAGAGTCACCCATGACCTTCTTTTCCTTCTTGTCTTCCTCCTTTTGAGAACCGTTTGCACTTTCCTCTTTTACCTTCTCAGAACTATAACTACCCTGCCAGTTACGGTTCCTGTTGGATGGAAACTTGTTCTTTGCGAATCGCTTTAGATTCGACACCATTAATGCATATTCTTCATTCGTAAGCTCGCATTCTGAAAGATGGGATTCAAATCCTTCTTCTGCAACTTTCTTGCCATTCGCAACTAGGGCCAGAGATCCCATTCCTGATACAACTTTTGCTTCTTTTGTTACCTCATTTTCATGTGCCTTCAGGATTCCAACCAGCTTTTCTAAAGTATAATTTTTGAACTGTTCATGTGCCTTGACCGTTGAAACTACTGCCTTCCACTCAGATCGAAGCCTGTTCATAAGTGTGACTTTTTGTTCAATTACTTCACGTCCAATACCATGTTTCAGCATCTTACTGAGAAGATGATTGTAGCGATTGAATGTTTGACTTAGACTTTGTTCAGGCTTTTGTGTGAAGGCACCAAACTCAGAAAGCAGGAGTGTCTGAGTAGAGTGTTCAAAATCTGCATCAGTGGAGTAAAGTTCCTTGAGCCTATCCCAGATAGCTTTTGCAGTATCACATGAACTAACTAGACGAAAGGTATCGGCGGGAAAAGCAAATTGAATGATCCTCATTGCCTTAACATTGCTGATCAGTTTTTCCTTTTCATCTTGTGGAACATCCTTCACATCGAGAAGTAGTTTACTATAATCAGATTGAGTCTTAATGACTCTTCTGGTTCCAGTGTGAACAAAAGCACCCCGAGTGATAGCATCCAATATAAGATAACCATTGTCCTCCAAACAAAGAACATAATCTTCAAAGTGAAGCGCCCGTACTTCGTATTCATTGGGAAATAGAATGGGGATCCTAGTTGTCGATCCAATGCTGCTAGAAAGATTTATGGAGTTGATGTGAGAATCGTCGTGCTACATGATAATATTTTCTTTGAAACCTGTTAAGAATAAGATGTGTAAACTCAAATATTTTTAGGGTAATATCAAGATCACTGAACACCGTCACGATAACTTATAATAACGACCGAAGAAGATCCTATATTAACGAAAACCCTAATAACTCTGTAAACAGAAGAGATGCGTATAGATTACATAGTCTCCTGCTCTGATACAAATTGTTAGGATGAAAATCCTTGAAAGATCGTTTAGATTCAAACAGATTAAAATTAGAACACAACGCTGATTCAAAATATGTTGAATGATTCAAATGTCACAGCCTCAGAAGAACTCGATTAAGATTGCTACTATAGAGGCATGATTAGGGTTACAAGATAATATCAGAGTTGCTAAACTATGATGCATGCATGCACCATAAATACTCTAACCCTAATAAATGAAAGACGGGTGGACAGGACCAACCCGTTTACAAAATAAACAAACTAAATAGCCCATTGACGCAACACTTTATACCCAACAAATTTGATTCTCAAATTTTGAATGGGACTTGATATTTAATTTGACGACTCGACGCGTATATCAACTTCCGCTCATGTTCTTCTCTGTCGTTTATTTACTCATTATAAACTTACAAACAAAACTTATATATTTGTCAATTAATAATTTTTTGCAAATCATTGATTAGTAATTATAATTTGAAATTATCAATAATGTTTTTCTTTTTCATATGTTGTTTCCACGGGTATTAACCAAGTAGTCTATTGTGACAACTGAGAAATTTCTCGTCAAACAACCGTCACTACAGTTTAGCATACACAAATAGAAGCAATAGAATTTTTCATATTACATAAAATATGTTCAGATATGATATGACTTATAAAAAGAAAAAGGTTAATATAGTAAAAAATGAGTGAGAAAAAAGTCATACCGCTATTAATAATGGTTAGTGTATTCGGAAAATACATAATAACGTGACCCCAAGGATATAAACTTTGTAAAAATCCGACTCTGATTGGAGGAGTTATGATTTTAAAAAATGTAAAAATCAACTGTGTAACTAACGTAATTAACATCAAAATGGTATAAAAAAATTGGTTGAGTTTCGGCTAAATTTATTAAAAGAAAAATCGTAGTACTCCACAAGATAAGAACTTTGAGATGAAAAAGTTCAACTAAAATGCTCTGCTCTTCACCAAAGGAATCTCCGCCTTGCCCTGGCGACCATCGGTAATCCTCAAGGTTTCTGGCGTAGGCGTCACCAGTGCTCCCCCAGACAACCTCGAACAATCGGCCTTTTTATAGCCGGTCTGGTTGCAGTGAAAACAAATCAAACCTTTCTTAGGGCACTCCCTGCTCATGTGGCCCGACTAACCACAAATGTAACATATCGAGCCTCCTAACCGACAGGCCCCACTGTGCAGCTTGCTGCACTTGGCACAATGGCCCCGACCCTGCTGGCCTCTGCTAGAAGTATCTGAGGTCTTGGGTTTTATTGGCCTGGCCCACTGCTGTCTGCACCTGCTCCGACTTTCGCTTCGTCTGGAGCTCCAACTCGATTTCCTGCTCACGGGCCTTCTCAGTAATATCATTCTGGGTCTTGTGACATGAGAAACTCATGAACTCCCTGATATCATCCCTCATCATGGCATGATATATCGTCTTCCTCATCTCCTCATCCGCAACATACTGCAGAACTAGCAATGCCCTCTCCTTGAATTCGGCGGTGATCTCCGCCACAGTATCTGTAGTCTGGAGAAGGTCCTGGAACTCCCTCACCAGCTGTTGAACCTCAATGGCCGGTGTAAACTCCTGATAGAAACTTTGCACAAATTCCTCCCAAACCATCACTATAATAGCCGCCGTACCAACCTCTCGGGTAACTTCCTCCCACCAATCATGCGCTCGGTCCCTCAGCAAGCAGGATGTGAATCCCACCTTTGCCGCCTAGAGGCAAAAGCTCATGCGTTGAGCATTCTCCATGTCAGTGATCCAACGGTGGCTAGCAATGGGGTCCTTAGCCCCAAAGAACTCAGGCGCCCTACACGCCTTGAACTCCCGGAATGAGGGAGTTTGAGTCTCAATCTGACCTGCGAAAATCTCGGCTCGAAATGATTTGAGTCGCTCCTCCATGATCTCCATAATCCCCTCCTTGACGGTATTGAAAATCACCAGAACCTGAACCCGAACCAGAACCCGATCCCAAACCTGAACCTCCTCGTGTAGTCATCACGATCCTCAACTGAAACTACAACATAGAAACAATCGATAAAGAACTTCGAAGGGATTCCTCCTCATTGGACTCCTTAAAGTTCTAAGGTCTACTCTTGTCTTGGGTACAGGTCCTGTGCTTTCAGTAGTACGTGTAACATCCCAGGATCCGAGACCAAAAATTTCGTTTTTTTGATTTAATAGTTCATAAAAAAGATTATTGAAAACATCATCAAGTTATCTCATTTCATAAAAACCCATAAGTCATATGTCTCAAAAGCATGTCATAAGATAATAATAATGTCAGAGTACAAATCCAAAAAACATCATAGTGCGGAAAATCATGGTGTGATGCGCTGCAGTCATGCCGGCTCCTTCCCCTTCGAAGCAGAAGTACCTGAAACCAAAACTGAAAACTGTAAGCACGAAGCTTAGTGAGTTCCTCCATCATACCACATACCATACATTAACATACTGTCAGGCATACCTGGATGCCCGACCTACCCCTTCGGTCTCTTTCAACCGGTAACCGCCTAGCATATCTGGGTGGTGGCTTACCCCTTCGGTCTCTTTCAACCGGATACTGCCTAGCATATCTGGGTGATGGCCTACCCCTTCGGTCTCTTTCAACCGGATACTGGGACTATTTCACCCCTACCACTACCACATAATAACATAGAATACTAGCACTTAAAACATAACAGATAGTGGCATACCAGACAATTATCACAAAGACAATCATCTCGACTATAATCACCTACTAGTGGGCCGACATTGGTGCCTTAGACGCACTTCTACTGGTAGGTAACTAACCTCGTAAAGCTGAGTGTCGAATATCACGGAAAGGAATCTCTAAGAGCTGCTCCGATGACTCCCCGACTATCATTATCATAACAACACTTAGTTAAAATCCATAATACTTCTTAGGGTAAAATGACCATTTTACCCCTTGGTCTAATTCGGACCATACCTAAGGCCCAATTCCATCTTATCTTTCCCAACCCACTAATGGCTTAATTTTCTAAATTGGGACCAACTCCTCAAATGGGCCTTATCACAAGCCCAATAAATCCTTAGCCCAAATAAATAAATTCGAGTGGCCCAATATGGCCCAAAAGGCCCAATATTTTAAGTCTCAGTTCTAGGCCCAAAAACTCTACTCCACAGTGGGCCATGGGGCCCAACTGTCCAGGCCCAAACTTCTAAGGCCCAAAGACCCAAGTTTGCCACTCTGCATACGTACACAGGGCGTACCTGGCACGTACGCCCAGCGTATGCTGACCTTGACCAAAAGCGGGAAGTTGACCCAATATGCGCAGCGTACCAGGGTGTACGCCCAGCGTACTGGCCAACTTCCTTGGAGATCCATTTGTGACTTAATCCATTAAATCCTCACATCCAGAATGTAGATCCAGGTCCTTTAAGATATCCTAAACCATAAAGTCACAAACTTTATGTGCTATCATGCATGGATGGGGGCCAAAACATGATTTTGGTCCTTTAACAAACTTTGTGACCATCAAACACTTGCATGGTTGTGGCTTAACCATCAAGGTCCGATTTTTATGACTCTAAGTGCTTCAAAGAGCTCAAAAGGATAGCTCTTTTGGTCTGAAAGTAACAAGATGCAAGAAAACCCAACAATGGAGTAAAATTAACCCATAAAACACCCCAACAATGTAACTAAGCATGCAATGTTCAAGTTTGAAGCTTGATACCTCAATTGAGATAGAAATTGTGCTAATCCCCTGGATCTACAAGCTCCCTTTGAATCCTTGCTTCTTCTTCAAACTTCTTTCTCTTCCAAAGCACCAAAACAACACCAAAATGCTCTCAAATGGCTACCAAATCACAAGATTACACAAATGTGGGTTAGGGGTTTCGTGGTGGATGTCTAAGGGTGAGAGGGAGGCTGGTCTAAGGGCATAAGGTTCTTTCTATAGGGATCAAACCCTAAATTTTATGGTTTTAGCATCTGCATGCATACGCTGCGCGTACCCTCTGGTATGGTGGGCATACGTGCATGTCATGCGCGTCTTCATCTCATGAGTACGCTGAGCGTACTTGGCATTGTACGCCCCGCGTACGACACTTCTCAGGCCAAAGACAAGGATCCAATGGTCCTAGCCCAAACCAATTCTATTCATTAAGCTAATAATAATATAATTAGTACCTTATTAATCTCGGATGTTAAAAATCTCCCCCACTTGAATTAGACTTCGTCCTCGAAGTCTGCTGTTGCTGCCAGGAATAACTCGGGGTAATGCTCCCACATCTCGTCTTCTGGCTCCCATGCCCATTCTGAGCCCTTACAGTGCTGCCACTGCACCTTCACCAACTCTACTTCCTTGTTTCTCAGAGCCTTCGTCTTTTTGTCGAGAATAGCTATGGGTCTCTCGATGTAGTTCAGGCTGTCATCCACCTGAATATCCTCTAACAACACAAATGCTGAGTCATCCACGAAGCACTTCCGCAGCTGGGAGACATGAAAGGTGTTGTTGATCTGACTAAGCTCGGCTGGCAGATCTAGTAGGTACGTAACCCGGCCACCCGAGCCAGTTACCCTGAACGGTCCGATGTACCTTGGGCCCAACTTGCCCCGCTTCCTGAACCGGATGACACCTTTCCAAGGTGACACCTTCAGGAGGACCATGTCTCCTACCTAGAATTCCAGGTCAGATCGACGCCTGTCGGCATAGGTATTCTATCGAATCTGGGCCGTTTGGAGTCTGCTCCGGACCTGTTGGATCTTCTCTGTCATCTTGAGTACCACCTCGGTACTCCCCATGAATCTCCGACCGATCTCACCCCAGTATATTGGGGTCCTGCACTTCCTCCCGTAGAGCATCTCGAAGGGAGGTCAGTCGATACTGGCATGGTAGCTATTATTGTAGGAAAACTCTACGAGGGGAAGGTAGGTATCCCAGCTACCACCGAAGTCTCAAACGAACGCCCGCAGCATATCCTCCAGATTATGGATGGTCCGCTCACTCTGACTATCCGTCTGTGGGTGAAACACCATGCTAAAGTGCAGACGAGTACCCAACTCGCCATGAAATTTCTTCCAGAATATGGAAGTGAACCGTACGTCTCGGTCAGAAATCATAGAAACTGGCACCCCGTGACGAGCTACTACCTCTCTAATGTAGATGTCGGCCAGCTTCTCGGCTGAAATGCTCTCCTGAATCGGGATGAAGTGGGCGCTCCTGGTCAACCGATCCACGATGAACCAAATCGAATCCACTCCCCGTGCGGTCCTGGGAAGCTTCGTGGTGAAATTAATAGTAATATCCTCCCATTTCCACACAGGAATGTCCAAGAGCTGTATCTTGTCTTGAGGTCTCTGGTGTTCGGCCTTGACCTTCCTGCAGGTCAAGCACCTATCCACGTACCAAGCCACATCCCGCTTCATGCAAGGCCACTAATAATCAGGACGAAGATCTCTATACATCTTTGTCGCCCCGGGATGGATAGAAAACCTTGATTTGTGCACCTCCTCCATCAAAACCTAGAGCAGACCTCCATGATATGGAACCCACACTCTACCATGGAGTGTCAATAGCCCGCGACTATCATAGTCGAAGGAGGAAACCTGATCCACGATACGCTCACTCTTCTGGTGTTCCTCCTTCATAGCCTCCTTCTAGGCTTCCCGGATCTGCTCCAAAAGTGGAGTCACTATTGTCATCCAGAGGCAGATGTCTCTGATCGGGGATACGAATGCCTTGCGGCTGAGTGCATCAGCCACAAAATTGGCCTTCTCCGGGTGGTAGAGGATCTCAAAGTCGTAGTCCTTCACCACATCCAACCATCTCCGCTGTCTCATGTTCAGATTTGGCTCATCCATCAGATACCTCAGGCTCTTGTGATCCGTGTAAATGGTACAACGGACCCCATATAGGCGGTGTCTCCAAATCTTGAGGGCAAAAACAACCGCCCCCAGCTCTAGATCGTGCGTCGGGTAATTCGCCTCATGAGGCTTTAGCTTCCTCGAAGCGTAGGAGATGACGTGCCCCCTCTACATCAACACTGCGCCCAAACCCGAGATGGACGCATCACAAAATATCGCAAAATCATCAACGCCCTCTGGCAAGGCTAAGATCGGCGCCTCGCGCAACATCTGCCTCAAAGTCTCGAACGCTGCCTACTGCTCAGGTCCCCAGCGGAAAACAACCTTCTTCGTCAGTCGGGTTAGTGGTACCGCTATCTTGGAGAAAGCCTGAATGAATCTCTGATAATAGCATGTTAATCAGAGGAAACTACGAATATCAGATGGAGACTTCGGGACTTCCCTTCTCATCATGGCCTCCACCTTGGCCGGGTCGACCAGAATAATGTTCTGGTTGACAAGGTGCCCCAGAAACTGCACCTCGTGCAACCAGAACTCGCACTTGGAGAACTTGGCGTACAAGCTCTCCTTCCTCAGAGTATCCAACACCTCTTGCAAGTGCTCCTCGTGTTGCTCCTGCATCTTGGCGTAAACCAAGATGTCATCAATAAAGACAATCACAGACCGATCCAACATCGGTCTTCATACACGGTTCATGAGGTCCATGAACATGGTAGGGGCTGTGGTGAGCCCGAAGGGCATCACCACGAACTCGTAATGACCATAGCGAGTTCGGAAAGCAGTCTTCTATACATCCTCGTCTCTGACTCTCATCTGGTGATGGCCTAAACGCAAATCGATGTTGGAAAACCAAGATACCCCCTGTAGCTGGTCGAAAAGATCATCGATCCTCGGGAGTGGGTAACGGTTCTTCACCGTTACCTTATTCAGCTCTCGGTAATCTATGCACCTACGGTGGGACCCGTCATTCTTCTTCACAAACAATATCGAGGATCCCCAATGCGAACTGCTCGACCTGATAAATCACTTGTCTAACAGCTCATGCAGCTGTGTAGACAACTCCTGCATCTCGGGAAGAGCCAACCGATATGGTGCCTAGGCTATTGGCGCCGCACCAGCAACTAGGTCAATCTGGAACTCCACCTGTCTCTCCAGAGGTATCCCAAGCAACTCCTCTGGGAACACATCTGGGTACTCCCGCATAACTGACACATCGCTCACGGTCACCTTACCCACCTGCCGGGATCCATAACGTAGGCGACATAACCTGTGCAACCCTGCTGAAGGTAGCGCCTAGGCCTCACTGCTGAACACAGAGTCGGCCCACGTTGTAGCCTCTTGCTTTGAATCACCAACTTTTCCCCACTTGGGGTCCTGACCCGAACCAACTGCAGGTCGCAGGTGATCACCTCCCCATTAGGGCTCAACCAGTCCATGCCTATGATGCCCTTGTTCCCATGCAAAGGAATGGGAACCCAATCCATGAGGTAACGCTCTTCATACAACCTCAAGACGCAATATATGAAAACCTATGATGCTCGGACGGACCGGTCGTCCGCAATATCAACCTCTAATGGACAATCCAATGTGCCTGAAGACTCAACAAACCTCTTGCTGAGTGCAAGGGATACAAATGATCGGGTAGCTCCCAAATCAAATAACACCAATACTGTAATACCGTTCACATGGAACGATCCTAACAGAATACATGAAACATAAAAGATAAATATCAAAACTGACATATAAATAAAGAAAGGGAGAAGAAACATACCCGTAACCACATCCGGTGTGTCACGCACCTCCTCGGCGGTCAACTGGAAGGCCTGACTCCTCACCATTGGAGCATCTGTCTTGCTATGTCGGCCATATGTGATTAGTAGGGTCGCTGGAGCTGGCGCCACCACTGGCGCTACAGATGTCAACCTCAGGCAGTTGGCCTTTTTATGGCCCTTCTGATTGCAATGAAAGTAAATTAGGTCTGATGTCTGAAAGGTGGTGGTAGGGGCAGTACAATCCCTGCCAAAGTGCCCAGTCTTGCCGCATTTCCCACAGCCGCCCCGACCCTTCTGGTCTTTTGATCTAGAGTCGAATCCCTTGGGTTTCTTCCCTAAAACTCCAGTCGCCTGCCTAGTCTCCGCCTTCCTCTTCCTGATGTGCTCTATATCAATATCCCTCTCCCTCGCCCTCGCAATCATGTCATCCAAAGTCGGGCATGCCGAGTAGCAGACATTTGTCCGGATGTCAGCTCTCAACATATCGTGGTACCCGGTCTTCCTCATCTCTTCATCCCCCGAGTACTGAGGCACCAGCAAGGCCCTATCCCTGAACTTGGCAGTAATCTCCGCCACTGACTCAGTAGTGTGCCTCATATCCAGAAACTCCTTGGCCAGTTGTAGATGCTCCAAAGCCAGCGGAAACTCAGCCCTAAACCTGGTCACAAAGTCCGACTAGGTCATAACCTTAATGGATAGGGATCCCGACGTGTCACTGACTGCGTCCCACCAGTCTCTAGCTCTGTCTCTCAAACATCCGGCAGCATACTAGACCTTCGACCCCTCAGGGCAGAAGCTCGTCAACTGTGCATACTCGATGTTTGCACTCTATCTCCTGGACACAATGGGGTCCTTCACCCCGTGAAAGTCTGGTGCACCACTGTTGGATTAGGTGTCTAAGCTCATAACTATAATTGGTATGCACTTGACCCGATAGAAGCATGGTCCTTTTGGGTTGCCTTCACCAGAGCAATTTGATAGGATGGATATTTGAGAAAGAGGTTATTTTTGATTTATTAATATATTATATGAATAATATATTAATTGAGAAATCATATTATTTAATTGGTATTGATCAATAATTAATTTGGAATTAATTTAGTGATAAAAAGAGACTGATTAAATTTACAGGGACTGATTAGGTAAATAAGTAATATTTATAGTTTGGGCTAATGATCCATGTTTATTAGGCATGGACTAAACCTATATGAGAGTCGATGATGGTTTAGTCCATAGGTCCATCAAATGTTAAGAGTCATGGTGAATTAGGGTTTACATGTATGAAACCCTAGGAATTCCACACTATAAAAGTAATCCCTAGCACCCAAAAATCGGCCACAACATTCCAAGGTGAAACCCTAGCCAATTTTGGTGCTTCCTAACCTCTCTCTCATAAGCCTCCTTTTGCTTTTGGTGTTTGTAACTTATTAGAGGTATCACACTTGAGATACTAAGCTCTTGAAAGGCAAAGAACTACAAGCTACAACAAAGAGGTATTAATCTAACTAGTTTTTATGTTGTATATCTCCAATTGCATGCTAGTTGGGGTATATGCTTTGGATAAAATGAAATTGCATGTATAACTTGAGATAACTTAGATCCAAAGCATTTAGGGTTGTATGTGCTGTTGGGTTTTGAGCATTCTAACACTCCTAAGTGTACATGCAACCCTAGAAAACCTTGGATCTATGTTTGTCTATAATACATGCAAAATACTTTTTCCAAGGTTTATAATCTTATCTAGCATACATGGGGAACTTCTAAACATAAAAGTTAGCTAGAGTTACATACCTTGTAATTGATTTGATTCCTTGAAAAACCTTGAGAGCCTAGCACCCCAAGTGTGATGCCTCAAATGTCTTACACAACACCAAATGCACTTGGAATAAAATTTGAGAGAGAATGTCACATTTAGAAATCGGCTTGCCCTCAATCTTGCTTCTAGTGCCGATTTTGGTGAGCTTCATATCCTTTATATAGTGTGTTACACTTAGGGTTACACCATGTAAACCCTAATGTAACATGGCTCTTCATTTCCATGACCCATGGGTTTGTAACTCCCATGGAGCATCCATGGAGCATCCATGGAGCATCCTATGGACCTTAGCCCAACTTTATAATCCATGGAGCCTTTAGCCCACTATACAAGTTATAGATGATTTACATAATCAACCCATATATTTAAATAGTAATCTTTTGATCACTTAATTAATACTAGATTAATTCTTGATCAATACTAATTAAATAATATTATTAATATATTAGAACTTATCATATATTAATAAACCATAAGTGTTATTTCTCTCATTTTAGTTTATCCAAATGCATGATGCCATGCAACCCAAATGAACTATGTCGGGTCGGGTCAAGTACAACCAAGAAATAGTTATGAATTTAGACACCTAATCCAACAGTCTCCCACTTGGATAAGTCTAATAACTATAACTATAAGTATGACTTCAGGAACTGACCAGCAATCGTAGCTTTTTTCAAGGTCTTGCGGAATTGAGATGATGATGATACTCCATTTAAGATAAGTGATCATATAATCCTACGTTCTAGATATCAGCCGGACAAATACATGGAACAATGTTTTACTTATTGTCCAGCAGTTTGTTTCCTGATTTTCGATTTGTTTGACATAGAACTTAAGTAAACAGATCAACTTAGTTCTGACCGGGCCCGGTACATAGGTCAAAACAAAATCATCGAGGGGCCCAGATATCACTTCTAATCCAAGAAGGAACAGATAAACTTCGACTCATATGCTTGTTCTACTACTTGTTGAATCATACACAAAGGAACGTTTTATAACATCGAGTTACCAATGCGGTTTCGTACGCTTAATGTATAACCAATTCATAGGCAACAAATCATATCTCTAGGTTTGAACACTTATATGATATTACCGTCTCACGATCACTCGAGATAAAATTCCATGAAGTGATACGAGTGAGCGTGGGTTGAATCCAATACTCAGAACTTATGAGCACTCATGAGCGTTGTAGCACCACCTTGTCCAACATCTTAGACCTCTACAATCCAACTCATGATAGTCTTGATTAATATCTACTTCCAACATATGACCGACTGTGGATGGTTTGAATAACTTAGTCATTCAGGAAGAGCGACTGAGTTATTCTGGAGGTCAAAACATGCAAAGTGAAACACAAGAATATTCGAATCAACTATGGTCTCAGAACTTATGAATATAAATAAAACCACCTTTTATTTATCACCATATTGATTGCACATTATTCATTGTATACTGTTTCAAACTATCAACTTTATACTTGAATTAAAACAATAGCTGTCCCATGCTCCGAGCATGTATACTATGTTTTTTCTAAACACTAGTCATGCCATACACCAAGTATGCACACTATGTTTGTCTAAACATTAGTTATGAAATACATCAAGTATGCACACTAAGTTTATCTACGATCTTTACTCTGTGAAATAGATCGATTGAACATACTTCCAATGATTCTCATTTCACAATCCCAAATCCATACTACAAATGCACGAATCCCAGATTCCTGGCGTTTACTTAAATCTGTTAGATTCTAAACTTATATGCAGTGGTCCTCTTGTAATGATTATGCACAAAGTCACAAAGACTTGTGAACAGACATTACAGAGTATTCCAATGGAGATCAATTCCATGGAACCGAAGTCTCATATTCAAAGTTCATTGCTTTGAACATTCTTCTTGCATTAAGTTCCCTAATCTTACACACATTTAATGAATAGCTTCCACCTATGGGAACATTTCCATATTCCCTTTTGACTATTACTTTTGAACAGGAGTTGCCTCTTTTCAGAATATGTCAATCTGGTCCTTCTAAAATTAACACTATACTTCCAACTGTCCCTGAGCAACCAATCTTTGGTAAACCTTAGATTCTCGTCAACAATTGCTTAATCAAATTAGTCATATCTAGTTCTAGTACTTTTCCCTTCTTGATGCTCTGGGCATTTGGAAAAATTTAGAATAGATGAATATTATAGCACATGCAATCGATCCTATATCCGAAGCATATGGGACACGATTTTTGCTATAATATTTCTATTTGCCAAGTTCTCATAATTCAGATAATGAAGAGGGATGCCGTAATCATAATCGAATTTTAGAACGCAAATAATGGACCCATATATATATATATATATATATATATATATATATATATATATATATATATATATATATATATATATAATTTCCTTATGTTGAGCCATTCCAACATGAAAATCATAGATGTATCCTTGACTAAATATGATTAAAACCGCAATCTAAGCTTTTAGAATTGAAGTGAAGTATAGTTTCATCTCCCTTAATTATAGCAAAACAACTTTTCCCAATTGAAACCTTTTTGTTTTCTATAATTAACATTGCTAACTTGCAACACTTATCATAATTATCATGCTCCCACTTGCATGATGATTATTAGCATAATACTTATGCTCCCACTAGCTTTGACATGTCCTGGAGTTCTAGAAATCAATTCTTTGTTGACCTTCTTACCGAAGTTCACATTTCTGATACTAGATGATTTTGATAAAACTTTATCAAAATCATACACCTTTCCTTAGGTAGCACATATGTTTGTCTAAACACTTTCAGAACTATGAAACGGGATTCTGTAATCATAATCTCAATTGTTTAAACTTTTGCCACTTCTCTCAAGTCCATGTTAGTGTGTCGGTTAACCACACATGCTCCACTAATGACTTTGAGAATGCAAGTATCACAACTGTTATCTACTTAAAATCTACTTAGTGAAAGTGTTTTCTCACCATCATTTTCATGAATCGGAAAGAAACCTTATGACACTTAGATTTTATTGTGTATGTGTTCTTATCCATGCAAATTTGTCAAAACCATAATCACAAGACAAGAATAATGACAAATCCAAACTCATATGGACTGAACTCAATCTTAATTTCTTGCCGCCTGGCAACACAAGGGCCTTCCATTGCTTCCAGGTTGTTATGCAACCAATTGAGAACTCTCAGAACTCATATGCAAAGCCAACTTTAACTGGAGTGGGCACAGAGATAAGAATATGCCAACACGATAGGTTATAAACCTCAAGTCGTGTGCTAGTGATATATTTATAGGTTTTCCCTTCTTGATTAGATTTAGAAGCCTTTTCCAAGATCTTTTAAGACTCCCACTGTCCTCTTGACATATAAGACTCACTTGCCAAATATTCAAGAGATAGTGCAGATTCTTTATCAGGAAAAACACTTCACACAATTGGACTTAGTTGGTCTTTGTTTTATCCAAAACATCACAACTTACCAATTTCAAATGTACAAGAGTAGGACACTTTTACTCTTACATCTGACAAGTGTTATAAACCTTTCTTTAAGATATGTCACTCAACTTACAGTCTAGGAGTATCACTCTAAGACTTGTTTTGGAACGAAGTACGACTCATCTTCTTGATTCAACCCTTTCAGCAATTCTTGATTCCTCTTCTTAACCATAGGAATGCACTAAGATGTCCTTAGAGGATCAATTGTGACATGGTTTCTTAATCATTAAGATGATCACACAACATGATACTAAAGTACTCTCCCATATTTTCAAATTTGAGAAACTTTTATCTTTCTGTCTAATTTGATTCTTCTCATTCGTTCTGTCATACATCGAAGTTTTTCCAATTTTTCAGAATTATACTTAACTTGTAAGTATAACCATATTTACTAAACCTTTGTAAATCATAATGAATTATCTTATCAATCTTTTGTGGCGGACTTGACTAGTGCACAAGACTTTGTACTCGGATCCTTAGTCCTTCACTTGACTCACATACACATGTGAACAAGGAATTAGTATGAATTTTCCAAAGCTGAAAGTTCTCATTCATCATACTATACAACTTGCATGATTCCAAGTTTCAGTCCACATGAAACTTGGTTGATAAGAATATTCCTTATTTGGTCAATTTAGACATTACCACAAATGATAGAATCAAATCCACATTTCCTTTATTGCTAGAACCATACAAACATCAAATTGCCATAAATGTCATTGTAAGGAGATATAAAATAAAGTAAAATTTTTTTTTAATTTATTTAATAAATGAAGAAAAACTTATCCTTACAATGAAACTTTAAATGGAAACTATGCTATTACATATTTCCTATCAATTTATCATAACTCTTAAGTGGTAGCTCAAGAATCCGATCTTTAAACCATGCGATTGAAAACCATCTCCGCGATCAGATTCAGGATACCTTTCCTTTAAGTTTCCTTCCCTTTGCTTGATCCTTCCAAACATAAACAAAATGTAACCGAGTCACATTTTGTATTAAGAATCATCACTAAGGAACTTAACAGAGTTAGATAGTGGACTTACCTGAAGTAGAGTCAAATCTACTTTAATTTTTTTTCTTCTCTCTTAGATCTTCCAGGTAGATAGGGCAGTTTCGCAACCAATGCCCCTTCTCTTGACAATGAAAACATATGGACTCTTTGGGAATGGTACATGGGACTATCACAGACTTAGCTTTTCCCTTTACCTTTTGGTAAACCGGGTTGACCAAGGCCGATCCATTTCCATTGGGAAGGGAAAGCTTTTCTGGACTTCAAATGTTACCATTATCAATGTCCATGGAAGTTTGAGAAATAGACCTTCCACCCATATTTGCTTGACCATTGCGCCACATCATTTCTGACTCAGCAGCAATAAGCAAATAAGATAGATCTACTAGGGTCATGTCGTGATCTGTCACATAGTAGTCTTTAATAAACTCACTATACGACTCAGGAAGTGACTGAAGAACCCAGTGAATAGCAACCTTCCTTGAAATAATAGCACCCAACATTCTCAACCTGTCAATGTGTGACTTCATTCTTAAGACATGAGTGCACACAGGTCTTCCATCTTTATGTTTTATTTCTAGTAGAGCTTGAGTGACCTTGAACCTTTCAAGTCTTCGGGCTTGTGGTTTAGGGAGAATAAATGGAGGAGGTGGAGGTAGAGAAATATGATTTCCATGAGATTTGGGAAGATCACAGTTGTCTAAACCTGACATCTGCAATGGGAGTTATTCAAGTTAGTTGATTTAAGTCCTTAATATAACACCCAATATGAAATATTAAGTCTAGGACCCAACACAATATTTTATAACTTGGAAGAGGGATGCCGTAATCCAAGCTATAAAATATTTGAAGGTAGGTGAATGAGGATTCACCAATTTCCACCATGAAAAACGAAATAAATTATTAGGTTTTAATTGGATTTGAAACTCCTAGATCTTTTGAGATTCATTGAACTTTCAATGGCATGTTTCAATCTCGAGTGTGCCCTTCATGTTTTGTGACTGGGATACTGAGGATCACAAAACAAGGTGTGAAGTAACCATGCAAATTACTTGGTTCCCTTAATGTTTTTCACTTAATCGATGTGCCGGTTAACCACACGCGCTCCACCGACCTATGAAAAACCTTAAGTCACCCTTTTCCTACCTTGTTAAGTCCAAGTTAGTGTGCTGGTTAACCACACACGCTCCACTAACCGACTTAAGCAAATTGCAAAGTGTAATTTCATGGGTTAGCACCTTATTCACTTTTTCCTAAAGTAACTAAGATTGGGAATTATAAAACATTTAGTTACTTTATATTCATCATTAATACTTTTAATGAGGGGAAAATTCTAGTCCTTGTCCTACCCGTTCGGCTAACGACCCTCCACTGATCAAGGAAGCGGTGGGTGAGAGTGGACACCCATTAAGCTGCCATTTTATAGGCAACAACCTTATACCCCCCTTCTAGAACGACTTCGTGAATGAGGCATACTTGCGGTAAAACGACTTAATCTTATAGATATATAATTATTATTAAACTTGTAATATTATAAAGTATAAGGGTTGAATTTTAACTTTTAAAATTCTAGGGGTTGGAACTAAAGTTTTTTAATGTGACTTTACATGTTCCAAAACTTGAGGGCAAGTTTTTTAACTTTCAAAACTTTTCATCTTTCATAACTTATGAGTTAATGGTTTAATAAAATGAGTTACCCTTCATTTTATGTAACCTATGTGTTTCTTTAATGGACTTTAAAAGATAAAACTTTTGGTAATCCATAACGTGAGGACAAATTATGGATTCCATTAAAACACACAATGATCAAGAATTAAAACTAGCAAGAAGTTACAAATAATTCCTATGATCATCTAAACTCACAAGAACGTGAATATGAATATCAAAATTTCAAGAACATATGAACACATATAATCATGTAATTTTGATATTAGCCATTGTAAATGGATTAGAACAACCATTACACCATCGAAAACAAGTTTTAAAACACCAAAACAGTTTAGGGTAATGTTTCTAGTCCATTTCCAGCGGCAAAAGTTGAAAATCTACACCCTGGGGCTCCTACTCGTCGAGTGCAAGAACCTACTCGACGAGTAGGATGAGTTTATGCTTGGACTCGACAAGTCCCCCCATGGACTCGGTGAGTTCCCTGTGCAGACAGCAAGAAATTCGACTTTTTTCCACTATTTTGCATCAAGTATCAACAAACAAGCCTAGGCTCTGATACCACTGTTGGGTTTTGAGCATTCTAACACTCCTAAGTGTACATGCAACCCTAGAAAACCTTGGATCTATGTTTTTCTATAATACATGCAAAATACTTTTTCCAAGGTTCATAATCTTATCTAGCATACATGGGGAACTTCTAAACATAAAAGTTAGCTAGAGTTACATACCTTCTAATTGATTTGATTCCTTGAAAAACCTTGAGAGCCTAGCACCCCAAGTGTGATGCCTCAAATGTCTCACACAACACCAAATGCACTTGGAATAAACTTTGAGAGAGAATGTTACACTTAGAAATCGGCTTGCCCTCAATCTTGCTTCTAGTGCCGATTTTGGTGAGCTTCATATCCTTTATATAGTGTGTTACACTTAGGGTTACACCATGTAAACCCTAATGTAACATGGCTCTACATTTCCATGACCCATGGGTTTGTAACTCCCATGGAGCATCTATGGAGCATCCTATGGACCTTAGACCAACTTGATAATACATGGAGCCTTTAGCCCACTATACAAGTTATAGAAGATTTACATAATCAACCCATATATTTAATTAGTCATCTTTTGATCACTTAATTAATACTAGATTAATTCTTGATCAATACTAATTAAATAATATTATTAATATATTAGAACTTATAATATATTAATAAACCATAAGTGTTATTTCTCTCATTTTAGTTTATCCAAATGCATGATGCCATGCAACCCAAATGGACCATGCCGGGTCGGGTCAAGTACAACCCATAAATAGTTATGAACTTAGACACCTAATCCAACATGTGCCCCATAGGATTGTTATAGTGCTCAAAACCCATTAGTGGTATCAGACCCTAGGGTGTTTTCTGTTATATCGATGCATTGATTAATTGTTCAAAGCAAAAGGAAATCGTTTTTTGGAAACTGGCTGATGACCACGACGTGGTGTCTCGTCAGTTGGCAGATTTTTAGTTCTTTGGCCAAGAATTGGATTAAGATCATTACCACAAATTGTTTTGATTGTTAAAATTCGATTATTCTTATAAGGTAATGATTATCCTCATCCAATTGAATGATGATTGTCAAGTTTTAAGATAATTACTCGATTTTGTGAAAAACTAATTATTTGTAGAATTTGATTTGAATCATCTTGCTATATGAAATTAGATTAGGTCAATTTTGTGATATAGTTAATTATATGATTAATTTAATTGTTATCAATTTGATCCAAGAGTTTTGAAAAGTTTCAAAATTTGCCCTCAAGTTTTGGAATTTAAAAAGATTGATTAAAAGGCTTTAATTTTTAAATATTTAAATTCTAAACCCTAGAGTTTTAAAACTGTAAAATTCAACCCATATACTATTATAATATTAAAAGCGTATATATATATATATATATATATATATATATATATATATATATATATACATATATATGTATATATATATATATATATATATATATATATATATATATATGACAATCAGTCTTACCGTTAGTAGGCCTCATTCATGAAGCTGGTCTATAAGGGGGGTATAAGGAAATTGCCTATTAAATGGCGATTGAATGGGTGTCCACTCTAACATGGACTAACATGGGTGGCAAAGGGTAGCTCGAGAATTGTCATAGATCAATGGAGCGTGTGTGGTTAACCGACACATTGATAAGGTGGTAAATGACTCGAGAGTACCAAGCAAATTCGCATGGTTATTCACACTTTGTTTACAATCCTCAGTATCCCAGTCACAAACTTGAAGGGCATAATCGAGATTTAAACATGCCATTAAAAAGTTCAATGGATCTCAAAGACCTAGGAATTTCATAAAACATAATTCATTAAAATTTTTGTTTTGGGTGGTGAAATTGGTAAATCGTCATTTACCTACCTTCAAATATTTTGAAATTGGATTATGATATTCCTCTTCCGAATTGTGAAATATTGTGGTTGATCCTTGCCTTAATATTTCATTTGGGTGTTATATTAAGGAATCCCTATCTAATGAAACTTATCTTTCTTTTTCAGATGTCTACCTCAAACAACGCTTCCAACTCAAACTCTTCCGGCTCTTTCTCCATCATGAACTTATTTGGGAGGGTCATTTTCGATGGGTCAAATTTCAATGACTGGATTCGAAACATCCGATGGACGTTCGATACGATGAAAAGGAATATGTCCTCGATAAAGAGCTAGAGGAGATTGATGAAGAAACTGCTACTCCTGAGCAACTGGCTGAGTATATGGCTCATGAGAAGGACGCGACAAAGGTGTCGTGCATCATGCTAGCCACTATGATTTCTGAGCTTTAGAAATCCTAAAAGGACTTCTGGCCTTTCGAGATGCACCAAGACTTGATGGAAAGGTACCATTAGAGTGCTCGACAAGAAAGATATGAAATCATTGCCTCCATGATAACAACAAAAATGAAGGATGGAGAGTCCATCACGGCCCACTTGCAAAAGATGCAAAGGTATGTGGACCGCTTGCTAAAGTTGAGTGTCAATTTCGACAAAGAGTTGGCTATCGACATTATCCTACACTCTCTACCTTCTTGTTATGATCAGTTCCGAATGACTTAATATGTGAACAAGGAGGAAGTCACACTGAGCAAGCTTCAAGGCCTTCTGCGAACTATTGAAAGTAGTTTGAAATGCAAGTCTGTTGTACCCACTCCTACTGTTGCTGCCCCAGTTGTGACAACCGTCAATTTCCGGCCACGTCAAAGTCAAATAAAGTCAATAAGTCAAACCGGTCAACTCATTTAACCCTTGTATAATAGGGTTTACGTCGTGCTTACTATTGTACAACACACTATCTTTATGCAAAGTATCACTTTAAGTCTCCTTGTGTTCAGAAAATCTAAACCCTAATCAGAGTAACTGATGGAACAACTAAATAAAACATTGATACATACCCTTCGGGGGCGTATAAGGCTCATAACAAGGCAAATCGGGGTTTACAAACCTTGCATTGCGAAGCTAAACACTCAAAAAGGTCACAAACAAAGTCTCTTTCAATCTCTCTTTATCAATCTTAATCTCTCCTAAATCTCTCCCAAATCTCTCTCAAAATCTCTTCTAACTTTTTATAATCATTTGGGGCATCCCGACACTTAACTTGGTGAAAAAACGCTCAAAACGGGAAGTTTATATGAAAAACAGCCTTAAAGGACCGAAACCTCTCTATTAGAACCGAACCCTCTTAGACTCGAAGCTCCAAGGACCGAACCCGATGGTCCCTTAAGGAACCGAAGCTATAGAACCGAAACTGCAGGGACTGAAACCGAAGCCTCCCTTTCGCTCCATTTGGCCTTCGGGTCAAGTCACTTCGGACCGAACCCACTTTCGGCCTATTTCGCCTTCGGGCTATTTCGGGTCATCTCGCCTTCGGTCCATGCAGTAGGGACCGAACCTCGGTCCTATCCGAGCAACTTCGCAGGAAGGCCCATTTCACCAGGTTTTCGACCTCGACTCCGTTTTAAGCCCGTTTTTCATTATTTTAACGTGAGATTTTCACCCAAACTCATATTTTGACATATAAGACCCTATATATTCATAATTTAAACACATTTTTAGGGAAATCTTTATTTAGGAATAAAACCCAAACTCATATTTTGACTTTACCTTTGAGTCATGACACAAGCAACCCTCTACACCCACTCCAAGACCATATCATCATATTTGTTCATAGGATCTTCGAATCTTCAAGTATCTCCCAAGTGTTCTTGACTTGGAAACTTCTTCTTTTCATCATCCATCTTAAGAGATCACTCAAGGTGAGTTCATACCCCAACATTTTCATGTTTTCTTCAAGTTTTAGGGGGGGGGGGGGGGGGAGGGAATACAAGTTAAAATACCAAAAACTTAACTAAATTCAAACAACAACTTTCATCAGAAAAGTTGAGTCCTATTCATGGACTGTTTTGACTATCTTAAACTTAAGATCTTTCAAAACTGTTTAATATGCAAATAGTTCAGGTTCATACCTTTAAAATTTTTACTTGCACATCTCCATACGATTTTTTTTACAATTTATGGTGAGTTTTACAAAACTGTCTATCATATCAAAATCAAATCTGGACCAGTCTGTGAATATGAACCTTTTTACACAAGTTAGGGACATCTAAAAATCATAATAAAATTTTTGAATAAACTAGACAAATTTTCTAAACTCTCAGAGTTTACGGATTCAGTTTTCTACTTCGCATGATTTTTCTATGACTTTTCTAAAACAGTGCAGATAAGTTAAAGACTACTTACATAGTTTACGATATTAACAACACTTTGTAGTATGTTGAGCAAAGTGCATAACAATATGTTTCTAAATGTTGAATGTATTTCTTGTTAGTTTATCACCATAAATAGAAATTATTCATTCATGATAAGGTTTTTCCATTCATTTCGAACACATATAATAAACTACAATAAGTATAGTTTATGGAGTTTACGATAAAAGCACACCACAGAAAAGGTTTTACTCCCAAAACAAATGGCTTTTCAAACACTACATGATAAACTATAATAGTAATAGTTTAAGGATTCATATCACTAATTTATTCATAAAAGGTGATTTCACTTCCACCATGGAAGAGGTTTTATACTCAAACTATATGTAAACTAGTTAACGTAAGTTGTGAGACAATTCTTCCATCGTACTCTTGGAGTACGGGTTAAAATTCCTGTAAGTTATAACCAGAGTCTCTTGTAGAGAGAGCGTGATAATCGTGTATAGATCTATATTCGGATTGACACCCCACACCTTGCTGCTAGCTACAGCCGGACCTACAGGTCTGCGGGTGACAAGAGTCATAGGATCTTGACGTCTGGAAAACGTTGTTGCAGGTTAAATTCTCGTTGTAGTATGGTTATAACGACTCACATAGGGTGTTAAAAATCTTTCAAGTTTACAGGGAAAATTCTACTTTGAAAAGGGGTTTTATGTATTTAAAACTACAAACACGTTATAGGTACAAAACACACACATATTCTCGGTCTTGGGATTTAAGACTACATGACTTTTTATAAGGAAAATATTGGATTTTCTTTGGAAACACATCACTATTATAAACATTATAAGTACAAAACACACACATATTCTCGGTCTTGGGATATAAGACTACATGACTTTTATAAGGAAAATATTGGATTTTCTTTGGAAACACATCACTATTATAAACATTATAAGTACAAAACACATACATATTCTCGGTCTTGGGATTTAAGGATACATAACTTTTTATAAGGAAATTAAGGGATTTTTCTTGAAATATACATCATAAAGTACATGGTTTACACAAAATGGCTTTCATGGTATTAAAACTACGCTTCATGTAGAATTGTTAGTCTTCAGCTATAATTGCTAAGTGTACATGTTAGAGTTATTTATGAATTTAGTCGCAATCGACTTAGAATTGGTGGGCCCGCCTTACTTCCTATTCCTTGTCTGGTTGGGGACCTACAGTAGACCCATTATATTCGACGGTTATTCAACTTAAATTTTATATAACTTATATACATTGGGCGATTATAGAAGGAATCTACGGGTCTTTCTAGGGTACATTATTGCATAACATAGGAGCTTTCATTTCGCACTTAATAAACAAAATATTGAATTTTCTGGAATCATACTCTATCGCTTTTACAAGGAAAATGACTTATTTCTCAAATAAAACTCTTATGAACTCATCAAATTGATTGTTGACACTCTTTCAAATCTACTTGTATTCTCAGGAAATCAGTGAAACAAGAAATCAACAGCTTTTGAGGATGGGACGTTAAACAGTCAAACATTTCATTTTGTCATCATAGTGTAATTGATTTGAAACATGTAAACACATATTATGGTATAACTTTTTCAATTATATTTATGATGGTTGTATTTACTTTGAGCACTATTATACTCGTTGTTGTGATACTGTACATGAAGTCCTCCACCCCCGGACGTTTCCGCCATCCTTGGTTTGGGGGTGTGACACCAGTCCTGGCAATCGGACATGGTAAAGGGAAGAAAAGGAAAGATCCTTCAAAGAATCACAAGGGAAAGTCTCGTCATGGATCCTCTTCTATTGGGTCCAAAGGTGGTTCTGCTACTCCCTCATCCAATCCAAAGGAAGCAGAGTGCTTCCATTATAAGGAAAGAGGGCATTGGAAACAAAGCTGCCCTAAATACTTGCAGGACATTAAGGAAAGGAAGATAAAGCCCACCTTCGCAGGTATTTACACTATTCAATCTAACAACTCATCACATGCTAATTCTTGGGTCCCTGACACAGGATGTGGTTTTCACATTTGTTATGATTTGCAGGGTCTAAAAAGAAGTAGGGATGTGGAGCACGGGAAGATTAACTTGATCATGGGGAATAGGAAAGCGTCACATGTCACCAAGATTGGAGTTTATTCTTTGTTGCTTAGTAATGGGTTAGGGCTAGATTTTAACAATTGTTGCTGCTCGTCAAATATGGCGAGAAACATTATTTCTTTTCATGGTTTGTATAAACAATGTTTTTGATTTTCATTTAACAATGAAATTGGTTCTATTAATGCTTTCTATAATGATAAGTTTTATTTTGAAGAATTTCCTTGTAATGGTGTATATGAAACCGTGATGGTTATAGATGTTGAGCATCAACGCTATCGGTTCATCTAAAACCAATTGGTGTTAGAAAGGGCACAACCTTACCCATATAGCGCATTCAGGCCTCCAGGACCATGCATTCGATTGCGGCACTCCAGGCCATCGTGCGAGGACTTGGTCGATGCTATTTCTGACCCCAACAACCCCTCCCCCCCTTCAGAAATTGCTCCCTGAAAGAATAGAACCCTCGCCACTAGCTCTGATACCACTTGTTGAGCATCGGCACTACCGGTTGATCTAAACCCAATTGGTGTTAGAAAGGGCACAACCTTACCCATATAGCGCATTCAGCCCTCCAGGACCATGCATTCGATTGCGGCACTCCAGGACATCATGAAAGCACTTGGTGGATGCCATTTTTGACCCCTAACAACAGACAAATTAGGAAATAAATTATTGCATATTAATTTTTCCAATGGTTTGGACAAGGCATGCTTGTGGCATTGTCGTCCTGGACATGTCAACAAGAAACGCATAGCCCAAATCCAAAAGGATGGAGTGTTGGAGTCATTTGACTTAAAGTCGTATGACACATGGGAATCTTGTTTGCTTAGAAAGATGACCAAGCACATAGCCCAAATCCAAAAGGATGGAGTGTGGGCCCTTTAGATCCGCCACAAGGGATGCTAACCGCTTATATGTAACCTTTACCGAAGATTATAGCAGATATGGATATATCTACTTAATCAAGCACAATTCGGAAACCTTTGAAAAGGTCAATGAGTTTAAGCAAGAAGTGGAGAATCAATTGCGCAGGAAGATAAAGATGCTGCGATCTGATCGAGGAGGAGAGTATCTTAGCATCGAGTTCCTACACTATCTTATGGAATGTGGAATTTTTCACAATTGACGCCACCAAGGACACCACAACTTAATGGTGTGGCTGAGAGGCGCAATAGAACCTTGCTAGACATGGTTCGTTCCATGATAAGTCGAGCTTCGTTACTTATCTCATTCTGGGGGTATTCCTTAGAGACTGCCGCCCATATCCTTAATCTAGTCCAAACTAAGAAGGTTGCCAAAACGCCTCATGAAATGTGGACATGGAAGGTTCCCTCGTTAGCACATATCAAGGTTTGGGGTTGCGAGGCTTTCATAAGATGAGAGACTCATGATAAGCTCGAACCTCGTAGTGAGCGTTGTATTTTCATCGGCTATCAAAAAAAATCCTTTGGATATTTTTTCTATAAACCTAGTGAGAACGTGGTCTTCGTATCACGAAGGGGTGTATTTCGTGAAAGAGAACTCATATTCCAGGAGGATAGTGGGAGGTAAATTGACCTTGAAGAGCTTCAAGAGTTAAGTGACGATTGAACCTCTAACACTACCACTCAACTTGAGGATGTGACTCATGTTGAACCAATTGACCAGTCCTTACCTCTGAGACGTTCCAGTAGAGTTAGTGTTCCACCTGTGTTATATGGTTTTCATATAATAAGTGAAGGTGATACGTTTATCTGTGATAGCACACTGATAAATTTGGATGAACCTAACAACTACAAGGAAGCCATGGCGGGCCAAGAGTCCACAAAGTGGAAAGAGGCGATGGACAGCGAGATTCAGTCTATGTATGACAATCAAGTTTGGAACTTGGATGACAATGTAGCAGGTCGTAAGACGGTCGGGTGCAAATGGATCTTTAAGAAGAAGACCGAAATGGATGGGAAAGTACACACATATAAGGCATGATTGGTTGCGAAGGGCTTTACTCAAACTCCTGGAGCTTACTATGACAAGACCTTCTCACCAGTACCGAATATCAAATCTATAAGGGTTATGCTAGCCATAGCTGCGTTTCATGATTATGAAATATGGCAGATGGATGTCAAAACTGCTTTCCTTAATGGGCAGTTGGCTGAAGATGATTACATGAATCAGGCAGAGGGTTTTATAGATGCGAAGTACCCTAATAGAGTGTGTAAGCTTGAGAAATCCATTTATGGATTAAAGCAAGCATCTCGCCGATGGAATCTATGTTTCGATGAGAAAGTCATAGAGTTTGGTTTTTGGAGAAGCGAGGATGAGTCCTGCATATATGTCAAGGCTAGTGGGAGCATAGTTAGCTTTCTAGTATTGTATGTGGATGACATACTACTCATAGGAAACGACGTTCCAACCTTGCAGGAAGTTAAGTCCTTGCTTTGGAAGTGTTTCGCTATGAAGGACCTCAGGGAGGCTCCTTATATTCTAGGGATAAGGATATTCAGAAATAGGAGTAAAAGACTAATAGGACTTAGTCAAAGTACCTACTTGGACAAGGTGTTGAAACGTTTCAACATGGAAAATTCCAAGAAAGGAGAATTGCCTATCCATACCAATCCCAAACTGAGTAAGACTCAGAGTCCGAGTACCGATGCCGAAATAGCAGAAAATAGTCGAGTACCATATGCTTCCACAGTTGGCTCGATCATGTATGCTATGACATGTACTCGCCCTTATGTGGCTTTTGCTTTGAGCATGGTTAGTCGATATCAAGGGAATCCTGGTAGAACTCACTGGACAACAAGTAAAGAACATTCTTAAGTAAGGACTAAGGACTGGGTCCTTACCCTTGGTTGGAGTGATGACTTGAGAGTGACAGGGTATAGTGACGCCAGCTTTCAGACCGACAGAGATAATTTCCGCTCTCAGTCGGGCTGGGTATCTACCCTCAATGGAGGAGCAATAACATGCAATAGTTCCAAACAGGAGACTGTAGCTGATTCAACGTGTGAATCAGAGTATATAGCAGCAAGCGAAGCGTTGAAGGAGGCAATATGGCTAAAGAACTTCATCGGAGACCTTGGAGTTGTACCAGCTGTAAAGGAGCCTATGGATATTTTCTGTGACAACGAGGGTGCGGTCGACTTAACCAAGGAACCAAGGGATCATGGTAGATCCAGGCACATCGACAGAAAATATCACTTCATAAGACATCGACTAGAAGAGGGACTACTCGTAGTGAAGAGGGTATCGTCAGAGGATAATCCAGCAGATCCCCTTACGAAGGGATTGAGTAGGGTTAAGCATTTGCAGCATGCTAAGAGCATTGACCTAAGGGACGATATTAGTTTTAGAGATTAGATAGACAGTTAGAAACTTGTAATAAATAAATGTAATTGACATTTGATGATTAAATAAAATGAGTTTTATTTATAAGTAAAGTTTACTGTCTTTTGTAAATTGGTTATTTTATGTTTCACTTTTCGCATGTTTTAACTTCCAGAATAATACGATTATTCAAACTATCCACAGTCAATCATACTTTGGAAGTAGGTTATGAAATTAGACTGTCATGAACTGGCTTGTAGATTGTCTAAGGTGTTTAGACATAGCAAAAGTTTGCTACAACGTTCATGAGTGCTCCTGAACTAAGATTTGAGTATTGGATTAAACCCACGCTCACATTAATTACTTCATGGAATTTATCACGAGTGATTGTGAGATGATAATATCGTATAGTCTTCAAACCAAGATATATGAGTTGTTGATTACGAGTTGGTTGTGCATTGATAATAAGAAAATGCATCAGTAACTTGATGTTATAAAACGTATTGTTGTGTATAATTTAACAAGTATTTGGTACAAGCATATAAGTCGAAGTTTATCTGTTCCTTTTATCCTAAGAGGATTAAAATCGATATCTTGGGCCCCTCGATGATTTTGTTTTGACTTATGCGCCGGGACCCTACATGATTTTGTTTTAAGTTCCAGAATAATACGATTATTCAGACTATCCACAGTTAATCATACTTTGGAAGTAGGTTATGAAATTTGACTGTCATGAACTAGCTTGTAGATTGTCTAAGGTGTTTAGACATAGAAAACGTTTGCTACAACGTTCATGAGTGCTCCTGAAATAAGATTTGAGTATTGGATTAATCCCACGCTCACATGAATCACTTCATGGAGTTTATCACGAGTGATTGTGAGATCATAATATCGTGTAGTCTTTAAACCAAGATATATGATTTGTTGATTACGAGTTGGATGTGCATTGATAGTACGAAAATGCATCAGTAACTTGCTGTTATAAAATGTATTGTTGTGTATAATTTAACAAGTAATTGGTACAAGCATATAAGTCGAAGTTTATATGTTCCTTTTATCCTAAGAGGATTAAAAGCGATATCTTGGGCCCCTCGATGATTTTGTTTTGACTTATGTGTCGGGCCCGGTCAGGACTCAATTGATGTGTTCAATTAAGTTCTATGTCAAACAAATCAGAAATCGGGAAACAAACTGTTAGACAATGAGTATGACTTTATTCCATGTCTTTGTCCACATGATATCTTGAAGAACAGAGGATTATATGATCCCTTATCTAAAGGACAAGTCATTGACTAGATCAGAGTTGGAAAGCGGCTTTTGAGAGCTACGATTGCTAATCGGATTTTGAAGTTGCATTGGCAGTTGTATTTATTAGACTTATCCAAGTGGGAGACTGTTGGATTAGGTGTCTAAGCCCATAACTATAATTGGTATGTAGTTGACCTGATAGTAGCATGGTCCTTTTGGGTTGCCTTCACCGGAGCAATTTTATAAGATGAATATTTGAGAAAGAGGTTATTTGTGATTTTTTAATATATTATATGAATAATATATTAATTGAGAAATCATATTATTTAATTTGTATTGATCAAGAATTAATTTGGAATTAATTTAGTGATCTGAAGAGACTGATTAAATTTATAGGGACTGATTAGGTAAATCAGTAATATTTATAGTTTGGGCTAATGATCCATGTTGATTAGGCATGGACTAAACCTATATGAGAGTCCATGAAGGTTTAGTCGAAAGGGCCATCAAATGTGAAGATTCATGGTGAATTAGGGTTTACATGTATTAAACCCTAGGAATTCCACACTATAAAAGTAACCCCTAGCACCCTAAAATCGGCCACAACATTCCAAGGTGAAACCCTAGCCGATTTTGGTGCTTCCTAACCTCTCTCTCATAAGCCTCCTTTTGCTTTTGGTGTTTGTCACTTATTAGAGGAATCACACTTGAGATACTAAGCTCTTGAAAGGCCAAGAACTACAAGCTACAACAAAGAGGTATTCATCTAACTAGTTTTTATGTTTTATATCTCCAATTTCATGCTAGCTAGGGTATATGCTTTGGATAAAATAAAATTGCATGTGTAACTTGAGAAAACCTAGATCCAAAGCATTTAGGGTTGTATGTGCACCATAGGATTGTACTAGTGCTCAAAACCCATCAACTACATCCCCTGAAATACTTGAAGGAGAGTGTGCGCGTCCCTGACTGGCCAGATGCCATGTCACTCTAGAATGCCCTAAGGCAATCCTCCATCACCGGGATCGCCTCAAGGATGCCTCTCGTAATCTCGGACACAATGAACTCGTGCAGTCCGTCGTCAACTGGCTCGGAACCTGAACCCGAACCTGAACCTGATCCTGACCCAGACTCTGAACCTCCTGCTCTGTGACGTGTCACCACCATTTTGAAACAAAACACATAATCTTCAGGGTCATACATAACCTCGAGAGGTCTCACATACACTACAATTTCCCTGGTTCTATCTCAGCCCTCCTTGGCTCGAGTACGGGTCCTCTACTTTCAGTAGTACTGTCCCATACTACCTTCCACATCTATCCGTAATCTCCTCAAGGATTTCCTTGACTTCACCAAGTCCCTTCTACTACTATTGCTCTCCATGCTAATCTCATCCTAGGCTTACCCTAGGGTAATTTCCGACCCACTCTCCGCCATCAGCTGCATAAGAAGTCCCTGCTATCTCTCCCTAACTAGCTCGCGAATAGCATTACATATTACTAAGACTAGATAATTCTTCGAATGAGGGGTCCTACCCTACAACGGTTGGACTCAAACAAGAGCTGCGAAATAGGGCCAGACCTAACCTTATGAAATTATTTAGTCCTCACAATATGTAACTTAACGTATTCATTTACTAGTTAATTAAAGATAACTAGGACTCCTAAAAGCACAAAGCAAGCAGCATTCGAGCATTGAGTAACCCAAACCAAGCATATCCTAATCAGACTATCAAATTACTGACTAATGAGTACTATCATGCAACCTAATAAGCACATACATCAGGCATATCAGGCATCTTCCTAGATCCTTAGCCCTAATCTAGCATGAAGTTCTCATAATCATATCATATATCATAAGAAAAATGTATGGTTATCTTGGGGGAAAACTTACTTGAGCTCGGTCGATTCCATGCATCACACACCTTGTTCTTTCTCAAAACCCTTATTTTAAATTTTGGAAAAAATTATTTTTCTTGTAAAAATATTTCAAACCCTCGACTAGAGTTCAAACGCCCCCGAAGGTGTGTCCGAATCCCTCAAACCAAGGCTCTGATACCAACTTGTAACATCCCAAAATCCGAGACCAAAAATTTTGTTTTTTTATTTAACAGTTCATAAAACAGATTATTGAAAACATCATCGAGTTATCTCATTTCATAGAAAGCCATAAGTCATATGTCTTAAAAGCATGTCATAAGATAATAATAATGTCAGAGTACAAATCCCAAGAACATCATAGTGCGGAAAATCGAGGTGTGATGCGCTGCAGTCATGCCGGCTCCTTCCCCTTCGAAGCTGAAGTACCTGAAACCAAAATTGAAAACTGTAAGCATGAAGCTTAGTGAGTTCCCCCATCATACCAAATATCATACATTAACATACTGTCAAGAATATCTGGGTGCCCGACCTACCCCTTCTGTCTGTTTTAACCGGTAACCGCTTAGCATATCTCCTTTCAACCGGATACTTGCCCGGCATATATGGGTGCTGACCTACCCATTCAGTCTCTTTCAACCGGATACGGGGACTATTTCGCCCCTACCACTACCACATAATAACATAGCATACTAGCACATAAAACATAACAGATTGTGGCTTACCATATAATTGTCACAAAGACAATCATCTCAACTATAATCACCTACTAGTGGGCCGACATTGGTTCTTTAAACCCACTTCTACTGCAAGGTAACTCACCTCGTAAAGCTGAGTGTCGAATATCACGGAAAGGAATCTCTAACAGCTGCTCCGATGACTCCCTGACTATGACTATCATAACAACACTTAGTCAATATCCATAATACTTCTTAGGGTAAAATGACCATTTTACCCCTTGGTGTAATTTGGACCATACCCAAGGCCCAATTACATCTTATCTTTCCTAGCCCACTAATGGCCCACTAAAGGCCCACTAATGTCCCAATTTTCTAAATTGGGCCCAACTCCTCAAATGGGCCTTATCACAAGCCCAAAAAATCCTTAGCCCAAATAAATAATTTCGAGTGGCCCAATATGGCCCGAAAGGCCCAATACTTTAAGTCTCAGTTCTAGGCCCAGAAATTCTACTCCAAAGTGCGTCATGGGGCCATGTGGCCCAATATGGCTCAAAAGGCCCAATACTTTAAATCTCAGTTCTAGGCCTAGAAACTCTAGTCCACAGTGGGCCATGGGGCCCAACTGTCCTGGCCCAAACTTCTAAGGCCCAAAAACCCAAGTTCGCCACTCTGCATGCATCTACATGCATACCTGGCACGTTTGCCCAGCGTACGCTGACCTTGACCAAAAGTAGGAAGTTGACTTAATCCATTAAGTCCACACGTCCATTATATGCCCAGCGTACTGGCCAACTTCCTTGGAGCTCCATTTTTGACTTAATCCATTAAGTCCACACGTCCAAAATGTAGATCTAGGTCCTTTAAGATATCCTAAACCATAAAGTCACAAAATTTTTGTGCTTGCATGCATGGATGGGGGTCAAAACATGATTTTGGTCCTTTAACAAACTTTATAACCATCAAACACTTGCATGGTTGTGGCTTAACCATCAAGGTCCGATTTTTATGACTCTAAGTGCTTCTAAGAGCTCAAAAGGACAACTATTTTGGTCTGAAACTAACAAGATGCAAGAAACCCCAACAATGAAGTCAAAATAACCCATAAAACACCCCAACAATGTAACTAAGCATGCAATGGTCAAGTTTGAAGCTTGATACCTCAAATGAGTAAAAAATGGTGCCAATCCCATAGATATACAATCTCCCTTTGAATCCTTGCTTCTTCTTCAAACTTCTTTCTCTTCCAAAGCACCAAAACACCACCAAAATGCTCTCAAATGGCTACCAAATCACAAGAACACACAAATATGGGTTAGGGTTTTCGTGGTGGCTGTCTAAGGATGAGAGGGAGGCTGGACTAAAGGCATAAGCTTCTTTATATAGGGATCAAACCCTAAATTTTAGGGTTTTAGCATCTACATGCGTACGTTGCGCGTACCCTTTGGGACGCTGGGCGTATGTGCATGGCATGCGCTTCTTCATCTCATGAGTACGCTGAGCGTACTGGGCATTATACGCCCCGCGTACGGCACTTCTCATCCCAAACACAAGGATCCAATGGTCCAAGCCAAAACAAATTCCATTCTTTAAGCTAATAATAATATAATTAGTACCTTATTAATCCCGGATGTTACAGTACGGGCCCAATATTACCTTCCACGCCTACCTGTACCTTCCTGACGGTCATACCTGATACCTCTAATTCACCCAACTATACTCAGAAAGATAACTCATACAAAACAACACACACATATCCAAGACTCTTCTAGGATTTCTCAATCCTCACAGAACCATAACCTCAATCAACACCACAGGTTGCCTTATGCATGTAACTTATACACAAATATAATCACATAGAATGTCACATAATGTTTCTACCCTAAGGACACAACCAAAAAAGGAACTGGAAATGAGGAATAATCCATCATTCTAGGGCGACGCAATGCTAATTGTATATAACTTTGAAAGCACACACTTACCAAATACAAACTCAACATCGATTCCAAGAAATATATGGCATCCAATTTTCTTAGGATATAATGCATCACACAGATCAGGCAATTCTATAACATAATCCCTGAAGGTATCCTCAGCCCTACTCTAGCATGCACCTCACATATGAATCATACTAATCGCAATACATAAGCATGGTTAATTTTGGGAAACACTTACTTGAGCTTGTCCGATCGCACGCATTGTACTCTCCCTTTTTACTTAAGAACACATTTTTCAGAAAAATTCGATTATTTTTCTTTTGAAAAGATTATCATTTCCTCAGTTTTAGTTCTAACACACCTGTAAGTGTGCCCGAATCCCTCAAACCGAGGCTCTGATACCAACTTGTAACAACCGAAAAATAGGATAAAAAATTTTCATTTTCAATTAAGAATTACAGCCATAATTTGTTTCCAAATCCATTACAAAATAAACATGTCAAATTATCAGAGTAACAACATCAGTAAATCCATTACAAAATAATTTGTTTCCAAATCCATTACAAAATAAACATCGGCTGATCCATCAAATACTTCAAACTCTTATGATCGGCGTAGATAGTGCATTGGACCCAATACAAGCAGTGCCCCCAGATTTTGAGGGCAAACACCACCACCCCCAATTCTAAATTATGCATGCGGTAATTCGCCTCATGAGGCTTCAGCTACCTCTAGGCGTAAGCAATCACATGCCTTCTCTGCATAAGGACAACTCCCAATCTCGAAATAGAAGCGTTGCAATAAACCACAAAATCATTCAATTCCTCAGGAAACGTGAGAATAGGGGCCTCGCACAATCGCTTCCTCAGAGTCTCGAAGGCCAAATGCTGATCCGTACCCCACCGAAAGATCACATTCTTCTTGGTCAGGCGGGTCTCATCGGTGGTCAACTGAAAACAATAAAAATAGAGTTAAGTCACATACCAGTAACTACATCCGATGCTGCTCGAGCCTCATCGGTGGTCAACTGAAATGCTCTGCTCTTCACCAAAGGAGTCTCCGCCTTGCCCTGGCGGCCATCGGTAATCCTCAAGGTGGCTGGCGCAGGCGCCACCACTGCTACCCCAGACAACCTCGGATAATTGGCCTTTTATGTCAGGTCTGGTTGCAGTGAAAACAAATCAAGCCCTTCTGGGGCACTCCCTGCTCAAGTGGCCCAAATGACCACAATTGTAACATATCGAGCCTCCTATCCTACAAACCCCACTGTGCGGCTTGCTGCACTTGGAACAATGGCCCCGATCTTACTGGCCTCTGCTAGAAGTATCAGAGGTCTTGGGCTTCTTGGCCTGGCCCACTGCTCTCTGCACCTGCACTGACTTTCGCTTCGTCTGGAGCTCCTACTCGACTTCCCGCTCACGGGCCTTCTCAGTCATATCATTCAGGGTCTTGCACTATGAGAAAATCACTAACTCCCTGATATCATCCCTCAGCATGGCATGATATCTCGTCTTCCTCATCTCCTCATCCGCAGCATACTGGAGAACTAACAATGCCATCTCCTTGAATTTGGCGGTGATCTCTGCCACAATATTTGTAGTCTGGTGAAGGTCCTGGAACTCCCTCACCAGCTACTACACCTCAATGACTGGTGTAAACTCCTGATAGAACCTCTGCACAAAGTCCTCCCAAGTGATCACTATAATAGCCACTGTACCAACCGCTCGGGTAACCTCCTCCCACTAATCCTGCGCTCGGTCCCTCAGCAAGCATGATGCGAATCCCACCTTTTCCGCCTAGGGGAAAAAGCTCATGCGTTGAGCATTCTCGATGTCATTGATCCAACGGTGGCTAGCAATGGGGTCCTTATCCCCAATGAACTCAGGCGCTCTGCACGCCTTGAACTCCCGTAACGAGGGAGTTCGAGTCCCAATCTGACCTGCGACAATCTCAGCTCGAAATGATCTGAGTCGCTCCTCCATGATCTGCATAATCCCCTCCTTGATGGTACCGAAAATCACCGGGTTAGCGTCAAGGATGCCGCAAGTAACCTCGGATGTGATAAGCTTATGCAACCTCTCATCAATCGGTTCCGCTCGGAACCTGAACTCGAACCAGAACCCGATCCCAAACCTGAACCTCCTCATGTAGTCATCACCATCCTCAACTTAAACTACAACATAGAAACAATCGATAAATAAGTTCGAATGGATTCCTCCTCACTGGACTCCTTAGAGTTTCCAGGTCTGCTCTTGTCTCGGGTACAGGTCCTGTGCTTTCAGTAGTACGGGCCTAATATTTCCTTCCACACCTATCTGTACCTTCCTGAAGGTCATACCTGATACCTCTAATTCACCCAACTATACCCAGAAACATAACTCATACAACACAACACACACATATCCTATACTCTTTTTAGGATTTCTCAATCCTCACAGAACCATAACCTCAATCAACACCGCAGGTTGCCTTATGCATGAAACTTATACACAAATATAATCACATAGACTGTCAAAATAATGTTTCTACCCTAAGGCCACAACCAAAAAAGGAACAGGAAATGAGGAAGAATCCATCATTCTAGGGCTATGCAATCCTAATCATATATAACTTTGAAAGCATACACTTAGCAAATACAAAGTCAACATCGATTCCAAGAAATATGTGGCATCCAATTTTCTTAGGCTGTAAGGCATCACACAAATTAGGCAATTCTATCACATAATCCCTGATGGTATCCTTAGCCCTACTCTAACATGCACTTCACATACCAATCATACTAATCGCAATACATAAGCATGGTTAATTTTGGGAAACACTTACTTGAGCTCGGCCGATCGCACGCATTGCAGTCTCCTTTTTTACTTAAGAACACCTTTTTCAGAAAAATTCGATTATTATTCTTTTGAAAAGATTATGATTTTCTCAGTTTGAGTTCTGACACACCTGTAAGTGTGCCCGAATCCCTCAAACCGATGCTCTGATACCAACTTGTAACAACCCAAAAATAGGATAAAAATTTTTCATTTTCAATTTAGAATTATAGCCATAATTTGTTTCCAAATCCATTATAAAATAAACATGTCAAATTATCAAAGTAACAACATCAGTAAGTGCGAAAAATAGTGGAGAGTGAATGCTGCGGCATCAAGCCAGGTTCTTCCCTTTAGTACCGGAAGTACCTGAAACCACAATACAAATTGTAAGCAAATGCTTATTGAGTTTCCCCAAAATACCACATAACATACAAACAGTTGCCATGGGCTACCCCATGGTCTTTTTCCCCTGAAATGCCATGGGCTACCCCCATGATCTGATATCTAAGTGCCATGGGCTACCCTCATGGTCTTCCATGCCATGGGCTACCCCTATGGCCTTCCATACAACTGCCACGGGCAACCCCCAAGGTCTTTCAGATAAGCAACCACATAGACAATTATCATTCCACATGACAAGTAATGGGCCGGCATTGGTGCCTTCGACCCATGGATATAGTGAGAAGACTCACCTTGGTTTGCTGGTAAATACTAACTGCTAAGATACCGATCCGAAAATCTCACATTGAATATACATAAATTACCCTAATCAGAATTAGGTCACAGTCCCAAAACATGGGCCAAAACCCTGTGTCCAACTACTAGAATATGTCCCATTTACCTTTCCCATAAGGGGTCTAACCATATTCGGCCCATCCATGATAACGGGCTCCATGGACCAAAAGGCCCAAACCATGAAACGCAAGGCCCACAATAGAAAACCGGGCCCACCTATCCAAAACAAGCCAAGGCCCAAAACTAGTTAAAGCCCAAAAGTCACAAAAGTCCTATAATTGACCAACGGCCCACTGGGCGTACGCACATCGTAACATCAGTACGCTTAGCGTACTCGATCCTCAAGCATTACACGCGACGTACCTCTTAGTACGCCCATCGTACTAAGTTGTTAAGCACTTTCAGCCATTAAGTGCTTAATCCATGCAGTTACTTCGTCAACTTCCAGATCTCGGTCATTTAAGGGGTCCTAGGGCATAAAGTTGGCAACTTTATGCCTTTTCATGCCTTATCGGAGCCCAACATCATATTTTGTCCATTAAGACTCACTTTAAGGACCTATATTCATGCATAGTGCCATAACAACCATCAAGATAGCATTTTTATGCCTCTAACACACCAAAGGGACTAAGATCTAGCATTACAAGCTTTTGGAGGTTCCCGAACTCACAAAAGAGAATCCAATGACCAAAAATGAGCTTATAAACAAAACCTAACTCTAAGTATCAAAAGGATTAACAAGGTAGGAGTTTTTTTACCTCCAAAAGCCTCCTAAGATGATGTAGATTCAGGATATTGAAGCTAAACCACATCCAAGGCTTGCTCACCAACTTCTTCTTCTTGCAAACACACCAAAAAAGCCCCCAAAGTCACTTTCCAGCTTACGGATCACTCTCAAAGGGTACTAGGGTTTTTAGGGACGTTCAAAGGTAGTGGAGGCTGATAAGAGTGAGGGTCCAAGGTCATAAGTGAGCTTAAATAGGTCTCATGCCCTAAAATTAGGGTTATGGCAACGTACGCCCCGCGTATGTGGCTTAAGGTCCCGACTTTGCATGCCCTTGTATGCTAAGCGTACATTGACTTATGCCCATCGTACGAAGGGACTTCTTTTGCAATAAAATCAAGAGCACAAGGACTAAAAGGGACATACCAGAATCCGAGTATTACACTAAAAGAATTAAGCAAGAAGGATTTGAGCATCGAGTAGTCCAATCTAGTGTATCACCTAATCAGGCTATTCTTTCCAATATCTGATACCCATACTATCATGTAATTATACATGCTCAATCAACAGGCACATAAAGGCATATCTCCTAGCATCCTATCATGCAATCCTGAGTAGATCCTTAGCCCTAATCTAGCATGCAATTCTCATATATTCATATCATAATAATATCATAACGCATGTATGGGTATTTCGGTAAATACTTACTTGAGCTCGGCCGATTGCACGCATCACACCCTTTTTCTTTTCAAAAATATATATGTTTCTAGAAAAGTTGTTTTCTTTCAAAAACATTTACCAGTTTCACAGTTTGAGTTTAGACACACCAGAGAGTGTATCCGAATCCCTCAAACCAAGGCTTTGATACCAACTTCTAATGTCCCAAAAATTATAATGAAATTTTTTCTTTCAAACAAGCAAACAACCATCCAATCATTAAGAAAATCCCATCAGAGTATAAAACATGTCATATAATGATCAGAGTATAAAACATAATTATAGAGCGGAACACTGGTGGATACGGTGCGATCATGCCAGGCCCTTCCCTTTTGAACTAGAAGTACCTGAAACCATAAATAAAAATTCGTAAGTGCAAAGCTTACATAAAATCACGAAGCTAAACCGAGTCTATTTCACCCTTGAGTCTATTTCAACACCTTCAGTATCTTTTAACCGGTACGGCTTTATTTCACCCCCGAGTTTATTTCAACTCCTTTAGTATCTTTCAACCGGTACGGGTCTATTTCACCCTTGATTCTATTTCAACTCCTTCGGTATCTTTCAACCAGTACTGGTCAATTTAACCCCTTACATCTAAGCATACATTCGTAACAGAAAGAGTCACAAATACAACAAGCACATACAGGCATATCAACAAGTGTCACAAAGAAAAATATTATCCTGCATACTGCGTTGGTGCCTTCGACCCCCTGAGTATAGTGAAGAGACTCACCTCTTAGTCGATACTCATCTGCTGCTGCTCTCACTGCTGGAAATACTGATGCTACGCACCACCTATACCATTACACACGATAAACCCTCAGATCTTCTTAAAAAACTCGGAGTTTTACCAAAAGTTAACTAAAGTCAAAAGTCCAATGGTCAAAGTCAACGGTCAACATTGACTTCAGTCAACCGCCACACCGTGGCCTTCCTTGGCCACGTCATGGCCCTCATACGATCCACATATGGGTATTTCCCAGTCGCCACGTCGTGCCAACCTAAGGCCACACCGTGGGCACTAGGTTTCCAATAGCTTAATGGGTTAAGCCATTTTCCTTGACTCTAAGAGCTCCAAAGCTCAGATCTGTTCCGAAACATGGTCTAGAAGGATAAAGTTTCCAACTTTATCCATTAGAACCACCCCAAAAGTCAAAATTTTAAACCCTAGGTCCAAATAAGGATAAATACCGCAATGTATTAAACATTAATCCCTTATTCTGAAAAGGTCCCTCACTCACCCACTCCAGAAGAGTTTCTAATACCAAATCTAGCATAAATATGGGTGTTATATAGACATGCATGTCCAATGCATGTATTGAAGCCATAATGGGTCGAAAATTTGGGTTTTTGATAAAAATAACATACATGGCTCAAAAACATAAATACACGTCAGATCTAAACCCACAATCATACTAAGTGTTCCAAAGATTCACAAAGTTGTAACCTTTATGAAGTCTCATTACTCCAACCATCAAGAAAAAGTAAATGAATGGCTAAAAGTCAAGATATAGTAATCTAGCCTGATCAATATCGAGTCTTGGACACTTACAAAGGTCCAGAAGAGTGCTGGGGTGAAGAATGGAGACTTGCTAAATCAATGTTAACTTCATTTTCTTTCTTCTCTCTTCCAAACTTCCAAGAACACCAAAAGCAACTTTAATAATGGAGGAAAGAGGTTAGGGTTTCATTAAAATCGCATGCCATGTCGTGGCCCTTATGGAGGAACATTAAACCTTCACGGCCAAGAAAACAATCGCCACGTTGTGGTGAATATCCACCACGCCATGGCCACCCAATAATGAAATTCAGATTTTTAACATATTAGCTCGTACCTGACACGGATGTTATAGTTTTGTAAGTAGCTTCTATTATCAACACGTGTGAAACTGTACGCCATATCTTCCAAGACGTTGGATGAAGGAAAAATAGATTCTCCAACTAATTTGAATCGCCTGTAGTAAGCTTATGTAAATAATTATTGGTGTGGAAATGGACATAAGAACATGCATTGGAGTTTTTCCTACTTGCTCGTGCCTGCAAATCTTTTGTTGTGCATTATACATTGTTTGAATTACCGACACAATATTTTCATTTTTCCCTTTCAACGTTGATAGGATATCACGTGGCGCCAAGTTCTTTCTTGTTAAATCTTCCACCAAAAAAGTCTCGTCAATAGATAACCTTCTTACAAACAGATGACCCTCCATATATTGTGCAGGTGGATGATTATGATCATAACATATTACCCTCGGCATCTATTGATTATATTCTTTTGAATACTTTCCTTCAAGTTGAAATTTATAATTAGTCTTTCTTGTTCCAGATACTCTAGTCGTGTTAGCAGCTTTTTATTCTCCACCACGATCACAAAGTATGACTTTATACACGAATCCGTTGACATATGCAACTGATCTTTTGGTGATAATGACATATCCTAGAGAGTGTGTTGTGTTTTGTGTCCACTCAAACAATTCCTCACGAGACTTGAACATTTAAAATTGAATTTTAAGTGTTTTAGTTTATATGAAAAATATAAAACGTCATAATGTAGTATAAGTATATAACCCGATCGGTGGAAAATGTCGATTTTTTGGTAAAGCATCTTCATCTCGAGCAAACACGTTGATTTTAAATAACTTAAACATCTCTATATAGAAAAAACACACAAAATAATTTAATATTTTTAAAATTAAAAAAAAACATGTATGAACAATTCATGTTTTTAAAATTTTAAATATGTACAATTTTTAAAATTTACGTAATCTGTTAAAAAAATATTATAAAAATTGGTGTTTTTGTTTAAAAAAAAAATACATAAATTATATTAAATAACTTTTTGATAAAAAAGTTTATTTTTTTGTTAAAATAAATAAATATATGTAGAAACTATAAAAGATATAAATACAAGGGTATAACATGCCATATCTTCAAAATGGATGGGTTGTTAATTTAAAAATATAGGATATAAATTGGTTACTTTCCCTTAATCCTATCACAAAGATGCAGCCCCAGCGAGGTTTCATGCCACTTCTCCTTCTCTCATTCTGTCTCCAACAACGATGGCTATAGTCGAGCTTAATGCTTTTTACGATTTGAAGTAACAGAATAATAAAAAAGTCAACGACCAACAAAGTAATTATTGGAGGGGTATAATAATAAAATAAGGGGTATTAATAACAAATCCCTTTTAAAATCCTTGATTCTCGCTCCTTTAATTTCACCGCTTTCCATATATCTAAGATTTTGATATTAATACAATCCATAAATCTTGGTCAATTCTGTGAGGATGAAAATCCTAGAAAGATCGTTTAGATTCAAACAGATTAAAATAAGAACACAACGATGATTCAAAATATGTTGAATGATTCAAATGTCACAGCCTTAGAAGAACTCGATTAAGAATTGCTACTGTAGAGGCGTGACTAGGGTTACAAGATAATATCAGAGTTGCTAAAATATTATGCATGCGTGCACCTTAAATGCTCTAACCCTAATAAATGAAAGACGGGTAGACATGCCCAACCCGTTTACAAAATAAACAAACTAATTAGCCCATTGACGTAACACTTTATACCCAACAATCTCCCTTTGCGTCAAAAGTGCGAGAGTTCTTCAAGCCTGAGTTCGCTTATGTATTTCATAAAATTTCGGAATGATGCTCAATAAAGTCTTGAGAAATTGAATGTACCATTGAATCATGTCGGAGAAGCATTCCAAATCTCCTTTGCTGTTGCCCTTGAATTTGGTAACAAGATCCAAAATGAACTCAATACAGGAAGTACTGAATAAATGTTTATCAGGGAGAGAGAAACAAGTCTTGCGAAAGTCTGCATTACTTCGTTCTCTGGCCTGAAATACCATGTACCATCCTTCTATGTAAATCTTTCCTATCTTCCACTTCTCAAAACCTTATGGGGATTCTTTAAGAAGAACTGAGGGCTTCCTTCGTAGTACAACAGCTACCTCCACATCCATATTACCTATCTATTGAATGTAGGAAGTTATCATCAGTTTGAGATGGGCAATGACAGGCTCATACTTCTGTCTGTCTCTCAGCAGTAGGTTGTAAAGCATGATCCAGTCATAGGGATTGAGGCAAGGCAAGTCTGCAAGAGTGAATTCGTAACACTGACTAGCAAAACCTCTCGTAACCTTGAACTTCTCATTTGGGAAGATGTCAGTTTCGATTGGACCTGTGATCTTCACTGCAGTGATCTTGCTCGCACTGCACGTTTCGTACGGTGGCTTCATGTGCTTGAGATAGAACGAGAAGAGGAGATGGTCAGCTCCGCTGTCAGGAGATGGGACATTCACAACTTTTGCAAAGGAGCGAAACTTGAAAGCCTTAGGAGTTGTTGGAAGATCCAGTTTCGAATCTTGTGTGTTCTGAAGCTCGAACAACACAACTGGTTCTAGCCAATATTGAATTGGTAAGTCTACAACTTTACTGTGAATTCGTTTCAACATCCACTCAGGAAATAAGAGCTTTCTGCTTTCAAGTTTGACCTGAGCTTCTTTTTCTGCTTTCTCTTTCTGTTCAGCCTCACGAACAATTCTCTGTTGCTCATCTAGTTCAGCTTCACGAGCTTTTCGCTTTTTGAGTTCGACTTCATCAGGCTCTTCATCTTCACTGTGGTTAATAATGGGCTCATTTCTAAAAAGTTTTTCTTTACCCTTAGGCTCAGATTCGCTTTTGACAGTGTGCTTGGCTGAAGGTTTGGGGTCGTCCTTCTTGGATGTGACCGATCTTCTCCCCCTTGTGTCGGAATGACGGGAGTCTCCAAAACACCCTCAATCCTACTAAGCATAGCACTAGCAGGACGAAACTTGTCATCTAGATGCCTGCGAATTGAAATGGTGGGAATTGGATCATGAGAATCAAGAATGTTGGAGAGCAAAGCATTCACATCCGCAACACAACTTTTGACCACAGCTTGCTCAGACTGAAGAACTTTGATTTCTTTGTTGGATTGAGCAAGTTTGGTTTGATGAACCTTGACTGTTGTGGTTTGAGCAGCAAGTTGATCCATCAGGGTATTTTCAGTTGCTAGAGATTCTGAAAGCTTTGTCATCTTCGTAGAAATAGTGTTGGATATAGTGTCTAAGTCCATAACTATATTTGGTATGTACTTGACCCGACCCGGCATGGTTCATTTGGGTTGCACTTCACCCGAACAATTTATGGATAATCGTTTGAGAATAGTATAAGTTATGATTTATTAATATATTATAAGTCCTAATATATTAATATAAAATCATATTATTTAATTAGTATTGATCTATAATTAATTTAGAATTAATTTAGAGATCAAAAGTATGACTAATTAAATATGGGCTCTTGTATTTATATAGTGTGGGCTAATGCTTATTTGGAATGGGCTAGGCTTGCATGGAAAGTCCATGGATACTCCATGGAGCTTTAACCCATGGATCTCATGGAAATGAAAAGACATGGGTATTAGGGTTTACATGAATGTAACCGTAATCCACCACACTATATAAAGGAGGCTTTGGTTCTTGAAATGACACGAGTTGTGGTGAGTAAAGTAAGAGGGCCGATTTCAAGAAGGTGATTACTATTCTCTCAAAGTTCCAAGTTTGTGGTGATTTGTGATTTCCATTTGAGGCATCCACACTATTGGTGCTAGGCTCTAAAACTCCAAGCAATCAACTACAACTACAAGGTAAGTAATTCTACTAGCTTTATTTGATTCAAGTTCCCCATGCCATGCTAGATAGGATAAGAACCTTGGAAAAATAATTATTTGCATGTATCATAGTCAAACATAGATCCAAGGTTTCTAGGGTTGCATGTACACCATAGGAGTGTTAGAATGCTCAAAAACCCATCAGTGGTATCAGAGCCAGGTTTGTTTATTTGAGACTTGATGCAAAAAAAAAAAAAAAACTTGAAAATCGAAGTTTTGTCAAAAGCTCGTATCAAAATTTCAAGTTTTGTATATGTACTTACGATTCTTGAAATTTTTGATATGAACATTCATAAACATATGAGTTTAGAAGATCATAGAAATTATGTGCTAATAATTGATTAGATTAATTCTTGATCTTTATGTGTTTTAATGGAGTCCATAACTAGTTCTGAAGTTATGGATAACCAAAAGTCACATTTATAAATAACCATTAAAAGAACACATAGGTTACAAAAAATGAAGAGTCTTCATTTTTAATAACCATTAACTCATAAGTTATGAGAAATGAAAAGTTTTGAAAGTTTACAAAACTTTCCCTCAAGTTTTGGAACATGTAAAGTCATATTAAAAACTTTAGTTCCAACCCTTAGAATTTTAAAAGTTAAAATTCAACCCTTATACTTTATTATATTATAAGTTTAATAATATTTATATATGTATAAGATAAAGTCGTCTTACCGCTAGTACGCCTCATTCACGAAGCAGGTCTATAAGGAGGGTATAAGGTTGTTGCCTATAAAATGGCAACTTAATGGGTGTCCACTCTCACCCACCGCTTCCTTGATCGGTGGAGGGTCGTTAGCCGAACGGGTAGGACAAGGACTTATAAATTCTCATTAAAAGTATAATGATAATACTAAAGTAACTAAACTTTGTTGAATTCCCAATCTTAGTTATTTTAGGAAAATGTGAATAAGGTGCTAATCCATGAAATTACACTTTACACTTTGTTTAAGTCGTTAGTGGAGCGTATGTGGTTAACCGGCACACTAACTTGAACTTAACAAGGTAGGTAAAGGGTGACTTAATGTTTATCATAGTATTGATGGAGCGTGTGTGGTTAACCGGCACATCGATTGAGGGGTAATACATTAAGGGTACCAAGTAATTTGCATGGTTACTTCACACCTTGTTTTGTGATCCTCGGCATCCCAGTCACAAAACTTGAAGGGCACACTCGAGATTGAAACATGCCATTAAAGAAAGTTCAATGAATCTCAAAGAATCTAGAAGTTTCTAAACCAATTAAAACCTAATTAAATATTTTGTTTTTCATGGTGGAAATTGGTGAATCGTCATTCACCTACCTTCAAATATCTTATAGCTCAGATTACGGCATCCCTCTTCTAAGTTATAAAATATTGTGTTGGGTCCTAGCCTTAATATTACATTTGGGTGTTTTGTTAAGGACTATCTCTATATCTAATCTAATCTATTCCCTCTTCTTTTTCAGATGTCTTCCAATAACAATGCTTCTGGCTCAAACCCTACTAGCTCCTTCTCTCTCATGAATCTTTGTGGGAGAGTCATCTTTGATGGGTCCAACTTTAAAGATTGCATCAGAAACATCAGGATGGTCACTCGGTATGAGAACAAAGAATATGTTCTCGACAAGGAGCTGAAGGTACCCGAGCCAACTGCTACTCCTGAAGAGCTTGCTGAATATGAGGTACATGAAAGAGATGCTACAAAAGTGGCATGCATGATGATGGCCACCATGACAGCCAAGCTCCAAAAGTCCTATGAGGACTATTATCCTTTTGAGATGCACCAGGACTTGATGGACCGCTACCATCAAAGTCCTCGTCAAGAGCGATATAAAATAATCTCCTCAATGATAACAACCCGAATGAAGGATGGTGAACCCATCACGGGCCACATGCAGAAAATGCAAAGGTATGTGGACCGTTTACTGAAGCTGAATGTGAACTTCCCTGAGGAGTTAGCAATAGACATCATTTTGCAATCCTTGCCATCGTGTTATGATCAATTCCGCATGACATATCACATGAACAAGGAAGAAGTCACCCTCAGCAAACTTCAAGGACTCTTGAAGACCGCCGAAAGTGGTCTAAAGGGTAAGTCGGTTGTTACTACTCCTACTCCTACTCCAACTGCAGCCAATGTCTTGGCAATCGGGCATGGCAAAGGAAAGAAGAGAAAGAACCCTTCTAAGGGTACCAAGGGTAAGACCCTTGAAGACTTCTCTTCAAGCAAAACCAAGAAAGGTTTTGTCACTCCTTCTGCTAACCCTAATGAGGCTGAATGCTTCTATTTCCATGAAAAGTCGCACTGGAAGCGAAACTGCCCAAAGTACCAGCAAGATTTGAAGGATGAGAAAGTAAAACCCAACCATGCAGGTATATACACTATATTGTCTAATAACTCACCTCATTCTAAGTCTTGGGTCCTTGATACAGGCTGTGGTATTCACATATGTTGTAATTTGCAGGGACTAAAAAGAAGTGAGAATGTGGAGCAGGGAAAGATAAACTTGATCATGGGAAACAGGAAAGCTTCACCTGTCACCAAGATAGGAGTTTATTCCATAGTTCTAAATAGTGGGTTTACATTAGATTTGAATAAATGTTATTATTCGCCAGAAATGGCAAGAAATGTTATTTCCTTTCATGCATTATATAAACAACGTTTTACCTTTTATTTTGATAATAATAATGGTAGTATTGATGCTTTCTTTAATAATGTTCTTAATTTTAAAGCATTACCTTGTGATGGCGTGTATGAAACTGTATCTGTTGTAGATAATCTAGGAAATAATGTATTGTGTATTAACTCTTCCACTAGCTTAGATAAAGCATCCTTATGGCATTGTCGTCTTGGACATGTAAGCAAGAAACGCATAGGCCAACTCCGAAAGGATGGAGTCTTGGAGTCATTTGACCTAAAGTCAGATGATAGTTGTGAATCTTGTTTGCTTGGTAAAATGACAAAGTCACCTTTTACTGGCACTTGTGCTAGGGGTGAAGGTTTGTTGGACCTCATACACACGGATGTGTGTGGACCCTTCAGAACCGCCACAAGAGATGCTAATCGGTTCTATGTGACTTTTACTGATGATTTTAGTAGATATGGATATGTCTACCTAATCAAGCATAAGTCAAAAACCTTTGAGAAATTCAAAGAGTTTAAGCAAGAAGTGGAGAATCAGTTGGGCAGGAACATTAAGATGCTTCGATCCCATCGTGGTGGTGAGTATCTTAGTACTGAGTTCCTTGACTATCTTAAGGAATGTGGGATTGTCTCACAATTGACACCTCCTAGGACACCACAGTTGAATGGTGTAGCTGAGAGGCGCAATCGGACCTTGTTGGGCATGGTTCGTTCCATGATGAGTCGAGCTTCGCTACCAATCTCATTTTGGGGGTATGCCTTAGAGACTGCCGCCCATGTCCTTAATCTAGTCCCTACAAAGAAGGTTGCCAAAACACCTCACGAGTTGTGGACTGGAAAAGTTCCCAATCTAGACCACATCAAGATTTCGGGTTACGAGGCTTTCGTGAGACGCGAGACTCACGATAAGCTCGAACCCCGAAGCGAAAGGTGTATTTTCTTCGGCTACCCACAGAAATCCTTTGGTTACATCTTCTACAGACCCAGTGATAATGTGGTCTTTGTAGCAAGAAGAGGATTCTTTCGAGAGAGAGAATTCATGAGCCAAGGAAACAGTGGGAGGCAAATTGACCTTGAGGAAATTCAAGAGTCAAGTGGTGAAGGAACCTCAAACCCTAGCCCTCAACCTGAGGAGAAAACTCCTGTTGAGCCGACTAAAGAATCTATACCTCTGAGGCGTTCCACCAGAGTTAGGAATGCACCTGAGCATTATTATGGTTTTCATATTACTGCAGAAGGTGAGGCACTTATCAGTGATAACACACTGGTAAATCTGGATGAGCCTAACAGCTACAAGGAAGCCATGGCAGGCCCTGAGGCTGCTAAATGGAAAGAGGCTATGGATAGCGAGATACAGTTCATGTATGACAATCAAGTTTGGAACTTGGTTGACAATGTACCTGATCGTAAGATAGTTGGGTGCAAATGGATCTTCAAGAAGAAGACCGACATGGATGGTAATGTACACACTTATAAGGCACGACTGGTTGCAAAGGGTTATTCTCAAACTCCGGGAGTTGATTATGATGAGACCTTTTCACCAGTGGCCAAGATTAAGTCTATTAGGGTTCTGTTAGCCATTGCTGCATTTCATGATTATCAAAATATGGCAAATGGATGTCAAAACCGCTTTCCTTAATGGAAAGTTGGCTGAAGATGTTTACATGGTTCAGCCAGAGGGTTTTGTTAGTACAGAGTACCCGAGTAGAGTGTGTAAGCTCGAGAAATCCATTTATGGATTAAAACAGGCACCTCGCAGATGGAATCTTTGCTTTGATGAGAAAATCAAAGAATTTGGCTTTTCAAGGAGTGAAGATGAATCTTGTGTCTATATCAAGGCTAGTGGGAGTATAGTCAGCTTTTTGGTCCTGTATGTGGATGACATACTACTCATAGGAAATGACATCCCAACCCTGCAGGAAGTAATGTCCTGGCTTGGGAAGTGTTTCGCTATGAAGGACCTTGGAGAAGCTGCCTATATCCTAGGGATAAGGATTTTGAGAAACAGGAGTAAAAGACGAATTGGACTTAGTCAAAGCACCTATGTGGACAAAGTGTTGAAAAGGTTCAACATGCATAACTCCAAGAAAGGAGAGTTACCCATCCAGAGTAAAGCCAGATTGAGTAAGACACAAAGCCCTAGTACTGAGGCTGAGATAGCAGAAATGAGTCGAATACCTTATGCTTCAGCTGTAGGATCGATCATGTATGCTATGACGTATATTCGACCTGATGTAGCCTTTGCTTTGAGCATGGTTAGCAGGTATCAGGGGAACCCTGGCAAGGCATACTGGACTGCGGTAAAGAATATCCTCAAGTACCTACGGAGGACCGAGGACTGGGTCCTTACCCTCGGTGGCAATGAGGACTTGAGAGTTGTAGGGTACAGTGATGCTAGCTTTCAGACTGACAGGGATAATTTCCGCTCTCATTCGGGCTGGGTCTTTACTCTAAACGGAGGGGCAATTACTTGGAAAAGTTCCAAGCAGGAGACAGTGGCTGATTCCACTTGTGAATCAGAGTATATAGCAGCAAGCGAGGTAGCAAAGGAGGCTATATGGCTAAAGAACTTCATCGGAGACCTTGGAGTTGTACCAGCTATAAAGGAGCCAATGGAGATTTTCTGTGACAGCAATAGTGTGGTTTCCTTAGCCAAGGAACCAAGATATCATGGGAGATCCAGTCACATTGACAGAAAATATCACTTCATTAGACATCGAATAGAAGAAGGAATCTTCGTGGCAAAGAGGGTATCATCGGATGAGAACCCAACGGATCCCCTCACGAAGGGACTAACTTGGGCTAAGCATCTCCAGCATGCTCGGAGCATAGGGCTGAAGGATGATATTAGTTTTAGTAGTTAGATAATCTTGAAATTTGTAAAATGTAATTGGCATTTGATAATAAATGAAACCTGTTATTTATGAGTAAAGTGTTGCTATCTCTTGTCAATCGTTTACTATTATTTCTTTTTGCATGTTTTGACTTCCAGAATAATTATGTTATGGTTTATATCATATTATTCAAACTCTCCACAGTCGGTCATATGTTGGAAGTAGATATGAATCAAGACTGTCATGGGTTGGCTTGTAGAGGTCTAAGATGTTAGATAAAGTGGGGCTACAACACTCATAAGTGCTCATAAGTTCTGAGTATTGGATTCAACCCACGCTCACTTGTATCACTTCATGGAATTTATCTCGAGTGATCGTGAGACGGTAATATCATATAAGTCTTCAAACCTAGAGATATGATTTGTTGCCTATGAGTTGGTTATGCATTGATTGCACGAAAACGCATTGGTAACTCGATGTTATAAACCGTGCTTTTGTGTGTAATTCAACAAGTAGTTGAGCAAACATATGAGTCGAAGTTTATCTGTTTCTTCTAGGATTAGAAGCGATATCTGGGCCCCTCGATGATTTTGTTTTGACCTATGTACCGGGCCCGGTCAGAACTAAATTGATGTGTTCAGTTAAGTTCTATGTCAAACAAATCGGAAATCGGGAAACAAATGCTGGACAATAAGCAAGACCATGTTCCATGTATTTGTCCGGCTGATATCTAGAACAGAGGATTATATGATCACTTATCTAAAATGGTGCTTCATAGTTCAACAGAGTTTAAAGAGCTACGATTGCTGATCGGTTCCTGAAGTCATACTTGCAACTATAGTTATTAGACTTATCCAAGTGGGAGACTGTTTGATATAGTGTCTAAGTCCATAACTATATTTTGTATGTACTTGACCCGACCCGGAATGGTCCATTTGGGTTGCACTTCACCCGAACAATTTATGGATAATCGTTTGAGAATAGTATAAGTTATGATTTATTAATATATTATAAGTCCTAATATATTAATATAAAATCATATTATTTAATTAGTATTGATCTATAATTAATTTAGAATTAATTTAGAGATCAAAAGTATGACTAATTAAATATGGGCTCTTGTATTTATATAGTATGGGCTAATGCTTATTTGGAATGGGCTAGGCTTGCATGGAAAGTCCATGGATACTCCATGGAGCTTTAACCCATGGATCTCATGGAAATGAAAAGACATGGGTATTAGGGTTTACATGAATGTAACCGTAATCCACCACACTATATAAAGGAGGCTTTGGTTCTTGAAATGACACGAGTTGTGGTGAGTAAAGTAAGAGGGCCGATTTCAAGAAGGTGATTACTATTCTCTCAAAGTTCCAAGTTTGTGGTGATTTGTGATTTCCATTTGAGGCATCCACACTATTGGTGCTAGGCTCTAAAACTCCAAGCAATCAACTACAACTACAAGGTAAGTAATTCTACTAGCTTTATTTGATTCAAGTTCCCCATGCCATGCTAGATAGGATAAGAACCTTGGAAAAATAATTATTTGCATGTATCATAGTCAAACATAGATCCAAGGTTTCTAGGGTTGCATGTACACCATAGGAGTGTTAGAATGCTTAAAAACCCATCAAATAGAAGCTGTGAAGTTAGCATTATCCTTTTGCAGCTCAGTGCGAACTTAGGTAAAAGCCTCCTTCTCCTTTCGTAAGGAGGTATTGAGACCAGCTATAACCTCATTATCCTGAAGCGTGTTAGACTCAGCGGATGATTGGAAGTTAGTCATATAGGCCTTAGCATCAGAAATAAGCAATTCCATTTTGGTAGCCATTTCACCACATCAAGCTGTAGAATCTGAAACAGCCTTATTGGCCTTATCCAAATTGGCCTGATGTTCCTTTGTAAGTGACTGGAAAAAGGCTTCATTGGCAGCCTTAGAGTAAGCATCAAAATAAGAGTCATGAGAAGAACCGATCAACGAGTCAAGCTTCTCGGTAAGAACTTTGAATTGGTGTTGAGTAATAGGAGTCTCATCATCACTGTCAGCCTTGATGTTGAACGGACTATAGATGAATCCTGCTAGGTCTTCTTCATCATCACCATAAACCATGTCCGGGTCATTGTGGTGAAGTGGGGAAATGGGTGGTAAGATATGAGACGTTGTGAAACCTTATGTGGCAGCCCCCGCATTAGATGAGTTGACCAAAACAGGAGGTTCTACAGACGTTGTTGGCGGAGTAACAAAATTAGAGACAAGTGGAGTAGATAAAGGAATACTAGTTTGAGACTGAGAAGAGACTGGTGGGGGACATGGTGCAATAGTTATTGGTGTGGAAGTGGTTGTAGTTTTGGGTGAAGGAGGAGGAGATGGAACGAAATCATTGTAAGTAGGAGTTACCTCAGGGTTAGATGTATCACCTTCATTGCAAATAGGTTCTTCCTCCTCGTTGCGAACAGGTTCTTCCTGCTCGTTGCGAACAGGTTGTTCTTCCTCATTACAAACATCTGACTGAGTGTCAGATTGTGAATGTTCGCTTTCAGATGGAGTGGGGGACTTGGTCTTGCGAGCAACTCTCTTCAACTTTTGCTTTTTAGGAGCAACTGCAGATGGAGCAGCTTTCGCCTTTTGCTTTTTGGGAGTGTTCGCAGGCTCGGATGGACCTTCCTTATCACCCTTTTTCTTTTATCCCTTCTTGCTCCCTTTGTTACCCCCTTTCCTTGGTTTATCTACTTCAGCAATAATCAGCTGCATCTCAGGAGTTAAAGGACGAAAACCTTAGGTAGGAATTGTACGATAGCCTTCAAGAATTTTGCTAGCAGGAGGCACATCACGAAGCATGGCTTCAGGGATTAAGCCAAAAAAAGGAATCTTAGAAGTGTCTGTAACAATGATTCCAGTGGTGTGAAGGGTTGAAACATTGGACATCAGTGTTGGGTTTTGAGCATTCTAACACTCCTATGGTGTACATGCAACCCTATAAACCTTGGATCTATGTTTTCTCTATTATACATGCAAATATTAACTATTCCAAGGTTTCATCCTAACTAGCATATTGTGAAGCACCTATACTAAAAAGTTCTAGTTAGATGACATACCTTTTGATGTAGCTTGATGTCTTCAATCTTTAAGAGCTTAGCCCCAATAGTGTGGAAGCCTCAAATGGAATCACAAATCACCAAAACACCTTGGAAGAACTTGAGAGAATATGTATGCACACTAAAATCGGCCCACTCTTATTTTCACACACTTGTGCCAATTTTGTGAGCCAAGGACCCCTTTATATATTATGGAGGATTAGGGTTACATCCATGTAAACCCTAATACCCATGACCTTTCATTTACATAGGATCCATGGGTTAAAAGCTCCATGGAACATCCATAAAAGCTTAGCCCAACCTAAATGAACTTGGCCCATTCCATATATATATATAAGAGTCCATATTTAATTAGTTCTTTTTGATCACTTAATTAATTCTAAATTAATTCTTGATCAATACTAATTATATAATATGATTCCATATTAATATATTAGAACTTATAATATATTAATATAAATCATAAATATACTATTCTCAAAAGACTATCCATATAAATTGTACCGGTCAAGTGCAACCCAAATGGACCATGCCGGGTCGGGTCAAGTACATACCAAATATAGTTATGGACTTAGACATTAATCCAACAGTCTCCCACTTGGATAAGTCTAAAACTATTATTGAGTATGACTTCAAAACCTAACTGGCAATCATAGCTCTTAAAGCCACTGTCGAAATCTGACATTGTCAATGACTTGTCCATTAGATAAGGGATCATATATTCCTCTATTCTAGATATTGTATGGACTGAGACATGGATTATAATCATTCTCTCTGTCCATTTGTTGTTTCCCGATTTTCGATTTATGATGACTGACTGATTGAACAAATCAAATCAGTCCTGGCATGGCCAAGCACTCACATGTGTCATCGCTAAATCATCGAGGGGCCCACAAATATCGCTTTTATCCCGAAGGTAAAAGGAATGGATAAACTTCGACTCATATGGCTTGTTCTACTACTTGTTGAATCATACACAAAGGCACATTTTATAACATCGAGTTACCAAATGCGTTTTCATGCAATCAATATATAACCAACTCATAGTAACAACTCATATCTCTAGGTTTGAAGAATATAAGATATTATCGTCTCATGATCACTCATGATAAAATCCATGAAGTGATTCAAATGAGCGCGGGTTGAATCCAATAATTAGAACTTTGAGCACTCATGAGTGTTGTAGCACCACTTTGTCCACCAACTTGGACCTCTACAAACCAACCCATGACAGTCTTGATTCATATCTACTTCCAACATATGACCGACTGTAGATGGTTTGAATAACTTAATCATTCAGGAAGAGCGACTTAGTTATTCTGGAAGTCAAAACATGCAAAGTGAAACACAAGAATAAATGAATCAAATATGGTATCAAACCCTATGAATATAAATAAACACTTTTATTTATCACCATACTGATTACTCATTATTCATTGTTTCGGTTTTATCAACTTTATACTTGAATTAAAAACACTAGTTGTCCCATGCTCCAAGCATGTACACTATGTTTTTCTTAAACAATAGCTTTGCCATACACCAAGTATGCACTCTATGTTTGTCTATGATCCTTACTTTGTGAAATAAACCAATTTAACATAATTTCAATGATTCTAATTTCACACTCCCAAATCCTTATCGAAAAATGTGAGAATTTCAAATTCCTATAATTTATCGAAATCTGTTTAGATTTTAAACTTATATGCACTGACCCTCCTGTAATGAATATGTACAAAGTCACAAAGACTTGTCAACAGTCATTATAAGGTATTCCAATGGAGATCAACTCCATGGAAACTAAGTCTCATATTCAAAGTACATTGCTTTGGACATGCTTCTTGCATTAAGTTTTCTAATCTTACACAGATAACTTCCACCTATGGAGACAACTCCATATTCTCATTTTGACTATCACTTCTGAATAAGAGATGCCTCCTTTCAGAATATGTCAATATGGTCCTTCCAAAATTAGCACTATACTTCCAACTGTCCCTGAGCAACCAATCTTTGGTAAACCTCAGATTGTCCTCGACAATTGCTTAATCATTTTAGTCATATCCAATTCTAGACCTTTTCCCTTCTTAATGCCTCTGGGCATTTGAAAAAATTTAGAAATGACAAATATTATAGCACATGCAATCGATCCTGTACCCAAAGCAAATGGGACACGATTCATGATGTCTCACATAAAGACATGATTCTAGACCAGTCTTTTGCTACAAAAATTTTTATTTTCCATGTTCTCTAAATTTGACTATGAAGAGGGATGCCGTAATCATAATCGAATTTTGAGAACGCAATATATGGAATTTCCTTAAGTTGAACCAATCCAACATGAAATTCATATATATATTCTTGACTAAAGATGATTAAGGTCTCAATCTAAGCCTTTAGAACTGAAATGAAGTATATCCTCTCCCTTAATTATATCAAAACAACTTTTTCAACCCATACAACTTCACGAATTGAAACTTTTGTTTTCTATAATTAACATTGCTAACTTGCAATACTTATCATAATTATCATGCTCCCACTAACTTGATGATTATTAGCATAACACTTATGCTCCCACTAGCTTTGACATGTACTCAGAAATCAGCTGGACTTCTAGAAATCAATACTTTATTGACTTTCTTACCAAAGTGCAGACTTCTGATACGAGATTGCTTTGATAAAACTTTATCAAAATCATACACCTTTCCTTAGATAGCATGCATGTGTGTCTAAACAATTTCAAAACTATGAAAAGGGATGCCGTAATCATAGTCTCAATTGTTTATACCTTTTGCCATCTGCTTCAAATCTACTTGGTGGAAGTGTTTCCTCACCATCATTTTCATGAATCGGAGACAAACCTTATGACCCTTAGATTTTATGGTGTGTGTGTTCTTATCCATGTGAATCGTCAAAACCATAGTCACAAGACAAGGATAATGACAAATCCAAACTCATATGGACTGAACTTATGCAATCTTAACTTCTTGCTAGCTGGCAGTACAGGGCCTGCCATTGCTTCCAAGTTGTTATGCAACCAATTGAGAACTTTCAGAACTCCTATGCAAAGCCAACTTTAACTGGAATGGGCACAGAATATGTCGATAGGTTATAAACCTCAAGTCGTGTGCTAGTGAAGAACCTCAGGTTTTATTCTTGATTAGTTCTTGAAATTCTTTTTAGGATCTTTAAGACTCCCACTATCCTCTTGACATATAAGACTATCTTGCCAAATATTCAAGAGATAGTGCGGATTCTTTATCAAGACAAACACTTCACACAATTGGCCTTAGTTGGTCTTTGTTTTATCCAAAACATCACAACTTACCAATTTCAAATGTACAAGAGTAGGACACTTTTACTCTTACATTTGACAAGTGTTTTAAACCTTTCTTTAAGATATGTCACTCAAGTTACAATCTTGGAGTATGACTCTAAGAATTGTTTTGGAACGAAGTATGACTCATCTTCCTGATCTAACCATTTCAAAAATTCATGACTCCTCTTCTTAGTCATAAGAATGCACTAAGATGACCTTTAGAGGACTAATTGTGATATGATTTCTAAATCATTAAGATGATCAAAAACATGATACTAAAGTACTCTCCCATCTTTTCAGATTTGAGAAACTTTTATCTTTCTGCCTAATTTGATTCTTCCCATTCGTTCTGCCATACATTGAGACTTTTCCAATGTTTCAGAATTATACTTAAACTTGTAAGTATAACCATATTTACTAAACTTTAGCAAATCAGATAGTCTTAACGAGCTTTGTGGTGGACATGACGAGTGCACAAGAATGTGTACTCGATCCCTTTAGTCCTTCACTTGACTAACACATCCATGTGAACAAGTAATTAGTCTTGATTTTCCAATGCTTGAAACTTCTCATTCATCATACTATTCAACTTGCATGATTCCAAGTTTCGGTCCAATTGAAACTTGGGTGATGAGGAACTTTCCTGATTTGGTAAATTTAGACACTACCATAAATGAAAGAATCAAATCCATTTTCCAATATTGCTGTCAGTGGAATCATATAAGCAACAATTTTCCATAAATGCCATGGTAAGGATACTTCAAATAAATAAAATTAAACAATTTTCTTTTATTTTAAAACTTTGCGGAAAAACTTATCCTTACAATCCACATGGAAAATTGTTGTTATCTATTCCTTAGCAATATATCATAACTTCTTAAGCAACTGCTCAAAATTCTGATGCGATTGAAATCCACCTTCGCAGTCAGAATCGGCATATACTTCCTTTAAGATTTCTCTCTATTCTTTGATTCTTAAAACATCAACATGTGACCCAGTCACATCATGTAATGGGGATCTCAGAATAGAACTTAACAGAGTTAGATAATGGGCTCTACCTGATGTAGAGTCAAACTTATTGACTTTAACATCCTTAGGTAAATTTGGCAGCTTTGCAATCAACGCCCCTTCCTTTGGCAAAATAAACATATGGACCCTTTGGTAATGGGACTATCTCAGACTTAGCCTTTCTCTTTACCATTTGGTCAACCGGGTTGACTATGGCCAATCCCTTTCCATTGGGAAGAGAATGCTTTTTCTGGATTTCCAGTGTCACCATTGCCACTGTCCATAAAGTTTTTGGGAAATTGATCTTCTAATCAAATTTGCTTTACTATCGTTCCAAATCATTGCTGATTCAGCAGCACCAAGCAAATAGATATGATCATTAAGGTTCATGTCATAGTCTGTTTCATAGTAGTCCCAAAGGAACTCACTATGTGACTTAGAAAGTGATTGAACATCCAACTTTCTCAAGACTTTGACACCCAACTCTCCCGGCTTGTCAATATGTGACTTCATCTCTAAGATGTGATCACACATAGACCTTGCTTGCCATTAGGGCTTGAGTGACCTTGAACTTGTGGGTTAGGGAGAATAATTGGAGGAGGTGGAGGAAGAGAAGTATGACTTCCATGAGCCAAACTCGGGAAGTCATATTCATTAGGAAAGCTTGGTTTGGGAAGATCATTGTTGTCTAAACCAGACATCAACAATAGGAGAAATTCACGTAAAGTTGATTTAAGTCCTTAATATAACACCCAATATGATATATTAAGGCTAGGACCCAACAAACTATTTTATAACTTGGAAGAGGGATGCCGTAATCCAAGCTATAAAATATTTGAAGGTAGGTGAATGACGATTCACCAATTTCCACCAAGATAAACGAAATGTATTATTAGGTTTTAATTGGTTTTGAAACTCCTACATTCTTTTGAGATTCATTGAACTTTTCAATGGCATGTTTCAATCTCGAGTGTGCCCTTCAGGTTTTGTTACTGGGATGCCGAGGATCACAAAACAAGGTGTGAAGTAACCATGCAAATATACTTGGTACCGTTAATATTTACCCCTCAATCGATGTGCCGGTTAACCACACACGCTCCAACGATACTATGATAAACATTAAGTTACCCTTTGCCTACCTTGTTAAGACCAGGTTAGTGTGCCGGTTAACCACACACGCTCCACTAACAGCTTAAACAAAGTGCAAAGTGTAATTTCGTGGATTAGCACCTTATTCACATTTTCCTAAGTAACTAAGATTGGGAATTTATAAGTGTTTAGTTACTTAGTATTTATCATTATACTTATAATGAAGGGAGAATTATAGTCCTTGTCCTACCTGTTCGGCTAACGACCCTCTACCGGTCAAGGAAGCGGTGAGTGAGAGTGGACACCCATTAAACTGCCATTTTATAGGCAGTAACCCTATACCCCCTTATAGACCGGCTTCGTGAATGAGGCCTACTAATGGTAAGACGACTTGCTCTTATACATATAATATATTAAACTTTTAATATTATAATAGTATAAGGGTGTATTTTAGACATTTACAATACTTGGTGGTTTAATCTATTAATTAAACTAGACTTTTAATTTAATTAAACTAAAACCATATATTTATGGATTAATAATACTCTTTTAATTAAACGCTTTAATTAACTATTAATAAAGCCCATAAGAGTTAATTTGAACTATTCAACAAAACATCATAATTCCAATTATTAAACTCAAAATTAAAACCATTTAATTAATTGTTTAAGTTATGAACCCAAGAGTTTTAGAATTCAATTCTTTTTTTCATAAAAAACTTTTCTCAAATTCCAAAACTTGAGGGCAAGTTTTGTAATTCTTGAAACCCTTTGGATTCCATAACTTATGGAATTAATGGTGTTTTATGTTGAAACTTTCCATGTTCCATAACTTAAGAACAAGTTATGGAATTCTTTAAAACATTAACACCAAATTTTGTAACTCCATAAAAACTTTGAATCAAATTTTTTTTTTTTTTAAAAAAAAAAACTTTCATATCCATAGCTTATGGAAGTTTAAAAAACCCTTAAGATCACAACTTTAAAAAAAACTTATGAGCTCCAAAATTTTATGACAAAATATGTAACTTCTTAAAACATTTAGATCAAACTTTTAAAACTAATAAAATAATCATATCATTTTATCTTTTATTAATTTGACCTAATTCAACTCATATAACAAATGATTCAAATTTTACAAATAATTCGTTTTTCACAAAACAAGTAATTATCTTAAAATTTGACAAACGTCATGTTTTTTTTTCCTTTTTTTTTCAACTTGAAAATAAAACATTTGCATCAATATAACAGAAAACAACCCATGCTCTGACACCACTGTTGGGTTTTGAGCATTCTAACAATCCTATGGTGTACATGCAACCCTATAAACCTTGGATCTATGTTTTCTCTATTATACATGCAAATATTAACTATTCCAAGGTTTCATCCTAACTAGCATATTATGAAGCACCTATACTACAAAGTTCTAGTTAGATGACATACCTTTTGATGTAGCTTGATGTCTTCAAGCTTTAAGAGCTTAGCCCAATAGTGTGGAAGCCTCAAATGGAATCACAAATCACCAAAACACCTTGGAAGAACTTGAGAGAATATGTATGCACACTAAAATCGGCCCACTCTTATTTTCACACACTTGTGCCAATTTTGTGAGCCAAGGACCCCTTTATATATTATGGAGGATTAGGGTTACATCCATGTAAACCCTAATACCCATGACCTTTCATTTACATAGGATCCATGGGTTAAAAGCTCCATGGACCATCCATAAAAGCTTAGCCCAACCTAAATGAACTTGGCCCATTCTATATATATAAGAGTCCATATTTAATTAGTTCTTTTTAATCACTTAATTAATTCTAAGTTAATTCTTGATCAATACTAATTAAATAATATGATTCCATATTAATATATTAGAACTTATAATATATTAATATAAATCATAAATATACTATTCTCAAAAGACTATCCATATAAATTGTGCCGGTGAAGTGCAACCCAAATGGACCATGCCGGGTCGGGTCAAGTACATACCAAATATAGTTATGGACTTAGACATTAATCCAACAATCAGGGCATCTTGCATAATTGGAGTCTTCAACTTGGTAATGGCCCTTTGAACAATGATGGACCAGAAGCGTGCACATGAAATTTCCGTGTGACGAGTTGTTGAATGTGTGCTTTGAATCACTTGGGCCCAGAGAACAACACCATAGCATATGTTCAGTCCAGTATAAACACCACAGATGATAGCCATGAACAACTTGTTGGCGCAATCAGATCCAGTAACTCTTTCAGAAAAGGCCTTGAACAATAGAGTGAAGAGGCCATTCCATTGTGGTGGCAGATTTGGTTTCCTGAACTTGGAGATGGCGGTTAGGGTTTCTTTATAACCCATTTGGTAAAACATCTCCAATAGGGTAGCTTTGGACACATATTCATGGTTAATCATGTCGTCCGATTGAGGAATCCCTAGAACAGAGCAAAATCGTGATTTGGAGATGGAGGTTTTGTGATTAAGGATCTCAAACGTAATCCTCTGTTCTTCTTTGATGTAACATGTACAGGAATAGGCTTTTCATAGCAATGACATCGAAACGATTTCCATTTTGGTTAGGGCTGTGATCAGTGGAGAGTACTTCGGGCACTCGATGATCGTAAGCAAATGGATTTCATACTTGTAGGGATCAAGATCAATGATCAGGTTTTGATGCGGCTTGATGGTGAGAAGTTGAGATTGCCCTGTTTTTTCTTGAACAGAAGGAGTTTCAGAAGAGCCTGCCATTGACGAGTTCTTTTGGAAGAAGAATACGAATAGTAGAGAGCCTTTTAATTGCCGAAAATCTTTGAGAGAAATGTGTGAGTGGTAATGTGAGATGAAGCGCCAAAAACCTTTTATACCATTTGTTTGGTGTGAGAAATCCAGAGAGATATTGCCTTGCAAACTAAAACATCACCTGCAAAAGCGCGATTGACAGCTGTTACGTCAGAAGCGTGCATAATGCGGCGAAAAGGAAACGTCCGTTCAAAAATTCACGCGCCCATTTGAATTTCTATCCAGATAAATTGTTGTGTCAGCATATACTCCTTCGTAGTCATAACATAGATAAGGCATTCGTAGCGAACTGTATCCTTTCGCAGCGAGATGTTATTAAAGACCCTCCGAAACTAAGAGGAACCATGAGAACCACGAGCAGACTTTGGGAAGATCACTAGGATCTTCGTGCAAGAGTGTGCCAAAGAAACAAAAATAAAGCAATAAGTTCCAAAGGATTCTAGTGATGTCTAATTAGACACGAAACTGTGGATCTCGGGCATAGATCTCTTCTTTCGAAATCAAGAGAGACTAAGAAGTGTCTGTGTGGCTTCCCGTTGAAATACGATCAATAGTTTATTAAGAAACATTGAAAGGCATCTTTTTTATTAGGCTAAATGGGTGGCTTTGTCTCCAACCAAACTCCAAAACTTGATATAAGTACGAACGTTCGGATGAAGTACTCGTGTGACCAGTGTAGTCAGTTGAACGAATAGGTTTGGAATTATTTTAGGTGACTTGGATAAATATAGAAATCTCAAGAAAAATTAAAATTGGCTCTAGTGGGAAGAAATGTCTTAGGTCTAGAACATTTCATTAAGATCTCGCAAAAGGAAAGAGATTTCTTGGTACAGACCATGAATGTGGCATTCGTTAATTCTTTGGTGAAAAATCTAGAACATTTAATTGTTCACCGTCAATTCATTAAAGTGTGTTGGATTTTGGGTTTCACTTAGTTCGTGGTGGAACGAAGCTAAGATCATTAACACAGATGTTGTGCAACCATAAACCTCAGTGGTAATTTCTGAGAGTCTTAAGGGTTACGATCATGGATGCGAAAGTGAAGGAGAAATGTATAGGTGGTATCAGAGAAACGAATGTACCTCTGCTCTGCGAAAGTGACCAAGCAGACAACTCTTAACTCATTTTGAGAAGAGTAAGGTAGCTCATGACTTATGTGAATTTAACAGTCTGATTGGGAAGAAACGATTGGCAGAATCGATTCATTAAGGCTTCAGACTACATACAACAGCATGCTTCTTGGGACACTTAGCTAGTACATAGGTAAATAGATTGATACCTGCCCCATTACACCAACATAGGGAGATTACAAACGTTTTCCTCCATGAGATTCTCAGTTGTCTAGTGTTTTTGATAGTTGTGAAAAATAAAAGAAATAAAAAAAACAAAATAAAATATTTTTTGAATTTTGATTTTCTGAAAATAAATAAAAAAAAATAGAAAGAAATAAACTATTTTTGAAATTTTGGAATTTTCTGAAAAAAATAAAAAAAAATAGAAAGAAATAAACTATTTTTGAAATTTTGGAATTTTCTGAATATAAATAAGAAAACAGAAAGAAATAAACAATTTTTGAAAATTTTGAATTTTCTGAAAAGAATTAAAAACAAAAGAGATTCAAAAACGAAGCAATGACAAACAAAATTATACAAATTGTACAAAAGGATACTTGAGGAACCGAACCACTAATGAACAGTACACAACGAATGAACAGTAGACTGCGAATGAACAATAGACTGCGAACTACTGCGAGCGTTTGCACCGATTCGCAGTGTTGAAATACACTGCGAATGAACAGTACACTGCGAACTACTGCGAGCGTTCGCACCGATTCGCAGTGTCAATGTAACATCCCAAGATTTGTCATTTATAGTCCCTGGGGATAGAAGGGTGAAGCCATGAAAGTCTAAGGGATAAATTGCATTTATTGGAATTAGGAGGAGTACGCTGCGCATACATAAGGGGATACTCATGGGCGTACACTTGTGTATGCTGGGCGTACTCATGGCAGAAGGAAACCCTAATATTTAGGGTTTGGGGACTATATAAGCAACATTATGAGCACAAGACCCTCCCTTACCCCAGCCTCCACTGCTTAGAGTCGTTTTCCCCAAACCCTAGCCATTTCCTTGAGTGTTTGAGCTTTTTGAGTGTTTCTTGAATGTTTTAAGAAGAAGGTGTTGCATCAAGGAGTTAGAGAAGAAGATCAAGCTTGTAGATCTAAAGTTGGTTTGTGCCCTAAAAGCTCCAGAAGGTAAAAATCTTGGAAGTTTATACTTGTATGAGATAGATCTAGTCATTTTAGCTTTATGGAAGCATTCTTGTCCCAAAAGTCCCAAAATGGTGCATGTTATGATTTGGACGAACTGAGCTGTCCTTTCAGACCTTAGAGGAGGTCCTAAGGTCTTAATGGATTAAGACCATGTGTTAAGAACTTTCTGGACGTCCAAAGTGATAAAGTTCAAGACTTTATAGTCCTATGGCACATTTGGTCGATGGATCTGGAGTTTGGGAATAAGTGCTTAAGCCATTAAGCACTTATTAGGGTTTTGGTGAAACCCAGCGTACGCCCATCGTAAATCTAGTACGCCCAGCATACTGGGTCAACCACGTCGATGGTGATCAATATCTGGACGAGTACGCCCCGCATACCATAGGAGTACGCCCCGCGTACGTCCTCTGTTGGGCCTTTGACAATTGGGCATCAGGTTTTGGGCTGTTTATGGACTAGTTGGATTTGGGTCTTTGCTGGACTTTATGAATATTATGTTTTGGGCCAAGTTTTGATAATGGATCTTGGAGTGAGGAAGAATTAGGGAGTTGGGCCCAATTTGGTAAATTGGGCCAATAATGGGTGTTGCTTAAGGGCTTTCAAGGTTATGGAATTGGGATTGGGCCTTGGCCCAATAAAGTGAATGGACATGATGGATTGTGTGGACCCCTAGTCAAGATTGTTATGTTGTGTAATGACTTGGTATTTTTATGTGATAGTTCGGGATTTCCGGTGATATAGCGGTTCGGGAGTTCGGTTCTTCAGTTCAGATCGGCATTGCGATGTGAGTTATTCTCACTATATCAACAGGGTCTGAGGCCCTTTATCGGATTTGTATCCGGGTATTTGGTTGATATGTTATTGATCTGCTAGATCTGCATCGTGGTAGTTAGGATGGTATTATTTTAGTGACTCGGTTAGGTCGGTATCCTGGTATATAGGATGATGTTATGTTAGTGACCGGTTAGGTCGGTATCCTGGTTATAGGATGGCTGATGTGATAGTGATGTGTTAGATCGGTATGATTATCTGTTATATATATGCTAGCGTATGATATTTATGTGCACATGATTGTTTGATTGGTATGGGGGTTCGGTTGAGGCGGGTCGTGCTTCATGTTGTAGGCCAACATACCTAGGGCAGACCGGATAGACTGCAGGACCAGGAGGGCACCTAGTCAGGCCAAAGACCCGGCGGGCGGTTCGGATAGGCTGAAGGCCTCGAGAGAGCGGTCCACACGGTGCGTGCTGTCCAGTCATACTTTAGACTCAGAGAGTGGACCAGGTGGACTGAAGGCCCGATGCGGGCGGACCAGTGACACTGTAGACTCGAGATGCATGGTTGTTATGTGTTTGTTATATGATATGTTAATGGTTGTGTGAGGTTGGTGTTTTGGAGGTAACTCACTAAGCCTTCGAGCTTACAGTTTCAGTTTATTGTTTCAGGTTCAGCAGATGGCCGCGGGAAGGCGAAGGTGTGACCGTACACTTCCCTGATTTATGATTATGATTTTTGGGAACTCTGATATTTAAACTATTTTGAAAACAAATTGTAATAACTGAATTGTTTTATATGATTTAAAAAGTTTTAAATTGGCTTGAATTTTATGGATGTTACAAGTTGGTATCAGAACCTTGGTTTGAGTGAATTGGAGGAATATTCGTGTGAATCCAGTCTCAAACTAAGGAAAAAGATTTTCAAAATGATTTTTATTGAAATGGTTTTCCAAATAAGTAAAAGAGGATGCAGAGTGTACGATCAATCGGAGCCAGTAAGTAGACCCCAAAATACAATACAGTTATTTGATATTGTGATAAGTTAGAACAACATGCTAGTACTAGGCTAGGGATCTTCAGGAATTGCATGATAGGATCGCCTGATTTCATGATGCCTGCTAGCCTAGGGTTTTCCTTATATGAGATTGACATCATTACTATAGTTGCTTGTGTATGTACCACGACTCTAAAAAATTAAGATCTTATAGCCTGAGAATGTATGATTTGGCCTTATGTGCTGTTCTTGTTGATTAGGGGCTTAGGGTAGGATCAGATATTCAAAAGTCTATAGGGTCCAGCGTTATGTATGGCGAGCATACACTAGTGTTGTAGGGTTGGTGGAAGTTTCATGGATGGGTGGGATGTGTGAGGCCAGGAGGCCAGTTTTGAGATATTTAGCATTCCTCTAGGAGTGAGGATTGAGCGTTCGCTATGTTTATGTATATTATTAGGGCGTTGTGATGATACTTAAGACAAATATGGGTAGGTGTGGAAGGTAGTATGGGCCCGTACTACTGAAAGCACATGACCCATACGCGTAGCAAGGAAGTCACAACCCCTAGGGTTGGGTTGGGAGTTGGTCCCCTGTCATTATATGGATTATCAGAGATCTTTCTAGGTCTTAAAAGAATGGTTGTTACGAGACATCCTGAGATCGGATCCTGGTTAGGATCGGGAGCTGGCAACCAGGATAGGCCAGCATTTTCAGAGGATCGTGTCAATGAGATCATCCGGGAGGAGGTGATGAAGATGGTCCGGGGACAGTTGTCAGAGATGTTCGGGTCTATTAAGACCTCCATGGTTGAGTATCTCTATGAGCGCTATGCAGCCCTTGTTGAGACGGCTGCCGCAGCAGCTGTAACGACGGTAGGGGGAGGAGCTGGTCGAGCTTTCGAGTATCGGGACTTGTTTCTGGGACATATTCTGATGAGCAGAGGACTACAGTTACTTAAGATCAGGGAGATGTTCTGTACTCGTTGCATTCCACGGGTTGAGCGGGAGAGGCTGGCACATGAGTTTCTAGATTTGAGGCTCGGGGGTTTGCTCGAGGCCGGAATGTGAGTCGCGGGGACTCTGGAAAGGAGTGATGATTATGTTCAGCTGGGGTTTTTGCAGCTGGAAGTGGAATGGTTGATTAATGGATCAGACTATCGTTTTATAGGGAAAGGATTGCGCCCTTTTAGTTTTTCGAGCTCGAAGGAGTGAGCAGGCTTGTGACCCCAGGATCGGGTTGTATTCCAGCTCGGGGTCAGTTGGTTGCAGGGATTGGCGACATTATTTCAGCGCCGGTGAGCGCAGGTGGGTCGATGCGGTATAAGTATTTTGTGAGGTCCGGTTTGCTTTGGATCTCTTGTATCAGGCGGTAAAGATTGATTATGCGACCTATTGCACTTTTGGGATTGTAGACTATGTCTTGAGCCCGGTTTAGGGCAGAGGTTGCTTCAGCTGCTGCAGTTCAGTTGTGGACGTTTGAACGGGGGAACCCTGAATGGAATGATTTCTAGAGCCCGGAAGCGGGAGACTTGTTTGGAGCACCTTTGGAAAAGGGGTATTATGTGGGAGATCTGCGGATGGGGTCCCACAGAAGGGTTACTCATCCTTTTCAGGATTCAATGGTTTTAGCAGAACGTTAGTGATTGACGGACGAAAGCGCCAAGGGAAGTAGCTCGTCGCCGAGGTATTAGTTGGAGCATCTATCTTTTGGTTTTCAGGACTAGAGTGTGGGGTCATTCATGCATTTGTGATTGACGGTTTCTCTAGGATTCAGAAAGTGTTCATCTGGTTCTTAGAAGTGTGTGATCAATTGGGATTGGCTACTAATGGAGCGCTAGTTAGAAAGAGTTGGTTTTCATCGGATCGATCGTTTGGAAGTGAGGAGGATTGGGAATCCTCCAATCTTCATGTAGTGTGGAGGCTTAGTCGAATCTAAGTGGGGGAGAGTAACCACGGGATGCAGAAGCGGGAGAGGTTTTGAAACTGGAAAAGTTACACAACTCGACAGGGAGAATGGAGGCCCCAGTGGCTGCTTGGTTTGAGGTTTGTGTTGGTTGGGGGTTCGGCAAAACTTCCCAACATACGAAACACGTCTTCTTGGTGCTTGAATAGAAGAAGTTGGGGAATATGGTTGGAGTTCTAGTCATGTATTGTGTTCCGTTCGAGTACTTGGACGAGGGTGTGCTCGAATATGAGGGTTTTTGGATTGATAGATTGAGGGTTTTGTTAGCTGCCAGGGCTCGGCAGTGCATTCAGCACGGGTGTGCGAGTTATTTAACATATGTAATTGACACGCGGGTCAGGGTACAGACCACGGATTTCCGAGAGGGTGGACGATCGACATGGGGCCTAGGGTTAGGCCAGGGTTAGAGTCCACGGAATGGATCAGGAGTTCGGAACCCCAAATGGGTAAGAACAGTCTGCATAGGAAAGATCACCAGGAGGGGTGGTCCAGGGAGATGCTCAACAATTTAGAGCGGTCCAGATAGACTGAAGGCCGGTGGGGCGTACCAGTCAGGCCGAAAGCTCGGAGAATGGTCCAGACAGGTTGAAGGCCCAGCGAGGCGGTCCAAACATGCTGAAGGTTCTAAGTGTGGTCCAGATAGACTGAAGGCCTGGTGAGGTGGTCCAGTCATGCTGAAGACTCTGTGTGTGTTAGTAGATCTATGTGCGGGTATGAAGTATGCTGCTATGCTATATCAATCAGTAGGTCTGTCCCCAAGCGTTGATCATGCTGATGGAGTATGCTGAAAACTTTGTATGGGTTTTGTTAGTTATATGATCAGGTTCTGAGTATATATGTGTTATAGGGTAGCAACTTATTCTGCAAGTGGATAGTGTAGGGTAAGGTTTCAGCACTGTGACACTTGTTGGTGTTGGGAAGGACATTGGGCAACGGAGGAGGTGAGTACCTCCAGGATGGAGTGCTGGACATCTGAAGTGATGACAGCGGTGTCGATAGGTTATTGGGAGCATTCCAGTCATGAGTTGAGGGCCGGAGAGGGCATACCAGACTCATGCTGTGGGCTTAGAGGCAATCCAGACCTATGTTGAGGACAATGTAAGGGTATTCCAGTCATAGGCTGTGGGCATAGAGATTGTGTTGGTTATGTCTCTAGGAGAAGCACGTTCGGATTGGATGTATTGTTGAGATTCGAGGGAGATGCACTCGTTTGTGACGAATCAGAGGATGGTGGATGAGACGCAAGGATAGATCCTTGGATCTCAAGTTATGAGTAGACCCGAGTTATGTTCATAGAGGTATTCCAATCTAGGGTATTCCATTCTCAGGATGACCGGACCCTATGATTGATTGGAGCTGATATGCTTGGTATTCCAGCCCGAGGCTGATTGTGTGACAACCCGAAACTTTTTCCGTTATCCTTACTCAATTTTCGTTAATCAAATTTGGGTTTTTGTTTAATTCCATCAAATTTGATAGTTTAGGAAGGACTTTACGTTTAAATAAATCTATTCGAATTTATTTCCGTTCACGTTGGTATTATTTTTGGTCTAATGGAATATTCTAAACTCAGTTCGATCGAGTTCCGTATTCGAAAACGAGGTTTTCTAAGTCAAAACATAGCATTCGGGCCAAACAACCCTTCAAGAGGTTTTCTAAGTCAAAACATAGCATTCGAAAACTCTGCTTACGACTGTAAACACTGTTCACGGCCGTAAACCCTCCACCCCACCCCTTGGCCGTAAACTCACCCCTATATAAGGGATGAGTGGCCTTCATTTCTCACTTTACACACTCCAGAAGCTTTATCTCTCTACTCTCTCTCTCTCTCTCTCTCTCTCTCTCTTTCTCTCTCTCTACAAACTTCGATTTTTGCTCAGAGATCCTCAAGAATGTAAGTAATTCTTCACCTTGATTGTGTTTCTATCTCACTCCTAGTGGTAAATCAATGCTCCTATCTCATGAATCTCATCTTTTTCAAGATTTTCTCTCTCACCAAGAACACCAAGAACACACACTAGTGTTTTTGCACTCTAACCACCCTTTCAAGCTTCCATTACGTAAGTACTCTACCCTTAGCTTGTTGGATACAAGAATCACTTGTTAAACATCTAGAAATCGTGACCAGAAGGGTGTTTACGGTCAAGACAATCTCCCTTGACCGTAAACTCTATTTAAGTGGTGCAAAGTTGCCACAACAGCCTCCTAAGCCTAGAAGCTAAGCCTAGAACACTTCCAGAAGGCTAGAAAGGACCTTGAAACACCAAAAATCGCACTTTTCGTCAAGAGTTTACGGCCGTAAACCCATGGACCGTAAAAACATGGACCATAAACCCATGGACTGTAAACCCATGGACCGTAGACTCCATTTACGACCGTAAACTCCCCATTTTCAAATCACATGTGATTCTAACACTTTGTTTTAAGTGTTTCCTAGTCCCTAAGGTGGTTTCCTTCCATAACGAATAGTGTTATGCCCTCACCTAATGTATATATGTACTTCTTCATGCTAAATAGGATTCGTTTGTATCTGAGGCTTTAATTGAAACTCAGCAATTCCTAGCAACTTACACTCGAATCCAACGTCAAACGGTGAGTTCATACCCCTACACCTTTTCTGAGTTTTTCATGTTTTTAGGGGGAGAATACAAGCAAAACTACAAGGAAACTTATACTCAAAGAATATTATTTCGTATAAAATACTTATATGTTCAGTATGCTTTTAACACAAAAAACAGTTTTACCAAACGATTAAGAAATCAACTCGTAGAAACAGTTTTCAAAACTAAAGCAAGGAACTTGTTAATCTTGTCATAAAATGCGATATTTTGCAAAAAGGATTCATACAAAACATAAACAGGATTTTCAGTATTATTACTTGTAAATTTGTTAGGCTAAGTTTTGAGACACGTCCTTGGTAACACTCCACCGGATTCGCGAGTGTAGGACTACCCTTGTAACCAGAATCACTTGGAGGGAGAGCGTGACTATTGTGTATAGATCTATATGGGACTGAGTATCCCACACCTTCGCTGCTAGCTACAGCGGGACCGTTAGGTTCACGGGTGACAAAGTCATAAAAAGATACTGGCCCCCGGTACGTGCCATATCCAGTCTAAGTACGGTTATAACACTCAGAACCTAGATAGCGAGAATTTACTTTTGTAATAATGAAACAAGTGAACTAACCTCAAAGTAATAACCGATTTGATTACTAGAGGGCATTAGTAATACCCTTAGGATCTAGTTCACTACCTATTTTATTAGTTTTATTTATGTAATAAGGCTAATACACCTCACAGAGAACAAACAGGGTTTTTCAAGGAAACTACATCTAACGATACAAGTATGGTAGATACTTGTACACCTCATTTCAGAACAGTTAACCAACTATCAACTTTTAAGGAAAATAAAGGATTTTCCTGGGCTAAGTCAACCTTACATAAACCGGCTGTTAAACAAATAACGAATGGATAATCAAACATCTTTCATAAGAAAATATAGGATTTTCTTGGGAAACACTTTTGAAAGAATCAAAGAAACATTTCTTTCACCATAATTAAACGCTTATGAACTCACCAGCTTTATGCTGATATATATTTCAAAACTGCTTGTATTCTCAGGGAATTAGTAGAGAGGTACTTCCAGGAGTTCGGAGCAGACGGAGCGTTAGAGTCACGTCTTTACTTTTGATATGAACAAAACTATGTATTAAACAATGTAAACCTTTTTCATGTATGTATTCAATGTCTGGTTGTGTTTACTATGCTTACTATGATACAATTGGTGTGATACTATGCATGACGTCCTCCGCCCCGGAACGTTTCCACCATCGGTTTCGGGGTGTGACAGATTGGGCCAGGCATAAGTGTTCGTGTTTATTAGTGGATTGATTATGTATGATATTTTAGGAGCTGAAGGACGCTTTATCCTGTCAGCACAAAGGGTTCACTTCAGGAATAGGGAAATCTGGGTTTCCGATGCTTTGAATCATCAGGATTTTGTCAGGTTGGCAAAGTGGCATGTAGGTTAGACCTTTTGAAAAGGTCTGGTTGGATTCGCATCGCTATTCACGTTTGGCAGCTGCAAAGGTGCATATTAGATGAGTAGGCGGTTGTATCGCTGGGTGATTTTCAGGTCGGAGAGCACTTGAACTATGTAGGGAAACCAGTGGCAGCAATGGAAAGGATCCGAGTAGACTTGGGAGCCAGTGTCCAAGATGCGGGAGCATTATCGTGAATGGTTCGCCGCAGCAGGCTTCGAGGACGAAGCCTAGTTTAAGTGGGGGGTAATTGTAACATCATAAGATTTGTCATTTATAGTCCCTGGGGATAGAAGGATGAAGCCATGAAAGTATAAGGGCTAAATTGCAATTATTGGAATCAGGAGGAGTACGGTGCGCGTACATAAGGGTACGCTGAGTGTACTAGGCACGCCCTAGTACATTGGGCGTACACTTCTATACGTTGAGCGTACTCATGGCAGAAGAAAACCCTAATATTTAGGGTTTGGGGACTATATAAGAAATATTATGAGCACAAGACCCTCCCTTACCCCAGCCTCCACTGCTTAGAGTCGTTTTCCCCAAACCCTAGCATTTCCTTGAGTGTTTGAGCTTTTTGAGTGTTTCTTGAGTGTTTCAAGAAGAAGGTGTTGCATCAAGGAGTTAGAGAAGAAGATCAAGCTTGTAGATCTGAAGTTGGTTTGTGCCCTAGAAGTTCCAGATGGTAAAAAGCTTGGAACTTTATACTTGTATGAGATAGATCTAGTCATTTTAGCTTTATGGAAGTATTCTTGTCCCAAAAGTCCGAAAAAGGTGCATGTTATGATTTGGACGAAATGAACTGTCCTTTCAGACCTTAGAGGAGGTCCTAAGTGATAAAAATGGTGTCCCAATAGCTAAATTTGTCTCATGCATGATGTAGGTAGGTCTTAATGGATTAAGTGATGGGTTTTGAGCATTTTAACACTTCCTAAGTGTACATGCAACCCTAATAACCTTGGATCTATGTTTGTCTAATTATCATGCAAAGTTGAATTCCAAGGTTATATTCCTTGTTGTTAATTATGATCCTTGAAACCTTGTGAGCCTAGCACCCCAAGTGTGATGCCTCAAATGCTTCACACAACACCAAATGCAATGGAGTAAACTTTGAGAGAATCTTATACTTGCAAAATCGGCTCTAGCCCTGTTGTTTCTTAGTGTTGCCGATTTAGGGGAGAACACCTTTGTTTATATAGTGTGTTGCATTAGGTAAATCCTAATGTAACATGACTCTTCATTTCATGATCCATGGGTTAACTCCATGGAGCATCCATGGAGTATCCTATGGGTGGAACCCAACTTGATAATTCATGGAGCCTCTTGGCCCACTATATATGATATGGAAGATTTATATAATCTACCCATATATTTAATTAGTTATCTTTTGATCACTTAATTAATTCTAAATTAATTCTTGATCAAACTAATTAAATAATATTATTAATATATTAGAACTTATAATATATTAATAAACCATAAGTGTTATTTCTCTCATTTTAGTTTATCCAATTGCATGGTGCCATGCAACCCAAATGGACCATGTCGGGTCGGGTCAAGTACATACCAGAAATAGTTATGGACTTAGACACCTTATCCAACAGTCTCCCACTTGGATAAGTCTAATAACTATAACTGCAATACTTCAGGAACCGATCGGCAATCGTAGCTCTTTCAAGGTCTCTCGGAACTGAGAAGATGATGATACGCCATTTAAGATAAGTGATCATATAATCCTCTATTCTAGATATCAGCCGGACAAATACATGGAACAATGTCTTACTTATTGTCCTGCAGTTTGTTTCCCGATTTCCAATTTGTTTGACAAAGAACTTAATTGAACACATCAACTTAGTTCTGACCGGGCTCGGTACATAGGTCAAAACAAAATCATCGAGGGGCCCAGATAATAACTTCTAATCCAAGAAGGAATAGATAAACTTCGACTCATATGTTTGTTCTACTACTCATTGAATTATACACAAGTGCACGTTTTATAACATCGAGTTACCAATGCGTTTTTGTACAATCAATGCATAACCAAATCATAAGTAACAAATCATATATCTAGGTTTGAAGACTTATATGATATTACCGTCTCACGATCACTCGAGATAAATTCCATGAAGTGATTCCAATGAGCGTGGGTTGAGTCTAATGCTTAGAACTTATGAGAACTCATGAGTGTTGTAGCCATGTCCAACAACTTAGACCTCTGCAACCAATCATGACAGTCTTGATTCATACCTACTTCCGACATATGACCAACTGTGGAGGTTCGAATAATACGATATACCAAACATAATTATTCTGGAAGTCAAAACATGCAAAAGAAATATAGTAAACGGTCGACAAGAGATAGCAACACTTTACTCATAAATAAAACACCTTTTATTCATCATCTAATGTCAATTACACTTTACAAATTTCAAGGTTATCTAACTACTAAATCTAATATCATCCTTCAGCCCTATGCTCCGAGCATGCTGGAGATGCTTAACCCGAGTTAGTCCCTTCGTGAGGGGATCTGCTGGATTCTCATCCGATGATACCCTCTTTGGCACGAGGAGTCCTTCTTCTATTCGATGTTTGATGAAATGGTATTTTCTGTCGATATGTCTGGATCTCCCTTGATCCCTTGGTTCCTTGGCTAAGGCAACTGCACTTTCACTATCACAGAAAATTTCCATTGGCTCTTTAATAGCTGGTACAACTCCAAGGTCTCCAATGAAGTTCTTCAGCCATATTGCCTCCTTTGCTGCCTCGCTAGCTGCTATATACTCTGATTCGCAAGTTGAATCAGCCACTGTCTCTTGCTTGGAACTCTTCCAAGAAATTGCTCCTCCGTTTAAGGTAAAGACCCAGCCTGACTGAGAGAGGAAATTATCCCTATCAGTCTGAAAGCTAGCATCACTATACCCTACAACTCTCAAGTCTTCACTCCCACCGAGGGTAAGGACCTAGTCCTTAGTCCTCCGTAGGTACTTGAGGATATTCTTTACCACAGTCCAGTGTGCCTTGCCAGGGTTCCCCTGATACCTGCTAACCATGCTCAAAGCAAAGGCTACATCAGGTCGAGTACACGTCATAGCATACATGATCGATCCTACAGCCGAAGCATAAGGTATTCGACTCATTTCTGCTATCTCAGCCTCAGTACTAGGGCTTTGTGTCTTACTCAATCTGGCGTTACTCTGGATGGGTAACTCTCCTTTCTTGGAGTCCTGCATGCCAAATCTCTTCAGCACCTTATCCAAGTAGGTACTCTGACTAAGTCCAATTAGTCTTTTGCTCCGGGGTCTCAAGATCCTTATCCCTAGAATATAGGCAGCTTCTCCTAGGTCCTTCATAGAGAAACACTTCCCAAGCCAGGACTTAACTTCCTGCAGAGTTGGGATGTCATTTCCTATGAGTAGTATGTCATCCACATGCAATACCAAAAAGCTAACTATACTCCCACTAGCCTTGACATATACATAAGATTCATCTTCACTCCTAGAAAAGCCAAATTCTTTGACTTTCTCGTCAAAGCAAAGATTCCATCTGCGAGGTGCTTGCTTTAACCCATAAATGGATTTCTCAAGCTTACACACTCTATTAGGGTACTCTGTATTGACAAAACCCTCTGGCTGACTCATGTAAACATCCTCAGCCAACTTTCCATTAAGGAAAGCGGTTTTGACATCCAGTTGCCATATTTCATAGTCATGAAATGCAGCTATGGCTAACAGAACCCTAATAGACTTAATCTTGGCCACTGGAGAAAAGGTCTCATCATAATCAACTCCCGGAGTTTGTGAGAAACCCTTTGCAACTAGTCGTTCCTTATAAGTGTGTACATTACCATCCATGTCGGTCTTCTTCTTGAAGATCCATTTGCACCCTACAGTCTTACGACCTGGTACATTCTCAACCAAGTTCCAAACTTGATTGTCATACATGGACTGTATCTCGCTGCCCATTGCCTCTTTGCACTTGGCTGACTCAAGGCCTGCCATGGGTTCCGCATAACTGTTAGGTTCATCCAGACCTATCAGTATCTCATCACTGATAAGTGTATCACCTTCCGCAGTAATATGGAATCCATAGTAATGCTCAGGTGCATTCCTAACCCTTGTGGAACGCCTCAGAGGTACAAACTTGGCAATTGGCTCAACAGGAGTTTCCTCCTCAAGTTGAGTGCTAGGGTTTGAAATTCCTTCACCACTTGACTCTTGAATTTCTTCAAGGTCAACTTGCCTCCCACTGTCTCCTTGGCTTATGAACTGTCTCTCTCGAAAGAAAGACCTCCTAGCTACAAAGACCATATTCTCACTAGGTCTGTAGAAGAGGTAACCAAAGGATTTCTGTGGGTAGCCGATGAAAATACACCTCTCACTTCGAGGTTCGAGCTTATCATGAGTCTCGCGTCTCACGAAAGCCTCGCAACCCCAAATCTTAATGTGGTCTAGTTTGGGTACTTTACCAGTCCACATCTCATGAGGAGTTTTGGCAACTTTCTTTGTGGGAACTAGATTAAGGATATGGGCGGAAGTCTCTAAGGCATACCCCCAAAATGAGATTGGTAGCGAAGCTCGACTCATCATGGAATGAACCATATCCAACAAGGTTCGATTACGCCTCTCAGCTACACCATTCAACTGCGGTGTCCTGGGAGGTGTCAATTGTGAGACAATCCCACATTCCCTAAGATAGTCGAGGAACTCTGAACTAAGATACTCACCACCTCGATCGGATCGAAGCATCTTAATGTTCCTGCCCAATTGATTCTCAACTTCCTGTGTAAACTCTTTAAACCTCTCAAAAGTCTCTGACTTATGCTTGATTAAGTAGACATATCCATATCTATTGTAATCATCAGTAAAAGTTAAATAATAACGATTAGCATCCCTTGTGGCATGTTTGAAGGGCCCACACACATCCGTGTGTATAAGATCCAACAAACCTTCACCCCTCTCATAAGAACCTGTGATGGGTGACTTTGTCATTTTTCCAAGTAAGCATGATTCGTAACTATCATCTGACTTTAGATCAAATGACTCCAATACTCCATCCTTTTGGAGTTGGCCTATGCGTTTCTTGCTTATATGTCCAAGAGGACAATGCCATAATGATGCTTTATCCAAGTTATTATCATTAACAAAATCAATACACAATACATTATTTCCTAAGTTATCAACCACAGATACAGTTTCATACACACCATCATGTTGGAGATAGTGTCTAAGTCCATAACTATATTTGGTATGTATTTGACCCGACCCGACATGGTCCATCTGGGTTGCACTTCACCCGAACAATTTACGGATAATCTTTTGACAATAGTATAAATTATGATTTATTAATATATTATAAGTTCTAATATATTAATATAAAATCATATTATTTAATTAGTGTTGATCTATAATTAATTTAGAATTAATTTAGAGATCAAAAGTATGACTAATTAAATATGGGCTCTTGTATTTATATACTGTGGGCTAATGCTTATTTGGAATGGGCTAGGCTTGCATGGAAAGTCCATGGATACTCCATGGAGCTTGAACCCACGGATCTCATGGAAATGAAAACACATGGGTATTAGGGTTTACATGGATGTAACCCTAATCCACCACACTATATAAAGGAGGCTTTGCTTCTTGAAATAACACTAGTTGATGTGTGTAAACCAAGAGGGCCGATTTCAAGAAGTTTGCGACTATTCTCTCAACTTTCCAAGTTTGTGGTGATTTGTGACTTCCATTTGAGGCATCCACATTATTGGTGATAGGCTCTCAAACTCCAAGCAATCAACTACTACTACAAGGTAAGTAATTCTACTAGTTTTATTTGATTCAAGTATCCCATGCCATGCTAGTTAGGATAAGAACCTTGGAAAAATAATTATTTGCATGTATCTTAGTCAAACATAGATCCAAGGTTTCTAGGGTTGCATGTACACCATAGGAGTGTTAGAATGCTCAAAACCCATCAGTGGTATCAGAGCCTGGTTTGTTTATTTGATACTTGATGCAAAAAAAAAACTTGAAAATTGAAGTTTTGTTGAAAAGCTCATATCAAAATTTCAAGTTCTGTATATGTACTTACGATTCTTGAAATTTTTGATATGAACATTCATAAACATATGAGTTTAGAAGATCATAGAAATTATGTGCTAATAATTGATTAGATTAATTCTTGATCTTTATGTGTTTTAATGGAGTCCATAACTAGTTCTTAAGTTATGGATAACCAAAAGTCACATTTATAAAAAACCATTAAAAGAACACATAGGTTACAAAAAATGAAGAGTCTTCATTTTTAATAACCATTAACTCATAAGTTATGAGAAATGAAAAGTTTTGAAAGTTTACAAAACTTGCTCTCAAGTTTTGGAACATGTAAAGTCATATTAAAAACTTTAGTTCCAACCCCGAAAATTTTAAAAGTTAAAATTCAACCCTTATACTTTATAATATTATAAGTTTAATAATATTTATATATGAATAAGATCAAGTCGTCTTACCGCTAGTACGCCTCATTCACGAAGCCGGTCTATAAGGGGGGTATAAGGTTGTTGCCTATAAAATAGCAACTTAATGGGTGTCCACTCTCACCCACCGCTTTCTTGGATCAGGAACATCAGGATGGCCACTCGGTATGAGAACAAAGAATATGTTCTCGACAAGGAGCTGAAGGTACTCGAGCCAACTGCTACTCCTGAAGAGCTTGCTGAATATGAGGTACATGAAAGAGATGCTACAAAAGTGGCATGCATCATGATGGCCACCATGATAGCCGAGCTCCAAATGTACTATGAGGACTATTATCCTTTTGAGATGCACCAGGACTTGATGGACCGCTACCATCAAAGTGCTCGTCAAGAGCGATATGAAATAATCTCCTCCATGATAACAACCTGAATGAAGGATGGTGAACCCATCACGGGCCACATGCAGAAAATGCAAATGTATGTGGACCGTTTACTGAAGCTGAATGTGAACTTCCCTGAGGAGTTAGCAATAGACATCATTTTGCACTCCTTGCCATCGTGTTATGATCAATTCCGCATGACATATCACATGAACAAGGAAGAAGTCACCCTCAGCAAACTTCAAGGACTCTTGAAGACCGCCGAAAGTGGTCTAAAGGGTAAGTCGGTTGTTACTACTCCAACTCCTACTCCAACTGCGGCCAATGTCTTAGCAATCGGGCATGGCAAAGGGAAGAAGAGAAAGAACCCTTCTAAGGGTACCAAGGGTAAGACCCTTGAAGGCTCCTCTTCAAGCAAAACCAAGAAAGGTTTTGTCACTCCTTCTGCTAACCCTAATGAGGCTGAATGCTTCTATTGCCATGAAAAGTCACACTGGAAGCGAAACTGCCCAAAGTACCAGCAAGATTTGAAGGATGGGAAAGTAAAACCCAACCATGCAGGTATATACACTATATTGTCTAATAACTCACCTCATTCTAAGTCTTGGATCCTTGATACAGGTTGTGGTATTCACATATGTTGTGATTTGCAGGGACTAAAAAGAAGTGAGAATGTGGAGCAGGGAAAGATAAACTTGATCATGGGAAACAGGAAAGCTTCACCTGTCACCAAGATAGGAGCTTATTCCTTAGTTCTAAATAGTGGGTTTACATTAGATTTGAATAAATGTTATTATTCGCCAAAAATGGAAAGAAATGTTATTTCCTTTCATGCATTGTATAAACAGGGTTTTACCTTTTATTTTGATAATAATAATGGTAGTATTGATGCTTTCTTTAATAATGTTCTTTATTTTAAAGCATTACCTTGTGATGGCGTGTATGAAACTGTATCTGTTGTAGATAATCTAGGAAATAATGTATTGTGTATTAACTCTTCCACTAGCTTAGATAAAGCATCCTTATGGCATTGTCGTCTTGGACATGTAAGCAAGAAACGCATAGGCCAACTCCGAAAGGATGGAGTCTTGGAGTCATTTGACCTAAAGTCAGATGATAGTTGTGAATCTTGTTTGCTTGGTAAAATGACAAAGTCACCTTTTACTGGCACTTGTGCTAGGGGTGAAGGTTTGTTGGACCTCATACACACGGATGTGTGTGGACCCTTCAGAACCGCCACAAGAGATGCTAATCGGTTCTATGTGACTTTTACTGATGATTTTAGTAGATATGGATATGTCTACCTAATCCAGCATAAGTCAGAAACCTTTGAGAAATTCAAAGAGTTTAAGCAAGAAGTGGAGAATCAGTTGGGTAGGAACATTAAGATGCTTCGATCCGATCGAGGTGGTGAGTATCTTAGTACTGAGTTCCTTGACCATCTTAAGGAATGTGGGATTGTCTCATAATTGACACCTCCTAGGACACCACAGTTGAATGGTGTAGCGGAGAGGCGCAATCGGACCTTGTTGGACATGGTTCGTTCCATGATGAGTCGAGCTTCGCTACCAATCTCATTTTGGGGGTATGCCTTAGAGACCGCCGCCCATATCCTTAATCTAGTCCCTACAAAGAAGGTTGCCAAAACACCTCACGAGTTGTGGATTGGAAAAGTTACCAATCTAGACCACATCAAGATTTGGGGTTGCGAGGCTTTCGCTAGACGCGAGACTCACGATAAGCTCGAACCCCGAAGCGAAAGGTGTATTTTCATCGGCTACCCACATAAATCCTTTGGTTACATCTTCTACAGACCCAGTGACAATGTGGTCTTTGTAGCAAGAAGAGGATTCTTTCGAGAGAGAGAATTCATGAGCCAAGGAGACAGTGGGAGGCAAATTGACCTTGAGGAAATTCAAAAGTAAAGTGGTGAAGGAACCTCAAACCCTAGCCCTCAACCTGAGGAGGAAACTCCTGTTGAGCCGACTGAAGAATCTATACCTCTGAGGCGTTCCACCAGAGTTAGGAATGCACCTGAGCATTATTATGGTTTTCATATTACTGCAGAAGGTGAGACACTTATCAGTGATAACACACTAGTAAATTTGGATGAGCCTAACAGCTACACGGAAGTCATGGCAGGCCCTGAGGCTGCTAAATGGAAAGAGGCTATGGATAGCGAGATACAGTCCATGTATGACAATCAAGTTTGGAACTTGGTTGACAATGTACCTGATCGTAAGCTAGTTGGGTGCAAATGGATCTTCAAGAAGAAGACCGACATGGATGGTAATGTACACACTTATAAGGCACGACTGGTTGCAAAGGGTTATTCTCAAACTCCGGGAGTTGATTATGATGACACCTTTTCACCAGTGGCCAAGATTAGGTCTATTAGGGTTCTGTTAGCCATTGCTGCATTTCATGATTATGAAATATGGCAAATGGATGTCAAAACCTCTTTCCTTAATGGAAAGTTGGCTGAAGATGTTTACATGGTTCAGCCAGAGGGTTTTGTCAGTACAGAGTACCCCAGTAGAGTGTGTAAGCTCGAGAAATCCATTTATGGATTAAAACAGGCACCTCGCAGATGGAATCTTTGCTTTGATGAGAAAATCAAGGAATTTGGATTTTCAAGGAGTGAAGATGAATCTTGTGTCTATATCAACGCTAGTGGGAGTATAGTCAGCTTTTTGGTACTGTATGTGGATGACATACTACTCATAGGAAATGACATCCCAACCCTGCAGGAAGTAAAGTCCTGGCTTGGGAAGTGTTTCGCTATGAAGGACCTTGGAGAAGCTGCCTATATCCTAGGGATCAGGATTTTGAGAAACAGGAGTAAAAGACTAATTGGACTTAGTCAAAGCACCTATGTGGACAAAGTGTTGAAAAGGTTCAACATGCATAACTCCAAGAAAGGAGAGTTACCCATCCAGAGTAACGCCATATTGAGTAAGACACAAAGCCCTAGTACTGAGGCTGAGATAGCAGAAATGAGTCGAATACCTTATGCTTCAGCTGTAGGATCGATCATGTATGCTATGACGTGTATTCGACCTGATGTAGCCTTTGCTTTGAGCATGGTTAGCAGGTATCAGGGGAACCCTGGCAAGGCATACTGGACTGCGGTAAAGAATATCCTCAAGTACCTACGGAGGACTGAGGACTGGGTCCTTACCCTCGGTGGCAATGAGGACTTGAGAGTTGTAGGGTACAGTGATGCTAGCTTTCAGACTGACAGGGATAATTTCCGCTCTCAGTCGGGCTGGGTCTTTACTCTAAGCGGAGGGGCAATTACTTGGAAAAGGAGGCTATATGGCTAAAGAACTTCATCGAGGGGCAATTACTCTAAATGGAGGGGCAATTACAGTGGAGGGGCAATTACAATGGCTTATTCCACTTTTGAATCAGAGTATATAGCAGCAAGCGAGGCAGTAAAGGAGGCTATATGGCTAAAGAACTTCATCGGAGACCTTGGAGTAGTACCAGCTATAAAGGAGCCAATGGAGATTTTCTGTGACAGCAATAGTGCGGTTGCCTTAGCCAAGGAACCAAGATATCATGGGAGATCCAGTCACATTGACAGTAAATATCACTTCATTAGACATTGAATAGAATAAGGAATCTTCGTGGCAAAGAGGGTATCATCGGATGAGAACCCAACAGATCCCCTCACGAAGGGACTAACTCGGGCTAAGCATCTGCAGCATGCTCGGAGCATAGGGCTGAAGGATGATATTAGTTTTAGTAGTTAGATAATCTTGAAATTTGTAAAATGTAATTGGCATTTGATGATAAATGAAACCTGTTATTTATGAGTAAAGTGTTGCTAACTCTTGTCAATCGTTTACAATTATTTCTTTTTGCATGTTTTGACTTCCAGAATAATTATGTTATGGTTTATATCATATTATTCAAACTCTCCACAGTCGGTCATATGTTGGAAGTAGATATGAATCAAGACTGTCATGGGTTGGCTTGTAGAGGTCTAAGATGTTAGACAAAGCGGGGCTACAACACTCATAAGTGCTCATAAGTTCTGAGTATTGGATTCAACCCACGCTCACTTGTATCACTTCATGGAATTTATCTCGAGTGATCGTGAGACGGTAATATCATATAAGTCTTCAAACCTAGAGATATGATTTGTTGCCTATGAGTTGGTTATGCATTGATTGCACGAAAACGCATTGGTAACTCGATGTTATAAACCGTTCTTTTATGTGTAATTCAACAAGTAGTAGAGCAAACATATGAGTCGAAGTTTATCTGTTCCTTCTAGAATTAGAAGCGATATCTGGGCCCCTCGATGATTTTGTTTTGACCTATGTATCGGGCCCGGTCAGAACTAAATTGATGTGTTCAGTTAAGTTCTATGTCAAACAAATCGGAAATCGGGAAACAAATGCTGGACAATAAGCAAGACCATGTTCCATGTATTTGTCCAGCTGATATCTAGAACAGAGGATTATATGATCACTTATCTAAAATGGCGCTTCATAGTTCAACAGAGTTTTAAGAGCTACGATTGCTGATCGGTTCCTGAAGTTATACTGGCAACTACAGTTATTAGACTTATCCAAGTGGGAGACTGTTGGAGATAGTGTCTAATTCCATAACTATATTTGGTATGTACTTGACCCGACCCGGCATGGTTCATTTGGGTTGCACTTCACCCGAACAATTTACGAATAATCTTTTGAGAATAGTATAAGTTATGATTTATTAATATATTATAAGTTCTAATATATTAATATAAAATCATATTATTTAATTAGTGTTGATCTATAATTAATTTAGAATTAATTTAGAGATCAAAAGTATGACTAATTAAATATGGGCTCATGTATTTATATAGTGTGGGCTAATGCTTATTTGGAATGGGCTAGGCTTGCATGGAAAGTCCATGGATACTCCATGGAGCTTGAACCCATGGATCTCATGGAAATGAAAAGACATGGGTATTAGGGTTTACATGGATGTAACCCTAATCCACCACACTATATAAAGGAGGCTTTGGTTCTTGAAATAACACTAGTTGATGTGTGTAAACCAAGAGGGCCGATTTCAAGAAGTTTGTGACTATTCTCTCAAGTTTCCAAGTTTGTGGTGATTTGTGACTTCCATTTGAGGCATCCACATTATCGGTGCTAGGCTCTCAAACTCCAAGCAATCAATTACTACTACAAGGTAAGTAATTCTACTAGTTTTATTTGATTCAAGTATCCCATGGCATGCTAGTTAGGATAAGAACCTTGGAAAAATAATTATTTGCATGTATCTTAGTCAAACATAGATCCAAGGTTTCTAGGGTTGCATGTAAACCATAGGAGTGTTAGAATGCTCAAAACCCATCACATATTAAAGAACATTATTAAAGAAAGCATTAATCGAACCAACTTCATTATCAAATGAAAAGGTGAAACCTTGTTTATACAATGCATGAAAGGAAACAATATTTCTTGTCATTTCTGGCGAATAACAACATTTATTCAAATCTAAACTAAACCCACTACTTAGCGATAAAGTATAAACTCCAATCTTGGTGACAGGTAAAGCTTTCCTATTCCCCATGATTAAGTTTATTCTTCCATGCTCCACATTCTCACTTCTTCTTAGTCCTTGCAAATCAGAACATATATGAATACCTCAACTCGTATCAAGGACCCAAGAGTTAGAATGGGGTGAGTTATTAGATAAGATAGTGTAAATACCTGCATGGTTGGGTTTAACTTTCCCATCCTTCACATCTTGCTGGGACTTTGGGCAGTTCCGCTTCCAATGTGACTTTTCATGGCAGTAGAAGCATTTAGCCTCTTTAGGGTCAGAAGAAAGAGTGACGAAACCTTTCTTGGTTCCACTTGAAGAAGAGCCATCAAGGGTCCTAGCCTTGGTACCCTTCAAAGAGCTCTTCCTCTTCTTCCTTCGACCTTTCCCGATTGCCAAAACCGGGGCGGAGTTTGGAGTAGGAGTGTTAACAACCGATTTACCCTTAAGACCTGTTTCTGCGGTCTTGAGGAGTCCCTGAAGTTTGCTGAGTGTGACCTCTTCCTTGTTCATGTGATATGTCATGCGGAGTTGATCATAGCACGATGGTAAGGAGTACAAAATGATATCTATTGCAAGCTCCTCAGGGAAGTTCACATTAAGCTTCAGCAACCGATCCACATACCTTTGCATTTTCTGCATGTGGCTCGTGACGGATTCCCCGTCCTTCATCATGGTTGTTATGATAGAGCATATGATTTCATACCTCTCTTGTCGTGCACTTTGATGGTATCTTTCCATCAGATCTTGGTGCATTTCAAAAGGGTAGAAGTCCTCATAGGACTTTTGGAGTTCCACTGTCATGGTGGCCAACATGATGCATGCCACTTTTGTAGCATCCCTTTCATGTACCCGGAAGTCAGCGATCTCCCTTTGGAGTTGCAGTGGTCTCATCAATCTCCTTAAGCTCCTTGTCAAGGACATATTCTTTGTCCTCGAAGCGGGTAATCATCCTGATGTTTCTGATCCATTCATTGAAGTTGGATCCATCAAAAATGACTTTCCCACACAAGTTCATAAGGGTAAAGGAGCCATTAGGATTAGAGCCAGAAGCAACATTGTTTGAAGACATCTGAAAGAAGAGAACATGATTAGTTTAGATATTAAGAGAGTCCTTAATAAAACACCCAAATGTAATATTAAGGCTAGGATCCAATCACAATATATTATAACTTAGAAGAGGTATGCCGTAATCCAAGCTATAACATATTTGAAAGGTAGGTGAATGACAATTCACCAATTTCCACCATGAAAAACGAAATATAGATATTAGGTTTTTAATTGGTTCTTAGAAATTCCTAGATTCTTTTGAGATTCAATGAATTTTTTTTTCAAAGGCATGTTTCAATCTCGAGTGTGCCCTCCAAGTTTTGTGACTGAGATACCGAGGATCACAAAACGAGGTGTGAAGTAACCATGCAAATCACTTGGTACCCTTAAAGTTTATCACTCAATCGATGTGCCGGTAAACCACACACGCTCCACCGATACTATGATAAACCTTAAGTCACCCTTTACCTACCTTGTTAAGTCCAAGTTAGTGTGCCAGTTAACCACACACGCTCCACCAACGACTTAAACAAAGTGTAAAGTGTAATTTCATGGATTAGCACCTTATTCACATTTTTCCTAAAGTAACTAAAATTAGGAATTTAATAAAAGCATTTAGTTACTTTATAATATTCATCATACTTTTAATGAGAATTTATAAGTCCTTGTCCTACCTGTTCGGCTAACGACCCTCCACCGATCAAGGAAGCGGTGGGTGAGAGTGGACACCCATTAAGTTGCCATTTTATAGGCAACAACCTTATATCCCCCTTACAGACCGGCTTCGTGAATGAGGCGTACTGGCGGTAAGACGACTTGATCTTATACATATATATATTAGTAACTTATAATATTATAAAGTATAAGGGTTGAATTTTAACTTTTAAAATTCTAAGGGTTGGAACTAAAGTTTTAATCAAGACTTTACTTGTTCCAAAACTTGAGGGTAAGTTTTGTAAACTTCAAAAACTTTTCATTTCTTATAACTTATGAATTAATTGAGTAATAAAAATGAAGACTATTCATTTTTATAACTCTTGTGTTCTTTTAATGGCTTTAATAAAAGCGAGACTTTTGGTTTTCCATAACTTGAGAACAAGTTATGGACTACATTAAAACACATTATGATCATGAATTAAACTACCATGAAGGTTACAAACAATTCCTATGATCATCTAATCTTCATAAGTTCAAGAACATGAATATGAACACTTTCAAGAATCAAAAATTACACTTAAAAAACTTGTAATTTTGATAATTGCCATTGTAAATGGATTAGCATAAACATTACACCATCTAAAACAAGTTTTAAAACACCAAAACAGTTTAGGGTAATGTTTCTAGTCCATTTCCAGCAACAAATGTCGAAATTCTGAAAACTGCAGCCTCTACTCGTCGAGTGCAAGAACAGACTCGACGAGTAACTTGCACAAAAAAAAAGACACAAACAAACCTAGGCTCTGATACCACTGATGGGTTTTGAGCATTCTAACACATCCTAAGTGTAGATGCAACCCTAATAACCTTGGATCTATGTTTATCTAATTATCATGCAAAGTTGAATTCCAAGGTCATATTCATATCTAGCATACATGGGGAACATTTTTAACTTGAATGAAAGATATAATAACTTACCTTGTTGTTGATTATGATCCTTGAAACCTTGTGAGCCTAGCACCCCAAGTGTGATGCCTGAAATGCTTCACACAACACCAAATGAAAAGGAGTAAACTTTGAGAGAATCTTACACTTGCAAAATCGGCTCTAGCCCTCTTATTTCTTAGTGTCGCCGATTTTGGGGAGAACACCTTTGTTTATATAGTGTGTTGCATTAGGTAAACCCTAATGTAACATGACTCTTCATTTCATGATCCATGGGTTAACTCCATGGAGCATCCTATGGGTGGAACCCAACTTGATAATCCATGGAGCCTCTTGGCCCACTATATAAGATATGGAAGATTTACATAATCTACCCATATATTTAATTAGTTATCTTTTGATCACTTAATTAATTCTAAATTAATTCTTGATCAAACTAATTAAATAATATTATTAATATATTAGAACTTATAATATATTAATAAACCATAAGTGTTATTTCTCTCATTTTATTTTATTCAATTGCATGGTGCCATGCAACCCAAATGGACCATGTCGGGTCGGGTCAAGTACATAGCATAAATAGTTATGGACTTAGACAACTTATCCAACATTAAGACTATGTGTTAAGAATTTTCTTGACGTCAAAAGTGATAAAGTTCAAGACTTTATAGTCCTATGGCAAATTTGATCGATGGATCTGGAGTTTGGGCTTAAGTGCTTAAGCCATTAAGCACTTATTAGGGTTTTGGTGAAACCCAACGTACGCCCAGTGTAAATCTAGTATGTCCAGCGTACTAGGTCAACCACTCCGATGGTGGTCAACGTCTGGACGAGTACGCCAAGCGTACTAGAGGAGTACGCCCTGCGTACGTCCTCTGTTGGGCCTTTGACAATTGGGCTTCGGGTTTTGGGCTGTTTATGGACTAGTTGGATTTGGGTCTTTGCTGGACTTTATGAATATTATGTTTTGTGCCAAGTTTTGATAATGGATCTTGGAGTGAGGCCCAATTAGGGAGTTGGGCCCAATTTGGTAAATTGGGCCAATAATGGGTGTTGCTTAAGGGCTTTCAAGGTTATGGAATTGGCATTGGGCCTTGGCCCAATAAAGAGAATGGACATGATGGATTGTGTGGAACCCTAGTCAAGATTGTTATGTTGTGTAATGACTTGGTATTATTATGTGATAGTTCGGGATTTCCGGTGAGATAGAAGTCCGGGAGTTCGGTTCTTCAGTTCAGATCGGCATTGCGAGGTGAGCTATTCTCACTATATCAACATTGTCTAAGGCACCAAGGTCGGCCCTTTATCGGATTTGTATCCGGGTATTTGCTTGATATGTTATTGATCTGCTAGATCTGCATCCTGGTAGTTAGGATGGTATTATGTTAGTGACCCGGTTAGGTCGGTATCCTGGTATATAGGATGATGTTATGTTAGTGACCGGTTAGGTCGGTATCCTGGTTATAGGATGGTTGCTGTGATAGTGATCTGTTAGATTGGTATGATTATCTGTTATATATATGCTAGCGTATGATATTTATGTGCACATGATTGTTTGATTGGTATGGGGGTTGGGTTGACGCGGGTCCTACTTCGTGCTATAGGCCAACATACCTAGGGCAGACCGGATAGACTGCAGGCCCAGGATGGCACCTAGTCAGGCCGAAGGCCCGACGAGTGGTCCGGTAGGCTGAAGGCCCAGAGAGGGAGGTCCACACGTACCGAGGCTCGGAGAGTGGGCCAAATAGACTGAAGGTCCGGTGCGGGCGGTCCAGTCTTACTGTAGACTCATAGAGTGGACCAGGTGGACTGAAGGCCCGGTGCGGGCGAACCAGTCACACTATAGACTCGAGATGCATGGTTGTTCTGTGTTTGTTATATGATATGTTTATGGTTGTATGAGGTTGGTATTTTGGGCGTAACTCACTAAGCCTTCGAGCTTACAGTTTTAGTTTATTGTTTCAGGTTCAACAGATGGCCGCGGGAAAGCGAAGGCGTGACCGTACACTTCCTCGATTTATGATTATGATTTATGGGAACTCTGATGTTTAAACTATTTTGAAAATAAATTGTAATAACTGAATGGTTTTATATGATTTAAAAAGTTTTAAATTGGCTCGAATTTTATGGATGTTACAGTTAACATTATTGATGCGAAAGTGGTTTCAGAACAGATGCAGCTTCCATCATTCCTAGGCCTTGAAGAATTCAATTGAAGGTGGATTCAGGTAAGGCCTGTGTGAATACGTCAGCCAACTGATCAGCGGATCTTACGAAGTGAATTTCAACATTACCATCTTCCACATGATCTTTGATGAAGTGATATCTCAGTGCTATGTGTTTCTTCTTAGAGTGTTGCACTAGGTTATGACATTTGCGAATGGAACTTTCGGAGTCAAAATATAATGGGATTCGTTTCGTGCTTAGGCCATAGTCACGAAGTTGAATTTGAATCCAAATGACCTAGGATGTGTATGAGGCAGCTGCAATGTATTCAGCCTCAACTGTTGACAAGGAAACACAGGTTTGCTTCTTGGATTGCCAACTAACAAGTTTGCCATCAATGAATTGGCATCCCCCAGTTTTACTATTTATATCTAACCCACATCCTCCAAGATCAGCATCCGAAAAGATTTTACAAAGAACCCAAAATTCGAAGGGTACCATATTCCAAGTGAGGAAGTTCGTTTTAGATACCGGAAAATGTTCTTGATTGCCGTCATGTGAGGTTCTCGAGGATTAGCTTGGAACCTAGCACAATAGCAAACAGAAAACATAATATCCGGACGACTCGCAGTTAGATACATTAAGGAACCTATCATTCGTCGATAGAGTGTCATATCTGTTGGATTAATGTCTAAGTCCATAACTATATTTGGTATGTACTTGACCCGACCCGACATGGTCCATTTGGGTTGCACTTCACCGGCACAATTTATATGGATAGTCTTTTGAGAATAGTATATTTATGATTTATATTAATATATTATAAGTTTTAATATATTAATATGGAATCATATTATTTAATTAGTATTGATCAAGAATTAATTAAGTGATCAAAAAGAACTAATTAAATATGGACTCTTATATATATGGAATGGGCCAAGTTCATTTAGGTTGGGCTAAGCTTTCATGGATGGTCCATGGAGCTTTTAACCCATGGATCCTATGTAAATGAAAGGTCATGGGTATTAGGGTTTACATGGATGTAACCCTAATCCTCCATAATATATAAAGGGGTCCTTGGCTCACAAAATTGGCACAAGTGTGTGAAAATAAGAGTGGGCCGATTTTAGTGTGCATACATATTCTCTCAAGTTTTTCCAAGGTGTTTTGGTGATTTGTGATTCCATTTGAGGCTTCCACACTATTGGGGCTAAGCTCTTAAAGCTTGAAGACATCAAGCTACATCACGAGGTATGTCATCTAACTAGAACTTTGTAGTATAGGTGCTTCATAATATGCTCGTTAGGATGAAACCTTGGAATATTTAATATTTGCATGTATAATAGAGAAAACATAGATCCAAGGTTTATAGGGTTGCATGTACACCATAGGAGTGTTAGAATGCTCAAAACCCAACAATATATGTAGCCGGTTTATCCAAAGAAGGGGTTAGTTTCGTTCCGAATGCCATTTGAACCTTCGCTTTTGAGTCTCCCACCATCCCAAATGAAGCGTCTAGTTTATGGTTTGGGCTAGCCTATCTGATGTATAGGTCTTAATGGGTCTTATGTAATGAAATAGAGTTGTTTGGATGTGTTTACGGTCATTAGTCTGTTTACGACCAGCCTTTCCCCTATATATAGGGCGTGTTAGAGTCTGTCAGTAGTTGTTATCAGTCCACAGAGTTTACGGTTATTTGTGTGTGTCCAAGTTGTACTCGACGTTTCTTTGATATAAACGTGTGCAAGGCTTGGTTTAATCTTCTTCTACTCCATTCTTATCTTGTTTGATTGTTAGATTGCTTGATCACTGGTTAAGATCCTAGATCTCAGGGTCTTAAAATTGGTATCAGAGCAAAATCTGGTGTCAATTCATCTTACAATGAAGTTCACTGTCAAAGGAGCTTAGTTTTGTCATTGTTCGAGGCCTGATTTGGTGTTTTCATAGCAAAACGAGATCATATCTGCTTAAAATTCGTGTTTTCGTCAAAATCTGGGCATTTACGGTCAAGAGTTCACGGCCGTAAACTCCTATTCGCGGCCGTAAACTAACAATCTTCAGTGACCGTAAACAGTGTATCTTCAGAAACCGTAAAAAGGCAATCTTCGAAGACCGTAAACTCAACCGTAAACTCAACCGTAATCAGCCAACCGTAAACTGTGTTTACGGTCGTAAACTAGTGGGCCGTAAACTACCTTTTTGGTGTTTTAGTTTATTTTTTAAGTCATTTTAAATTTAGAAAATTAAAAAAAAACAACAAAAATGGATTCTCAAAGCCCACCAATTCATCATGAACTGGATTCAATCATGGGAACAACCACTCTCATTCCACGCTTGTTATCTGTAGAAGGGTTCCCGGAATGGAAATACCGGATCGAGAAATACATCAAGATGAAAGACTTTAAGGTTTGACGAAGCATTCTCAGAGGACCAGTCAGAATCACTACTACTCTTGCGAATGGACAAATAATTGACAAAGCATATCCTAATTACACTGATGAGAATTTTCAAAAGGTTGAAGAATAGGAAAGGGCTCTAGCTACTTTGACTATGGCTTTATCTCCTGATATTACTCAAGGATTCAGAGAGTATGATTCAGCCAAGGCATCGTGGGAAGCTTTAATTGAGGTCCATGAGGGTAATGAAGACATGAAACAGAGTCGCCAAGACATGTTAAGACATAAATTCAATATGTTTAATTATGTTCTTGGAGAAATTCTAGAAGCCTAGTTGCAGCGTTTTACTACAGTCACCACTGAAATGAGTTTAGCTGGGATTTATGTGACTAAGTCTGAGATAAACAAAAAGCTGCTGAATTCACTTCCGAAGGCTTGGGATATGAACGTGGCTGTCATCAAGAAGACGAAAGATCTCAATCGTCTCAGTCTTGCTGAAACTATGGCAATCATCAAAGCCTATGATCTTGATGATAAGCAAAGAGAGATCAATCATGTAAATTCCTACTCGACTGTAAATCTTGGGATTTCTTGAAATAATGCCTTTTCATCGTTTACCTCCTCTCCAAGTCAAGCTTTTGCCGTTCAACAACCACAGAATCAAACCTTTGTTGCTGCATCAGTTGAACCATTTGTTTCTTCATCATCTATGTCTCATCCACAAAGTCAGTCTTTTGTTGTTCCACAAGCTGTTTCCTCCTCCAAAGCGCCAGTTATGGTTCCTACTCCCAATCCCAAAGAAAGCGATGAAAACTTAGATATTTCCACTGGACTTTTCAATTGCTACAATGCTTTTGTAGTTGGAGAGCTTCCACCTCAACTCTCATTTGCTGATCTGGATCAAATTCATCCAGAAGATGTGGAAGAAATGGATATTACTTGGCAGATAGCAATGTCAGTATTCAGGGCAAAGCAATTTGCAAAGAAGACGGGAAAGAACAACTGGGGGATGAATGCAGACAAAAAGGTAGGATTTAACAAAGGAAATCTTTGGTGTTACAATTGTCACGAGCCAGGTCATTTTTCTCGTGAGTGTCCGAAGCCAGACAGAAGGGTAAGCAATGATAGATCAATGGTTCCAGTGGGAAATAGTCATGGAAGTGCTGCTATCAACAGTGAGACTGCTAATCTGGCAGTGGTTGCTCAGTCCTTTGACTGGGAGGACCAGATTCAGGCACTGAATATTTCAGGACCTGAGAGTGCTCACTTTGCTCAAATCGATGATGCTCTAGAAGACAAAGCTGAGGTTGATCCTGAAGAAGAGATGATGGAGTTGCAGTTTTCCTTTATGGTATCTTCTACTCCAGAACCTGAGAAGAAAGAGGTAAGTCGGTCTTCCTGTTCTCAAACATGCATTGATAATGTCAAAAATTGACTTGAGCATATAGAATTATTGTGTAGAGAGAACGACGACCTTAAATATGAAGGGGGTCAACTTAGGAAAGGACAGAAACCCCTGAAGGTTGAATTAGAAGCAAAAACCAAAGACTTTAGGAAGCTTCAGGAAGAGTATAGCAATAAATGTGAAAATTATAGATATGTGATTAAACAACATGTTGAGTTAACTTGTGAGCTTCACACATTGAAAAACAAATTTGAAAATGCAGATTTTAATTTTAGAAAATTTGATGTGTCAAGTGAAGTAGTTGCGTCCATGATAGAACATAATTTGCAACTTAAAAATAATCAGTCAAAGGGTTTAGGGTATGATAAAGTGCCTCCTCCTTTTAATCATACCTATCAGTATAACCCTTTGACAAAAGAGGAAATGGATAGAGAGCCATTTCTGAAATATGGATTTGTGTCAGGAGGTAGTATTAATGTTGAGAATACTAATGTTTCTAATTCCCATGTAGATCAATCTTTAAGTCAATCAAAACAAGAAGCTGAAGGATGTGTTTCTGAAAATGAAAATGTTTCTGAACCTGTTGTTTCTATTTCAAATGATAACACTTATGTTTCTGATGTTAAAATAAATGATGTATCTTGTGATGATTTTGCATCACAAAATGATTACTCAAACTTTTTCGATATATTTGATGATTTGTTTGACAATACCGATGTTTCTGTTTCAAGCACATCCACTTCACCAATCACACAACATTGTTCACCCTCATCCATCACACAATCTGATTCTTGCACATGTTCTTGTGGGAAAACTAAGGGTGTCAGTAAAGAAAGTAAATCAGACAAAGGCAGTACCAGTTACAATAATAATAAGCAAATTTGTTTGAACTGTGGTACTGCCGGTCACATCGCTAGGAATTTTCCTAATAGCTCATTTGTGCATTTTTCGTCTCAAAGAGGAGACAACGAGTCTCGAGGAAGTTCTTTAACTAGAAAGTCCTCGAGATCTCGCCCTCGAGATGATGATTGGAAGGCTAATCAAAACAAGAAAATGGCAGTTTTTCAAACGAACAAACAGGTTTTCAATAATAAAGTCACAAATAGTTTGCCAAAATCGAACAAGGCTAAGCCGAGGTCGGTTTCGTCAAAGAGCAGCTCTGGATCTTCAACCACTTCTGGTAGAAAATCCAAATGCCCAAAGCAAACAGGAAGGAAAAATGTTTCAAAATCACCCGTGATTTTTCAAAAACCTAAATACCAGTGGGTACCCAAATCTGCTTCCGTCCAATCATCATCACCATCTGAAAGTGTTTCCAATAATGATTCAAAATCAAAAGGTTCAAAAGATAAATCTTTGATCGTAAAGGGTAAACCCAGGAAAGTAATGACCTGGGTCCCAAAATCTAAATGATCCCGCTCATTTTCCAGGGACAGTTGCGGAGGAATGTCGTCAGACCTTGGTATGTCGACAACGGCTGCTCCCGTCGTATGATAGGAGACATGTCCCAGTTGAACGACATTCAGACTTTTAATGGGGGATTCGTTTCCTTTGCGGGCGAAGAAGGTGGAAAAATCACTCAGAGAGGAACTGTGTCAAATGGAGTGCTGAGTTTCGAGAACGTCAACTATGCTCCCGAGTTAAAGCATAGCCTGTTGAGCCTCTCCCAGAATTGTGACAAGGGTTATTTAACTCACTTCACTGATAAGGAATGTTTGATTCTGAAGCCAAGCATTGTCATCCCGGATGAGTGGATTCTTGTTAAATCAAAGCGAGATGGAAATGCATACATCATCGACATGAATAGCAACATTCCTGAACAAGTCACCTGCCTCTTTTCAAAAGTCTCAGAACAAAATGCTATGCTGTGGCACTGACGACTCGGTAATGCGAAGGCTAAGAATCTGAATCGTCTTGCCAAAAATGAATGGTGCGTGGCCTACCTGTCAGAGACTTTATTATTTTCGAAAAGTGTGTGTCATGTGCCCAGGGAAAGCATCACAGAAAACCACACCTGCCAGAACAGGTCAATTCAATCAATCAGGTGCTCCAATTATTGCATATGGACTTATTTGGTCCGGTCAATGTCCTAAGCATCAACAAAAATTCATACTGTCTAGTTGTGATCGATGACTTCTCGTGTTTCACGTGGGTCTTCTTCTTATCCAACAGAGCTGGGGTATCTGATCTGATTAAGAAGTTCATCGTAATGATATAGAACCAAACCAATAACCGGGTGTAGGCGCTTCGAACTGATAATCGAACAGAATTCAAGAATGCGGTTCTTGATCACTTCTGCGCAGAAAAAGGAATCGTGCGTCAATACAGTTCCGTTCGCACGCCTCAACAAAACGGTGTTGCTGAACGGAGGAATCGAACATTGCAAGACGCTAGAAGGACGATGCTGTGTGACTCAAATTTACCAATTTTCTTTTGGGCTGAGGCGATCAACACAGCATGTTATGTTCAAAATCGTGTTCTAATCAACAAAGCTCAGATGAAGACTCCGTACGAAATTCTATGTGGTCACAAGCCATCCGTCAGTCACTTCCGCGTATTTGGCTGCCCTTGTACCCTTCTTCACCTGGAGTCCAACCCAAAGTTCAATGCCAAAGCTGATGACTACTATTTGGTGGGGTATGCTGCTCGCACTGGGTACAAGGTCTACAACAAAAGAACAAAGCAAATCGTAGAATACTTCGATGTGCGCTTGTTGGAGGAGAATGAAACGGATGCTAGAGTGGGTCCTGATTGGCTGTTTGATTACACATCTTTGTTCAAATCGTTCAATGTGTGTTCAGATAGTTTATCTGGTTCTACTTCTGGTTCGAAGACTGTACCTGAAGATGAAGGCGAAGAAGTTGTTTATAGACCGCTGATAGTGTCTTCTGCAATTCCTACGGTGGAGTCATCTGTTCCAATTACTTTTCCAGAATCTCCACGTCAACAACATGCTCCAGATGCTGATGCCACACCTCTTACTCCTGTTGAAAGAGAGTTCATGTCCAGAGATGCTTCCGCTGTTACTCAAACTTTTATGGAACTTCTCTTTCCTGAGCAAATTGCTAATGAGTTTATGGCAGATCCTTCTAACGAGATAGGTTCGTCTGAAGTGGATCAGTCGGCAAATGATGGAGTTATCAACATTCACAATCTTCCTGTTTCAATCAATGACATCAACCAGGAGATAACTTCCCGTGTTCAACGCAATCATCCGATCGAAAATGTCATTGGGCAGTTGGGTGATGGTGTTCGAACAAGAAGTCAGAGTGGAGATGTTAATACATGTCTCTGTTCTTGCTTTATCTCTCAAATTGAGCCAAAAAATGTTGAAATGGCTTTGAATGAGCCCAACTGGGTAGATGCTATGCACGAAGAGTTAAATCAATTTGAAAAGCTTGGGGTTTGGACGCTGGTTGAACTACCTAAGGGAAAAAAGTCTCTTGACACACGCTGGGTATATCACAATAAGCAGGATGATTCCGGAGTCATAGTGCGCAATAAGGCGAGATTGGTGGTTCGTGGGTTTAGACAGATCGAGGGTCTTGACTACACCGAGGTTTATGCTCCGGTGCCTCGCTTGGAGGCTATCTGTATCTTCCTTGCATATGCTTCCTACATGAACTTCCCGGTCTACCAGATGGATGTCAAGACAGCCTTCTTGTATGGCAAGGTAAAGGAAGAAATCTACGTTGATCAACCCCCTGGGTTTGTTTAGTCGCAGTTTCCCAATCATGTCTACAAGTTGGACAAGGCGTTGTAAGGGTTACATCAAGCTCCTCAAGCATGGTATGTAACTCTCACAAAGCACTTGCTCGAGCATGGATATTCTTGTGGCACTATCGATCAAACCTTGTTCATCAAGCATGTGGGTAATAATCAGATTCTAGTTCAGATCTATGTTGACGACATTATCTTAGGGTCTACAAATCCGCAGCTATGCAAGGAGTTTGAAGGCGTTATGAAAAAGGGGTTTGAGATGAGTTCATTGGGTGAAATGACCATGTTTTTGAGGCTTCAGGTCCAACAGAAGTCAACCGGAATCCTGCTACATCAAGCGAAGTATGTGGATGATATGTTGGAGAAGTTCGAGTTCCGAGACGCTAAACCTGCACTGACACCGATGGCCGAAAGACCCCTGCTGACTCCGGATACTGATGACGAACCCGTGGATCAGACCGACTACAGATCGATGATCGAATCGTTGATGTATCTAACTGCAAGCAGACCAGACATCATATTTGCAGTTTGTCAATGGGCTCGATATCAGGCCAATCCTAAACTTTCACATCTTATTGTTGTCAAAAGAATCTTTCGGTATCTCAAAGGCAACCCAAAACTGGGTCTTTGGTATCCGAAAGATTATGAATTTGATTTATATGCTTTTACTGACAGTAATTATGGAGGCTGTGAGCTTGATAGGAAATCAACTTCAGGAGGATGTCAACTTCTCGGTGATCGTCTGGTGTCGTGGCAGTGCAAGAAACAGCACACCGTCTCAACCTCAACAGCAGAAGCAGAATATGTTGCTGCCTCTGCTTGTTGTTCTCAAGTTATCTGGATCCAACATCAGCTGTTGGATTACAGTTTGAACTATCTGGAAACCCCTATTTTTTGTGATAATGAGGCTGCAATTCAGATTGCTAAAAATCCAGTCCAACATTCGAAAATCAAGCACATTGATATCAAAGTTCATTTCATCAGAGATTGTTATGAGCGTTCGCTCATTCGGCTGGAACAAGTTCCCTCTGCTAATAATGTGGTGGATCTGTTCGCAAAGCCGTTTAACAAAGCTCGATTCGATGTTCTTGTGAGTTTTTTGAAAATGCTGCGTTTTGAGGACTAATTTTTTCTTTAGGTTACTTTAAATTTGTGCATTTTAATTTCATTCTCACCCATGCACAAATTTAGGGGGAGAAATAAACAAAAACCAAACAAAAATTAGAAATCTTAAGAAAAATCCAAAAACATTAGAAAATCAGAAAATCAAAAATATGTTGCTGATAGTTTTTGTTTGTAGGTGATGTGTTGGGAAGTGATATAATCATGTGATAACAGGCAATCTAAATCTGTGTAAGGTAGCAAAGTTGAATTGTCTAAGCTTTGTGTTCGATGCGCTGGTAGGCACGAAAGTTTTTAAAATGGACTTAACTAGGATCAGATGAATTTAAGGAATTTAGAGACCTGACAAATCTTGACCTAGATAGTTCCATTTAGCATGACAATACGACGCTTGGGTAGGTTGAGCAGAGAGATATACATGGGAATCTGCGGATACATTAAATGATCTGTATCTAGAACTGTGGATTAACTTTTCCTCGATGTGCGGACTTTGTCCTTAATTCCGGTATTGACGGGGCCACTAGGGAATTCTGATAAATTAGGTCAGTAGAAAGTTATTTTCTTTCTTTCTTACTGTCAGTCATATGTTACCTCCTCTGTGTGATCGAAAGATCCGACCTGGACTGCAACATATGCAACTCTATCTCTCTGCATCTTCTTCTATGCTATTCTTCCTTTATGTTAGCCGTATGCTGTCTCCTTTGCGTGAAAAACAATCCGACCTGGTACAAAGCATATGCAACCTTCTACTTCTCAATCCCTCTAAACTCTAGTTAGTCATATGTATCACTCTCTGCGTGATTGGAAGAGATCCGACCTGAGTGTACAACATATGCATTCTAAATCTGACTTCTTCCTTAATAATTGTCTGCTCATCTGAAGTAAGGAGTATTCTGGAAGTCTTTGATATCAGGAAGCGGGAAACACGTTCTAGTACAACTAAAATTGAACATTTATAGGTTGTCTGTAGATCTCGCTGCTTAATTTAGGTGGACAACAATATCCTTGGTCGTCGTCAGCTGAATGGTCTTTTAGGAATATTATCTAAGTTCATAGGATCTAATGTCTTGTCACTTATAGTATGTCCTAAATTTGTCACAACCTTCGTGTTTAAGTGGACCACAATACCGACGATCGACCAGACATGGACATGAAGGTAAAAATACCGATAAGTGGATTAAGGCTGTCTAATAACTTTGATCCCAATATCACAAAAATATTATTAGCGTTAGTTGAGGTGAAATTAGTGTTAATTCATTTTAATTTCAATTTTATTTTTTAATTTTTCATTTTATTTTATTTTAATTTTTCAAATATTAAAAACAATAATAATAATAATAATAATAATAATAATAATAATATTTTAGTTTGTTTTTAAAAAATTTGTTTCATTTTATTTTTATTTTATTTTATTTTATTTTGTTTTGTCCTCAAAATGTTTTATTTTTAATTTTTTTTGGGTATTGGACTTTATTTTTAAAGCATTATGGGTTACAGCCCATGGATCTTGGTCCAAGTATATAAGGAGGAGTGTCCAGCCGAAAACTCTTTACTTCCTCATTTCTTTGTTTCCCTCAGCCGTAAACTCTCTCTTATTCTCTCTCTCTCTAAAAAAATTTTGTGTTGTTTTCATGAAATTGATCGTTTGTATCAGAAGGTATGCTATTTTCGATCCTCAGAGTGCCATTTTCGCATCGAATCGACATGTATTGAGAGTATAATCGAAGAAAAATCGAACTATCGGCGTTTACGGCTAGACAGTTTACGGCCAGGCAGTTTACGGCCAGGCAGTATATGGCCACGCAGTTTACGGCCGTGAACTCCCTTTGACCGTAAACTCTGTTTGGTCAACAAAATTGATTTTTCTTCGTGTGTTTCACTTAAAAGCCAAATTGAACTGCAGCATGAGTAAAACATCAATTTTAAATGTTTAAATAAACTGTTTTCTCACTTGGCTTGGTTTAGTGCAGATCGAAATGGCAGAACTCAAATTCGCAGACAGTCACAACTTGGCAATTCTTTTTGTTGATCCTCCTGTTGCTCATGGAGAGTTCAAGTCAATGATACATGGTTTAAAGGAATGTTGCCTGAACACTGCTCTTACTGTGAATCAAACAATTTATCAAGGCTTAATCAAAGAATTATGGAGGTCAGCTGACATAAAGAAAGGAGAAGATGGAACTCTATCTGTTGAAGCTATAGTAAAGCATTACAAAATCATCATCATAGAACAATTCATCAGGGATGTTCTGAAAATCGACGGTCAATCTACCTTCCCTACTAAGATTGAAACCGATCAAGTTCAGGAACTTCTTAACAATATGGGCTATGAAGGCGTTTTTCCTCCGACAATGAAGAAGCTGCTTCCACCGTACTGGAGGTTCTTAGCTCATGTCTTTGTGAGCTGCATATCAGGAAGAAAATCTGGCGCGGATGAAATTTCTTTAAGGAACACAACTGCCATCGTTTCACTTGTTGCGGGATTGGATTTCAACTTCTCCGAGTTCATCCTTGACGAGCTGACTATAAACATCAAAGGAAAAACAGGGGACAAGTTCTTGATGTATCCAAGGTTCATTCAAGTGTTCATCAACGAGCAATTTCCTGCGATGGTTAAAGAAGGAGAAACTCTTGACATGAAGTCTCTTGGGCCAAACACTGTCGGGCTAATCAAGCAAAACCGAATGGGAAAAGTTACGTTTCAAGGAAAGTATCCCCTAGTGAAGTTTGGTATGTTTGCCGATTCAAGTGAGACATCTGAGTCTCATGAGTCTTTAGACCGCATAATTTATGAAGACGATGTCATTTCCGAAGAAGATGTTATTCCTGTATCAGATCACGAAGATAATGTAGTTACACCTGTGGCTATAGTGGCTGAAGAGCATAACTTGCAATCTATGCATGTTGAGAGTGACTACAATGAGGGAATGATGGAGGATGCAACTGAAAAAGAAGGAGATGATGATGATTTGTTTAATGATTTTGATCTTTCAGGTTATGACAAGGATGGAATTTCTCTAAATTTTGGAGGAAATGATAACCTCTTTTCCAATGAAGACCTTGACTCGTTTTTTTGACAATATCTGTGATGTTGCTCATCCAGCAACTGAGATAAGGGATACAAAAGAAGTTCTTGAAACAACGCCTCTTACTTCCAACCAAATGGATGACACTGCAACACCTATAGAGACAACTTCAGGGATTCCTCCCCTTGAGGATGTTATTCCTACTACTGAGCCATCTGTGAGTGAACTGTTGATGACTCAGACCTCCCAGTCTCCGTTGAAAAGGAGAAGACTTGATCCGAGACCGGAAGTATTCATTCAAGATCAATCTCAAGGCCATCTGACTCAACCAACAACTAATCCAACAACTACTTTTGCTGCTGATTCATCTGTACCATTCCACGAAGGACCAAGCACCATTTTTCAAGTTGGTGTTTCATCAGCTCCCCCGTGATCACCTCCTCCTAGCCCTTCTCATGATGCTGCCTCTGAGAGGCTTTCTATGCATCTGGCCCAACAACAAAGCTCAATGCCTTCCTCCCGCGCTAAAGGAATTTTTATAAAGGAAAGCCACTCAGGAGAGGATGATTCCACCATGCACGAACTTAGAAAGGAGATCGGCGTGCTAAACCAGAAAAACATTGAGCTTGATATTCGTGTAGCTGATCTTGAAGCCGAAAAAGCTCAGCTTAACATTCGTGTTGTTGATCTTGAAGCAGATAAGACTCTGAAATCAAAGCGAATATCTGATCTGCAAACACACCTGGGCACCTTATCTAGAGCTACTTTGACTTGAAGAAGAAACTGGCAGAGGAACTTGGCGACAAGTTCAAATCATCCTTTCAACAATTCAATGCTGGCCAGTCATCTCAAGATCCCCCTGTTGACCCGCCCACTGAACGAAGACCTCGGATCGTTGATCGCTTTGAAAAGGAACCAGTTCAAACGCCCAACGTTGCTGCACTAAAACGCGCCAAATTAGCAGCATCTGACAAGAAAAAGCAACTATTTTTCAAGAAGAGCTCAGATCAGAACGCTCCTGCAGATCAACCCAAAGTCACCGTCACTGATCTTGAAAAGAAAAGATTTGGACACAAGTACGGTAATAGATCAGGAATTGTCTCATGGGGCTTTCATGACAGGTTAAACATGTGGATAGTGAGACGCAAAAGCTCAAACGTGGAGTATTATAAATACATCCATGATTTCAGTTCATGTACAAGGGTTGATCTTTCAGAACTATCCAATGCTCCATTTGCAAATCCATCAGGTGATCCACGGGAAACTCATTTCAAGCTCTATTTGGAGAACCAAGTAAAGAAGGGATTTCCTAACATGAAGACTGTTGGGTCTATCATTAAAAGATTCCCTGACATACTGGATCCCAAGACAAATAAGCCTTTCCAGACTGTGATGTGGCCACTAACCAACCAGGTTAGGCAGATTCCTGTGTTGCAGAACTTCTGTGATGGATCTTTTGCGAATATGCATTACTAGGTCTATGATGAAACCACTGCGTCTGCCATCATTAAGTTTCAAGATGGTTGCTTTCGCCTGTTCGACAAAAGAGACCTACTTCAATTCGGAAAGTGGGATATTCATCATTTGGCACAACATCAGATCAAAGTGGCTGAAGAGATCTTCGAGAGTGCTGCTAAAGAATACACATCAATGGTTGTGGATATCATCACAAAAGAGATGTGGCGTGGAGCGATGGGGGGGGGGTCCGATGTGCTGATCGTTGAAAAGGACTAAGTCAAAGCTAGCCTCAAACCAAGGGGGAGATTGAAGGGTCTAGTTTATGGTTTGGGCTAGGCTATCTGATGTATAGGTCTTAATGGGTCTTTTGTAATGAAATAGATTTGTTTGGATGTGTTTACGGTCATTAGTCTGTTTATGGCCAGCCTTTCCCCTATATATAGGGCGTGTCAGAGTCTGTCAGTAGGATTTGTCAGTCCACAGAGTTTACGGTTATTTGTGTGTGTCCAATTTGTACTCGACGTTTCTTTGATATAAACGTGTGAAAGGCTTGGTTTAATCTTCTTATACTCCGTTCTTATCTTGTTTGATTGTTAGATTGCTTGATCACTGGTTAAGATCCTAGATCTCAGGGCCTTACACCAAACTTTGCAAGTAGATTCTTCGTGTAAGCCTCCTGGTTAATAAAGATACCGTCCTGACTCTGTCTAATGTTCAGTCCAAGGAAAAAGTTAATTGGACCCATGGAGCTTATCTCAAATTTAGTTTCCATCAACTTTCGGAATTCAACTGTTAGGCTGGGACTAGTAGAACCAAAGATAATGTCATCAACATAAATTTGGACAATCATCAAGTGGTCACCCTCTTTCTTATAAAAGAAGGTTGGGTAAACTGAAGCTTGTTTAAATTTAGACAATTTTAAGAATCTAGTAAGAGTTTTGTACCAGGCTCTTGGAGCTTGCTACAGACTGTAAACAGCCTTGTCAAGAATGTAACAGTGATTAGGATACATTTCGTTTACGAACCCAGGTAGCTGTTCCACATACACTATCTCTTCAAGTTCCCCATTCTAGAATGCACATTTGACATCCATCTGAAACACTTCTAAGTTCTTGTGCGATGCATATGCCAAGACGATGCGAACGGATTCCAACCTTTCAACAGGTGCGTAGGTTTCTTCGTAGTCAATGCCTTCTTCCTGGCAATATCCCTTGACAATAAGTCTCGCCTTGTTTCTGATCTCCTTTCCTTCTTTATCCAGCTTATTACGAAATACCCATTTCAAGCCTACAACTGATGCATCAGGTGGAGTGGGAATTTACCTCCAAACCTTGTTTCGTTCGAACTCATTGAGTTCGTCTAGCATCTCTTGCACCCAATCAGAATGATCAAGAGAAACGTTGACGGTGTTGGGTTCAACCTTGTAGATGAACGAATAAAACATACAAAATTCCACT